>NW_019392939.1:0-665154 GCF_000648675.2 Cimex lectularius | reverse complement strand
CCGGTTCACTTTGGCAATTCATGTCGAGAGACGTGGTTGTAGAAGTCCTTCAACCTGATGATGAGCTAAAAGGCTCGAAATCCGGATCGTTGCAAAACAACTTACTGTGAGTAGGAACTATCCTTTTAAAAAGTATTGAACACCACACTCACTCCATCATTTATCATTTCTATTGACTATTTTATTTAAGCAGTAAATAAAGGATTTTATTTTGCGAAATCAATAGTGTCTTTCAATATAGTGAGGTTTGACGTCGATCATTCTTTCCTCCGTCTCTGTTTAGTCCTGAAAGAAAGTATAAACTTGTGAGTTTAATATTTCTCAAATGTTCACTTTTTGAGAAATGTACCTGGAAATGTCAGTGATGATCAATTATTGCCATATTGTAGTCAAGGGTTTCTAATGCAGAATGCTTCTGGTCCTTTTTAAAGTAGAAAGTTGGGTCGTATCCACTTTCGCATGAGTAGATAGATTTTTTTTTAAAGATGGCTTCATCCTGACGAGCACTTCCAAACGGGAGCACCTTGTTGTGCGAAGACGTGCTAAGGGGCGATAAACAGCGGTTTATGATACACAATAGCCTCAGCAATAACCACCTGCTGGTTTGCCCAACGCGCACATTTGAACCATAATAGAAACACATCAGGTGTAAAATGGACTATTTTTTTGTTTAATACTAAACGCACAGAAGCGAAAACTAAAATAATAAGTTAACATCGTAAAAAGCACTTCGATTATTGTTAAAAATTCTCCATTTTAAATTACAATAAAATCGATTATTGTAGTATTTTCTCACTAATAAATATACATAGCTTAAGTTATTTTAGTTAAAAGAAGTCATAAATGTTTTTCAAAATAAACTTTAATCGGAAAATAAGTTCTCGATTAAGGATAAACAAGGTGACGAAAGGTTCTTATTTTGTTCTTTTATATTTCAGGGCCTATTTTCGCAGTTGTCCCTTTCGTTTGTCTTGTTGAAAGCCGAACCACTGGGTGACGGACCGGGGATCAGGTCTCTGTTTGAACGGTGTCCTTTGTAGTAACAAGCTGTTCAACAACTCGACAGATCACCCGACACAAATTACATAAATAATATTTTGTTTGAATTTTTTTTTCTTTCAGTAGAAGCTTAGTGTTAAAATGGTCGATCATTTGGAAACATGCCGGGAAAACGGTGGATCAGAATTATTACGCTTTGCGTTTTGATATTTTAGATTGTTCTACGTTATTTTTTTTTTCATAGTGTTTTTGACCAAGAATATTTAAGTGTGATTTGAGCACTTTTCTAAAATTTATTTCAGATACTTCTGATGATCAAAGTTTTATTTTTAATAACTCATCAGTTTTTTCTTTATTTAGGGTGGACAGTGAAGTCATTGAGGGTCGATAGGGTACTCACACTTTCATCATATCCACGATAATTGAATTTAAACAAAGTATAAAAACAACCAAATAAATCTCAAAAAAAATTGTAAAGAGGAAACCATGAAGGAGCCTCACCTTTATCAGGAAGCGCCGAGGAAGACGATAAGCTGAAACATTTTCCTTTTTAAATTCCCTAGTTTTCGTGGTCCGCTTAAAATTCAATTAATTAATGTTTTTAGTTGAGATAAAAAAAAGTCAGTGTTACGGGGGGATTTGAAAAATGGCAAAAAGGAGGGAAAATTCAAAAGGTGGGGTTGAGATGGGAAGTTAGTGTCCGAGTGGGTCGGTCACGATAGCTCAGGTGGTAGAGTAGCGGTGTATCTAGCCGAAGGTCGGTCCTTGCTCAATATAGGAATAGCACACTATATAAAAACTGTGCTTGTGGCAGTATTTGAAGCCCCTGTTCCGATTTACGGAACAAAACAGAGTTTTCTTATAGTACCATACTGATCTTGTTTTGTGTTCACTCTATTGTATATTAATATTATTATTTATTAATTAACGTAAATCTATAGTTTCGATTAGCCCATCGACCTTCAATTAAACTTGTAACATAATATGTGGATATTTTTTTTTGGGGGGGATGGGTATTTTTGGTGCACAAGTTTGGTAAATTCAAAACGCTGATTTTTCAGAAAAGGCAATTTTAAATTCGAGACTTGGCAAGAACAGCCAAAAGAAAATCTTTACGGTATGTTTAATTCGAAATCGTTAATTTTTCATTTGTTAATATCGTTTACTTCTTTTTTGCTTTCACAAATTCCATAGACTCTCACAAAACCTCTTTCGTCTTACATTAAGTCTACCCGCGATTGGGTTTTTCTTCTTTTAACACTTTTAACAGTGCTCGCTTGTTCTACAAGAATGAATACATTCTTCAGAAAAATTTGAGAATAAAGCTCAGGATGGAGCTCTAGTGTGCTGTACTTTTACACAAAATAAACTGCAGAGTCAAAAACTAGCGTTTCTCAATATAAAAGGTATTTTAGTACCTCATCAATTTTCAACCATTACATTTTTTATGAACAAAAGATAGCTTAAGAGGTGCCAACACACTCTTGAGAAGCAAGAAAATAAAGCGAGATCTAAAGAGAAGCTAATAAATAAGAGAGAATTAAAATAAATGATATGTCTGTAACAATACATAACAAAATGAGAGGAAGATTCAACTTTGAGACTGTTCCAAGTAGTTTTATAGACAACAAAGATCTTTGAGTCTGGGCCGTCGGTGGCCGCAACGGTTTAGGCGTTGACACGGCGCTCATCTCTGTAAGGTAAAGGTCCCGGGTTCGAATCCCGCTCGTGACACTGACTTTTTTATCTCAACTAAAAACCTTAATTAATTGAAAATTTTTCCTCTTTTCTGTTTCACAACCCCAGATTTTAGAATGCCGTGGTCCGCCGCATAGGTGTCCCCTTAATGTACGGGTGGTGGATGAGGTAAAGAAGCATGGAAACACACCTTTTTCCTTCGCTCCTTTAAGAATCGGAACAAAGGATCAAAAAAATTGGCAGATCCAAACCACTCTTCTATCAAATGTTACAAACAGCAGTCTTTCTTTAAAAAAAAAAACACCTGCAAGGGTTTTGGCCCAGAAGACTATGCCGATCATCAATCAGTTTAGCATCCTTTCCTTGCAGGCACTCGTAGGGCTATCGTTCAGTCGTGACTCGTATGATCTCCGGGTAATCGGACAAGTGTCGTTTCTCCGAGATACCCCAACTCAACACTTAACCCAAACTCCAAGAGGCCCCACCTCTCCAGGTTTGTCGACACCGCAGATAAGGAGTCGACACAGACAAAGCTGGCAGAGCCTTGCGTAGTGGCAATATTGTAATTAATAATGCTTCACTGAAATTGTTGAATACTACCAGTTTATACTCATTATTTTACAATTCAGGCTATACGATGTCCATCAGAGAGGACGTGCTTTTTTTGTCTACATTGCCTGGGGCTTCGTGACCCATTAGCCTTACGACCCGCCCTATCACCTCTACTTTTGTAGGACCAATAGGTTTCACAAATTTTATTTATCAGGTTTTTAGCACATATTTTTTCTGCACGGCTGTCTAAAATCAGATCAATTAAGTTGTCAAAGATACAATCTTTTTTAATTCTTCAGATATGAGACTGTTGATATGTGTTAATGGTTAGGGTTTCACTTTAGGGGCCATTTGATTTAAGCAATGAGTGTGACGTGTATTACTTATTCTTAATCTTATTGATACAATTTCCCCTAATCTGAAAAGCTTGATTGACGACTTTCATTAGCATTACTTCTTACAATTAATTAAGGTTTTTAGTTGAGATAAAAAAAGTCAGTGTCACGAGCGGGATTCGAACCCACAATCTTTGGCTAGATAGCTCAAGTGGTAGAGCAGCGGCTATCTAGCCGAAGATCGTGGGTTCGAATCCCGCTCGTGACACTGACTTTTTTATCTCAACTAAAAACCTTAATTATTTGAAATTCTTAATAAATTTTCTATCAAACCGTTTTTTCCTTAGGTTTTCGTCATAATAACACCCCACAAATTTAATAGAATACACATGGATGCCTGAAGGGCTGGTCTAATTCAAACCAGAAAAAAAAACTTATATTATTAACTACTGCCTTGTTTACTTACATCATAAAATCAAAAAAATTGCCTTTACTCCAAATTCTTGCATACTATTTTATTATTAGTATTTTTCAATTAATTAATATTTATGACAGGTTTGGTCGAGATGAAAAAGTCAGTGTCATGAGCGGGATTCGAATCCCCGACCTTCGGCTAAATACGCCGCTATTCTACCACTTGAGCTACTTCGATCCACTCGGACACTAACTTCCCATCTCAACCCCACCTTTGAATTTTCCCTTCTTTTTGCCATTTTTGAGATGGGAAGTTGGTGTCCGAGTGGATCGAAGTCACGATAGCTCAAGTGGTAGAGTAGCGGCGTATCTAGCCGAAGGAAGTGGGTTCGAATCCCGCTCGTGACACTGACCTTTTTATCTCATCTAAAAAGTTTAATTAATTAAAAGATATTAATTGGTCAAGCGGACCACGAAAAGTAGTGAATTACTTCTTACTTCTATCAGTTATGTTGTGCCATTTACCAAGAAAGCCATTTTTGATTTGTAATGGTTGCTATCGTAACCACCTCAACCACCCAGAAACGGGTCCCGGTATCCGTAAAAAAGACACATCAATACCGATCGACTAAAAATATATCTGAAAGGAAAATATTATCTTGAATGATTGGGGGGATCTGTAGATTTATATTTTAGAGTCAAGAGAACGATTATGTTAAAGAAATTTTTATGGCAATCAAAACCGCCGCGGTGTAGCAACTATTTCGAAAGATTATTTTCTTTCTACGAAAAAATTCTTAAAGACATGCGGTTCGAACATTCAGTAAAAAATTCCAAGCTTACTCGGATATATTATAAATTTTTGTTGGAATATTTTTAATCGTAGCATACATATCTTAATATGTTAATTTTACACTACAATATTTTCTATATGGTTTTTTAACGCCTTGGATAATAAGCCTGCTGTTTTCGTTTTAGAGGATTCTCGGTTGAATGTCGAACCTGGGTCGCTGCATCAATTCCCTCATGAGAGAGTAATTGAGCCCGATAATTGGCCATATATTCCACGGAGGGTTATTTGCCCTACAGCCTAATGAACAACACCATAGGTCATGAAGTTGCATTCTATTAATGCTTAGTAACAAGGTTTAAAAAAGGTTTAAATTTTGTTCGGCTTTAATGCAAACAAAAAAGTACAACGAAAAATCTTCTATATTATTCTAATTAGTATAATGATGTACATTACTAAAATAAGTTAGTTAAAAAAAGCTATCTTGTTTAAATTAAAACTTTCCCAAATCATAAACACGGCAGTCATTCAAATAAAAAAAATCTAAAGCGATGCAAAAAAGAAAATGAAAATAGACGGGGAGATACAGATGAAGTTGCCGTGCTGAAACGAGATAATATTCAAGTGGGAATGCCATAGAAGAAGGCAGTGAGTAATATATGGTAATGTAATCAGTCCGGTTTGGAAGGTTAGGGTGCCAAACTTTTCTTTCAGAGGGGAAAAAGGCCTCTTTTTTCTGATTTATCTATTTTCTGGAGCGTCATAAGTTAATAAGGATTTTTTTATACACACGCAAGGTCTCATGATGATTGAAAGCGTTCATCAGACATTCTTTTTGATTGGTTGAATTTTTTGTTATTCTAATTTTAGGTGAAAATCATTCTCTATACCCCTTGCACTGAAGATGACCCGAATAAAGTCGAAACGTCGGAAAAACATGAAAAAGGTGTTTTTCTAAACTACCTCATTCTTGACCGCTCCTCATGAATTCAACGAATTATGAAACAACAGGTCACTAAGAAACAGACAGTTCTGTATTGTTTTATTGTGTTAAAGTCTATACAGGGTGTTCCAGTTCCTTCTGACGAAACTCAGGGAATCGATTGTACTCTTCTTTTGGAGCAAAAAACGCCCAGGAGAAAATTTTTGGAAAGTTCTCTATTTCTAGAACTTTATTTAAACTCTACTAGAACGTTATTTAAAAATCTGGATATATCAACGTAAAGCATATTACTTGTAAAAGGTTTTGTAAAATTTGACAAGTTGTAGGTATTTTTTTGTAACCTCAGTAGAACGTGCAATCATGACCAAAATTTTAAATTTTGTAATTTTGGCATGATCCAACTGATATTCGCTAATATTTTATATCATTCAGATTATTGCAAATAGAAGTATCTTACAACAAATTTAGCGTTCATTCAGATGGTGTAATTGGGTTTGTTGTAGTCTCAACATTTTGGAAGTTGTAAGGGTTTTTAGGTGTTAAATTGAAGTTGTGGAAAAGTTGAAAAAACCTAAATTGACGAATATCTTCAAAATAGAGAATTTTCCGAAAATTTTCTCCATTTTTTGCTCTAAACGAAGAGTAGAATCGATTCCATGAGTTTCGTCAGAAGGAACTGGAACACCCTGTATAGACTTTAACACAATAAAAAAATACAGAACTATCTGTTTCTTAGTGACCTGTTGTTTCATAATTTCTTGAAGTCGTAAGGAGCGGTCAAGAATGATGTAGTTTAGAAAAACACCTTTTTCATGTTTTTCCGACGTTTCGACATTTATTCAGGTCATCTTCAGGGCAAAATCCCATGTTTGTTATATTGATCCTATCTGGTAGAAATGTGTGTTTCTTAGTGAGCTATTGTTTCATAATTCGTTGAAGTCGTGAGGAGCGTTCAAGAATGAGGTACTTTCGAAAAACACCTTTTTCATGTTTTTCCGACGTTTCAACTTTATTCGGGTCATCTTCAGGGCAAAGGGTAGAGAATGATTTTCACCTAAAATTAGAATAACAAAAAATTCAACCAATCAAAAAGAATGTCTGATGAACGCTTTCAATAATCATGAGACATTGCGTGTGTACAAAAAAAATTATTATTAACTTATGACGCTCGAGAAAATAGATAAATCAGAAAAAAAGAGGCCTTAGGGATCAGCCATCTTGTTTAATGGCGTATATGATGGATTGGGGGAGGAAAAGGTCTCGAGGTCATCTCGTTTAAGGCGACGGTGTTCTTGGGGTGCGAAAGAGCTTGGGAAGTTTGGTTAGTTACACTACTAAGTAACTTAGTGTACTATAGAACTGGAATGGAAATCGTTGACAAAGGAATGTTTAGGGCGTTGTGGACATTGAGGTTAGTGACGTAATAAAAGCTTTCACTAAACTACGTAGCTTTTTCTACCTTATAGGTCATTATTTAAAAAAAATCTTTACTGTAATGACCCCCCCCAATGATTATTTTTTTAAGGTTTTTAAAGCATCTAAAAATAATTCTGTTCCCTACAATTTCTGTTCGAAGTATGAAATTGTATAATCCGTATCCTTGTGCAGCTGAAGATTAAGTGAATAATGTGACAGAAAGCTGATTTTCATGTCATTTAATATTTTTAATTGAATCGATTCAAAAGCATGTTCCGTTCTTAGTAATCTTTCTAAACAACAACAGTAATTCTCTGATGTGTAATATAACAGTAGTCAATCTAGGTATTAAAACTGACAAGGGGAGGCTTGGAATCTGGGATTGGAATTTTTATAAGATTTCTCCCTGTTGTCTAGGGGGTGATGAATTTGTAAGTTGTCTGAATGTGAATATCACGACTGAAATGACGTTCTTTGGTTGGTGGTTTTGCTGCTAGGAAAGCGTCAGATTGTGATTATAAAATTGCAGTGGCTGAGAAGGTTTAAGGGTGTAGATAATTGGTTCTAAGATACTCTCTTGTGGAACATCGACCTTGGTGGGTTAGTCGGAAAATTGAATGGTAATTGACCTTAAACAAACCATCCGAGAGGAAGGACTTAAGGTTTTGGACAAAGTGCTTTTTAATTTGAAAATACCGGGGTGTCAATTATTCTGTCAAATACCGCTCTGACATCCAGAAAAACTGTTGAGCTTTGCTTTTTAGGACAGAGGATATTGCGTCGACTACTCGATGGGCCCTGCTAGACAGTAGACTGGAGGGTTCTAAAACCAATTTAGTGGGGACGGTGTTTGAGAGTTTAATATAGGTCTTTTGAGGATGGTGAGTTCAAAAATTTTGTTTATTGGAAGGCATTATAGGCCTTTATAATGATAAGTTGCTGGAGTTTATGAATTTGCGTTATTAGAGAACGCTTCCACTAGTTTTGGAAATGTATTGTGCGAATTGTTGCATTGGAAAGAACAAAAACCTTGTTCAGATCAAAAAAACAAGAAATGATTTGCGATTACAGCAAGCTCATCGCGTGGGACCGCACGGACTCGCTTGGAAGTGTCCATGTAAAGTGAATGACAGGTTCTTTCTTACAGATTTCAGCATTTATTACCTTCATATCCGTATGCTGCAAGTGTGTTAGGTTTGACATAAAACAACTTGGAGCGTTATTACAAAATAAAGTTATTAATTATAACAAAATTTTCAGCTGAATGTGAAATTAGACTTGCAGTCGTTTCACTAGGAAACATTAGATAATGAAATATGGCTGACATGTCAGAATACAAGAGTACGAAAGTAATAAACTATTTTTTAGAGTTAAACAACCTTAGATGAAATTCTGTTGGGACTCCGGTTTGCTAAAAACATAGAAATATTAAACATAAAACGCCTAGGGATTACCTGGTGTGTTGTTATACTACGCCAATTTCCTAGCGAACGTATTCAGTTTGCCTATCCTTGTTTGTATCCTTGTATAATTTCAACAAATATGTTAACCTACTTTCTATCAAAAAATAAAGCTCTTAAGATGTAAAATTATCAAATCTATAAATTCAAAGTGTTTAGAGGCTATCCACTGTAGCCAAAAAACGAAAACGTTCTCGTGAGAGTGGAATTTATTGTTTTTAATTTCACGTAATACCATATTGGACTAATGAGCAATGTTAAACTTCCAAGGAAACTTCGAGGCAAAGCATTCGCAAAGCCCTTCTCTCCAGGGACTAGAGCTACACCAAAGTTCACTTAGAACAATATCTTTAATCAAAAACTTTTAAGAGGGCCTAACCTATAAATCACTTTTTATATACATCTTGGAAAACAAGTTGTAAACGTAGAAGGAAATGACTTATATATATTATATTTTTTTATGAAAGAATTTTTTTATTTATTAATTTTTATGAAACGTATTGGTTGAGATAAAAAGGTCAGTATCACGAGCGGGATTCGAACCCACGACCTTCGGCTAAATACGCCGCTGCTCTACCACTTGAGCTATCGTGACTTCGATCCGCTCGGACACTAACTTCCCATCTCAACCTCACCTCTCGAATTTTCCTTTTTTGCCATATTTCAATTTTTATCTCAACCAATACCTCTCATAAAGATTAATTAATTGAAAAAAGTTAATTGGTCAATCAGACCACGAACTGTAATGGATTTTTTATTTACAAAGTGTAATGTTGGCGTTTGGATTTTTTTAATTAATCAAAGTCCATCTGAGTCACCATTTTAGGCCTTAACACTGATCTTTTTTCTTGCTTGTGTAATAAAACTACATATATATTTTTAGACATTATATAACATATCATTGGTTATTTTATAGCTTGTACGAAAAAACCTTCTGCTCTTCTTCTGTTTTCTTTCGTCTACTGAATTGTTTAACGTTGATACCAGTTCGAAAAAAGTAGGACTATCCCTAGGGGTGAAGCATTTCGTTAAGGACTTGTCACATGTCACAAATGTCCGACATTACGGTCACACACGAGCAGGAAATGGGCTTTGGGAAATGCCTTTTTCTCATGTCGTTACCATAATCTGACCGGTTCTGTCACGAATCGGTTGAATTCCTGCGCAGCCCTCTTCATAAAATCGGTAAACTAGATAGGAAGCCTTTAATGGGGCTCGAGACGTCATCCAAATTGCTTCCAGTGGAAATAAGATGAAAGTGCTTTGGACTTATAGTTGCGACATTTTATTTACGGTTGTTACTAATTGGAAGTGTCAGTTTAAGAATTATTTGAGTTAGATAGTTTCAAAAGTTTATAATCCAAAAGTTTATCCTCTCTACCTCCTCAATTCTCAATGATTTTCTATAACTTTTTTAAATTTATATTGCTTGTCTTTCATTTTCTATCATTATCGACGTGTCTATTAAATTTGATCATTTTCTTTTCGTCTTTTTGTGTTACTCTTATTTTCTCTTTTCCTTCTAATTGTCACTCTATTTTTCAATATGTTTTATTTTATCCCTTTTCTTCTTCTTCGTATCTAAACTACGTCTTTCTTTTTTATAGGGTCACTCGATACCTATTACTCTAATTGTTTCTCTTGTTTTCCTTCGTTCTTTTTCTTTCACATTCATTTTAATATCATTATTCCTATTTTCCATTACAAGGTCAATCTGTCACTCTATTTTTCTTAACATAGTTATTTTCTTTCTCCTAACACTATCTTCTTTTCGATATTTACTAATGCTCTTTTTCATTCTTATTCAGTTTCTTCACTATAATTCTGTTCCGGATTCAGTTTAATCTCATTTTCTACTTCTTTCTTTTTCTCTATTGACTACATATCTCTTTCGCTTTTATTAGTTTTTTTCAGATTCGTTCTTCCCTCTTTTCCATATCATTCGTTTCTTCTTCTTTTTCTCGCTCACGATTTTTTTACTTTGTCCTTTTTTTGTTTTCATCATTTATTTAATATTTGTTTCTGTCGTTCTTTTTCTCTTTCTTTCCATTTCCTTCTTTCTATAGCTCTCTTTATATTGCTTATTCATTAATATTACTTCTTTCTTTGGTCCACTATTCTATGTTCTTCACTTCTAAGTCTTTCACACTTAGTTTTTCTCTCCAGTCACATTTCTTTTTCACTCTCTGGTAGTATTTTTTTTATCTCAATTCATTCTTGCCTCTTGCAGTTCTCAAACTTACTCTTTCGTAATCGTGGTATTTCTCGATCTTCTTAGATCACATTTAATTTTCGTCTTGCATTCCTTTTTTAGTTTCTTTCTCTTTCATCATTCACTCAAATTTTTTATATTTAGTCTGTTTTCTCTTTCTCTCTCTTTAACCCTCCTACCATCTTACTCTACCTATCTTGGTATCTACCTATTTATGTTTTTCTCTCTCCATTTCTCTCTCTCTCGTGCATTATTTTTCTTTTCATTATATTCCACCCTCTTTTGCTTCTATTTTCTCTTTTCCTTTTGTTTCTCGTTCTGTCTGTCACGTTTTCTTTATGCTTACCAGTATTTCTATCAATAATTCTTTCGGGCTGTATTTTCCTCTTTTTCTTTCGCACACTATCTTTTTTCGTTACTATCTCATTTCTCTTTACATCCCTCTTTTTCTATACTTCGTTCTTATATTTATTACCTTTCCCTCTTCTTCTTCCACTTATTCTCTGCCTAGTTTTCTCTTATGCTCACTCATCGTTCATTTATGTTATTTATATGTTACAATTAATTAAGGTTTTCAGTTGAGATAAAAAAGTCAATGGCACGAGCGGGATTCGAACCCACGATCTTCGGCTTGATACGCCGCTGCTCTACCACTTGAGCTCTCATGACCTCGATCCACTCGGACATCAACTTCCCATCTCAACCACACCTTTGCAATTTTTCCTCCTTTTTGCCATTTTCTAATCCCGCTCGTGCCATTGACTTTATTTATCTCAACTGAAAACCTTAATTAATTGTAATATAGTAATTGGTCAAGCGGACCACGAAACTAGTGAATTGAATAAGTTATTTATATGTTTCTTGTTTTACATTTGTGCCGAGAATGTAAGCTTAGGCATATGGATTTTTAGTCAATAATGAAATCACCGTTAGAGTAAATCAATTATCCATGTTTTAGAAATCTCAAGGTAGTCTGTTGTCAAATTAGCTTAAAGAAACCACAAAGAATACAATTTGTAGGTGAATTGTGAAAATTTTTATTAAAACATCAATAGAGCTTATATTTATTTCAGATCGATAATTTGATCAGAATTTCCAACAAAATTTTATATAATAATTCAATTACTGAGGAACTGAATAACTGGAAAATCTAAAAACCGGATTTGAAACTGCAATTATTATTGTTTTTTTACATTAACTGCTTAATTGTCTCGATAGTTCATTTAATATTACTCATCTTTAAAATGCTTTATGTTTAAACCCATCTTGCTTTTGGGAGGTGATGATTAATATTAAAAAAAGACTCCTTTGTATGATGTGCCCCAAAAAACAAATTTTTACCTAATTATTGTGTATTTATCATTACAATCATCGATCCATTATATTTGTTACCAATTAAATCCTTATATAATAATTATAATAAATTAAAAGATTAATCGGTTCTCTTAATTGTTTTTTAGATACAATTTGAAATGATTCTAGAGGAAACAGTATATGTATTTTCAAGGCCTCAGCATAAAATGATGGTTATTATTTATTCAGTTTTATCGTCATGACTGCTAAAATATTTATTACAATCTCCGTTCACTGAAAGCTTTACGAAACAGTTTTGTGAGAAAGGTATATTTTTGTTTACGTTCAATATTAATTAGTTATTTAATTACAATATACCAGCGGAGGGCACAGATCGATCCCTCTTGTCAAAAACATTTTTAACTTCATTAACTCTGTGTGTTTATGTTTGTTTTATTTATTATTTATCGGCTGGAATGTATTTACTAACAAGCATAGAGGGACAAGAACCTCGTTCCTCGATGAATATCGATTATTCGGGCACGAATGAACAAGATACATATATGTAAATATTCAGTTGATATATTAGGGTGATTGAGAAACAGTTCTTGCAGTGCTTAAGTGTGTGTACTGAGTGAATGTAATTTATTGGTGTGAAAAGAGAGACCGAAAGAAAAGAAAAAAGAAGGAAGGAAACCTGAATTAACGGAAGGAATATCGAGTTCTCTGGGGCAGCATGAACGAAGTTCGTGAGTAATTTATTTGCGCCAATGTAGGGGCTTCATTTCCAAGTATTTCGAGAAATATCGAGTAAGATGGGACAGTATCCACATACTCGGGTGGATGTGTATGTACTTTATTAGCATGTGTTGTATTTTGTGACCGTTAATTAATGATTATATGATGATCGTGAGATGCTTTCTTGTGTGGTGTAAGTTTAGAAAAACATTTCTTCATTGTGCCAACGTTTCGATCCTTATTTACATCTTCAGGATGTGGGATTTACAAACATTTTCAGGTCTTTCATGTATTTCTATAATCCAAACAATCCCAGGCTCTGAAGATGTTGTAAATAAAGATCGAAATGTTGGTACAATAAAGAAAATGTTTTTCTAAATCTACATCACACAAGACCCCCATCTCACGATCTCCAAATAATCATTTATTAACATGAAAGGTGGTTCTCTTTCTTCAATTAATGCAAGGAATGTCAAGTAATCTGAAACAGTGTGAATGTAACTTATTAGCATAAATGGATTCTTCCTCTTTGCCCCGGGAATACGAAGTAGTGAGGTAGGGTAAATATAATTAATTTTTTTCTTAGCGAGAATGAAGGGGTTTTGTTTTCAATTACCCTGGGGAATATTACTGTGGCCAAAGAGAATGTCTGTTGTGTGTATGTAATTTTTTAGCGTGAATAAAGGCGCTTCTTCCTAATTTAAGAGTGAGTGAGAGAGAGAGGGAGAGAGAGAGAAAGAGAGAGAGAGAGATAGATAGAGAGAGAGGGAGAGGGAGAGGGAAAGAGGGGGAGAGGGAGAGAGAGATAGATAGAGAGAGAGGGAGAGAGAGAGGGTGAGGGAGAGGGAAAGAGGGGGAGAGGGAAAGAGGGGGAGAGGGTGAGAGAGAGAGAGAGAGGGAGAGAGAGAAAGGGATGGAGAGAAAGGGAGGGAGAGAAAGGGTGGGAGAGAGAGGAAGCGAGAGGGAGAGAGAGAGAGAGAGAGAGAGAGAGAGAGAGAGAGAGAGAGAGAGAGCGAGGGTGAGGGTGAGGGAGAGGGAAAGAGGGGGAGAGGGTGAGAGGGAGGGAAAGAGGGGGAGAGGGAGAGAGATAGATATATAGAGAGAGATAGAGAGAGAGAGAGAGAGAGGGAGAGAGAGAGAGGGAGTGAGAGAAGGGGAGGGAGAGAGAGATAGATAGAGAGAGAGAGGGAATGAGAGAGTGAGAGGGAGGAGAGAGGGGAGAGAGTGGTAGAGAGAGGGGGCGTGAGAGAGTGGGAGTTAGAGGGGGTGAGGGGGAGAGGGAGGGAGAGGGAGTGAGTTGCAATAACTGGACCGTCAATTCCAAAGCCTAATTGACTTGAATTTAACTTAAGTGTCAGAAAAATTAAATAAAAAATAAATGATACGAAAAAATGAAGAAAAAAGAGCCAATCTAGTATGGTGGCCCTAAAACTAAGATGGATTGCCAATTCGTTTTTTTATAAAGTTTAATTTTGACTGTTGTGCTATATATTTTTTTTTAATTGTCTGACATAACATTTTTATTAAAATTTCAATAAAATTGCTTTCCTTTTGCACAACTGTTTTTTTGTATTAACATCAACCATTATATGACGGGTTGTAATTGAAATTCCTATCGTCCCAACATGAATTCTTCTTAAAAGAACAAAATTACATCAACCGCCGCATTAAATCTGAACTATTTTATGTTTATATGACACGATATGTAAGAGAGACGGTTTTAATTTCGGCCGCGGTGGATTCCAGAGGTGGAAATATTTTCTCACGACGGGACTTTTGTCAAGATGCTATTTGTGAAAGATCCTCTCGACTTCTATTTGAACATCGTTTCCTCTCTTCCAGACCCGAGATCCGCCAGCCACGTTCCGTACCAATTGTCCCTCCGACCCAACTACCCTTATTTGACCCTTTCTTACTTTCTCCCCTCTTTCCGAACCTGGTATCCATGGAGATCGCATCCCTTATTACTTTCAGAATTTCATAAACGTCTCTCACACATATTTTCACACGGCAATCCCAGACCAAATTTGGAGGAGGATACTACCGTAACCAAATATATTCCTTCGATTTTTATCAGTATCTCAACTGTTATTTTTGAACTTGAAATTTATTTATTAATAAGTAGTTTAATCCGTAATATGTACTAAAGGATCATATAATTTATAGTAGCCCCTGAACGCATCTTCATTACATAGAGTGACGACTTACTTAAGCCATAAACGAAACAAGCAACAAAGCCCCATTGGATCACCGAAATTGCTACTTAGCTTTACTGTCCTTAACTTATTCTACTAAGCTCATCTGCTTTCATGTACATCCTCAATTGACACTGCTCATTATTTGTCGGCGATGCAGTTATCATTTGTCATCTCACAATCAGCCCATTTATCTCCAGCCTTCTGTTTATTTATTCACTCAGTTCATTTTTAATCTCATGTCTGTTGTCCTCAAAATATTTGTTCTCTCAGTTCATGTGTCTTCCCAGAATAATTTGTCAAAGCTGAAATGTCCTCTCTGTTCAACTATCATCTATGTACGTATTAAGGTTCAGTGTCTTCTATGCTTAATTGGGCTCAGCTAAACCATCATCTCTCCTCCATTTTTCCTTAGCTGATCTGATTTTTTAGTGCGGGTTTCTTTTCAGAATAATTGATCAAATCTGAGCAATAGACTTTGCTAATATGTCCTCAGTTCTTTTGCCTTCACAAAGCAATTGTTTTCTGTGCTTAATTGGACACAGCTAAGCACAGGATGTCTTGTCTTGTTTCGGCCAGTTGACTCTGCCTAGCGGTCTTTTCCGCTTCCCCGGAACTTTGTCACGCTTAAGCGTGTCCAGGATGGACCTCTTGGCGATATCCGGTCGGGGCGTGGGAGCGGAATTACATGTACGTTCATGGTTCATTTATCGCTCGTGATTTTTTGGTGTCCATCCTTTATGTTCCATGATTTTGTAGATTTACTGTTTTGTGGTTATAAATTTTGTTTTTGTGGCAAACATGCTACTTCTTTTTCAGCTTCTCTTTTCCTCTTACGTCTTAGCGTATCAAAATTTGATCATTCAATGAGCGTATGACTTGCCGTCTCCTGAGGTGCTCCACATGAACACGATGGGTTTTCCTTTAGATGAAAGGAATACAGTTTTGCTGCGAAGTCCCCATGGCCGTCATTGCTTGAGATATGAAATGGTCGACTGATAGGTGCTTCATTTTCAATCTTTGTGTTATGTAAGGGAATATCTGGTATGTATGGCGTCCCTTGGTACTTGAATCCCATCGTCGATGCCATTCTGTCGTTGCCCAGTTAATGACTTCTTCGACATTTGTAGTTGTTCCATACTGCGTGTATTACAGTCATTCGCAAATCTATAAGGATCTGCCTGAGATAACTTGTAATGCCTCCGTCGATGTTGTTTTGTAGCCTTGCGAGACCAGTATGCTTTACTTTGCGCTTTTGTTAGCAATGCCCAACCTGTTTTTTGATGTGCCTTGACCATGCCAGTGACGTCTATGCTACAGTTGATTCCCATACCGATTGGTACGTAATAAGGCTGTTTTTATAGGTGATACCCAACGTTGGTCTACTTATTGCTCTTATTTGGGAATACTTGGGTACTCTTGCACTCACTTCTTTAGTGTGGGTTTCAAATTTTGCTCCTCGCCCAATAGTAACACCTAACAACTTAACATTTTGGGGACAAGGTATTGTATGTTCATTTATTTTGACGACTGGAGGACTTC
Source organism: Cimex lectularius (assembly GCF_000648675.2). Taxonomy (NCBI): domain Eukaryota; kingdom Metazoa; phylum Arthropoda; class Insecta; order Hemiptera; family Cimicidae; genus Cimex; species Cimex lectularius. The sequence continues at coordinate 648,567 of NW_019392939.1, read as the reverse complement.
TCATATTCAACTGTCCCTTTAACATAATATTGCTTTTCTCATTAGCCAATTCCAGCTTTTTCGTTGGGAATCAATCCACTACTCTCTCTATGGCCATTTTCCCTGCTAGCCAAGGCTTCTTTTCGGGTTTGCTTGCAAGATGACGGTTAAGTCGTCTACGTAAGCGACTGAAGGGTATCCACTTCGATGTCATATAAGAGTCCGTCAAACAGTATGGCCCATAGAACCATCCCTAACTAGCTAAACAATCTGCTCTGGCTGCTCATATTTGCTGCTCATATTAAGTTCACTTTCTTCAACTCAGCTATTCTAGGATCTCAGTTCAGTTGTCCTCAGATCAGCTGTTCCTTCAATATACAGGGTGGTCCCAATCGATTCAGCCACACTTCCAGATCTTATAGGAAATTGAACACTGAGAAACAAAGGTCCTATGAACCTGTGTCCGCAAACCCTTCAGTTCCCTACAAGCAAAAAACCATGAAAACTCACGTTTTTTGACCTTATTCGTGAAATTTTTAGTAAACCATTAGCCTGACCGTAAAACAGCTCGAAACAACATCTGTAGAGGATTAATTTCTGCTCGAATGAGATTAAAACCAGCCTGATCGGTTGAAAATTTCATTTTTGGCGATTTTTCGAAGTTAGGAGGTGAAGGGGTACACAAAATTCGCCATTTCTGACATTTTTATCGAAAATTCGCAACTTAAACTGTTTTCTGATGGGTACTCCCTTCTGAATGAAATAATCTACAAAAAATCTGAACGGCTTACCCATCAGAAAACAGTAACATTAGATTTGGGTGAAAAGAAGTAAATTAGCCAAAATTCGAATGTTTCATGAATCGGACTGGGGTTGGTCTAATGTGACGGAGAATTCGATCACCAACAAATGGGGTTTGTAACGGAGAATTTTTTGATAGGGTGTTCAAGTTGTGAATTTTCGATAAAAATGTCAGAAATGGTGAATTTTGTACCCACTTCACCTCCTAACTTCGAAAAATCGCCAAAATGAAATTTTCGGCCGATCAGGCTGGTTTTAATCTCATTCGACGCAGAAATTAATCCTCTACTTGTTGTTTCGAGCTGTTTTACGGTCAGGCTAACGGTTTACTAACAATTTTACGAATGAGGTCAAAAAACGTGGTTTTTGTCTGTAGGTCGGACACAGGTTCATAGGACCTTTTTTACTCAGCGTTCAATTTCTTATAAGATCTGGAACTGTGGCTGAATCGATTGGAGCCACCTTGTATACGTTTTCATCTTATTTGTCCGAAATTAAAAAGTATTTAAGAAAAAAATTGCCTCAATTAATCCTCTCTTATCTTTTCTCACCTCGTCAGGTGAACAATTAAAGGTTCATAAATTTTTTCTGCAGAAGTTCTTAATTTTTCTGATTTAAACCGTTCTCCGGTTCGTTGGCTTCTCAGGTTATCATTAAACCTTCAACACAGACCCTCACCTGTCCCAGTGCAACATTCAGCTATATTGTCCACAATTAAAATGTCATAAAGCTGTGTTATCATCTCACCTCAACGGTTTTCGGCTCAGTTCACCTATCCTTAAACAACATTTATGTTTTAACAAAATTTTTGATTTCCTGTCAGCTGTTTTATATTCTAACAAGATTATAGTCCAAACTCTTCATTTCAACTTTGTTCGGTTTAAATATCACTTTTTCACATTTATCTTCAGTTTGTTTGCTTTTTTGTTCATTCATTTATTTTCAGCATAAAAAACATCGGATTAAAAGTTTGATTGCCCCCTCTTCACTGCTCGCCTCTTCCATCTATTCAACTCGGGTTCTGTAATTACTATCCGAATGACCTCAATAATTATCCGCTCACTGTGGCACACTTAACAAGCTTATCACTTCAATAATTTAAACTGTTCTCCGCTTCATTTTCTTCTTAGGGTGACAGTCATCAACTAAACAGCTCTAATCACCTGTCAGCCCAACTGTCCTGAACGAACCTGACCTCTCTATTAAGCTAAGTTTAACCGTCTTCATCCCATAATCCGTTTTCTGATTGTGTTCCTTCCCTAAAAATCAATGTCCACTTTTTCTAAGACTAACAATTCGTCTCGATTAATTAAAACTGAACCTTAACGGGTGAGCAATTTACGCAGCGGTCATTTGTTTTTATTTCGTGGGAAACAGAATTGTCATAAAAGATTGTATTTGAATTTTTTAGTTAAGGCAAGAGAAATAATTAAACTTATTGAAGGTAAATTGAGGTTATTAGAAGAAAATATGCTTATGAATAATTCATAATTAAACTAAAGTGTTTAGATTTCTTCTTAACATAAGTTCGAATCTTCTCACAAAAAGCGTACAGCTGCTTGCGTCTAATTAAATCAATCGATAAAACCGTTTTATTAATTTTGTTCGTATGAAGGATATTTTTTTATTACGACTATGTCCTCGGGGTAACTTGATGTGTTTAATTTAACTTGCCATAAAACAGATGAATAACGAAAAAAGTTCGGTTGTTAAAGTGACTTCATTGCCCGGTGAGACCGGTTGTAAAAATTAATGAAACGAGTTTTTGGAGACCCCACAATCATTACTGCGAATTTTCAAACTAGCACTTTTATTTTTTGCTTTTCACAATGAATGAACGTTCCGTGGAAAATCTTCAAAGAGAAATTTTAACAATTTGTTTTTTCTAGCTTCTAACATGCACGATAATACCACAAAAATTAATTTTGATAGAGATATTAAAAATTAACTATTAAATTTCTCGCTAAATTATGAATTACTCAGAGAGAACAGTGCTGTAAATTTATTTTTGATACGATTCGAAAAATCTCATTTTGCTTTGAAATCCTAGAAATTAACTTTTATTTAAAATTCTTACTTATCTGTATTCTCATATTTTTGCTCAAGTATAATATAGAGCTAACGAGGTTTTCTAATTACATCGGCTGGTTTTATTATTAGATATACAAATATCTTTTTACAATGCAATTAAATTATTTTCTGGAAATGAGAATGATGAACTCCTTACAACCAGTTTTTCTTTTCCATTATTTTATGTAAATTTTTTTTACAGCCATTTTCCCACTTTTCCTCTTTATATAGAACACGTACGACGAGAAGTATATAAAGTCCCTGAAGGTTATTAAGTGTGTAACTGGAAAAATTTCCTTGAAATGCACAGCCGTAACAACAATTTACATAAAATCAAGAAAAAGAAAAACAGGTTGTAGAAGTGCATTATTCTCATAACTTCTAGGAAATGAAAATGAAAAATGAAACGTTATACAATTAAATTAGTCAAAAATGCTTGAGCTTAACTATTGACTATGTAGAAAATGGTTTGAAATTATATTGGACACAATTCAAGTGATTGTTAATGTTGTCATGGTTTTCTTTAAACATTTGTTTGTATATGTAACAAAACTAAATTACCTTGGGTGCGTGAGAAACTTGTATTTACATTTGACCTGGAGGAAATCAAACGGAAACCCTCAGGTGAAACTCGCCTCTAAACGGTATAATCTGTGAAGGAGAAACGCCTGCCGGTTTACACAATGCACGATGGAAAATACGATTGTTTATCGCTTTTGTGGAAACCTGCTATTCCGGCTGGATGATGCACTAAGTGAATTTCCGGCGGGATCAAGAATTATGGTCTTGAAAATGAAAACGACAACTTCGCCCCCCGGGGTGATTTAATTCAAAGAAGATTAAACTAGCTTTTATCAGAGTTTACGACTCCATGAAACGAGTCGGGGTACTACACATTGAAATGGTGCTTAATGTTTTTTCTCACTTTTCGGTTTTGTTGTTCGAATATGATAAAGTTCCCTGGGAATGTTTTGATAAACGAGGGAAACTCTTTCTCATTGTTATTTTGTCACAAAATACATTTTTACTTTGAGAACTTTTAGCTTTATTACCCTGCTGGCAAAACTTGATTAGTTATTTTAATGTTTTATAAAAATCGTCGTGCTTGAAACTATTTCATAGGACAAAAATGTTATGGAAATTCAAATTAAATTATTTTTATCCTTTATATATGTGTACAGTCAAAGCAGGTTTATTTTCATTAGATTTTGATAAAGATTTCCGGACTGAAGATATAATTTTGTGGAAATGGGGCACCGTGAATGCTAAACCCGCAAGACTGCGGAGTGCTGCAGAAGTGTTGGCAGACATACAAGCAATGTTAAATGTGCTGCCAAATTTTAATAATCAACATGCTCATAAACTATTGTTCCTATTTAAAATATTAAATAAATAAAATAAAACATAATATAAAAAAATAAGATAAAAATCTTTTGCTTCCAACGTTTTTAATTTTGTTAATATTATTTTTATCGTTTATATATATGCATAAAGTCAAAGCATGTTAATTTTCATCATCTTTTTATAAAGATTTTGAGCATTTATGTCAACAATAATACAAATATTATTGTGATCATATAATAAATATAGGAAAATAATGTTATTTTTACAATTTGATAATGATTTCGTGATTTTTTTGATTAAAAAAAAACGTAAAAAAATGATTTCGTGACTATAAAAAGTCAAATTGTTCAAAACATTGATGGTGAAGACCAAGCTAGGAAGTGGAGGTTTGATTTTTCCAAGCAAGTTCAGTTTATTTGACTGGATCATTTTTCACACTAATTCAGCGTTTAACGCGTTACAAATCAAAGCTTTTCGGTCTAAACTCTTCGAATTAAATATCAGTCCACATACGTTTAGCAGTCTTAATTGACCTATTTAATTATTTCAATTAATTATAATTTTTTCTAAAGTTTATACTTTCTATCAACCAAGATTTTAGATAAAAAATATAATTAATTGAAAAAATTAAAGTCAATATTACATTGTCTCTCNCTTCGTTTGTGCTTATTACGTGTAAGTTATTTACAATGGTGTTAACAAAATTACGAGAAATAAAAGACCGAAATTTCTTTTAACGATTTCCAACAACTTTTCAAGATCAACACTGCTTTTTATTTTTCAATTAATTAAGGTTTTTAGTTGAGATAACAAATTCAGTGTCACGAGCGGGATTCGAACCCACGACCTTCGGCTAGATACGCCGCTACTCTACCACTTGAGCTATCGTGACATCATGACTTTTTCATCTCAACCAAGATTTTAGATAAAAAATATAATTAATTGAAAAAATTAAAGTCAATATTACATTGTCTCTCTGAATACAGGTAGTCAAAGTGTTTTTGTTTTTAATATATACTGTAGTAATATGTGATCTCTTTTGTCAATTCAACTGTTTTTTATTTTATTTGTACATCTTTACTTTCAATTATTTCAAACAAAACATTTCCCATTGTAATGTAAAATAATCCCACGTTACATTTCCTTATTTTCATAAATTAATTAACAACAGTGTAAGAAATATTTGGAGATCATGAGATTCGGTCTGGTGTGACGTGGGTTTAGAAAAACATTTTCTTTATTGAGACGTTTCGATCTTTATTGAGATCATCTTCAGAGCTTGGGAGTTATAAACATTGTTTAAATTACAATTAATTAAGGTTTTTAGTTGAGATAAAAAACCTGAATTAATTGTAATGTATTAATTGGTCAAGCGGACCACGAAATCAGTGAATTTATTTGTTTAAATTGTACAAATACATGTAAGATATGAAAAAATGAATTTATAGAATGATAGAAATTTTAAATTCAATCAAAGTATTTGTACTTACTCAAAGTGTTTGTTTTCTGTGTAGATGTGACATACCTGTATGTCAGTGTAATAATGTTTTCAAATGCAGCAAACAACTTATAATATAGATTTTGACGTGTCATAACATATATAATTGACCAGTTTTTAATCTTTCTTGCCAGAATTTAAATTTAGTGATGATATCAAACCGGTTTTGAAGCAAAATTCCAATCACTGTAGTTTCTTCGAAGTTTAAAAAGTGACTTTTTATTTAAAACATGTGTCAATTTCAGAGTAGAAAGCCTAAGGGGTTATAGAGAGGTAAGACTGATTAATTCCAATTTGCCGTATTTGGCATTCGAAAAATGCAGGCGATATGCTGGCTGATGTAGCATAGCTAATTCTTCTTCTAAAACAGAATAAAGATATTAAAGTCATTCCCATCAAAAGTCATTATCTTTTACAGCTTTAACAAGAAAGAAAAATACAGTCAAACGCAACTCTTGCAATTGTTCTGAACAGATCCTTTTCATTTTTCGCAGTTCAGATTTGAAAAATTGTTTATCACTTAAAATACGAAATTTTAAATCTATTTAGATTTAAATTTATCGGGCTTGTCGACATCCACAGACCTCCAGCTGTTGTCAAATTATGAAAATATTACAATAGCCGAATAATTCAGATAAGCCTGGCAGGATTTGTTAGGATAGGCTGTATATTGAAGCTTTCAAAACACTTCCTGTAGCCAATAATTTTCAAGTGGTACCTTATAAAGTCGTGGCTTACATTCTTGAGTAATTTATCATCCTCAACCGCCAAGGGTGAATTCAAGATCGAAACATTTTAATAAAAATCAATGACGATTAACTTTTACCTATTATTGTACAAATGTTTATTTCTGTTGTCGATGCAATTTATTTAAGAGACTTCAAAATTTATGTTGAACAGTATTCAATATAATTTATAATAAGAAATACACTGTATTGATTATGAAATTTATCATGAATTTTTTTTCCTGGCCTTTGCGGAAGTTTCTATATGGAGACACGTTCGACTTGGGTCCAGTCAAATCCAATATAATGAGGGATGATTATGACAAGGGTTACTTGCAAAAATTGTGCCAAGTGTTAAAAATGTTACCGTACTTTTGGCTGGGATCTGGGGTATGCCAGTGTGCTTTGCTTTTAATATACTTCGTTTTTACTTATTACGTGTAAGTTATTTACAGTGGTGTTAACAAAATTACGAGAAATAAAAGACCGAAATTTCTTTTAACGATTTCCAACAACTTGTCAACATCAACACTGCTTTTTATTTTTCAATTAATTAAGGTTTTTAGTTGAGATAAAAAAGTCAGTGTCACGAGCGGGATTCGAACCCACGACCTTCGGGTAGATACGCCGCTACTCTACCACTTGAGCTATCGTGACTTCGATCCATTCGGACACTAACTTCCCATCTCAACCCCACCTTTTGAATTTTCCTTCCTTTTTGCCATTTTTTTTCAAATGTCGTGTAATCTATTTGATTCTCGGCGACTATTGAAATGGCCCCGGAGAGCTTTACTGAAGATATACTTCGTGTTAACTTATTAAATTCACTAGTTTTCGTGGTCCCCTTGAACAATTAATATCTTTCAATTAATTAAGGTTTTTAGTTGAGATAAAAAAAGAAAAAATTGAAAAAATCGCAAAAAGGAAGGAAAATTCAAAAGGTAGGGTTGACATGGGAAGTTAGTGTTGGAGTGGATCGAAGTCATGATAGCTCAAGTGGTAGAGCAGCGGCGTATCTAGCCGAAGAACGTGGGTTCGAATCCCGGTCGTGACACTGACTTTTTTATCTCAACTAAAACCCTTAATTAATTGAAATATATCAATTGGTCAAGTGGACCACGAAAACTTGTGAATTTAACTGCTTTTATCTTTGAAATTATTAAACCCACAAAAATTATTTAAGCTTATAAATATTGTTTCAGAACAAGCTAGAATATTTATCAGAAGGAGAATCTTGAAAAGTTATTCATTTCTACTCTAATAACGCATTGAAAAAATGCACCGAGAAAAACATTCAAGATTTTTTTTCACAACATTCGTTTAACTTTAATCCACTCGTAGTATTTAAAGGAATGATCTTCAAGTTAAGCCCAAGATCAAGTCAGCTCTCAGGATGAAAAATAATTAAGTTAATACTGATGCATTTGGGTTGATTGGACTGATTTTTACACAATACTTTTTCAACTTCGCACAAAATGATATTACCAGCTAGATTACCATTTCTGATTCATTTCTTGATTAATTAATATATTTATATACTAGACCAAAGAAGAAAAATCTTTCTCTTCGTACCTTTAAATTTTTTTTTCTCTGTGAAGAGAGTACTCGATCGTATTAATGTGACATTCGACTGACTTACAATCAACGTTAAACTTATCAATGCAATAATCAATCAACTAACTAATAAATTTATTATACTTAAGGTAATAAAAATATATATAAATTAAAAATTAAGTGAGTTCTTTGCTTCGGGCGTCCTTTTGTATTTTGTATGCAGGTAACCATGTATATATGTTTTTCTAACCATTTTAATAAATAAATACTTCTGTTTAAATATAAAAAAAACAAGCGTCTTCTACCCAAGACGTAACAATGACAAAAACGTTGCCCTCTATTTTATCTACATGATCATTTGAAAGGATATTTTTTCGCTGTATTTCTTACACACCTCTTTCAACCACAATGCTGTTCTCCAAAAGTGATCTATTTTTAAAATTTCACAACAGTGTTTTTTTTTTCACTACATCTAGCCACGGGAAATAGTGCTTGAAAAGGCGACAAAAAGAGCAAAAAGGGTAGAAACAGGGATAGGTATTATTTAGTTCAGTGTATGGCCAATGTTGGTGAAGAGGGGTTTTCCTTGAATTACAGCCCGACATTTCCTAACCGCCCGGCTTAAAATACTAACGGGTATAATTTATTTCCAACCTTCTTCGCGAAATAACTTAACGCTACTGGAGCGAATTTGTAACCTTTGGTAACAGGTTTCAACAGTTTTTTCCACTAAAAGCTATCTTTTATTTCACGTAATAAAACAACATGAATACGTGCGTAGAAGACTGTTAATTATTGTTAAAAAGAAATGAATGTGATTTTATGTAATTAATAAAAGTGTAATTTCTGTTTCAGTAAATGATGACGCGGTAGGACCGTGCCATGGGAAAGAGAAATTCAAAACTGAGGCAGGATACTATCGAGAGGCTTATGACCGACACCTATTGTAAGTTTTACATCCTTATGATTTATTAATGAGATATTTAAAAAAAAATTAATATAATTATACGGTGTTTCCCGGGAACGTCAATACCTAAGGAGCTGACCCAAATGGCAAATGGATTAAAATCCTTATTGTCCAAAGTCTGATTTTTCATTTTATTTGAGATATTTCATTTTTCAAGTTACTTAACCTTTCACAACTTTTTTCCATGAAGTCCCTCGTATCTCAAATATTAATTTTAGAGTAATTTTAATTACTTTAATAGAAAGAGCATTAAAGTCTTTATGCGTCATTCATTTCATTTTATTTTTATTGTAATCTTAAGTTAACAAAATACCATGTCACTTATAAACTGAAGCTAATTTTCAAAGTTATAAAGCTTATACTTAAACACTGATATGGTGCTTACAGAAAAGTCGCCACTACTAAAGAATGAAATAGTAAAAGTACTAAAGTAGTAGTAAAATACATGAGCTTAATTTTTAAAGGTCTATTATCACCAATGTAAAAATTAATGTTTCATTGCTGAAAAATGGATTTTTCGGTTACAAACGGTTACAAAAACCTTTAAGTTTTTTGAAACTTTTATTTAAAAAAAAAAAGATAGTAGTACAAAGTAAAAAACCAACAACGAACAGACTTTCGGTACAAAATTGAGCAAAAGAAAAACAGAAAGCTTCTTAAAATTGAATTAATGTGAAGGCTTGCCAAAGAAGGTGTTTATTTTGAACTCAATTCATTAAATTCACTAATTTCGTGGTCCGCTTGACCAATTAATATATTACAATTAATTAAGGTTTTTAGCTGAGATGAAAAAGTCAATGGCACGAGCGGGATTCGAACCCCCGAGATGTTCGACTTGATAAGCCGCTGCTTTACCACTTGAGCTATTGCGACTTCCATCCACTTGGATACTAACTTCCCTTCTCAACCCCACCTTTTGAATTTTCCCTCCTTTTTGCCATTTTAAAAATGTTGTTTAATTTGATTCTCTTCGACAAATGAAATGACCACGGAGAGCTGTAGTGAAGTATACTTCATTTTGAATCATTAAATTCACTAATTTCGTGGTCCGCTTGACCAATCAATATATTACAATTAATTAAGGTTTTTAGCTAAGATAGCGGCGTATCAAGCCGAAGATCGTGGGTTCGAATCCCGCTCGTGCCATTGACTTTTTTTATCTCAGCTAAAAACCTTAATTAATTGTAATATATTAATTGGTCAAGCGGACTACGAAATTGGTGAATTTAATGATTAAAAATGAAGTACACCATTAAAAGCTCTCCGTGGCCATTTCATTTGTCGTCGAGAATCCAACCCGATTACACAACATTTGAAAAAAAATGGCAAAAAGGAGGGAAAATTCAAAAGGTGCGGCTGAGATGGGAAGTTAGTGTCCGAGTGGATCGAGGTCACGATAGCTCAAGTGGTAAAGCAGCGGCATATCAAGCCGAAGATCGTGGGTTCGAATCCCGCTCGTGCCATTGACTTTTTTATCTCAGCTAAAAACCTTAATTAATTTTATTTTGAACATTTAATTTTTTTGTGTGACCAGGGTGACACGTGAAAAGTGTCATTTACATGGCAAATTAAAAGCTTCTATTGGCTAAAAAATAGTGAATGGAAATAACCTACAAAAGCGAAGTATCTCTAATGCAATCCAGAATCACAATTTGTCAGACAGGGATTGATCCAATTTGAAATGTTGAATAGCCTCTTCGAATGTTGACCTCTGTTCATGGAGGACCCTGTTTACCGAGTGAAAAACAGCATGTATAAAAGTACAAAGATGATCAAGAGACCCGTGTTTCCGGCTGTTTTGTCCTGGACGATCTTGCCATATTAAATAAATACTCGAATCCCTGTTACGTTTGAACTTACATCGGTGTATATCGATTTTTGCCCCATCTTCACAGATGGGTCTAAGATCACCGAGAATGCGTCTGCTTTTTGTAGAAAAATGTTGCTCCTCATAATTAAAGAAGTCATTACTTGCCTCCATATGGAGAGCGAATAGAAATGCCATCCGATTGAAATGTGCTTGAGGGCTTTAGCATGTGTCTCTGTTCCTATTTTTGCAGGAAACAGGGTTATTTTATTGTATATCGTACTTGGTCGTCTTGTATATATCTATTGAGCGTGAATGTATTTATTAGAGTGAAAGCATAGCGTGTTTATTCTCTCATTTCTCATCATTTCACTGATCTGAGAGGGTCCTGCCAGATTTTTATTTTTATCCTTCATCATGTTGCTAATTGTGTCATTTTCGTACAGAAAGCAATTAAGAAAAAATTAATGTTTGTTGATTAACCCGGATCACGACATCTTCAAATTCTCGTCATACTTTGATTAAGGGAAAATAAAGTTAAAATTATATTTAATATGTGGTGATTAGTGACCGTTAATCGATAATTATTAAGAAATCGTGAGATGCGATCTGGTGTGACGTAGGTTTCAAAAAAACATTTTCTTTATCGTGCCAATGTTTCGATCTTTATTGAAATCATCTTCAGAGCCTGGGATTTACAAACATTGTTTAAATTAAAGTGCCCTCGACACGCAAGAATGGCACAATTACACAGAAGACAAACACTTTGAGCCCTGAAGATGATCTCAATAAAGATCGAAACGTTGGCCCGATAAAGAAAATGTTTTCCTGAAACATAAATCACACCAGACCGCATCTCACGATTTCTGAATAATTATATTTAATATTAGTTTCTTATTTCTTTTTGTTGTCATTTTTTGGCTTGATATAGAAAACGTGTAGGAATGTCATCTGTTATGAGAATTGTACTAAAGCAAGTATTTGGATTCTCTGTCTGATTTTTAGAAGAAACAGAATTTTCATAATGTATTTTCATTTTGTATATGTAGAGTATTTATTAGATTCACTAATTTCGTGGTCCGCTTGACCAATTAATATATTACAATTAATTAAGGTTTTTAGTTGAGATAAAAAAGTCAATGGCAGCGGGATTCGAACCCACGATCTTCGGCTTGTTACGCTGCTGCTCTACCATTTGAGCTATCATGACCTCGGTCCTCGATCCACTCAGACACTAACTTCCCATCTCAATGATTTAAAATGAATTATACTTCAGTAAAGCTCTCTGTGGCTATTTCATTTGTCGTCGAGAATCCAATCCGATTACACGACATTTCAAAAATGGCAAAAAGAAGGGAAAATTCAAAACGTGGGGTTGAGATGGGAAGTTAGTGTCCGAGTGGATCGAAGTCACGATTGCTCAAGTGGTAGAGCAGCGGCGTATCTAGCCGAAGGTCGTGGGTTCGAATCCCGCTCGTGCCATTGACTTTTTTTATCTCAACTTAAATCCTTAATTAATTGTAAGTATTTATTAGATTGAAACCAAGTGTGTTTAGTGTATGTCAAATTAGATTTGTAGTATAATATGTGTAGAGGGTGATGGAAGAATATCGAATACTCCACTACACTATTTGACTGAATGGTGTGTAAATAGGAATAATGGGGCGTCGCTGGCCGCATCGGTTTGGGCGTTGACACGGCGCTTATCACTGCAAGGTCATGGTCCTGGGTTCGAATCCAGCGACCCTGCACTCAAACTCGACATACTTACGATTGGGCTTTTTTATTTTACACACCAGCACCCTGAGGGTTTATATTACTTCTGTTGTTGCGAACCCTTGTAAAAAAAAAACAAAAAAAAACAACGAAATAATATATTTGTTGCAAGCTGCGCGTCATAAGCAAGTCTTTGTGTGAAAAATCGAGTTTATATAAATCAATCGATTATTACACCTTAGGAATTATAAATAAGTTAGTGTTTTCAGCTTTAATGTGTAAACATTTGTTAGACTCTAAGATGACTATTTAATAATAATTAATATGTTGAGAGTTATTTTAAACAATTACCGACGGTAAGAAGCAAAGGACATTTGGTGGGCTTTAAAGAGAAAAAAAAAGAATATTTAAATTGAGTCTAAAGCACATTTAAAAAATGCATTCACCTGGTCAGCTATGTAAAGCACGTCTGACTTTTTAAAGACGGCCTAGCCCAGTCCCAGAGGAGATGATGTAAAATTTAAAGGAAATCCATCACCTTTTGGCTGTAAAGTTTGAATAATTTAAAAACTGTTTCCTTATTAACGTATTAGAAATTGAAAATGAAAAAGTCTAGTTAAGAGACTAGAAAACGATTATCACCCTCGAATGATTATTGAATAATCGGTATTTGTTAATTTATGCTACTCAGTGTTATAATAAGTATTGTTATGCAAATTAAGTCTGTCCCCGGCTTTTTGTTGAGAACAAGTTTATCATTGGTCGGGAAATATAAATATAGTGTATTGAAAAGTTTTATTGGTTGTACAACTTGTTGAACGTTTTTCCCCTTCTGTTCGGTCTTCAGTGATATTCCTGATATGTTTTCCTTCGATGTACAATTTTTTTCTCAATAAAAGTATGACTTTCGCACAATGTTATGTTGTCGGAGAAAAAGAATTTAAACGGAAAACAATGATAAACGACAGAATTTGATTTTATTGCGATAATACTTTGGCTTCTGAGAGGAAAAAAAAAATGTTTTGATGGAAGCACGGTTTTCCGGAAATGACTAAATTAAAATAGGGCGAATGTCAGGAAAACCAGAGAGAGGCAAGCCCATGTTTTTTTTCCTTTGGAGTGGTTGGGATGTCTCCTTTTTGCAATTAAACGTCCATTATTTCATTCTATGCAAAAGGTTTTGCCTGAAAGAGTTTCATTTGTTAAATAAAATACTGATTTATTCTCAGAGACTTCATTACTCAGGCTTCTTATCTACCATAGACTTTTTCTAGCTATTATAGAGCAGTTGCATAGGATAGCTGTCTCTGTCTCTTTTTTAATAGGACATTAGTCATCTGTTAAAAGTCTCATTAAAAATAAATAATAATTTACAGGAGCTTGTTGGTAAACATACAAGTTTAGGCTTTAATTGGTTTCTGTTACATAAGATTTTTTTCTTCTTGTATTGTTGTTATGAGTAGTAATTTTCCAATCTCACGCCTAGCCTTGTATTTGTTATGTTCTTTGTTAACCCAATTATTTTATTATATGAATTAAAGTCACAAAATGGATGGATTTATGTTTTGATGCTTTCTTTTTATCTAGAATGTCTGATGCTTCGTTCTCTGAAATTTTTTGATGATCTGAGATCCCACATCACGCTATTTAGGGGGTTCCAGACTATTTTAATGACGAAGTCACAGGCTTAGAGAGTCTTTAGATTTATTTGGTTATCTGATGATGTTTTATTATTGCGTCATTGACATGTTTGCTACATATTTCATGTGCGCGTGTTTCTATGGCTAGCGATTTGTCTTAAAGATGCTGTGTTGGAGTCGAGGAACATGTGAAGACATACAAGGCCACTTATTATAAGTGGGAAGTTTATGGGCCGACAAACAACTNTTCCTCGGGGCGGGGTTGAACCCTCTCCACTCTCGCTAATAACGTACTTTTACTCTCCAGACGTCTCACACTCACCCCAGAGTACTCGATATTCCTCGGGGCGAGGTTTAATCACCCCTACAAGGCCACTTTATGGACATTTCCCAGCTGTTCATTGCACCATTTTTTAATTATTATATTAAAAGTTTTTTCAAAGTTTAATAGATTTTTTGATATTTAAATTTAGTGAAGACACCAATTCGGTTTTTGAATAAAAATTTATCGTACTTTCTCATCCTCGTAGGTTTCAATATGCTGACTTTGCCTAACAAAAATAAATAATTGAAAAAAAGACATCAGCAAGATGGCACAACTTTAGGGTTATAAGCAGGGTGGGGAATAGGCGAATACCTCCCTTATCAAGTAACGGGAACATAAAAAATCGTTTTTTATGGATTACGGGGCGAGTAGGTTTTGAAAACATTGTCAAAAGAAATGTTGATATTGGTAAATTTATAAATTTTGTTGAGAAGTTTTGTTTGGAAGGATTAAATTCGTTGGATTTTTGCTGACAGAGTAACCCTACAGTTCATTTCTGTGTACAAAGTGATCGCAGAAATGACTTTACTGTTACAGTTTCCTTACTGAGGCTGCACGTACGTTGGCGGTAGCTCAGTTAAGAAGGGGAGTGGACGTGTTGAATGGAGAGACAAGTGATGGTCGGTGAAGGGGTGCAAGTTTATTTACAAATCTTATGTTGAGCGCCACGGTATTTTTGGAGAAGGATAAATACTGAAACCCGAAAGAAAGGGGGAAAAAGTAGAACAATGAAAAAAAGAAAGGGAAAAGGAAGGACAGGAGTTACGCAGTTTCCGTACCCCAGACGACCGATGTAGCGCTTCTTGCTTCTCTTCTTTCTGATGAAGTGGCGCTTCTACCCAGGGTTATGATATGGGAGCTAAATGATGAAGTTCTTCCTTTGGGGACCGCGGTAGCCGAGTGGTTAGCATGAGAGACTCTCACGCCGCGGTCGTGGGTTCGATTCCCACCGTCGCCTCTGGCCCTTTTTTCCCGATAACCCCCAATTTGAACAACATATATAAGAATTCGTCATGGCTAATATGCAAAGAACATAAGGCCAAAAAAAAAAGTTCTTCCTTCTTCTAGCGGAGTTAATTCGTTAACACAAGAAATCTTAAGGTGTTTAGCTTATTGGTTTAAACTACGATTTAAAAAAATGACTACTAATAGCAACTATTCTATTTATAACTAAATTTACAAATTTCTTTTAAAATTAAACTAATTATAGGCCGAAACTTACAACTAATGTCTTTAGTCCCGAATTATCAGGCCTGATAAAGAAATTGGAAATGAACAAACTCGCGGGATCACTCTTCCACTTTGGCTGTGCCGTGACCACCGGGATCAGCACCACTGGGATCACACCCAACACAAGCTAGACACTTCTTTTAAAAATATTTTCATTTCCTCGTGGAGACCACATCTTACTCGGATCGTCTATCTCGAACTGACTGCCGCTTGGTTTTTTTCCCAATCTCGAACCAGGATCCCACTAGCTTCGAACCCAGTGCCCTCCGGGTCAGGATCTTGCAGGCTGCGAATTGCTTCCTGCTTCTCGTCTCGGTTTGTCCCGCCACTATTTAAGTTTTATTAATTTTTTTCTGAGAAGAAGAAAAAATGTAATATTACTTGAGTTTAAACCGACAAAAAAGGTTTTGAAAATAAGTCTCTGTAGATGTCTGAGTCACGTCAGTCCATCTACTAACCTTCGTGTCTAATTAATTAAGGTTTTTAGTTGAGATAAAAAAGTCAATGGCACGAGCGGGACTCGAACCCACGATCTTCGGCTTGATACGCCGCTGCTCTACCACTTGATCTATCGTGACTTCGATCCACTCGGACATCAACTTCCCATCTCAACCCCACCTTTTGAAATTGAAAAATGGCAAAAAAGAGGGAAAATTCAAAAGGTGCGGTTTTGTCTATTTTATATCAACTAAAAACCTTAATTAATTGTAATATATTTATTGGTCAAGTGGACCACGAAATTAGTGAATTGAACTTCGTGCCTAACTTGAATAGTCGGTAGTAATATTTTTCCTCATTCAGTCTTGGTCTTCACTTTTTGCACCCGACTTTTGTAAACCCAAAGTGCTCTTTGATGTGTTAAAAGTGGATTGGATAAAATTAGGATTAGAAAATCAAACTGGTGTCTTCCGGATTTTGGGATGGATATGATAATATAATAATGGGTGGGCAGGAAGAGGTTAAATTTATGAAGGTTTAGTAGGAGCCAGAACCGATCGAAATTCTATATTTTAAATTTTTTTGGCTTAATTTGTTATACAACGTTGAATTTTCATTTGATCGAATAAACTATTCATTTTTTGACCCTAATGACTAATGTAAATATCGCCGATTGCGAAAAATTTTCCACACAGTAGAATCGTTATCAGGAGGTGATGGATAGCATTATTACTAATTCAAACGGCGACTTGTTATGTGTTCCAGGATAATGATTTTACGTAAATAATGTATGAGGAAACGTTTAAAGATGTCCGCGGGTTTTCACCGGATAGATCAAATATGTGACTAGAAAAAACCTTCCATAAAATTTTTATTCTTGAAGATGGATATTCATGAATAACACAAGTATATGACTAAATTGACAGGGATTGTCGTTGAAAAATAATCACAAACGTATATTTCAGTACATAAAATCTTCTTTAGATATATTTCCACAAAAATGAACGAAACAAAAAACATGTTTATGTAAGTAAAATCAAAATATACACCTAGGAAGAAAGTTGATTTTATAGTAATTATTTATACTAAAGCCCTTTACTCTACGGGAAATTGAATCTCTTTGATAATTGCTTCGGTTAAATTCATAAAGGTACAACTCACTAACTAGCTTTCACGCATGGTGAACAAAGTGCTTATTGGACTGGATTAAATTTATATTTAGAATTCAGCCGCCTTCACGGCTTAAAATCATTATTATTACAAAACCTTACACATGCAAATGTTTCATCAACAAATTCTACACGCTTTTACGAATGAATTTATTAATTTATGGCGGTTATTGAATTTCTACCAATAGCCATTTATATTGGGAAAGGACTATGCAGTAAAAACGTTGGAATTGCCAAAAGGCAATAAATTGAATAAAATCACAAATAAAAAAAGTCTCGATAGCAATCACTTTAAAAACAGGCTGGGCTAATCGCAAAACTTATTATTTTTTCAAAAGAATATCATTGATTCTTCAAAATTTATTCAGTATCTCAGACATAGTACAAAAACGCCTATAGAGGAAGTTAATAATCTTAAAAATATTAATAATTACCAATAACTTTGAAAGTGTCTGTATAAATTTTTTATTAGTTGTTACAACACTTTTCTATTTTGCAATACTATTACTAAGTAATTTCTATAAATATAAATTTATAATTGTTGTGTCAAATCATAAACCAACCAGGGAAAGGGAGAAAGAAAGAGAATTTGAATGGAATTGGACATTGCATTTATAAAAAATTGCAAAATTAGTTGTCATGGACCTTTCTTAAATTTATCGAGAATTCGCATAAGGTTTAAAAAACCTATATAATACAAATATAATTTTATTTATTGTCTACATATATTTGTAAATATGATTGATGTCGTACAGTGTGAGAATTAACATAATCTAACGAGGCAAAGGCTTTTTTTAAAATCAAATCTTATCCAAACTGAAAGTTAAGAGAGAAAAGCAGGCAACATGCAGAGAGAGAGAGAGAGAGAGAGAGAGAGAGAGAGAGAGAGAGAGAGAAACATTAATTTTTTTACGTTTTTTCATACGGCATGTAATCGATATGAAATGTTTTAAAAAATGTTCAGAATCGTCTATCGCATATTTTTTTAATTCCCAGAGAAAATTGGACACTCGATGGTAGTGCATAGTATAAGTCTGACATATTCTCATTCTAACTTATATTTCCCTATTACCAATATTCCCGGAATTTTTTAAAAATATTCTAGATCATTCAATTCTATTTTACGTCAAAATAATATTTTTCTTTATTTTCAGGAATGATCCAACACAAACGCACAGTCGACCTTTTTAAAAATTCCGACGGGTTTTATAAATAATATTGTAATAATTCCCTGTTTTTCCAAAGTGTGTTTTATTTTACATTAACAGGTGATTCTTCGGGGATTGTGAGATGCGGTCTGGTGTGACGTAGGTGTTAGGAAAACATTTTCTTTATCGTGCTAACGTTTCGATCTTTATTGAAAACATCTTCAGCGCCTGGGCTAATAAACATTGTTTAAATTTAACAAATACATGTAGGATGTGGAAAAAAA
Source organism: Cimex lectularius (assembly GCF_000648675.2). Classification (NCBI taxonomy): domain Eukaryota; kingdom Metazoa; phylum Arthropoda; class Insecta; order Hemiptera; family Cimicidae; genus Cimex; species Cimex lectularius. The sequence continues at coordinate 629,872 of NW_019392939.1, read as the reverse complement.
ATGAATTTGCACAATGCAAAAAATTTTTATATTCAATCAAACTATTTGGACTCTATTTCTAACCATTTCTAAAAAGTTATTTAGTATTACAGTATGTAAAAAATATTACAAATAGAACAAAAGAAACATAAACGTAACTTTTTAGAAATGGTTTTCATCAACAGAGATAAACACAGCAACAATTACTGAATTCGTTGGATTTTGGAGAGGTGGGGAAGGATGTCGGGATATAAAGACCTTTTTTGTATGAGGAGTCGGCTTCTTTGAGGTGAAAGGGCCGACAATGGGAAAAAACGTTGGTAATGGCTTGGCCTGATTATCCTTTGAGGATTATATAGACGGGGATAATTAGGGAAAGGAAAGGCAAATTATTGAAGAATTAGCCTTTGTAGAAATGTTTGATTTATGGAATATGATGACTGATTTATATGTTTTTTATGTTATATGTTTTGTGAGATATTAGCGTAGCTGCGACTGAGTTTACATGTGTCCGTTCTGCAATTGATGCTGTGTTTATCTCTGTTGATGAAAACCATTTTTTGAAAAGTTACGTTTATGTTTGTTTTGTTCTATGTGTAATATTTTTCACATACTGAAAAAAAATATAAATGTAACTTTTTAGAATTGGTTAGAAATAGAGTACAAATATTTTGATTGAATATAATTTTTTTTTGCATTGTGTAAATTCACTTTTTTCCACATCCTACATGTATTTGTTAAATGTAAACAATGTTTGTAAATCCCAGGCCCTGAAGATGATCTCAATAATAATCAAAACTCACTAGTTTTCGTGGTCTGCTTGACCAATTAATATCATTCAATTAATTAAGGTTTTTAGTTGAGATAAAAAGTCAGTGTCACGAGCGGGATTCGAACCCACGACCTTCGACTAGATACGCCGCTACTCTACCACTTTAGCTATCATGAGCTCGATCCACTCGGACACTAACTTCCCACCCCACCACCCCCCGGTAGAGTAGCGGCGTATCAAGCCGAAGGTCGTGGGTTGGTGACACTGACTTTTTTTTATCTCAACTAAAAACCATAATTAATTGAATAATCGAAACGTCGGCACGATAAAGAAACTGTTTTTCTAAAACCTACGTCACACCAGACCGCATCTCTAGATCTCCGAATAATCACACCTTTGGGACAAAACGAAAATAATACAAAAAGTGGAACAAGAATAAAAAATCCAGTTCATAATACGTTATAGGAAGGATGTAATCCCTTTCCCTCAAGCAAACCAAGCTGGCTGAAAGCGGAAATTTTTCACGTTGAAAATTAACTTTATTTACATACAAATGAACTATGAAGAATAAACTGTTTTGTTCCACGGATATTTCCTTCAACAGTAGATTCATATGCTTGCTTTACTCTGAGCTTGCAAAATTTATGCTTTATAAACTGTGCATGTTGGTTTATCTAACAGTAGAACTTTCTGTTACACGCTGCAGTTTCTGAAAAGGAAATTAGACAATGGTAAGTAAATTATTTATATTGTTTTAACATTAATCTTTACATATGTGTCAACTGGAGTGTGTAAAATTACCATTTAAAATTTTCCTTGTTGGACAACGAAAAGTTTATTCTGAGTTAGGTCTAAGACAGAGACACAAACTTAGATTTTCAGGTCGGCACATTGTTTTCTCTTGGTTAGGAAAACCCGCAGGATTTTATAAACCAGATTTTATTTCCGCTCCAACTCCAGCCAAGGAACTGACTTATTTCCTTCCTTCCGCTCAAATTAAACTCCTTTTCTATATTATAACAAACAAATTTACATTTTTTTGTAAACAATTTCTTTTTTCGTAATATTAATATAACAACTGTACTTATAATTAGTGTTTAACAACAAACTTTCAAAATTTGGTAGACAAGTGACTCAAATTGTCCACACTAATTATTTTTCCGACCGGCACGTCACGTTTGTAGAACCTTCTCGCATTTTAGTAATAGTTTTCGACACATTTCTATTGACGTCACAATCTATTGATGGAACTAAAGTTCTTGGCGATGTTTTCAATGTTCCCTCCTGGACGTGTTGGATTCACGAAAATATATGGTTATTTACAAACACACTCTTTGACAACATACATCCATTCTAATATAAATATTTACATAATCTATACGCGGATGGGCTCAGTGTACTGATGTACACCTAAAGATCTCGCCCCTACACCTAAAAGTAGGGCCAGTATGATGTACTAATTCTTATGACCTCCTTCAATTCACGCCAATAAATACATTCACCCGATATACAAATCCCACTCATCCTTTAGACCAATTATCCTAACCTAAGTTGTTTGACGGGCCTGTGGAATACTCGATTTTCTTCGACAGCCACGTCCATTCATACAAAACCACGCATACTCATAAATACATTCATACTAGAAAGGCAACAGCACCTTGACAGTATTACTACAACCGAGATACTGTCGACCCTTCCCACACATACTACACATATATTACTCCCTATGTGTGGTGAGTCTTTCAACACGACACGCAAGAATTCCCGAAAAAAAAAATACTCCCCCTTATTTATATAGACAGGAATTTTCAAGAATAAGGGACACTTTCCCAAGCCACACCCTTGCCTTTACCGACGGATCACACAGCGAATATGGAACAGGCGCGGCACTCATGATCAACAAAAAAAGGTATATGTTCTCCCTGCGAAATGTCTGCAATAATTATACTGCCGAACTAACGGCGGTAAATGCCTTAACATAGTATCGCCCTTAGGCAACTCGTTGTTAATCTGCACAGACTCACTATCGGCACTTACAGCAATGGAAAACCGATTCACTATGCAACCGCTGGTCCAGAAGATATTGCTTTCTCTGGAACGATTGAGACTCTCTGGCATACAAGTAATTTTCGTGTGGATCTCAGGACACTGTGGTATAATGGGCAACGAACAGGCGGATATTGCTGCAAATCGGGCCACCATTGATGGGATCCTACTTAAGTACACTCCTCACACAGATTTTATCTCCCACTTGAAAGAAAAGATATGGCAGAAGTGGCAGGAGGAATGGTGAGCAGTGAGGGACAACAAGCTGAGGGATGTTAAACCAAATGTTGGCCCTTGGGGGTCCTCAGCGCGACTCGCGACTCGTAGAGACTGTGTTGACGAGACTTAGAATCGGACATAGTAGACTTACTCACGGGTACCTTATGTGCAAAGAACCGGCGCCGGTATGCGATTGCGGCAGGGAATTGGTTACAGTAAAACACCTCTTGACCAATTGCCTTAATTTTGGGCAACAAAGAATATCTCATAATCTTCCAAGCCAATTAGCGGAGATTCTTGGTGATGACCCTCCTGTGATCAATAGGCGTGTGCACACGTATGGAGGAATAGAGAGTTCACACTGATAGAGAAGGAATGAAAGAAGAAAAAAATCGCAAACATACTTTCGAAGGCAGAAATAATGATCCGTCATGATCAAGGAAAAATATGATCCTATGAGATTGAACGCCTAAAAAAAAGGTTATGAACCACATGTGGGGATTTATATACGGCTATACCCTTATATACGTTATTGATCTTAAATATGCTCTAAGCTTATCTTTGTAGTCGCTGTTATGCCTAAGAACATTTGACGTCAGACAGATGGCAGGTCGCAGGTCCTTCTGTGTGGCGCTAGTTGTTCGCATTCTTCTAACATATGCTTCAACCCCACACAGGGGGCAAATCCTAGATTTCTTTCCAATTAGGAGATGGCCGTGTGTTAACCGAGTGTGGCTTATCCTCAGCCGTGTTAAAATGATCCTATCTCTCTTTTTTTCACATCCATAAAAAATATTTAATCTATAATGGATTAGTATGAATCAATGATTTATTATTCTGATTCCTTTCACATAGGTTATTTTAAAATTCCAATTATCTCACGTAACGCTTTCGTATTCTGTACCGACGCGGAGGGTGTAACGGACATATTCTCAGGAGGAATCGTCTGTCTTCCGGCCAAATCTCTAAGAGTAAAATATGAACGAGAAAGAACAAGCGTTATAACATTAAAAAAAAACTTTACTCAAAAATAAACATATTTGTTAAGGAAGAATCGAATTTAATTATTTTTCTGTTATTTTAAACATTCAAATAATTATCAATCAAGAAAATAATTTCAACGACTAAATATTAGTCTAATCAGCTAGGATATCTATAAGTACTAAAATATAATAAAATTTAGGCAATTGTTTTTCAGATTCACCAATGGTATTTTCATAAAAAGTAAATTCATGGCGGTAATGGAAAACTTTCCAATTTGTTCTGTAGTTAAATTATTTCATTAGAATGCTGACACATTTTTTAATGGCTTGATGTGAGTACTGTAACAACAAATCATTTTTTATTTGTATTTAAGAAAATAGACAGTTTACGTGTCAGTATTGATCAGGTAAGGCTAGCAGGAAATCGGAGGGTTTATGCAGTACAGTTACTACCAAGGAGGAAAACGCATGCCCTAGTGTGGAAAAGGCACTAAATTTAGTTCAATTCTCCCCCAGATTAAATTACTGAACAATTTTCAGACCACGAAATGATTATTAACTTGCTTTAAATAATAGATAACTTAGAAAAATGACAAATATTTACTTTTTTGTAACAAAGAAACCAAAAATGTAAAGAAATTTCTTATACATAATTTGAAATTTCATTTGCTTGCCTTACAATTATTTGTATTAACTGTATTAACAATCCGCTTAATTATATAATTACCCAGGCGTTTTATTTCGTTAGGTTGAAGTGGCTAGGAGTAGCTACATTGGTAAATTTTCGTTGGTAGTACCTAGTTAAATGAGTAGGTTTCGATGATTAGGTGAGACTAAATTGGCTAATTTTTCTTGACAGGCGTTGTTAAATTAGTTTACTTTAATCATTGGCCGTAGCTAAATTGGTTCGTCTTGATTGATGGGCGTGGTTAAGTTAGTTGATTTTTCTCAATGGGCGTGGTTAAATCGGTCGATTTTGGCGTGGTTAAATTGGATCAGTTTGATCACTGGGTTTGGCTAAATTAACAGAGTTTGGGATCTGATCGTGTCAAAATTGGTTATTTGAATACAATAAGAACAAACAATCAATTTTAAAAAAAATTAATATAACAAAAAATTCGTAACAACCTCAAAGAAAATAACGTAAATGATGATTCCATTTATGTTTAATGGTCTATTTGACAATATTAATTATTTCAACAAATTTTTTTTTATAATGTAAGGTCTTGGTTTAGAACGTCTTAGCCGAAGTTCGTGGGTTCGAATCCCTTCGTGACACAAACTTTTTCATCTCAAAAAAAAAAAAAATACGATAGTTTTAAGTTTCGTTAGGATTTTCTTATTAACTAAGTTTCGTGTTTTAATTGTGTATAGAACTAAACTCACTATTAAGATTCAGTTGAAATAGAATCCTTTTAGGTTAAACGGCAAGAATTTAAATTCTATTTATTTATATTTTTTAGAAATCAACACTGTAAACTTAGTATAAAAAAATTACAAATTTATTGTGTCACGCCTGTCTTGTAGCAATCAAATTCGGTTTATTTTCACGTGCGCCTTGGGTTCATATTTTCTGCTCCTCGCCCTTGTTTATGGACCACTTTTGGTTTTGTAGTTTGTCTTCTTCGTGCGAGCGCGAACACTAAGGCGTAACGACCCCATCGGCGCGGCCTGTGAGGGACTTCGTGTTGCAGTCCGGCTAATTTGCGATGTATCCCAGTATTGATGCCTTCAGTACATTTTTTCAACAATCGGATCTTCCATCCGGAAGTCGTGTTATAAACTTTCCTGAATAGGGGGAATCTACATCTTTTGGTTTTTGGGGGTCAAAATCGATGTTAGTTGTGCTAGTGCAGCCTCCATTCCCTGTTACATGTCTTGTAAAATTGTTTTATTCTGCGTTACTATTTTTTCGTTCACGCGTTATTTAATTTCTTCGACTATATCTTCGACTTCTTCGTGTAGTAAAGGAAGGTCATTACAATCGTCGCATTTCCGTTTTTTACGTCTTCCTATTGGTCGTTTTACCCATTTTACCCTACTTTTTATGTCTGAGCATCCTAAATGGAATACGACGTGACAAAAGGAACATTCTGCCGCGTTCTGCCCTAACTGTGAGGTCTCCAGACAAGAACTGCACATTACCAGAAGAAGGATACAGCCAGCGCGAAGTCGCCAGGAGAAAGAGTGTAAATCCGTCTACAATTGGAAAGGTTCTTCGGCGCTTCAGATTAACAAGGCTTCAAACTAGAAGTCGAGGACAAGATCGACCTAGGTCTACGGACGAAAGAAACGATAGTTTCATCCATCAACAAGCTCTACAAAACCGAAGCATTACGGTAAATGAGATAATAAATCTGATAAAACAAGTCCGAAATGTTTCGATTTCCTTCAGCACTGTAAGTAGAAGCCCGGCTCTTGGCTCGTGTACCTCTTGTTACGAAAGCTCATAAAATGGCCAGGATTTAACTCGCATGGGAACGTGAAAATTGGACATTGGATGATTAAGAACAAGTTTTCTTTACAGTGAGGTGAAAGTTGGCCTCAAATCTTCAGATGTGCGTGCAATCTTATTGAGACGCTCAGGAGAAAAGTACGCCCCGTGGTGTAAGGTTCCTCAGGCATTCCACGGTGGGACATTAATTCTGTCCTGGCATTTCCTTGGACGTCAGCACCGAATTGGTTGTTGACCGAGGAAAATCTCTAACTTCACAGATAATGTTTACACTATTTGGTAACTGAATCCTGACGTGTATTATGGGCTTAATTTCCTGCCCAACCCCTTTCGATACGGCAACCCGAAACTTCAGTCTGCTCACATGATATTGCGTTAGCACATAAAGCTCAAGACCGTCAAACCGAATAACGTTCAAATTCTGTTTGACGTTTTTATAACAATAAATATGTCTTATGATTCTTCCTTCTTGAAGGTGGGATAATAGGTCTCTCAAAAAACCACAACCAGTTTTTATCCACAACGTTTCGGATTTATTTTAATCCTTCCTCAGGTGAGTTAACGCCTGTACACAGAACAATATTTTTTACATTTTTATATCAACATGGTCATCATTGTTTCTTCACTACTTACAATGGTTAAAAAATAAAATAAAATAAATATGTCTACAATTATATTTAGCCATGGATAAAAATATTAACATCAATAATTTTTATTTAATTAAAAAAACTTTTTATTAAATTAATTGAACAGAGTTTGTAACTAGGAAATTTTCTACTTGAGTTCTTTGGATCTGGAATTGGGGGTTTTAAAATAAAATTATCGCCTTCTAACGGCTTTGTTGTTGAACCAGATCACAATCCACTCGGTGGGATTGAAACAAAACTATCGAGAACAATTAGATCCGCCAATCATTAAAAAAAAAAAAAAATACAATCGGTGATTGCAAGAGAAAACCCGATGATCCATAAACAATACGCCCAAAAATGTATAGAACTGACAATAGATGAAAAACGAAAATGAAAACTGAACAATAGTTTTTTGTTAGATAACGCTTAAAAATAACAATAACTATATAAATAACTATATAATAAAAATAACAATATCACAGCTTTATATGATAAAAAGCAAACAACTAGGTTATCACTTCTAGCTTTTTGAATTTACCTCCCCAAACATTTTAAGCAAACATTTTAAGTTATATGGTTCTATATGTAGAGTGAAATTTATTTCCCAGGAAGGCTTTTCTTTGACTTTCTAACCCTTCGGAATTTTCCTGTGTATATTTAAATAATAATAATAAATTCACTAATTTCGTGGTCCGCTTGACCAATTAATACATTACAATTAATTAAGGTTTTTAGTTGAGATGAAAAAAAAGTTAATGGCACGAGAGGGATTCGAACCCACGATCTTCGGCCAGATACGCCGCTGCTCTACCACTTGAGCTATCGTGACCTCGCAAATGTCGTGTAATCGGATTGGATTCTCGACGACAAATGAAAAGTGGCAAAAAAGAGGGAAAATGGGATTGAGATAGGAAGTTGATATCCGAGTGGATCGAGGCTACGATAGCTCAAGTGGTAGAGCAGCGGCGTATCAAGCCGAAGATCGTGGGTTCGAATCCCGCTCGTGCCATTAACTTTTTTTCATCTCGACTAAAAACCTTAATTAATTGTAAATAATAATAAACAAGAAGTCATTTCTTGTGTTCTGGATTTGTGCCAAAATTCTAAATTCCTTGGACTCACGCTTTTCTCTAAAGGAATAACACATCAATACAAAGGTAGACAAATGAAACAAGTAAAGTGGTGTTTAATTATATACATACTACTTTTTAGATCCTGCTTTACAATGTTTTAGCGGAAATACGTCCCAGGCTTTTTTAATAATTCGATTTTATTTATCTTGTGTTTTGAAGCAATGTTTACTTAGTCATTTTTGTTTATATACTCTGAAAAGGGATTAGATTGAAAATAAATATTGAATTTTCACGTGGTGTTGTGTTAATGTAAAATAGAGTGAAAAATATATTTTTTTCTTTCCAAAAGGTAGATTGGGGATGAGGCCAGGAAGACAGAAACAACATTTATTTTCTTGTCGAGCTTTCGGCAGAATATATCGCCTTCATCAGGACTCTGTATTAACAAATTAACATAAGTAAATTTTCAAATATACAATTTTTAAAATTTTCCTTAATTACTAACTCGAAAAAATCGTTATACTATATGAACAGGTACATGGTGGATAACGGATAGTAATTAAGGAAAATTTTAAAAATTGTATATTTGAAAATTTACTTATGTGAATTTGTTAATACAGAGTCCTGATGAAGGCGATATATTCTGCTGAAAGCTCGACAAGAAAATAAATGTTGTTTCTGTCTTCCTGGCCTCATCCCCAATCTACCTTTTGGAAAGAAAAAAATATATTTAAACTGAGAAGGCTGATCAATCACCAAAGAGTGAAAAATGTCCATTATCATCGTTTAATGATTTTATTACCACAATGGGAAAACTCCTTAGGCTGAAAAATTGTGATATCTATGGTGATGATGCTTTAGGAGAAAGCGCGGTCCGTAAGTGGTTTGCTCCGTTGAGAAGCGGATATTTTGATTTTGAAGACAATCAATATGGTCGATTTTCAGCCGTTGATGATTACCAAATTCAACCTCTTGTCACAAATAACCTACCCTCAATAACACGGGACATCGTATAGACCCTATGTCAGAGTGATATTTGGGTTCCTCACTATTCCGTAATAAAACGAATAATTAATAAAAGAAAATAGAACAGTATGAAAATTAGGTCGTTTATAGCGCTGAAAGTCCTCCTGAATCTACCATCACCACATATCCTCATCCAGGGAGAAGCTAGAGCCACAAATCACAGCCTAATTCAGGGGCAGGTTACACTATCCTACTCGCATAAAAGTAATTGAATTCGGTAGGAACTTTAGTCCTCCATACAGGGGTCGGCGCTTGGACGACACGACATGGACGCGATGTGACAGCAACATCGGCGCGATTTATGCGTGTCTCCAGGTCCTAATCGCCGGTCTCCGAGCCTCGAGATACCAAGTCACTGTCGAAACGGTTCTCCGAGGATCTGGTGGGACTAGATTCCGCCAACGGCGAGGAGAGAATATTTGTCCTGGTGGCCTATGAAACCCCGGGCGCATTGGATCGAGTATCGGAACACAAGGCGTGGAAATACAGGTGTTGAGGTAATTGGTAATTGATAATAATTACGGCTTTCTTTCAAAGAGCGAGGGTGCATACTTGATCGGACTAAAATGATGATGGGGTGAAGTATTATGCTAGGCCTTCCACTGGAACCTTGAAGAAGCCTTCTCAAGAGACGACCAGCAGAGGTTCGAACAACAACCGGAGCCAACATTACCAGATGTATATCTTCGTGCTATGCAAGGTTGCTAAGAGCCAATCGAAATGGATGATATGGATATGTTTTTTTTCCCATCCACCTCCCCGCACCTAAGGGAGACACCATACCGGCGGACCACGGCCACTAAACCAATTCAAATGGGATGCAATTTAGGGGATCTTATTGTGCTTAACGTCTTCCTTCGACCTTGCCCTGAAAGGGAAGACCCAAGGAAGAAGGGAAATATTTTTCTTATTATTAATTTATCTAATCTAATAGGTCTCCCCCTTGCTGGTTAATCCTTTTGAATACACTTTCTAATAAATACAATATTTTAATAAATAAATAACAATTATGGGTACAAGGAGTAACCAGCCCGGAATTAAAAGTTCAGGGAAACGCTAAGATCCAACAAGTAACTTATCATAGGAAGAAAAAGAAGAAAAAAGAAAGAACGAAAAAACTAGTCAGGTACTTTATCCACTATAGCTCGGCTAACAGGCTTGAGGACCTCAAACGTCCTCTTTTCTTTAACCGGTTCGTTGAGGGTCGGTGGCCAAGTGTGGCGGAAGAGGAGCTTTAGTGGTTCCCTCACATTTTCAAGGCGGGGGCAGTTGAACAGTCTGTGTTGGACACTGTCATCAACTCCGCAGTCTGGACACAATGGACTGTTAGCTCTACGGAATCGCAGTAAGCGTTGAAATTTCCGTGACCTGTCATTATTTGTGTGATCCAGAAATCTGGTTGAAACCACTTTGCTCTTGCTCGGTCCTCAATACTGGGAAGAAACTCGTGGGTTAACCTTCCCTTGGTGCTTCTGTCCCATCTTTCCTGCCACAAGTTGTCTATCCAAACTGTAAGGATCTCCCGGATCTGCTTTCTAGGTGCAGTTCGTAGCCTTTCCCTATCTGACGCATCCAAATTTACCATTGTTATGTGTGATGGATAAGTTATTGTTATTGGGTCTACTGTATGAGGAGACGGAGGTCAAAAGAACGAAAATATTAGGTACATCGAGGTAATTCTTGTAAGAATCTTGTATATCCCACATGGGAGCGTTGTCTTGAACTACGCTAATTAATTTTTCGGTCTTCATGGTGACGTAAATGGGTCTAAGGGGGTTATTGTCTAAGAAATGGGTCAGGAGCTCGTATTTATGAAAATTAACCAAGAACTAAAAATTATATCAGCTTTGGGCAATGTACCACTTACTAAAGAACTACCTAATTGTTCCTAAAGTTCAGAACCGTTTGAAATTGCACGTTATTGTCAGATACTGAAGAGAAAATTAAGCTTGTTTGGGTTTTTAGGAATACAGGGCAGAGGGGTATCGAGGTATCTGACAAATTACCACAAACGTAGATTCATCAGATAATGAAGGAAGAAGTCTTCGGTTTAATGGAAATATATTTAAGCGCAGTGGTATGCAAAGTTGATCAAAGGGCTATCGCAAAAAGGGCAGAATTACTAATTCTAGGATGTGTAAGGAGTAGCACGACTCCTGGGAGAATAAAAGCCCAGGACTGAAAGATACTCACGGATGTCAGAGCTTTAGGAAAAGGCTAATGCTTAATTGATGAAGACTGGCCTTGTTGAGTATGAGGGTATAAATAGGCTGACGCTTTTTAACATTACCATAGCCTGTACAACAATGATCTGAGAGAAAAATCTTGAGGAAAGCTCGTCGACTCACGGTTTACAACTCAAAAAGCCAGATTACATTTAGATTGACCAGTCACTTATTTTTTAAATGTTTAAATATACAATGTTTTTGTCCTTATTTCAGAGAGTCTGGTACTGAGTTGGTTTTGAAGATGAATTTATATGTGAAAAAAAATTAAATGTATTTGTATTTATATTTATTTAGAAATCGTGAGATGCGGTCTGGTGTAATGTAGGATTCAGAAAAACATTTTCTTTATCGTGCCAACGTTTCGATCTTTATTGAGATCATCTTCAGGGNAAAGAAAATGTTTTTCTGAAACCTACATCACACCAGACCGCATCTCACGATTTCTAAATAAATATCGATTAACGGTCACTAATCACCACACATTTGTATTTATTTTCATTTTCCACTCGTCTGCCACCATTTATACTGAGTAAGTTTTGCAGTTTTCCATGAGGGAAGAAAGGATGAGAAGGTGTGATCACTTGACCGCCTTACCTCATCCTATTAGGTCGAAATATCTTTTGTAGCAGTGGGATTTTTGAATAAGGTTTGCAATATGCGGAGGATTAGACGCGTTCGAGCTTGAATCTATCGTGCCCATCTTTATCTAAAGCATGCGCTACCTCCTAGAATATTCCAGTACAGTAAACTTGAGAGTACAAAGTACTCTTGCAATACTGTGATATATTACGGATAAATTTTTTAATATAAAAATCGGCAGTACGGTCAGTTTGAAAGAAAACATAGTTCCTTTCGTTAAAATTTCGAGGAATATCTTTTCATTAGGACTTTGAAACTATTATTAATCAATTATTTAAGGTTTTTAGTTGAGATAAAAAAGTCAGGGTCACGATCGGGATTCGAACCCACGACCTTCGCCTAGATACGCAGCTGCTCTACCACTTGAGCTATCGTGACTTCGATCCACTCGGACACTAACTTCCCATCTCAACCGCATTTCTCGAATTTTCCATCCTTTTTGCCATTTTTCAAATGTTGTGTAATCTATTTGATTCTCCGCGACAAATGAAATTATAGATATACATATATAATTATATAAATGATATATTTTATATATAATTATATAATTGATATAAATTATATCGAGAAAAAGTAAATAAGTAAAGTAATTCCTGTCGAACAAGAGGTGTGTCGCGGACGAGAAGTCGAACCCCTTTAAAATATATTTTCATATAATAATCAATTTAAAAAACCATGATGATTTGCCAGGATTCGAACACAGAACAATAGGTGGCAAATAGGAGTCCAGGCACTCTGCGATTCCCTAACTGTAAATAAGTAATGCTAAATTATGTGGCTTATACTTGATTGTTTTTACTAAAAATTCTGCTGTGACTTTTCTAATCAACAAAGTATCTTAAGTATTAACCTATGTGGCTATTATTAAACGGCTTAAGATAAAGAAAATTGCTGATCTATCAAAAATCTCTCGTGACTTATAAGAAATGTGAATTATATGAAAATATTACTATGCACGATTTTTCTACATTTTTTGCTCTTTTACGTGCGCTCATTTCAGCGTTTTAATTTTCAACTTTATGTACTTATCTGATTATTTAATCAGGTCGATTCTTTTAACGGTATACCAGCCTAATAATATGATTTCAAAACCGACTTCTCGATATTAATATTGTTGATCCAATTTAGCGCGCTCACGGTTTCATTTCGGCACCAAAACTATTGATTTTATTTTATCAGACTGCTCTATGTTTGCCCAGCCATTGATCGTGAAATGACATTATTATCTAAAACAGAATTCCGTCTTTATAATATGTAATATTATAATTTATAATACTTCTTCTTATTGATTAACAAATGTTTTACCGGAACTAATAAACTTACTTGCGGACTATAATAATTTATAATTTACTAATCTATACAGAATATAAACTCTTTGTGCCCTGAAGATGATCTCAAATAAAGATTGAAACCTTGACACGATAAATAAAATGTTTTTCTAAAACCTACGTCACCAAATAATTACTAATTTACATTGATATGTGTAATATTTCAACTTTCTTTAATTAAACATTATAAAGTTTTACAAAATTGCTTTTAAACACAATACTCGAAAACCGCGTAAAACTGAGAATTATACATAAAACGAAACATAAGATGAAACGACAACGTTTCTGGTTGAGCTGAAAGAAAACTACATAATTTATTAACACATATCACAGTAATGCAATATCTATTATCAATATTAAAACAAATACATGATTCCGTATAAAATACAGACTAGTGTATTTTAACGGAACTCTATCTATATTCTTCTTCTTTTGGTCTCTTCTTTCACCTGTCTATATTTATTTTCCTTGCTTTTACTCACTTACTGGTTTTACTTCATTTTCTCTCTATCTTTTCACATCTCACTCTACTAATTACTCAATTTTAGTGTCACACTTTGTTCTCGTACACCCTTCTATGTCATCCTCTCTCTCTCTCTCTCTCTCTCTCTCTCTCTCTCTCTCTCTCTCTCTCTTTCTCTCTCTCCTTCTACTTCTCACTCACTATCATTCTCATTTCTCTCTTTTTTGTCTCTTTTCCTTTGAATCAATCAGCAATGCATTCATTCTTATCTTCTACAAAACATACACTCACTTTTTCTATATTTTTTTTTATCACTCTCACTCCCTACACCTCACCTCTCAAAAATTTCAGTGTTATGAGCGGGATTCGAACCCACGATCCTCGGCTAGATACGCCGCTACTCAACCACTTGAGTGACTTCGATCCACTCGGACACTAACTTCCCATCTCAAACCCACCTTTTGAATTTTCCCTCCTTTTTGCCATTTTTCAAGTGTCGTGTAAACTATTTGATTCTCGGCGACAAATGAAATGGCCACGGAGAGCTATAGTGAAGTATACTTCATTTTAAATCATTAAATTCACTAGTTTTCTTGGTCCGCTTAACCAATTAATATCTTTCAATTAATTAAGGTTTTTAGTTGAGATAAAAAAGTCAGTGCCACGAGCGGGATTCGAACCCACGACCTTCGGCTAGATACGCCGAAACTCTACCACTTGAGCTATCGTGACTTCGATCCACATGGACACTAACTTCTCATCTCAACCCCACCTTTTGAATTTTCCCTACTTTTTGACATTTTTCATATATAGTTCATTCTTTCATTCGATATATGAACACATTTACTTAATACAATATTTGTAATTGTAAATATCAAATAAATGTATACAAAAAATCTTTCAATTGTTTTAATATTGCTCTACACAAATCTCCCATTAACGCCAAGATTTAATGAAGTATACTTCATTTTGCTTATTACATTTTATTAGGTTTCCTGGTCCGCTTGACCAAATAAATTCTTTTCCATTAATTAAGGTTTTGTTTGGGATAAAAAAGTCAGTGTGACAAGCGGGATTCGAACGCACGAGTCACGATAGCTCAAGTGAAGATAGTGCAGCGGCGTATTTAGCCGAAGGTCGTGGGTTCGAAGGTGTTTTTCCTTTTTTTCTTAGGGGCTACTGTGGCCTAAGTCTCCGTTTTTCCACTGCGACTTAAAAGATCTATTGTGGATTAGACAAATCTTTATTTTCAAAATTCGAAAATGAACTGCGGTTAAGGCACTTTAGTAATTTCCGAAATTCCTCTTCTCTTATTAATTTAGGTACATATGAACCTGAACATGAAATATCTCGTTAAGACATCTGCGGTTTAAAGGATTGGTCGGACTTGGTTGCCCTACGGTATTTTCCCGGCCAGAAAGATTTAGAACAACAAATATTTGATTGTGTGCGGAATATTGAGGTCGAAAGCCAAACTGATGAACTGAGAGAAGGTTCTAGATTAATTTTTGCACCATTATCTTAATAAGAATATTTTCAGATAGTTTAGCCATTTGTCATAAAGTAGAAAATTGCTTTTTTAAGTAAGGTTTTGATTGAAATGAAAAAGTCAGTGTTACGAGCGGGATTCGAACTCACGACCTTTGGCTCGTTATTTAAAAGAAGTAATTTGGTCAATTGGCCACTAAATATAATGGTAGAAAATAGCTTCCATTCAGATCTAATTTACAAGGTTTCATCTACTTTCGAGTTTCTATATGGAAAAATTAATTGATATAAATATTCATAATTATTAATTTCATCTCACTTTATTTTACGCGAATTACATTATACATTACAATTATTACAAGAGCATTTCGGTGTAGAAAAGTCATTTGATGTTTTTATAAATATAACCGGGTATAATGAACCACCCCGTCCTGATACCCTCCATTATCCGAAACTTTTTAACTGTTACTGCAAATCGTTAAAGTCGGGGTGAAAGGAGAAATTAAAAAATATGAATTTTAGGCCGGTTTTTGTGCAACCTTTAGCCAAACTTTCTTTTTGAAATTAAGCAATTCTTTCTTTCTCACGTAGTTCCTTTATCTCTTTTTGTCCAAACTACACTAGCACATTATTCAAGCCTTATCTTTTTTTGTCTTTTAGTTTCAAAAATAACACGTCTGGATTTATTCAATTCACTGCTTTTAGCATAGATGTGATATTGTTGGTTTTAATACATAATATTTAAAAAAAAACAGAAGCCAACTAATTTTTTATAGTATCAGTAAATACTATTAACTGACAAAAAAAAATTTGTTGTCTTAAAAACCTTAAAACTTGTTTTGTTAGATAATAAACAGGTTCTTTTTTTTTGTCTCGTCTTCTATAAATTCAGTATTTTTTGTCTTTTAAATTCAAAAACCTAAGAAACCAAATCACCTTCCTAGCTCCTACCGACCCATCAGTCTTTTGCCCATTATTGGCAAAATTCTGGAAAAGCTCCTATTGAACCGCTTGACCAAGGAAATTCCTAAAAAAACGCAATTCCCCATCACCAATTCGGCTTTCGGAGTTGCCACTCAACTGTACAACAAGCAAATCGCATAATCGACGTTATTTCCACATCCCTTGAGCTAAAACAGTATTGTCCGGGTGTGTTCTTGGATATACACCAAGCCTTTGACCGAGTATGGCATTCTGGGCTGCTGTGGAAGCTCAAGAACATCCTACCAGCACCTATTACCTTATCCTAAAATCCTATCTTAACGATCGTTAATTCCAAGTATCCCACAAAAATTCATTGTCTCCTATCCATCCTATTCTTGCAGGTGTCCCACAGGGCAGCGTGCTCGCTCCTTTACTTTATTCAATTTATACCTCCGACCTACCTACGCAACCTAACACTATCACCTTCACCTTTGCTGACGATACCGCAATCCTTTCTCCTGATAAAGATCCTGTCACTGCTTCCCCTAATCTTCAAAATCACCTAAACACCCTAGAATGCTGGCTCCGTCGGAGGAGAATCAAGATCAACGAAACCAAATCAACGAACATAATATTTACTCTAAACAAGAAAACACTCCCACCAGTATACCTCAACATCGTTCCCATCCCAATTGCGAACCATGTACGATACCTCGGACTACCTCGACAAACGACTGACGTGGAACCCCCATACACGACTTAAGCGCACAGACTGTAATATACGATTTTTCATGCTTAAACGACTACTCGAAAGACGATCAAAACTCTCACTAATAAACAAAAGAAAACTTTACATTGCCCTCCTGGCCCCTATTTGGACATACGGTCTTGAACTTTACGGTACTGCTAAGCGTTCCAACCT
The DNA here is from genome assembly GCF_000648675.2 of Cimex lectularius. Taxonomy (NCBI): domain Eukaryota; kingdom Metazoa; phylum Arthropoda; class Insecta; order Hemiptera; family Cimicidae; genus Cimex; species Cimex lectularius. Next base: position 612,698 of record NW_019392939.1, on the reverse strand, counting down.
CAATCGAATCCAATCCCTTCAATCTAAAATCCTCAGAACAATAGTACAAGCCCCTTTCTATGTATCCAATCACACCATCCATACCGACCTAAATGTCCCTTTTGTTACCGAGCTAGCCCAATCCCGCTACAAAACGTACCATTGCAAACTACTCCATCATCCGAACCCTTTCGTCCAAAACCTGTCATCCACCACATTACCTAATAATCCCAACAGAAGACTGAAGCGTCGGTGGCCCCGCGACAACCTTAACTATTGACATCGGTCTCCTACGATGGAGTACATCTCGCTCATCGTATTGATTAACTAACGGCTACCATCACTGGATGGTAATTGTTCAATCTTTCACGCTACCGTTAATAATTTTATATGTAAATACTATCCTTTTACTTGTTGCGTCGAAGAATGCAGTTGTAAAAAACAAATAAAAAGTTAAAAAAAAAAAATTCAAAAATAACACATCTGGATTTATTCAATTCACTGCTTTTAGCATGGATGTGATATTGTTTATCTTTAATACGTAATATTTAAAAGAAAATGGAAGCCAACTAATTTTTATAGTATCAGTAAATACTATTAATTGTACAGCGATGTCAGAATTGAATACTGTTTGATTATATATATATTTGATTAATGATTTGTCTACTGAGAAATTGGTAAAGTACAGAAATGCTTAAAATTCTTATAGACCAAAAAAGATTTGTTGTCTCAAAAGCCTTACAACTTCTTTGGTTATATAATAAACAGGTTAGGTGAAGGTGCATTTCTGTTAACCTTTAAAATTATTAATTGAAATTTGCTGTTTTGACGAAGGGGATTTATTTTTCAGACTACTCGAATGCTCGACGAAAGGGTCTGAGAATTTTCTTTTCAATTTAACTTACCTCTGATGAATTGAATCAATTGAGGGAGCTGTTGTATTTTGTGTTCAATAAATTTTCTGTTTTAAAAATGTCAGGTTTATTGTTTTTACGGTCTAACTCTATAAAAAGTAAGGGTAACGGTTTTTAGATAACGTGTCACGTCTTTATTAGATAAGTGGGTGTCATCCTAAATTCCTGATGGTAAAGTCTTGTGGGCCTACTCTTTCCGCAAGTCTTTTACATAATTGTACATAGTTCTGAACAATGTTTATACATTGATGGTGGTTTAGGAAATTCTATGAAGGAGAATCTTCTGTTTCGTTCTCATCGTTAATTTGAAGTATTAAGAAAAGGCTGGAAGAGCCTCGTAGTGTGATGAAACTAATATTGATTGTAATTTTCTTGATTTATTGTAGTTGTAATTTTTTAGCTTTCTGATACGCTTGCTTGTTCTTCAACAATAATGGATGCAATTTTTTAGGATTGCATTTGAGTTTTTTTTATTCCGAGTTGAAATTTTATCATCTCGCTTGATTTATTGGACATTTTTTATTTATTTATTTTTCGTTGGAAAGGAAGCGAGGTAGTAGATTTCGCTCGGGTGTGCCGATAACCTCATCCGACACCTAGTCGGGGTAAACTGATAAAGAAAAAAGGCTCACCTGGATCCTTTTGAATGATTTAAAATTCTATAAACACTCGTATTCAATCTTGGCGTCAATGGGAGATTCGTATAGAGCAATATTAAAACAATTAAAAGATTTTTTGTATACATTTATTTGATATTTACAATTACAAATATTGTATTAAGTAAATGTGTTCATATATCGAATGAAAGAATGAACTATATATGAAAAATGTCAAAAAGGAGGGAAAATTCAAAGGTGGGGTTGAGGTTAGTGTCCGAGTGGATCGAAGTCACGATAGCTCAAGTGGTAGAGCAGCGGCGTATCTTGCCGAAGGTCGTGGGTTCGAATCCCGCTAGTGATACTGACTTTTCTGTTTCAACCAATACTTTTCATAAATATTAATTAATTGATTAATGTACAAATTAAATCGCAGCCACGATTCCCCATATCCCAATTCCCTGGTCGGTCAGGTCAGTTCCACTACAATTCCAGATAATCTTCCCCTCTCTATTGTCGACTAAAAATGTTAAGCGCTGAAAAAAAAGTGCTGTTTATTTTATTAGACATTATTTAATTGTTCTTTTAGAGGCTCTCTACGGGATGATATCTTCTCGCAAGTTAATCAAGTTTAATTCACGAGTTTTCGTGTTCCGCTTGACCAATTAATATCTTTCAATAAATTAAGGTTTTTAGTTGAGATAAAAAAGTCAGTGTCGCGAGCGGGATTCGAACCCACGGCCTTCGGCTAGATAGCCGCTGCTCTACCACTTGAGCTGTCGCTTTTTATACTGTACTTTTAACAAATACAGTTCTCTATGTTGTGCTAATCCTGGTTATATATAAGTGCCTTCATGATGGTTTAGCTAATCGTTAGCCGTGTCGTGCACGAAATATATTACAGAGAAAAACTCTGTCCTGGTGACCTTTTCACTAAATTCACTAGTTTTCGTGGTCCCTTGACCAATTAATATATTTCAATTAATTAAGGTTTTTAGTTGAGATAAAAAAGTCAGTGTCACGAGCAGGATTCGAACCCACGACCTTCGGCTAGATACGCCGCTACTCTACCACTTGAGCTGTCGTGACTTCGATCCATTCGGCCACTACCTTCCCATCCCAACGCCACCTTTTGAATTTTCCCTCCTTTTTGCCATTTTTGAAATGTCGAATCATGGGTTCGAATCCCGCTCGTAACACTGACTTTTTTATCTCAACTAAAAACCTTAATTAATTGAAAAGAATTTAATTGGTCAAGCGGACACCGAAAACTAATGAATTTAATATGTGTTCACATATGTTGAATTTGTCATTTGTGTCAATTGCCCAGTGGCAACTCCTTCACGCTGAACCTTTTCAACCTTCACTCAATGAGACGTTCTCGGGGCCACTTTCGGTTCAATCATCCTGGAGGATTTTCGAGTAGGTTAGGAAGTACTAATAGCTTATTGCATGTTTCAGTGATTGATTTAGTAAAAAAAAGTGCAAACTTCTATCTCCCTCGCTTTCTTTTTTTTAAAACTTTTTTCTCTTTCTCACTACTATTTAATTCATTTTTTCTACCCTCCTTTCTTTCTCTTGCTCTCCCTTTCTATCAATCTATGTACCTTTATGTTTTTTTCTAACTCATTTTTTACACGTCCTATTTTTACGCTTTTCTTTCTTTTCTTTCACCTCTCAATCTTTGACCGCTATCAATTTTTCTCTCTCTATCTATTTGTCTATCTTTGCAACTATTTTTCTTTCCCTCTTTATGCTTATCTTTAAGTAAATGTATTTATTTTTCTTTTCATATTTCTTTTTCTTGCTTTCTCTCTCTCTGTCCCTTCTTCTCCTCTTCTTCTTTCATGTTAGTTGTCTATAACATACATTTACTTTTATCTCTCTTTATCTATCCATCTATCCCGTATTTTTCTCCCTCACTCTTTTTATTCTCTCTTTCTGTTCATCCATTTATTGTTTTCTTCTTAAATTTGTTTTATTGTTTTGAAGATTAAGATATAAAGTTCCTGAGCAAGTGTCTCCAAAAAATTATCTCACAAAAGTAGAAAAGTAATTCTGTGTGATAAACAAATGCAAGTGATACTAAAAACGAAAATCTTTATTACCAGGTAACCAGAAAAGTTTGTTCAGTTTTTAATTTTTTATTGTTTTAATAATGTTCACAGGACGATTGGGTCTAAGAAAATAAGAAAAGCTCTCTTGAACAGTTCACTGTAAATTATAAAATATTTTCTTCCTCTTGGCTTCAAAACACAAAAGTTGTGCGCGCATATCGCATGATTTTTTAGGCATCTTGTCAAAATTTACACTGCCTTGATTGCTTAAATAAGTACGCGCAATATTATAATTGAAGATGAACCGCGTCTAGTAGTCATTCTGCTTTGAAGAACGAAGAATTTAAAGTAGTTAGTGAACTTGATTCTTGTAAAATATGTTACCGTTCCAAGGAGTTCAACGTAAACGATGAAACCATTCGTTTTAGGTAACGCCGACTGGGGAAGACGTGGAAACTGAGCTAATGGGTTCCTCATAAATTGCCCCACGGTAACGAACTTCAGGCTCTTAACATTTGCCTTTCTTTGCTTTGAACGCACAAAGTACATGCTTTTGTATGTACATCACACGAAAAATGTCACCATTTAAATTATTTAATATGGGTGCACCTAGGATCGTTAATTAAGTTATGTTTTGAATACGTAATAAACACATTCGATACTATTACAATATGAAATCACTGCCAAAAGAAAATGTTTAGAAAATCTTTGAAAGAAACACTTTTAAGGGAGTTTCAACCGCAAACAGAATAAAGTAGGGACAAGCATTTTCGAGAGCAATTAGTACCAGGGAACTAATTAAAAACCCGAAAGGCCTTTACTGATTGGGAGGGCATGGCAAGTCGCCCCGATGCCCTGGTTTCTCGAACAATGCACCCTAATATAAAGCCGATATTTCCCCCATGGCAGAAACGACGTTCACCATTCAAATCCGAGTTAACGAGAATTCCTTCGGAATCAATGGATAATGATGAGCCATAAATTCCTACCTGAATTTCAGAGAAGCCAAACTATTTCTTTTATCGAGTAATGCCGCCAGATACTATTATCGTCCTGTAAATTCTCTCGGATTATCCCTTCTTTTATCAAAGCTTTTAAATATATTAATTAACTTACGAACGAATGATCTGATCAGTTTAAAAAAAAGTATTTATAAAGAAGGCAAAATGTTATAAGTGTAATCAAGATTGTTAAAAATATAATTGACCTTACTCTTGAATGTAAAATATATTGAAAATAAGCATAAAGGAAATCCTTGCGCGTATGTAAGGAAAAGGCTCAGGGTTATGTTCCTTTAACCCTTTATGCTTTTACAAACCCAGTAAGGGAAATTCATAGGAACGATAGAATTCGTTATATCAAAAAATGAGAACTCTTTGCACTCAAAACGTCAGTATTACGATTTCAAGTTCGTAAAAGACCTATACAAAGGACCTATTCATCCATAAACGTGTGTGATAATGAAAACAGAATTTTATGGGATACAAAACAATTGAGGGAATTGTGATTCGTTTGATCTCAAAAATTAAAAACGTCCTTGTTATTCAACGTACGAATTTTACAATGGCATTCTGCAATGTATAAACTGAGCACAATCGAGCCAAAAAAAATTTACAGACGTAAAAAAACTGCGTAAAATCGTTCAAATGTTGAATAACTAAATATTTAAACATGAGGAAAAAGATAAACATAATAAATCTAAAATCCTAGAATAAAGAAAAGAGAATTATTAGGTCATTTTTTTAAACTTGGATTAATATATCATATAAATCCATTAGAGTTCGGGGTCCGATTGACCAATTAACTTTTTTTCAATTAATTATTATTTATGAAAGGTATTGGTTGAGATAAAAAACTCAGTGTCACGAGCGGGATTCGAACCCACGACCTTCGGCTAGATACGCCGCTACTCGGCCACTTGAGCTATCTCAACCCCACCTTTTGAATTTTTCCTCCTTTTTTCCATTTTTCATGGAGATTGAAAGTTAGTGACCGAGAGGATCGAAGTCAAGATAGCTCAAGTGGTAGAGAAGCGACGTATCTAGCCGAAGGTCGTGGGTTCGAATCCCGCTCGTGACACTGACTTTTTTATCTCAATTAAAAACCTTTATCAAGTTGGTTTGTTTTGTCTTTACAGCTTTCTCACAAACACACTACAAACTAGAACAAATGTATATACGTTTAAATTTTGAAGTTCGTACGTTCAAAATATGACGCAAATAAAAGAAATTGCTGAGTGTAAAATCTTAGTAAGTTTGAGATCGAACCAATATTATTCATAAAGTAGATGAATAATTTACAAAAAAAAGATTATGAAATTCAAATTAACCTAATAAAAAATTGAAGCAATAGAAATTAATTAAAGGAAAATACAAATTAGCTTTATAATTGAAGATATCAGGCACTTTAAATTCAACAGGTCTAAGTGATTTTATTTTAAACGAAGAAGTTACACGAGGAGAAATTTAAGTGGAATACAATTAAAGAAAATATTTCTTGATCAATAAAAACATGATCAATGAAAAAATCGGAAAATACAGGAAATCACTTAAAAACAATTTTCTTATCGTTTTCGATATCGTGTCCTGATTAAATATTAATCTTTTCCCCTGTTCAACTTCAAAATTTCAAATACATTCAGACACATCCTTTTAAAGAATTTTTTACTCTGAAAATTATAGTGCAATCGGATTTAAATTGGTCAAAAAAGTACAAACTTATGGAAAAAGTTTGAACAAACGCATTTCGGTTGTTTTGTTTTTAAATCCAATAATAAGCTTCTTCACTATAGTAAACATCATTTCATGTTCGTACTGCCTGTCTTGCCTAAAGATGCAAAAGATTTGCTCTTTTTTACCCCTCTTCACGGGTGCTCAGAGCGATTGAGTGAGGGCAGAAAAATTGACAAGCATTTTCTATCTTTTTCCACAGTTCTTCAACTGAGTTGCTGGGTTATGATTTTTAGACACTGTTTTTTATTGGCTCCACAGGAAATAGTGAAATGGAGATAAATCGGGTGACCAAGGAGGCCAACAGAACAGGCCATGAGGTCATATCCACCTATCCCGGAAGTGACAAAAATTGTCGTACCTGTAAAGCATCCAATCAGGAAAACCATTCTTTTTCGTTGTTGACGAGGAACATCACCTAATAACGTTGGTAAAACGTCCATTAAAACATTGAGGAACTGAGCGATCATTTCAATTATATTCGTTTAATTTATGTCTACATCAAACGTTAATACTGTGAACCAATAGATGATGACAAGAGTACAAATTCTCGGATTTTCATCTCCTCACTTTCAAAAATTCCAAAGGTTCAGTATACCATAAAAGAAGAACTTGAATTCATCAGTCTATAAGATGCGTAAACGAACGTTTTCTTCAGCCTCTGAAATCGAAATTTGTGCAAGGAACGTTAGACGCCTGTCATAATCAGATGTCCCTGGACAAAATGAGAGCGATACAGCTTAAACTTGTTAAGCCCGGAGTACATTTCTAATTTTATTTTTCTTTTAAATTTAAAACCCTTCCAACATTTCGAAGAGGAATTCGGATTTTCGGGAGCATACAGTAAAATATAGAAATTACGCTGCCGGTTTCTCGGTGATGGAACTGCAACCGATCAGTACCTTCTCATATTGCGAGCAACAAGACTAAACGTTTTGTGGTTTACTCTGGGGCGATCAGGAAATTTCTGGGAGTACAACTCGCACAATACCACGACCATCAATAAACCAGTGGTACATATCAACTCGCTATTGATCGGGAAAATGTGTTCTTCGGTTCAATTTGAAAGGAATACTGAACGTAATGAATAGGTTCCATTGTAAAATTGATTTACTTCCAGGAATTAACATTTCCTCTCATAATGCGAGTTTGACAAACAGCGACAGAATGTAAACAATAAAGGCAATTAATGTTTACTTTGGTAAAGAAACAAATTATTGGAATTAAAACGAAACGAACGAAATGCGTTTTTTCAATTTTTTCCCCATAAATTTGTAATTTTTTGACAAATTTAAAATCCGATTGTACCTTTTTTTCAGAGTAAAAAATCCTTTAAAATGTGTCAGAATGTTGAATTTGAAATTTTTCAGTTGAACTGGGCCTGATATACTCCGTATTATTTTTCTCCAAAAAAGATAAAAATTTGAAACTAGAATAAAATTATTAAACATTTTTTATAGTGCCATTGATTCAAGAGAAATTCTGCCGGCCCATCTAAAAATGACACCCTGTACATGTCTTGGATATTTATCGAATGTTAATATGTAACTTATTGCTCACTTTATATCGAACACTTACATTGCCTTTACTTTCGAGTAACATTTCCTAATCTGGGTTTATGAATCAATTGTAGTTCCTTGTGTCAAGGATGGTATTTCATGCGTGGGTACCGTTCCCGATATACCGTTCCTCCATCGTCCTTTACACCTGTTATACAAGTAACCTAATTTAGGGTTGATGGGGTGCTTGATATTTCAGCAAGGACCTTTCGCACTACACATTGACGCTAGTACTCTCAACACAAACTAAGGTACAAAAGATTGATAAACGAAATCAATTTGATCTAGTGACAGGCCCAAGTGGCTAACTCGCAACTCTCGACTCAACCGAGGCTTCAGATTCGAAAAATAAAAAAAAAGATATTTTTTAGATTTTGATATTTCCTTAGTTTTTTAAAGGTTCCCTTAGTTTGAAAAATGGCAAAAAGGAGGGAAAATTCAAAAGGTGGGGTTGCAATGGGAAGTTGGTGACCGAGTGGAACGAGGTCACGATAGCTCAAGTGGTAGAGCAGCGGCGTATCTAGCCGAAGATAGGTTCGAATCCCGCTCGTGCCATTGACTTTTTTATCTCAACTAAAAAACCTTAATTAATTGTGATATACTAATTGGTCAAGAGGACCACGAAATTAGTGAATTTTGAAACACGAATAGGAACAAAGGACCCAGGGCTGCCGGGCTAAAGAACAATTCTCATATCTGGTGGCATTCCTATGATGATCATCATCAACATTTCACTACATGCCGAACAATACGCGGTCGTTGGCATATAAAGTTTTGTGAATCAACTTTGCACGGCCTATCGTTAAATATTTCTTATAAATCTCTTAAACAGTTTTGTCTGTATTTCAATTCGTTATATTAATGGTTTAATCTATGTGTAAGCGCGTCTCTTCTGTTTTGGGCCCAACCCTGTATTCGGAAAACCGAAAACAAGGTCCCAGAGGTTTTCTTATGATCAGACCTGACTACATTAATTTAATTTAATGATCAGGCACCTTTTTTTGATATAAAAATTCCAATATTCAATTCAAACCAAAATAAATACAAGACCAAAATATTAATTAAATTTAAATCTTTTATTACAATTTATTTTCAAAAAAGATTACAATTTGTTTTATTAATTATTATTTTTAATTTAAAGAATCTTTTATTCTATAATAAAACCTATTTCAGAATCTACAAACATTAATTTTAAAATCGACGTTAATTCTCGTTTTATAAAGAAAAGTTAAAGTAAAGGAAATTATTATTATTGTTATTATTATTAATTTTTGACCACCAATTAGAAAATACAATTAATATTTGAACATAACTTTTAAAATCAAATGTTATCTCTTTTAGTTTTCTTTATAAAAATATATTTTTTGTTACAACCTTTTTTTAAATTAAAATACAATTATTATTTCTAGTTTTTTGTCGTCAAAACATAAAATTTACTCACTTGAATTGTGTGCACACCAAATTTTCTTAATTATAAATAAACAGCTCTTAACCCATGGAGTACAGAAAAGGAATTGTTTTTTTTTTACTTAAAAAATCTCCCTTTCCTAGCCCCTACTCCTTTCACTGTCAGATTTGTGTGGAGGGGCCTGGCGGTACATTCAAATCGAAACGTGACATATGTATATAATTTAAAATTTTTCTTTGTAAATAGCAAATAAAGATTTATTGTTATTATTAATCTTAGGAGACCGCTTTGAAGTTAGGTCAACACTTCCGCAACACGCACAAGTCTTGCGGGTTTAGTATTCAGTGAGCCTCATTAAGACGTTAAACAGAATATATTTAAAATTACCAAGCAAAAGTTTTTCTTTTTTATGTTTAATTTATAAATAAGCTAATTTGGTGTCATGCAAATGCCCAATTGGTAATATTTTCTCGCATGATGGAAAAAGGTCTGTGTAGAATTCAGACCAATAGCGATCACGATGCCAAATTTTCCCCCATTAAACAAAGTCCGCTTAAGTCCTGAGAGTAGAATTAATCTTGAAAGCCTTAACTATGACTGATCAATATGTAAAATACCCCTAAGATTAAGCGCAAGCTGTCAAGAAGAAGCTGAAAATAGACAATTAAAATGCAGTCTTAAATGTCAAAATGGTCATTGTGTGATAATTTAATTTTTAATAATTACATTAATTACTAACATACATTATAAACAATAATTTTTGTTCTTTGTTTATTTTACAATAAGTATAGCTATATAAATTATTTGGGCCAGCAATTTAGAATGACAATGCTTTAAAATATTCAAAAACTAAATTCTAATATTACAATTAATTAAGGTTTTTTAGTTGAGTTCCCTCCTTTTTGCCATTTTTCACAACATCACATTTACATCAAATATCACAAAACATCAAAAGGTGGGGTTGAGATGGGAAGTTAGTGTCCGAGTGGATCGAGGTCACAATAAATCAAGTGGTAGAGCAGCGGTGTATCAAGCCGAAGATCGTGGGTTCGAATCCCGCTCGTGCCTTTGCTTTTTTTATCTCATCTAAAAAACCTTAATTAATTGTAATATATTAATTGGTCAAGCGGACCACGAAATTAGGGAATTAAATTCTAATATTAACTCTTGGCGATAGTGCCAGGCGTGGCGAGCATATTTGATTAAATTTTTGTAAACATTAAGCAGTAAGTCAATAACATGTGTCACATTCAATTTAGCAAAATTTAGATGCAGAAGCCGAATCTCCGATAGGATAATGCATTTTGCAATAAAATGCACTATGTCTTCTTTAACCTGGTCATTGCATAATGAACAAATTACATTTTCTCTAGCCCGAAAAGGTGCACCATTGAGATAAAGGAGGTCCCCTCTGATTTTGAATACCCACCTTAGCTCGACCAATGACAAACCTTTAGACCTGTCCTTAGATAGGTTAAACATATTAAAACCATCTTGGCAAAGTTCCTTGTAGAATAAAAAGCGCGAGGTTTTTTCACTTGTTCACGAAGTTCTTCACTGAAATTGACACTCAGTTTTGTTATANTATATATATATATAAAATGATCAATTTTTTTTTCTTTTGTACTTTTTTCTCTGTGTCGACCAAAAATTTAAGTCAAATGAAAATCGACCTCCGGCAGAGGAACCCTTCATGCCGTAATTTTACTTTACATTATATATTATGTAATGTTTATAACTTTTCTTTTTTGCAATAAATTATTATTATTATTGGTCATTGTCTGTGTAATGAAAAGTACAAAATTATTATTAGAAAAAAGGAAATCCTTTATTTACAGTCGTTCAAGTGTTTATCTTAGACTAATCTCAAAACCAAACACAATGTTTTATTAAAAAAAAAGCAAACATGAAAGTAGATCAAATATTTCACACACACATGGCTATTATAATATTGATTCAGTTTTTATTCTTTCACTTTGCTGATCGGTTGTGAGATTCAACTCGTTTTGTTTTCATTGTTTAACGAATTTGATCAATGTTTTTGCATTTTTGTTTAGTTTTAAATGGAAATGACAATTTCAAACACTTGCCCAAATACCATTCGTATTTCCATTTACCAATTACACTGTTGTAGATGGGGATGTAATGTATAATCCCAGGGTCCTTGTCAAAAGCTTTTGTTTCCCTTTCCTGAAATAACAATAGAGTTGTACAAACACTGAATCGAATATGGTTTTTTTCTAGTATATCTTTTTTATCCTGACTTCCATTCTGTCTTACGCATTAAATTTTTTGGGACAATATTTATTTATGTACAAGGAAATAACGATATTCTAAATATCGGCACTCTCAACACGACACGCAAGAATGGCACAATTACACAGAAGGCAAACACTTTGAGCCCTGAAGATGATCTCAATAAAGATCGAAACGTTGGCACGATAAAGAAAATGTTTTTCTGAAACGTACATCACACCAGACCGCATCTCACGATTTCTGAACAGATATTCTAAATAGTTTACTTTGTATGAAATTTCTGGTTGTTAAATTCACGGTTTGATTTTTTAAGAATTTTTCCAATACGTAAGGGGCTTTATTTCTTTCTATCTTACAGCTGTTCTGGAGTATAACAACATGTTAGTTTTTAAACAGAACTCATTGTTTTAAGTAACACTATACATCAACCATATACAAGAGAAAGGCTTCAGGAGAATATTGAAAAAGAAAATCTATTTTTTCTCTCATTTGTAGCTTGATGATGTTTTGAGCTGAAAACAAGGAGAAAAGTAACAAAGGACATTAATTTTGCTTGTTGGTTCAAAAATTGATACACTTTGTTACACAATTATGTTTATTTTTTTCAAAAATTATTAACGAACGCAGTATTGTTAACTGCTAGACTAGTTAGTTGGGATAATTCCAGGCGTATCTCGAAAAAATATTAGTTTTGTGGAATGAGAACTATTCAAGGAATTTAACACTCCTTCCTTTGAATTACGAATCGGCCCCAAATGGAGTAGGCGAATTGAGCTTAAAATAGTACACAAGGCGCAAGAATAGAAATGGACCTATTCACACTTGCAACCATCTTAAATTTCTTGACTGATAGCTTTTGATTTACGACACCCAATTTTCTTGCCCTGGACGTTAAAATAAATAGAACACATTTACTGGACATATTCATTCTGTTGTACTACTCATGGAAAGCAAATTTACCATCAATTATTATTATTATTAAAGAAAAACCTTCAAATGAAAAGTTGGTTGTGAAAAATCTATATCGTACTAAATCTAGGTCATGGCTCTTTTAAAATGCAACCCTTTTAAGTATAAGTGTGGAAATGATTCATAAAATCATAATGACCAAGAGAAAAGTATTCCCTCGGGGATTTTAAAGCATTACAGGAAATTCTATCTTGACCCTTTCACAAACAAAAAATTGTTCAAAAATATTAATAAATGCTGAATCTTTTAAACCCTTTAGACAGAAATAATTGACCCTTTTTAATCTGTAGTTAAGATGACTGAAAAATGAATATTTTTCTATGTTTAATTGCCAAGGGATAAATGTCACATTAAACTTAACCCTCCGACTTTTTCAAATAAGGCGACTCTTATGGATCTTAATTAATTATTGCAATTAAATGGATCCTTGGTAATTTATAATCAGCCGTATTTAAAAAAGGGTTGCCGTGATAAAGGATATTTCCAAGGGGGGAGGCACTTAATCCGATGTTTATTTTTAACAAGAAAATTGATCTCTGTGGCTTTCTTTTAATAATCTTGTGTTTAGTTGTTCCAAATTATGTCTTTAAAAAATTTAGGTTAATACTTTTTTTAAAAGACCCGAGTTGAGATGTGAAATGTAATAACTAAAATTCCACAGTTAATGGAATTCCTATTTAAGACAAGATAAAAACTTCTGTACGATTCTACCATAATTTTGTTTTCTTATTTCATTTCTGTATTATAATATCGTATCTCTTAATTGAAATATAATATTTCAATTTCATGAAAGGCTTTAGAATTACAGTATTTTATAGATTCAAACTGCTCTGAAGGATATCGAGTGCCAAAATGTGTGATCTTGAGGGCGATTAGTTTGGTAGAGTGAATTGGTATTTAAATCCGTCCCGAGGAATGTCGAGTACGCTGGGATGAGAGTGTGTTGTCTTGAGACTGAAAGTAATTTATGAGAGTTAATTGGGCCTTAAAACCCTTTCTAAGAATATCAAGTATTCGTGGTGAGAGTGTGATGTCTTGAGAGTAAAAGTATTTTATTAGCGTAAGTTGGGATTTAAATCCATCCCGAGGAATGTCGAGTAATCTGGTTTGGGAGTAAGGTGTCTTTAGACTTAAAGCAATTTATTAGCGTGAATTTGGGCTGGAGGGTAATGAACGTGCGGACGAGGCAGCAAAGGCCGGGACGTCCTACCGTCCAGACCGGACCATCGCGACCAGGCCCTCTGACGCCAAGCTAGCAGTAAAGACCATGATAAAGGAAAGATGGCAGGGTCAGTGGGTCGGGTCGTCCGAGAAGCTTTTGCGCATCAAGAGCACCCCGAGAACCTGAGCCGGAAACGAGGCATCATCCTTACGCGATTAAGAATAGGCCATACAAGATTGACACAAGGGCATCTGCTCTTGGGCCAAAGCGCGCGCAGGTGCCCCTTATGCAGAGAAAGGTTGCTCGATGTGTCCCACATACTGGAAACATGCCATGCCTTGGCTCCCTACAGGGAGCGTGTAGGCAAGCCATCCAATCTGAAGATGGTACTCGTGCACTGCAGCGAGTTTCAGGGTCCCCTGTTCCGCATTTTAGGGGAAATTGTTTTTTTTTATTGTATATAATATGTCTTATGTGTAGAAATGATAAATGATGGAGTGTGTGTGGTGTTCAATCCTTTTTAGAAAGATAGTTCCTACTCACAGTAAGTTGTTTTCCAACGATCCGGATTTCGAGCCTTTTAGCTCATCATCAGTTGAAAGACTTCCACAACCACGTCTCTCGACATGAATTGCGAAAGTGAACCCGCTGATACCTCCGCCAACACGACGTTCCAATTAGCAGCTGTTTTTTTTAATGGCGCTCAATTTGAACGTGCGAAACGCGGAAATTATAACACAAATAAATATTATACTAGTAAATACTTAATATTATTAAATTACTATAAAAGTAATAACAATTAAAATAATTAGTTTTTGGATGTTTGATATTATTTATGTACATATTTGAAATGGGAGGTAGATCAAAATCTGTTATATTATTAATGCATTTATCACCAAGTTCAATTTTACATTTTTTAATTTCAAATTTCTCAAACCAATCTAATTCTTTCCCTTTGTTGAAACTATGTAACACTCTTGTATTTAGATTTGAATTGAAATTATATTTTGTTATAATTTCCGCGTTTCTCACGTTCAAATTGAGCGCCATTAAAAAAATCAGCTGTTAACTGGAACGTCGCGTTGGCGGAGGTATCAGCGGGTTCACTTTGGTAATTCATGTCGAGAGACGTGGTTGTAGATGTCCTTCAACCTGATGATGACCTAAAAGGCTCGAAATCCGGATCGTTGCAAAACAACTTACTGTGAGTAGGAACTATCTTTTTAAAAAGGATTGTCTTATGTGTTGTGTGTCCATATGTTTTGTCTGAGAGCATGTATTTATTAGCGTGAATGGCGAGGGGTGAGGGGGAAATATAACATCATCATCGCCCCTCGAACGTCGAGTGCGAATGAGTGTGTGTGTTCTGGGTTGAAGGCGGAATATTTATAAAAGTACTCCACCGACCAAACGGAATGAGTGTACTGTATGGATGTATTTATGTGTATGAATGTATTTATTTGTATGAATGTAGTGTTTGAAAGTGTAAATAGAATACTGACACACTTGGGGGCTGAAATGAACAAGATGTAGGAAGCCCCAGTAAAAAAAGGCTTGAATTTCGCTTTAAACCCGCCTCAAAGAATATCAAGTACTCCGGGGTAGTGAATGATACCAAACATGCACGTGATAAAAAATACACTAAGTGAAAGAAAAACCACAAACACTATTTTCCGTTTTATGCGCAGTGGTCCACTATGGATCATTAGATGTTTGCCGATCCATAACTGATATATATCAAAAGTAATAAAGAATACTCCAGACGCTTAAATTTGTTTTAAAGCAAGATAATAATAAAATAAATTATTTTCAAGATTAAGGAGTCACAATATCGTCGAATTTATGTAAACAATGCAAAATTATGCCCTGAACCCATGTCGGTTTCTTAAATTATGTTTTGCAATTACTAAAGGTAGTCAACGTTTAATTAAGTCTTGCCTGAGCGGTTCATTTAATGAAATTGTAGTCCTGCCTTTACCGTTAAAGGGATGCCGGCCGTTGTTCCGGGAGAAAAAAAGAAACCAAATATAAAAGCATGCGGAAATGTTTGATATCTCAAATTTTTTCGTGTTTTAATAGAAAAACATCGATTTTTCAGCCCCAATTAAGGCGTATTCGCGTCGCCGGGCGATTTAATAATTCAAAAGCCTTTTAATTCACTAATATCTCGATTCGGATTGTAAAACAAATTGAAAGGACAAAGACGACCGTTAATTAAAGAATGCATTTTTAATGAGAAAATTATGAAATATAAACAAGGCGAATATAAATCAAATATTTTCATTAAATTATAATGAGGTGCGGACGTTTTAATTAGTATTCGCTATCCAGAATTGTCCCTGCACCGTTCTACAAACCACGTATTTAGGTAAAGTAAATTGCAAATATTTACTTACATTTTACATATGATGGATAAAAATATTAATATTTCAGTTCATTAAAATATTAATAGTTCAGTAAAACTTGCAAAAATAAATTTAAAAAAAGAAGCTCAATGGAACTAGTTAAATTTACTTTATTTAGGGAGAGAGAGAGAAAGAGAGAGAGAGAGAGAGAGAGTGAGAGAGGTGGGATAGGGGGAGAAGAGGTGAGAGGGAGAGAAATAGATAGATAGATATATTTAGAGAGAGAGTGTGTGAGGGAGAGAGAGAGAGAGAGGGAGAGGGAGTGAGAGAGAGAGAGAGTGAGAGAGAGAGAGAGAGAGAGAGAGAGAGAGGTGGGAGAGGGGAGAGAAGGGGTGAGAGGGAGAGAAATAGATAGATAGNGCGCGAAAGAGAGTGAGAAAGAGAGAGATAGAGGTGAGAGAGGAGTAGCGTGGGGGGAGAGAGGGAGAGAAATAGATAGATAGATAGAGATATTTAGAGAGAGAGGGAGAGAGAAGTGTGAGAGGGGGAGTGAGGGAGATAGAGGTAGAGAAATAGATAGATAGATAGAGATATTTAGAGAGAGAGAGAGAGGGAGAGAGAGAGAGAGGAGAGAGAGAGAGAGAGAGAAAGAAAGAGAGTGACTGGGCGGAGAGAGAGGAGGGAGTGATAGATAGAGAGGCAGCAGGCAGATGAAAACGAAATAGACACTTAAAAAGAGTAAAAAGGTAGTTAACGAGAAAAATAGAGAGATAGTGCGAGAAAGGGACAGAGAGCGAGAATGAAACAGAAAAAAAAGGGAAAGCGTCGAAATCATAGTGATAAAGGGACACAGCAGATTCGCATATAGAAAACGATTCAGACAAGAGAAAGAGGAGATATTTGTTGAAAAATTTACGGTAAAACAATGTTTAAATTGACGTTGTTTGTAGTTTTACGGCCCTGTATCGATTTTTAAAGTTAGTCGTTAAAAATACTTCAAATTTGACAAACTTTCCCAACGACGGATAAGTTTGGACTTTTCCATCGTCGAAAAAGTACTAACACAGAGAAATGAAATGTGACGGCTTGATGTGTGTCATTTAGACGACTTTTTTATCAAGTCAGATCACTATTGATCATTTGAAAATCGAGCCATCCTCATTGCTTGTTATAGTTAAATGTTTTGTGTTTTCATCACAGAACAAAGAATGTGGAGGTAATCTGTTCATAAATTTATAAAATTTTTCATGGGATATTTTAATTATTTAAAAAGAACAAGGGTCGAAAAATTTAGCAAAGGATTATTTTCCATATAAATATTTATCAAAAAATTATAATTGGGGAATATGGAGTTTCCTTGAGTGACAATTCAAATCTTTAGTCTTGAGAGTGAAAATAATTTATTAACGCAAGTTGGCGCTTTAAACCAATTTCAAAAGAAGCGAGTTTTGTTGGGTGAGAGTGAAAATATTTTAGCTTGAATGATTGCACATATATTTCAGCCTTGAATATAGTTGATAGTTAAAACCTGAGGTACATACGAGAGGGTATAATTTTCGTATATCGATTTATTATACATGTAAAAATTAAAGACAAATTTGACGCTCAATTAACTACAGTTTAAAAAACCTCAAAAGATTTTGATTTCAATGATAATTATATATACATTGGATATTAAGTTGTAATCCACATTAGAGTTAATAATAGATGAAAAAGTTTCATCTTTGCTAAATTCTTTAAAGATTGATTCAGTGAATGGAAATTAATTGATAAGAAGATTACCAGCAAATGATGAGAAAACCAAACAGCCTGAGTTTCTCTCATCCTTTTCAGCTTTTTTGAATAGCTTCTCTTCAGTCCTAATCCTCTAATCCTTTAGACACTCCCTTCAATCCCTTTCGCAGGTCCCTTAGGAAAAATATTCAATTATCAAAAACGGCGTAAAAAGGGGTGAAATAATTTCAACGCCACTTGGAATAAACTGTGGTCGGATTCTGCGGAGTTGCCCCCACCGCAGAAACCGCCCCGTGTCCGATGTGAGTCTGGTTTTAGTCGTTGACAAGAATCCAATAAGGGAACTAATTTCCCTTTTACAATGCCAATTGTGCAGAGTTGATTCGTGTTCGTTTCCATGCTTCCAAATTGATCCATCGACATTTAGAAAAATATAACATAAATATATAATATATTTGGAGTTTCAATCTTTATGGAGGTCATTAGACATGTGAAGAAAGAAGAATACTAATTGTTTGGTTCACCAAGCTTTCGGCAACTTATAGTGCCATCATCAGGTCCTATTTATTAAAAATTAAAAAATATAAAAATATAAAAATATATAAACAAAATAAATAATATACAATTAACAAAATAAAATAATGTGCATATTTTCCCAAGAGTGCAGAAAACGATTAACATGGTAAAACTATTGTAAAAATGTCTTAGGTTTAAGGTTATGTAATATCATTCAATTAATTAACGTTTTTCGTTGAGATAAAAAAAATCAGTGACACGAGTGGGATTCGAACCCATGACTTTCGGCTTGATACGCCTTGAAAATTAAAAAAAAGTGGGGTTAAGATGGGAAGTTAGTGCCCGAGTAGATCAAGGTCACGATATCTTAAGTGGTAGAGTAGCGGCGTATCAAGACAAAGGTCGTGGGTTCGAATCCCGCTCGTGACACTGACTTTTTTATCTCAACGACAAACCTTAATTAATTGAAACATATTAATTGGTCAAGTGGACCACGAAAAATAATGAATTTAAGTAATATAAAATATAATATAAATATGTAATTATATAATATAAATATATAATAATAAACAAATTATCGTTTACATATTTTGATAGCGTCGTACTCACTACATTTTAAACAACGGGTATCTCATAAAAGTGGAATAATCAAAGTAGAAATTATTATGAAAATGCCAATTTTGTTTGGTCAATCGAAGCGTATGATGGAGAGTTTCAGTACGTCCAGTGGCATTACAAGGATATTCATTTTCTCCAATATTATTTTCCTTTTTTAACGACTTAAAGGAATTCTTAGAAGTTAGTATAATCAAAAGATTTGAATATTAGATATTTGTCGAAATAGTGTACCTTGGTACAAATCTAATTAGTGGTAATTAGTGACCGTTAGTCAATGATTATTCAGAAATCCTGAGATGCGGTCTGGTGTGATGTAGGTTTCAGAAAAAACATTTTCTTTATCGTGCCAACGTTTCGATCTTTATTGAGATCATCTACAGGGCCAGGGATTTACAAACATTGTTTAAGTTTAACATGTATTTTTTAAACTTAAACAATGTTGGTAAATTATATTTATGTTTTAAAAAATTACAAAAGTATATTCTGTGTATAATAACTGCAGAACCATCTGTAATTTTTTGTAATATCTTTTTCTCAGGTTCTTTCTGTATATTTTGTCCCATATCTTTCTGCATACGAAACGATAATGCGGCATGAAATATTCCATCGTTTTTTCTTGTTGAAATTCAGAACGCATTTTTCTCGAAAGCTGTACATATTGGGTCGAATTGAGAATTTGATGGAATTGGCTCAGGAAACAGTTTCCAGTAGGATCTACGTCAATCCCAGTTCTCTGAGAAAATATACATAATATGATTATATTATTGCTTTTATGAATAATTTTTCACATCCTTTTAACAATCATGGCACACAATGTTTTATAAATGTGATGAAATATTCATTTTTTAAGTAGTTTTAAGCATTCAGAATACCAAATTACTTGGCATCAAAACTTTTACAAATTTGAAGTACTTCTCTTCTATTAAGTTTGATTTTTTTCGTTTTGTAAATACATGCCTTTAATTTCTCTAGGCCAATTATCACCAACGTAAACGTAAATTAACTTTTAATTCCTAAAAATTTTATTTTTTCGGTTATAATCGTTTAAGAAATAGTCATTAAAGTTTTGAAACTTCTATCAAATTAATGATAGTATTAAAAAAACAGACGTTTTAGTACACAAACATAAGAAAAAAAGATTCAAAAAATTAAAGTATATTTTCACGGTTGAAAAATTCCGGGTTTTCGATTTGGTTTAATACGATTTTTGTTCTTATGAAGTATTAAGGTATTAAAAATGGTCATTTATTTTCATCGCCCGTCATCAATTTGTCATCTTTTTATCATTAATCACAAACTTTCAAACGATTCATAAATATTAATCCGTCTGAAAAAAATGAATGCATTTTCTGGCTAACTCTAGCAACCCCTCATCAGCTATTTCTTTCAACATTTTCAACATCTTATGTTAAATTATGTACATTTGTGTTTGAATTAAAATTAATATTTTTACAAAATAAACAGTCTAACGATGTTTTGACATATACTTGGTTTTTTATACGTTTTATCTTTATTACCTATAAGTAATTTACACATCATTCCTGTCTTGCGTGGTTGACTTTTAAACATATTTTTTCTGTAACTATTTATTATCTTATATTTCGACNTTGACTGGCACTTTGTAGACATTACGTTTAATATAGTTTTTTAATGACTTTTCTCTTACGTCTAGTTTTATTTTCGTTATTTTAAAATTCTGTCCTTCCTTTACGCCGTCCTCTGAATTTATATTAAAACATAAAAATAAAATCGTAATGTCAGACGTTTTAAACTGAACCAACAAACAGTGAAAAAAAATTCAAGTATCATTACTTTTAATTAAAAGTGGCATAAACAAATAGAGCTTTTAAATTGATTGGCATAAAATGTTAAATATGGCTATATTTATTCATAAAATTAATTCAGGGTTTAGCAATAAATAATATGTATACTTTTTCGTTCCAAAAGACAAGTGGTTCCAATCTAGGTCGTGGTTGATTAAGCCCAATGGTGCACATAAAGAATTATTATTAATGACTCCGAAGGGTGGCAGGATTGGTTGTTTTTCCGTGGTGTTTTCATCTAATTTTTTCAGCTTTCAAAGAATCCCCTTGTGTTTTTAAAGCTTCTGAACTTTTGCTATTACGCTTGGGCCCGCAATTTTAATAAAACTTTTTTAAAACTATATATAAAATACAACTTTTTCTTAATTTACACTGACAGGGAAAAAATTCCACCCACTTGTAATATAACTTGATTTGTATATATTTCTATATAATAATGAAAGTTTCACGTTTTTTAACGTTTAATAATTGAGTCTTTGTCTAAAAAAATTTAAAAAAATGTAAATCGCTAAGGAAAAGGAAAAAAGAAAAAAGAAGACGGACTGATAAAATTAGTTTTAAGTCTTATTGCCTTAACTTTCTTTCGTATATTGCTTGGCATACTTTCTACCAGTCTGGAAGTGCCTTTTTGCTGGGGGTTAGCATATTCTTTACGAAGAGACCTTTCAAGATCGTGGAGTATATCAGGAAGTGATGGATGTGCTCTTATTCGTCTTTTGAGGTTATCCCATAAATGTTGGTTCGGGTTCAAGTTTGGAGAACGAGCTGGCCAGGCTAAGACCTGATGTTGTGCTGGTGAAGGTACGTTTGTACTATACGAGCCACATGTAGACGGGCTTCATCGTGCATTAGAATTGGATTGTCGCTGATTTAATCGAGGATGGGCAACGCCTGATGTTCCAAAATTTCATCCACAAAGAGACTCTGTGCCATTCACCATTGAAATTCCCGCCCACACCATCACTGAGCTACGTTGAAAAGCCGACACTCATCTGTAAAAAGTACAGAAGACCAATCGTCTAAGGACCAATGACTTGTTTTCGCTGTGCAAGTCTGTGTTCTGGTCATCTCTGGTCCTTTTGCGGGGCGAAAAGCCATCAGTCCATACGTATTTAATCTTCTTCGAGCTTTCAGAAATTTGGACACCTCAAACTTCCTGAGCTGATGAATCGCTTGAACAACAGTAAAGTCAGTGTCACGAACGGGATTCGAACCCACGACCTTCGGCTTGATACGCCGCTACTCAACCACTTGAGCTATCGTGACTTCCATCCACTCGGACACTAACTTCCCATCTCAACCCCACCTTTTTGAATTTTCCCTCCTTTTTGCCAATTTACAAATGTTGTGTAATTTGATTCTCGGCGACAAATGAAATGGCTACGGAGAGCTTTGGTGAAGTATACTTCATTTTAATTCATTAAATTCACTATTTTTTGTGGTCCGCTTGAGCAATTAATATCATTCAATTAATTAGGTTTTTCGTTGAGATAAAAAAGTCATTGTCACGAGCGGGATTCGAACCCACAACCGTCGGCTTGATAAGCCGCTACTCTACCTCTTGAGCTATCGTGCCTTCAGTGGTAGTCACGATAGCTCAAGTGGTAGAGTAGCGGCGTATTAAGCCGAAGGTCGTGGGTTCGAATCCCGCTCGCGACACTGACTTTTTTATCTCAACTAAAAACCTTAATTATTTGAATGATATTAATTGGTCAAACGGACCACGAAAAATAGTGAATCTGTGTTTTAGATTAAGGATTAAGTGTGTTTACCTCTAATTGATAGTCCCAATTTAAAACACAGTATAATCAAATATTTAATTGTAAAAACCATGAGACAAACAAAGGCCAAAATTTTCTTTTATCGAGAAAATTAAAAAAAAATTGGGTGCAATTTGTTGCCTGTCAGTGTATAAAAAATAGTTCAAAATAACACAACTTGATACATTTATTACAGGCTTTTGCTTGAAACTTAAATTGCCAGATTTTTATTCAAATCGAATCCACTTAATCAATCAACGTTTCAAACTAAATTTCTAAGTGTCTAATTGAATGAAAAAGTACTGAAATAAATTGTTATAAAATTATTTTGTTTTGAAAAGCACGACAGTTTATAAATCAGTTGTCACTTTTTATCTTCTATTTTATACCTTTTGAGTGAAATACAATTGAAGTAACCCTTGAAGAGGACGGGCGGTGACGGTAACAAAACGTCTGGAGAAGATTCACTATCACGAACCGGATGGGGCAATCAATCCTTCCAAACAACAGGCTGAATTCATGTCTGAAAGAAGGTCCTTTCGAAAATATTTATTCCTGTTCTTTTAAAAAAAAAAGATAGTTTCCTACAAAATATAAAAAGAAAGTGACACAAAGTAGGATTTTTAACATTTTTTGCTTATACCATGTATTAATTATAGATTAAATATTATAGCCTCTGGCAGCAATAATATTGATGCCGCTCGAGTTTGGATTAGATCAAAAGAAAAGTAGATGTAATCAAACCAGGAAACCTATAGCAAATATAATTAGTCCTGAACTACTAAACCTCAAAGCAACCGACTGTGCTTTATAATGATGGTCGACGAAGCTTATGAGGCCAAGTGGTGTTGTTGCAAATCGCAAACCTGTAAATAATAGTTTTACGCGGTAAAAATCAAGCTTTGTTTGTATTTTTANGGTTGAGATGGGAAGTTGGTGTCCGAGTGGATCGAAGTCACGATAGCTCAAGTGGTAGAGCAGCGGCGTATCAAGCCGAAGATCGTTGGTTCGAATCCCGCTCGTGCCATTGACTTTTTTATCTCAACTAAAAACTTTAATTAATTATAACATATTAATTGGTCAAGCGGACCACGAAATTAGTGAATTTAATACTTGATGATGTCAGAACAAATATAGATGAAAAAAGTCACCATTTTAGCTTAGTACTACACTGAAGACAATGAAATTTACCAAATACCTTGGTAGTAGCCTACAAAGAGTAAAAATATCAAATCGTCAATATTTGGATTGGAAATCCATCAACATAGGCATACAACATAGGGTCAACACTGTCAGCAATAATCTTTGGATTATACATTAATCAAATATATAATTCACAAAAATATTTCAAATATGGATTCTATGCTGATGATATGAATGTATAGATCAAATATCACCAACCTAATGAACCAAAAGATGAATTAAATTTAGGTCTGAATAATCTACAAACTTGGTGTACAGAACATGGTTTATGTTTAAATTTAAAAAAATGCAAATACCTGTTTTTAGAACACAAACAGCTACTAAATACTTTCAAACTATATCAAACTATCCGGTTAAAATAGGAAATTATACATTGCTTTATGAGACAAGTGCTGTTTGTCTAGGATTAAGAGTCGAATCCTTTTTTTTACCCTTTCCACCACCCCGTCGTACCTGAGGAAGACCGCATACCGTCGGACAAACGCTTTAGCTTAATCGAATTTGTATATCTAAGGGATTTCAAATAAAAGGGATAAAATTATCACCCAACGATCTTTCCTTCAGGCGAGACCGCTGGTCGGTTTGCGAAGGGACAATATTTTCATTTTGAAGCCTAAAACAAAAGGTCTTCCCTTGCTGGTTGCCCCTTGCACATTTACATTTTCTTGATATTATGTTCTATACATTTATATTATCTAAAATTTTCCTTCTAAGAAGAGCAAAACAGCCTGGAACCCTAAAACTAAACCTATGTTTAATTATGCAATAAATAAATAAATAACGCTTATAAAACTCTAACAATAACTATTCAGCAATCGAGAGATGCGGTCTGGTGTGATGTAGGTTTCAGAAAAACATTTTCTTTGTCGTGCCAACGTTTCTAGATTTATTGAGATCATCTTCAGGGCCTGGGATTTACAAACTTTGTTTACGTTTAACTACATTTAGGATGTGGAAAAGTGAATTTATACAATGCAAAATATTTTTTTTTTGTATTCAATCAAAGTATTTCTGAAGATGATGTCAATAAAGATCAAAACGTTGGCACGATAAAGAAAATGTTTTTCTGAAACCTGCATCACACCAGACCGCATCTCACGATTTCTGAATAATTATCGATTAACGGTCACTAATCACCACACATTTCTAACAATAACAGCAATATTTAGGACTTAGAAATCAGAATAAATAGGGACTTGTTCATTTAAGCGTAGTTGAGGCAAAGTCTTTTGGTGCTGCAAATGATTTGATATTACAGACTAGTTTATGGACATTAGGCGGCCATTCTGCTGAGGTGATGGACGTACAGCTGAAGAGTTTATGTTCGGCGTCTTCTTCGGTGCTGCAAACGGAACATAAAGGGCTTTCTCTTTTCGTATATTTATGAACATAGCTTCCGAAGTTTCCTTGCCCTGATAGCATTTGGGTGGTCTAGTAGTCGGGGTGTAGCTATTTTGCTTTTTGTCTCCTTTCAACTGAAAAAGTCTGTCCTGGGGAAAAATGTATGTCAGCCGACCTTTATTGCTGTTTGTCCATCTTTCTTGCTATGATGCCCTTGTCATTTTTCCCAAGTACTCTTTTGCCTCCTTTCCAGTTGTGCTTCGGAACTAGTCTATTTCTACCCGGCTTGCTGCTAAATCAATTGCCTCATTTTTCTTTTTTTGGTGGATGACCAACCTTTCTTTAAGGACTAGGTCTATTGGCGGTGCGTTGGCTATTATTTGTAAGGCGTGCGTTGAAATCGTCCTGTACCCTTTTGTGGTTCTTATAAGAGCTATTCGTTGGCTTTGCTTAGTAGGTAGTCATTTGGCCCATCCGGCTGAACCATAACTTGCTATTGGGAGGACGACACTTTTATAGATTGTGGAGAGCGCTTTTGTGCTAAGTCCATATTCCACTTTCGCTATTCCGTTCAGTCTATTATACACACTTCTTGTCGTTTCCCTTATTTTAATAGCGTGGAATACCGGGTTCAGGTTATCGCCTAATATTACTCCCAAGTACTTGACTTGATCGCTTGGCGTTACTCGTTTTCCCTCTATCCGGATGTATGGGGACACTTTTCAGGGGCTACCTATAGCTTTGCAAGGTCGAATCTAACTTAATTAACTTATTTAATACGCAAGTAAATTACATTATTAAAAAATATATATACTCTAGTATATAGATGCAACAAGTTGTTGAATTGTAAATTATTTAAAAAAAAAAAAAAAGATAGATCTGTCATTAATTATACCTCACATACTTTACAGCATTGTAGTTTTTACTGATTTATGAACTAAATTATGGATTAACAAAAAACATGAAGGTGTTTTAATGTGTGTATAAGATTCTTATTAAATTTAAAATATGATGATAATATATATGACAAATATAAACCATTAGGCATTCTTAAATTGAAAGGTGTATACATTTTAGCAATTGGTACCTTAATTTACCAAATATTAAGTATAAAACTCCACAATAATAATAATACATTTATTGGCAAAAAGTACAGTACTACAGTAAGACAAAACATAAACAGGGGAAAAAATTTATTTATTTTTACA
Source organism: Cimex lectularius (assembly GCF_000648675.2). Lineage (NCBI taxonomy): Eukaryota > Metazoa > Arthropoda > Insecta > Hemiptera > Cimicidae > Cimex > Cimex lectularius. The sequence goes on along the minus strand of NW_019392939.1, from coordinate 586,521 downwards.
CAAAATTCACCAATTCTGACATTTTTATCGAAAATTCACAACTTCGGTTAGCCGTTCAGATTTTTCCTACATTATTTCATTCAGTAGGGTGTATCCATCAGAAAACAGTTCAAATTGAGAATTTTCGATAAAAATGTCAGAAATGGTGAATTTTGTATACCCCTTCACCTCCTAACTTCGAAAAATAGCCAAAAATGAAATTTTCGGCCGATCAGGCTGGTTTTAATCTCATTCGAAGCAGAAATTAATCCTCTACAGATGTTGTTTCGAGCTGTTTTACGGTCCGGCTAACGGTTTACTAACAATTTCACGAATAAGGTAAAAAAACGTGGTTTTTCATGGTTTTTTGCCTGTAGGTCGGAACTGAAGGGTTTGCGGACACAGGTTCATAGCTCCTTTTTTACTCAGCGTCCAATTTCATATAATATCTGGAAGTGTGGCTGAATCGATTGGGACCACCCTGTATACATCAATATGCGACATTCAAACCAGACATTAATTCCAAAACACAAAACAAAAACACTTGGCAACTCTTTTTTACTAAAAAGCATTAGGATTATAAACAATCCTAATTAACCATTAGAAAAAACAAATGTTTAAATTAAAATGTTAATTATGTTAAAAATGAAAAATTATTCGAAAAAAAATTAATTTGAAAATATGAATAATCATCTCCTTTGTCTATCAATCTACAACTACTATAAGTTTTATTTTATGTTGACATATAAATTTTACACTATATTTACAAAAATTTTTTAAGTTGTTATTTTTGTTTTTATTTTAAATAGATTACTTATTTTTCTCTCTACCAGATCTTGATGCATATACTTTCACTAATTCACTCGCTAAATAGTTATATAATTATATATTTTTCACTTTTTTAATATTTATATTTTCTTTTATGCATCTATTTCACGATTTTATGTTTATTCACATTTCCTTTTTATTTTCTGCAGTTATTGTAAGTGTCTACAATACAATATTAAGTTAGGTCAGATATATTGTAATTACACACTGCATGTTAGAGTAGTAAAACTGATTAACGTTACAAATATGTATGTTCCAAAGGTATTTTGTTTGTTTGTTGTGTATTTATTTATTTTTGTAAAACAGAACTCGTTGATTGTCAGAAAGTTCAATATGACCTAAATCTGGAGTAATATAAATAAAACGTTTCAATTCAATCCAAATCTCTCTCTCTCTCTCTCTCTCTCTCATAATAATAATGAATAAATATCAATAAGCAAGTTACTATAACTATAATAACTAGCCAATATATAACTAGCTGAATAAATATCAATCTGGGCGTAAAAGCAAACATATCATACTGAGAGCATTTGTTAACATACTTGATGATTATAATTAATTAAGGTTTTTAGTTGTGATAAAAAAAGTCAAAGGCCCGAGCGGGATTCGAACCCACGATCTTCGGCTTGATACGACGCTGCTCTCACACAAATTCACAAATTTGATTAGCCGTTCAGATTTTCCTACATTATTTCATTCAGTAGGGGGTACCCACCAGAAAACAGTTCAAGTTGAGAATTTTCGATAAAAATGTCAGAAATAGTGAATTTTGTGTACCCCTTCACCTCCTAACTTCGAAAAATCGCCAAAAATGAAATTTTCGGCCGATCAAGCTGGTTTTAATCTCTTTCGACGCAGAAATTAATCCTCTACAGATTTTGTTTCGAGCTGTTTTACGGTCCGGCTAACGGTTTACTAACAATTTCTGGAATAAGGTCCAAAAACGTGGTTTTTCATGGTCCTTTGCCTGTAGCTCGGAACTGAAGGGTTTGCGGACACAGGTTCATAGGTCCTTTTTTACTCAGCGTTCAATTTCTTATAATATCTGGAAGTGTGGCTAAATCGATTGGGACCACCCTGTATACATCAATATGCGACATTCAAACCAGACATTAATTCCAAAACACAAAACAAAAACACTTGGCAACTCTTTTTTACTAAAAAGCATTAGGATTATAAACAATCCTAATTAACCATTAGAAAAAACAAATGTTTAAATTAAAATGTTAATTATGTTAAAAATGAAAAATTATTCGAAAAAAAATTAATTTGAAAATATGAATAATCATCTCCTTTGTCTATCAATCTACAACTACTATAAGTTTTATTTTATGTTGACATATAAATTTTACACTATATTTACAAAAATTTTTTAAGTTGTTATTTTTGTTTTTATTTTAAATAGATTACTTATTTTTCTCTCTACCAGATCTTGATGCATATACTTTCACTAATTCACTCGCTAAATAGTTATATAATTATATATTTTTCACTTTTTTAATATTTATATTGTCTTTTATGTATCTATTTCACGATTTTATGTTTATTCACATTTCCTTTTTATTTTCTGCAGTTATTGTAAGTGTCTACAATACAATATTAAGTTAGGTCAGATATATTGTAATTACACACTGCATGTTAGAGTAGTAAAACTGATTAACGTTACAAATATGTATGTTCCAAAGGTATTTTGTTTGTTTGTTGTGTATTTATTTATTTTTGTAAAACAGAACTCGTTGATTGTCAGAAAGTTCAATATGACCTAAATCTGGAGTAATATAAATAAAACGTTTCAATTCAATCTAAATCTCTCTCTCTCTCTCTCTCTCTCTCTCTCTCTCTCTCTCTCTCTTTCTTTCTCTCTCTCCTTAAGATTTATAATGTATAAGACATGGTGGAATCAGGACAGTTGTTTTAGACTTTGTGAGAAGAAATAAAAAATAAACCACAGCAAAAAAAACACCATTTGTCTATTTTTTGAAATAAACAATACAGAATAAATTCCTTTTTTTTAAATTAAAAATACATAATACAAAATAAATACCTTTTCTATATTAAAAATGAATAATACCGATTAAAAGCTTTTTTTAAAAACTAAAAATAATAAACCAATACTTTTTCTTCAATTAAAATTAATGACCTTGAGCCGGCAATAATAAAGAAAATCAATTGACAGAAATAAAATAATGAAAATAAAAATGTTCTTGGGACAAGTGATTACCCTGCCAGTGTAGCTCGATGAAAGTCGAAGGTGAATAGCTGTCGAACTCAATCGAAGCCGGTTGCCAAGTCCGGTGTACCAGAAAGATTTCCTCTCCCAGAAAAAAGGCCGTTGCATCCAGAAATGTATATATATTTTGTCGTACCCGGGGAAAAAGGCGAGAGCGCAAAACCGCAAAGGAGAGAAGTAACTTGTCAGGACGCCACGCGTTCCTCGTCTGCCGGAGCCGCCGCGCATCAAGCGAATTCTGGTGCACTCGCGCTCCAATTTGAAAGTTGTTATAAATGATAAACGAATATGTATTATTCTCTTCCTCACTCACCATCTTCCACCCTATCAGTCTATCGATTTATCTAAATTTCTTTTCTTTTTAACAACTTGCTTCTTTTTCTGTCTGAATGTTCCCTGTTTCTCTCTCTCTCTCTCTCTCTCACTCTCTCTCTCCTCTTTCTCGCTATTTCACTTCCCCTCACTCATTCGACTCAAGTCTGTCTGTCACACTAGCTTACATGAATCATCTCGACTCTTTCTTTCTCTCAATCTTTATCCATGTGCGTATGTATCTTTCTTTGTTTCTATCCTTTCTTTCTCCCTCTATCCCATTTTGAATCCGTTTTTTCTTGTATTCTCACCTTTCTTTCTTATCTCGTTTTTTTATCAATCTATTTATCTATCTCATTTGATTTGTTCTTAAGTCCTGCTATGAACAAAATTGTACAATTTATAACAAATCCGTTTTAATAACTTTCCAGAGAAAAGTTCTCCTCCCGGCTAACCCTCAAAGTTATAACTGAGTTTCGGGTTTTGCACTTATTTTTCCACTTTGTGAAAATAGTTTGTGAACTCGCGATTCGAAACGATAAATGAGAACACACGTGGAAAATAACAACAAAAACACCGAAAAAGAATGACAACAAGGATATGACGCGTTTCCTTCTTCAAATTCTTCCACTCGGGTGATACACGGCTGAAATCAACGTCAAACATTTTATTCAGGGCGTTCACGCTTCGTCACACACGACCAACATTCCCTTTTCATCTGTGAGTGTCAATTTTCAAGAAAATAAGCACATCTGTCAAAAGCCATCATGCGTTATTTAACGAGCTGAAGATGCTTTATTGTTTATTTATACGTAGAAGTGTAAGTAGTCTTTTAAAATTTATAATATAACAATTTTGATTTGAGGAGAAATGTTTTCCAAACTTTCACAGATATTTGTATGGTATATTCTCACGCTATAGATTAAAATTCTATTTCTGATTGAGCTTAAGAGTTCTTATGGAGAGTTTTATTACTACTTACTACCTACCGTATTGAGAAGTAGTATTTTCTATGAAGATGTTAAAATTAAATTACTCAAAAAAAATAAAACATTTTAGTTTGTTCGTGGTCCGTTTGACCAATTAATATCTATCAATTAATTAAGGTTTTTATTTGAGATAAAAAGTCAGTGTCACGAGCGGGATTCGGAGGAATTGAAAAATGGCAAAAAGGAGGGAAAATTCAAAAGGTGGGGTTGAGATGGGAAGTTAGTGTCGAGTGGATCGAAGTCACGATAGTTCAAGTGACAGAGCAGCGGCGTATCAAGCCGAATGTCGCGGGTTCGAATCGCTCTTGTGATACTAACTTTTTTATTACACGACATTTGAAAAAATGTCAAAAAGGAGGGAAAATTCAAAAGGTGGGGTTGAGATGGGAAGATAGTGTCCGAGTGGATCGAATTCACGATAGCTCAAGTGGCAGAGTAGCGGCATATCAAGCCGAAGGTCGTGGATTCGAATCCCGCTTGTGACACTAACTTTTTTATTACACGGCATTTGAAAAAATGGCAAAAAGAANCTGACAATTTTAAACTTTCAGGCTTGTTATTTTCTCCCCTGAACCAGGAATACATAAATATAATCATGGTGTAGTTGAAATAATTTGCAACAGACCTCTCGCAACTGGCGGTATGAAGTAGTTTGGCATGCATTTAATTCCAGGTGAAAGTTACTTGGTGGTTGTCTTATAACAAAGAGCAGATTTCATCACTTCTCTATCTAGAGATTGCGAACTGATATAACTTTACTTCTAAACTCATGTTTACTTTTGAACTTTCTCAGTTTTTAAGCCAGCTCTTAACGGTTTGGTAGGACAATTTAAATATTCTCATTAAAATCGTCTCAATTTCGGATACGTTTATTTATTCTTGATTTATTGTTATTTGATCTCTATGTGACCTATGTAAGAAAATGCCCCTTGGGCAGAATTAAACAATTTATTTAAACAAATATTTTTAACCTAGAATTATTTTTGTTTGATTATTCAGAAAAAATAGAAATTTAAACTTTTTTCTTGATGATTTTCTCTGGGAAAACAACGTTAGAAAAAAAAAAGATAAATGGAGGAAAATCTCGTTGGATATTTTGTTCGGTTTGTCAAAGGTGATCTGTCATTGTCGTCAGATGACAATACCACACAGGGACACATTCTACAAAAAGAGCTTAAAATTTTTCTTGAATTTACTTTGAATGGTTGACCAACAATGAATAATAGATCATCGTGTGATAATTATTCTGCTAGTCAATACTTCTAAGTAAGTCAAGTCAACAAACCAATATTTCCATTAGAGAAGGAAATCCCCTTGTGCAAATATAATGTATGCTTCTTGATTTCTTGTCAAACTTCCCAAGAAATTTTAATGGTTTAGCTTGATCTTAGACTGTTGATTGAATTCAGCTGCAGACGTAAGTTGTTCTTTGTTGACGAGGTTTTCAATTACCGGATCTTTAGAATTGCGCAATAAAATCTCGTTTATTGCAATAAACATTTGGTGCATATTCGTCTTTATTTTACGCTCTGTTTTAACTTTATGAATAATAAACATTTTGGAGAATGGGTGAGGTTTATATTTTCCATTAAATTTATGCGTAGTGTATAATATGCCGAAACCACGCATGCGAGGATTATCTTCTCCACCGTTAAAAAGATTGCCGCCAGGTAAAACCAACTGTGTTGAATAAATTTATAATCCGGCTATGACAAAAACGTCTGAGTTACCATTTTATTTTAAGTTAAAATTACTAGTTTTCGTGGACCGCTTGACCAATTAATATATTTCAATTAATTAAGGTTTTTAGTTGAGATAAAAAAGTCAGTGTCACGAGCGAAAGTGTTCATCTAAGAAAAGTCAGTGTCATAGCTGTCCCTTCGGATATCAAGTTTCCATACAATCATAGGCTCATTAAGCATAGATTTATTCATCATTATGTNAAAAAGTTGTATTAAGAAAAGAAACTCTTGGTGTGTTCACCTAAGAAAAGTCAGTGTCATAGCCATCCCCTTGGATATCAAGTTTCCATATAATCCTAGGCATATAAAGCATATATTTATTCATCATCATATAGGATACAACTTGTCAGGCCGAACTAAAAAATTGTATTAGCAAAAGAAACTCTTGGTGTGTTCACCTAAGAAAAGTCAATGACACATTCATCCCCTTGGACATAAATAGATATTTATTGGAACGCAAAAATTGTGTGGTATTCTTTAGTAATATACTGTTAAAACTAAAATTTACCAAGTGATTTATTACATTTCATAATATACATACAATAAATTAATCCGATGAAATCTGGTTTTAATAAAAACTATATCATTTATAACGCAAGGCTTGATCCGCCCTTTAGCTGTGCTGAATTATATAAGAATTTAATCCAGAGTTTTGTACAATACCACTCGTGGATTATCAGACACAATTGGCTTTTCAAACACCAACATAAACAGACGTCTTATAAAAACCACCAGGATTATCCGGCCAAGATTATCCTTTATTTGTCAGAGGTTTGAGGGGGAAAAATATCATTCTACATAAAACGTAAAAAAAAGTTTGATTTCTGTCCTGAAATGATGAATTATGATTTATTTTTATTATACCATAATAAGGTATTTAAAACTAAATTTTTCTCGTTGCCGTCCAATTAAATTGCCATAAAAACGTAACCTTTCCTTTTGCTGTAAGTTCTTGTTCTTGGGATGTGTTTTACAGAAAATATACATAAAAGGCAAAAATCGTTAAAAGCGTAAGGCCAGTTGCAAGCCCTCCGAGGCAAAATACTTTTCTATACTTTCAAAAAATTATTAAAAGTACTTCTAAGGCTCAAAATCTCATGGGACGAGTTTCATTGTGTGCATAAAAGGTTGTAGTTGGTTGTAGTTTACTTTACAAAATCATTTTAAAGTTGGAAAATATTCGCAGCCTCCTTAAAAATTGTTAAAACCGATGTGACCGAGGGGTTAGGGCATTCGACTATAGTATTTGCCACGCTAGCGGTTCTGGGTTCAAAACCCGGTAGAGCCCTCGAATTTTTATTTTATATTAATTTGGAAAAGTATTGTCCGGGACACTTGAATGGTAGTTGGACGTTAAGCTCTCCTGTATAACAGTAATTACTGTTTTTCATCCTGGTAATAATAATAAAAATCTGAATTTGTTAATATTTTTGACTTCGAGATCATTTTTCTTTCTTTCACAGAGGGCTGTTGAACAAAATTGGGCATTGTTTAATTGAAAATAAAGGAAGGGAGAGAGAGACGGAAAAGGAAGGAGAATAATAAGATCCGCTCTACACCCTTTGACTGTTACAACTTCCATCTTCGTAATTATGATATGCAAATTGCGGGTTAACAACTCTGATAGTCGGACTGGATGAATTTCGACAAAAGAGGCGGAAGCCAATAAGGCATTGAGACCGTGGCAAGCCGGACTAGGCAATTATCCTGCTTCTTCTGACAGCTCTACCCACCTAATAACATTATCCCTTGAATTGAAAAGGACAATTTCAGAATACTGGATGAAGGGCTGAACGACGGTAATTATTTTGGACGTGTTAATAGGAATTTATAACTTAGCACAATGCGAACAATTATTTAAATAAATTTTAATGAAATGCATCGTACAGATCGTTTTCAAGATACCTAAACCGAATAGATTCCTTTACCATCAGCACAATGCGGACATCTGAGCTAATTAAAAAATAATACTTGTGAATATCCGGTTTGTTTAGCATTTTCCGGATGACAACTGATACGTGCAAGTAGACGTCACCGACACCAGAAAGTTCCGCTTGGCAGAGCGGTCAACCAACCAGGGTGAGATTCTGACACTGATGCATGCAAGGAAATGGCTGTTGGTAGCGCTAATGACAATCCCAACCCTGTCACAAACACTGCCATAATTTACATATATAAATCTCAAACACATCTATCGCCTGGCAATTCGAGGTATTAAGTGATGTGTGAGTTCAGCTCTAAAGGGAGAAAAGGATCCAGGAAGAGAGTGAAAACTATGTTTATTCGACATAAATGTATATGTCAAGAAAAACTCTTAAGAAATGTCAGAGCATTGCAGTATTAAAAAAACCTATCAGCTGAACATCTTTTCCCACCCAGGCGGAAAAACAATACCTTTGGGCTATTTGTTTAACTACTTTCAGCCAGCATGACCAATATTTAATATGTACGTAATTTCAATTAAGACAGATATCCGTTGAACCATTCTTTTCAAGTACCTCCAGAATCTATTTGGAAGATCTCCAACTATAATTAAACAATATCAATATTATTCTAATTTTTATTTAACACCACGCCATCCTACCCCGTTTTTCGTAAAATATGGTAGACACTATAGGACTATCTGGGGAAATAAAATCTATTATTAATCAGTTAATATTTATGAAAGGTATTGTTTGAGATAAAAATATTAATTAATGGAAAAATGTTAATTGGTCAAACGGACCACGAATTGTAATGGATTTAATAATTAAACTGAAGTATACCTTCACGAAAACTCTCAGTGGCCATTTCATTTGTCGCCGAGAATCAAATAGATTACCCGACATTTGAAAAAAATGGCAAAAAGAAGAGAAAATTCGAGAAGCTAGTTTGAGATGGGAAGTTTGTGTCCGAGCGGATCGAAGTCATGACAGCTCAAGTGGTAGAGTAGTGGCGTATTTAGCCGAAGGTCGTGGGTTCGAATCCGGCTCGTGACGCTGACTTTTTTATCTCAACTAAAAACCGTAATTAATTGAAAGATATTAATTGGTCAAGCGGCCAACGAAAACTAGTGCATTTAACCGCTTTTTATCTTTGAAATTACTACACCCACAAAAATTATTTAAAACTTATAAATATCTTTTCAGAACACGCTAGAATATTTATCAGAAGGAAAATCTTGAAAAGTCACTCATTTCTACTCTAATAACACATTGAACAAATGCGGCGAGTGAAACATTCAACCTTTTCCTTCACAATTTTCGGTTAACTTTGATCCACATTAAAGGAAAATTCGGGAGGTGAGGTTGAGATGGTGTCCGAGCGGATCGAAGTCACGATAGCTCAAGTGGTAGAGTAGCGGCGTATTTAAACGAAGGTCGTGGGTTCGAATCCAGCTCGTGCCGCTGACTTTTTTTATCTCAACCAATACCTTTCATAAATATTAATTAATTGAAAAATTGGTCAATCGGACCACGAACTGTAATGGATCTATTATTAATGTTAACGGTGGGACTACTTGTTCTTCCATAAAGACTATGCGTATACAATCATGTATGTATAACCCAAGAACTACATGAAAATTTAACCCACGGCTTATACAGTACCATTTTCGGATGATGGACGATTGGCTTTTCAAACACCACAATTAACAGCTGTTTTACTAAAACATAGATTACCCGGCCAATATTACCCGTGATTTGGTAGAGGTTCGAGCAACAACAAAAAGTGGAAAAATTAGGAAATACTGATGTAAATACAGCACGTCTCCCTACTTATAACCCGGACGTCGCGCCATTTTTTCCTTAAAGAAGTTTGATTTGTGACATGAACCGATGTATACATGGATTTCTACCTTAATAATCAACAGGTCAGTAGATTGTAAATTTCTAAATGAAAAAATTTAGCTCAAACCAAAATGAATCAATGTCGCCACATAACAATGACCATTTTGGCATTTGAGACGCAACAAACGGAAGAAAGAATAGGCGTTCTGCCTCTTTCTGCTTATACTCCTGATGCCACGCTGTTATTTTCCGGGCAGCCAAATTAAGGAAACTTTGTTCATTAAGATTTGTTGTCTCGATTAATAAGAAACAAATTTCAACAAAGGGGTAGCTACTGTTTTTCCGATGGGCAGCTGGTTTTCCCTCTTGCGAATTCAAAGCATATAGATTTATTAATTTTTGGCCAGAACCTAAAGTTGTGACGAAAAATTTACACCTTTTTTAAATAATATTAATAAAACGAATCGTAATTAATAAATTGAGCAAAGAATCGGTTCAATATGATGAAGAGTTCACTATTTTTCGTGGTCCGCTTGACCAATTAATATCATTCAAATAATTAAGCTTTTAAGTTGAGATAAAAAAGTCAGTGTCACAAGCGAGATTCGAACCCATGACCTTCGTCTCAAAACGCCGCTGTCTAACCGCTTGAGCTATCGAGACTCGCTCCCCTCGGGCACTAACTTCCCATCTCAACCGCACATTTTGAATTTTCCCTCCTTTTTGCCATTTTCAAATGTCGTGTAATCTATTTGATTCGACAGGAAAATTCAAAAGGTGCGGTAGATATGGGAAGTCACTGCCCGAGGGGATCGAAGTCACGATAGCTCAAGTGGTAGAGTAGCGGCGTATCAAGCCGAAGGTCGTGGGTTCGAATCCCACTCGTGACACTGCCTTTTTTATCTCAACTTAAAACCTTAATTAATTGAATGATGAAGAGTTTTAGAAAAATGTGTAAATAAAGGTAAAAAAACTTTTACGATGATACGAGTTTTCGGTCGAGCTCAGATTGTGACCTTTGTCGCCCAAATATCGCCGTAAAAACGTTACCGGCCTATGCAGTAAAAAGATGTTTTTAAAATTGTGAAAGTAATTTTTTACACAAAATATACATAAAACTGTCTCCAAACATCTTAAGGTTTGGCGAGTTGCGAGTTCACCACGTCTAAATTTAATAAAAATATTGGCATATAGGACTACTTCTCTAGCTCAGAACCTCATGGGACATTTTTATTCAGTGCATAAAATTTTGTAGTTGGCTGGAAAAATGCATTTTCAGGTTTATCCAACAGTTGAAGTTTCATGATGCTTAGGGGATAACCGCTATGAAAAATGTAAGATATATACTTGCCAGAATAATAGAATAAGAGTTGTCATATTTAGAATTATGATTGGTTAGGCGTCTAGAATCAAACTTTCCTTATTTTCACGTTCGTACAGGTCATAGACTTTAGTACTTGGTAAATATATTATCACAAGAAAAGAGATAAAAGCGAATGCTCTTTAATTTTTATAGAAAGTTTATCTCTGCTGGCAGCAAATGAGCTTTTTTCCCAGAAGGCTATAGGTTACTACACTTCAGCTAGATAATTAGTTTTCTAATTACACGGAGGAAGTAAAAAGTAGCCACTCCATGCTCACTTTTCGTTCCTAGACAATCTCACCGAGAGAGTTGCAATAATGCCTCAAGGGTTTTTATACGTTTGAAAACTTCATAAAATTGATGTCATGTCAAAAGCAAGGAGTGATCAACGCAAAATCATGAAATACTCATACTGAATGAACAATATGAGTTAACAATTCTTACTAATATAAATATCAATATAATAAAATAACGATGAGCTAGATTATCGACCTGCTGGAAACATGAAGTTTTTTTGGAGGATCTACGGAAGAGGTTACCGAAAGGAAGTTTTTCTCTATGTTCCGGTTTGGGTGAGAAAATTACCCTTATTTCCTTCCAGCATTTTGGTAAATGTCCCAATGCCAGACTACTCCTTAGGAGATCCCACACTGTTCTAGATAGACTATGTGTATCCTGTTGAAGGAGGGCAGGGAAAATTCCATCCACCCCGGCTCCCTTGTATTTCTTGAAGGAATGTGCTGCCCATTTGTAGGCCTCCCAAGAAATTACCTCATTAGCCTTATCCAAGTTTGGTGTTGGTAGTTCAACCTCGGCTGGAATAGTGGAAGAGTCTGACCTGGAGGAATGAATTCTAGCCATCGGGTTCAGGGTCTCTTTACAGGATGTGGTGTAACCCCATTATCTTCAAGTAATAAACCTAAAGGATCAATAAAATCCTTTTCCAGAAGTTTAAAAATACGAGAACTTTCCTTAATAGTTTCTGTTTCCAAACAATAGTTACTCCAGGCTTTACGCTTAGTTTTCTTTAACGATTTTTTATCATCTTTCTTCATGGAGAAATAATCCCTCCAGTACGGGTCAGAGTTCCACTGCAGGGCTTTTTTCTGTAGCGACATAGGTCATTGTAAATCAGCGCCGCACCAACCAGGTGCCCGACACCCGTCTTCGCCGATCCACCCCCAAAACTCTAACAACTTTAAATTTTCCTTTCCACCCCTGATGATGATGAGTTTTCTAGGAAGCAGGGGTTGTGCTGCGCTGCAGACTTCTGGCTTACTTTCCTAGTTCCCTAGTTCAGTGCAATTGACTCAATCCTTCTTCAAAAGTATTAGGTCATTGTTCAAAAATGTTAACTGGCCAATCGGACCTGTAATGGATTCTATTTAAAGCTTAATGCATAAGGTCAAAATTCCTAAACCGTTCACTATGTTCTAGATTTTTTCAAATCTCATCATTTTTACTAATAGGTTTGCCTATAATTCAAATCATCCATTTTTAGAACGAACAATCGTAAACCATAAACGATTAGGAAAAATCTGCCCATGGCTAGATGTGGGGACAGAAAGAGAGAAGGGAAAAAAATATATATAAAAACCTAATAATTTAATATAGATAAGTGCACATGTGATAAAATGATTACCATGGTGATGAAAATTCATTTAAAAATATTATTTGACATCGAAATATTGTGTCTACAATTGTACTCGTTGTAAATTGTATTTCACTAAACAATAAAAATATAAATATCGAGTGTATAAACAAATTATAACAATTATAGATATCTACAGGAATAAAAGAAATGTGGCAATTTTTGACTCTGTGTATTTTCTTTTTTTTCATCACATTTTCAAATCTATCGCACAGTCTGATCAAGCGAAAACAGAAATTGTTCAAATAGTGAACTAAAGCGTAAAATATACATTATTCTTGTCAGTTATTGTTCTCGGACGATGGCTTAGAACGAGAAAGGAGGGCGTAAATGCCACACATAACCGTACATCAACGTGGTCAGAAGTTATGAGTGATGAGTCGACGGTGCCTTATCGATTATGTTTTCTGGACTTTGCCTCCTCTCTATTGTCTCACCCAGTCCTCTTGTTGGCCATCCACAATAGTTGGAATCGTTAAAAAGGTTCGGAATGGAAGAAAATCGTCCTAACTGGAAAATGCACAGTATACAAAAGCTTATTCAAACGTTATTGTATGCCAATGGGAATTATTGGAGTGTTTTTCTTTTATCTTTTAGAAATACTAGACAAATATATTTAAAAAAGTTTATTCAAACTTTCATAGTATTAAATAAAAATCGTGCGTTGTACCGTTTTATTTTATAGCCACATTCGTTAATAACCCGTGAGAAATTATTCCGGATGGTTTCTCACTTCAAAGGTGTAAAAGATATTAAAAAGATCTGAAAGAAGGATGTTGATGCGTCTTAAATATACGATATACAGCTTTGACTTTGACAGACGAGCTTTTGCAACCTATGAGATTTCGGACGAACATTAAATCAAAAATTATTTGATATTTAAGATCAAGATCGAACATCAAAGGACGACAATAATAAAAACTTTTCACGATTTATATCGAGGGAATTTGTTTGACTCTTTACTTATCTTGAATCTTTACTTAAAACTTATTTATTATATTTGATTTTTAACAACTGTTTTACATAATAAATCTACTTTGGCTTACAATACATATAGATTCTAATAGGAAAAGCTTGTTTGCTTTTCAAAAATTTAAGAACTTCTTTTACCTAGTCAATCAAGAAAAATATATAACAAAACAATCCAAACAAACAGTAAAATGTTATAAAAATAAAACAGAATGTTAAAAGATTTCAAGGAAAGCATGTCACTGTAGCAAGATTGCGAATGGGGCTTGTTAGTATAACCTGTGACACGGGCCAGTCTCCAGAGTATCAGAAAAGAAGACGCATTGAAACATTAATTGGTTGTCGAATCTTCCGGCCTTTCAGACAAAGCTGGTCCTCTCGAGAGAAAATGTGAAATGGAGGCCAGTTTTTCCAGCTTGTTTCACAATTATTTTCCGCTTGATATAACATTATAAAACATACGTTGACACGTAATGGTTTTGATTGTAATAATTGAAAGGTTGATGGTTTTCTATTATACATTTGGATAAACTGTATAAACCATTCGTTTATGGCTATAAACTAAATTACACTCTTCTGGAACGTGGCATTTAAAAATTCAATTTTCAAAAATTTACTTGCAGAATTATCAAATTTTGTGTAGTATAAATCTGTTTACTTTTAGAAACGTAAAACGTAATTAATACCCCATAGAAGTTTGTTTACAAGGTAGTAACTTCTTTTCAAGCAGCTCTCTCTCACCCTCTCTCTCTCTCTCTCTCTCTCTCTCTCTCTCTCTCTCTCTCTCTCTCTCTCTCTCTCTCTCTCTCTCTCTCTCTCCATCACCATCTCCCTCCTTTCTACTCCTCNTATCTTTCTTTCTCTCTTTCTCGCTCTCTTTCTCTCCCTCTTTCTCTCTATCTTTCTTTCTCTCTTTCTCGCTCTCTTTCTCTCTCTCCCTCTCCCTCTCGCTAGCTCGCTCATTTGCTCGTTCCCTCCTTCGTTGGACTAAAACATTAGTTACTTACTTTACTTACTCAAAATGAAGGCTCATTTGTCATAACACAATTTAACCAAACGAATATTTTATTCTCTAAACACTAGCCACCTTTGAGGGGTGCTTCTCTCTTTCACTTTCCCTTTTTCTCTATCATTTCCTTTCCCCCCTTTCTTTCGCACAGTCTGGTAGGCTGCTTAGAATTACAAGAATCCGCAAATCCCGACGTGAAAAATACAACCCCCTCCCATCAATAATTCACGTTAACCGCTCCTCCAATCGGTGGAACTCCAATTCAATGGCTCATCGGAGTAATCGCTGTAATCCTCGAGAGAGGACCCTCACGGGCTGAACTTATCGATTCATTTAAAAGCGCGGGTTTCCTACTTTTATTAATATTGTCCCGTCCCACGTATTCCCAGAATAGAACGGAGACTAGGCGAAATTCGGCTCGCCGCGGATTGCCGAGGGGTGGGTTAAAGCCGGAGGTTAAGTACCCCTGTGCGTGACCATATAAGGGAAAATGCCTGGAATGTTTTTCATCATGCGAACGGCACCGCCTTGAAGTATCGGTAATTCGAATTGTGACAGAAATTCGTAGGTTATTACTATCTAAGAGCTGGCTCGTTTGACCATTCCGTGGAAAAATCACATTAGATTTGATGACTAGAGTAGAAAAGTTGGTTTATTGCGTTATTACATATAAAAAGCCACTCTGAGAGGTTGTTTTTTTTTTCTCTTTTACTTAGGCAAATCATGTATTTTTTCCTGTAAACCGAACATAAATATAATTTAAAGCACGAAAATTACCAACACCTACTTTCAAAGTTAATGCCCTAAACATTTTCAATGTTAAGTAAACATCTGAACTACACGTAAAATAAATATAATTTTTATCATGCTAATGAAATTTATTACACAGTTAATTAATATATCGAGATTTTGAAAGATGAAGTATGACAGTTAAGTTCCTATAAGCAACCGCTTGACCATAGTGTGAACTTATTCTTAAAAACAAATTCCAACTACACCGCTTATTAAAATATTTATATAATTGCTAATTCTTAATTTTTCATTCAGATGACGTCATGTGGATTATTTCGAAAGATGATAAACTGTGGGAAAGTCGTTTTGAGAAGCGGTGCCACTTTGCGTGAAAGAAACAGACGTTAAGTGATTCTTCAAACACACGCAACTGGATAAAACAATGCAAAAATATATTCCCACTATTTTATATGAAAAAATATATTTTTCAAATATTAATTACTTAAATCATGTCCTTGCAAATGTCATTTATGTTAGCTGAATTGTAATTAATTTTTTTGTAGATTTTTATAGTAGAAAAATTGAATAAAGGAATTTCAATGATTGGAAATAATCAACAATGGCATTTGTTTATAATTAGGCTGTTTTTAAAATGTATACCCTAGTAGTTTAAAATACAAATGGAAATACTTGGGCTGAAATCGTACTCCACTGAATATATTAAAAAAAAGTTGCCCTCAGTGTCGACCCGTTTTAAATGGGCGGAATGGAACTTCCAACTTTGATTTTACTCCAGACTTTAAACTTCTCTTTCTTGTATTAAATGAAGTTTTTATATTTGTTTCTGGTTAATTTTTAAAACTTTGGATATTTTTGTAAATTAATCATATCGCACTCTCTCTCTCTCTCTCTCTCTCTCTCTCTCTCTCTCTCTCTCTCTCTCTCTCTCTCTCTCNCGGGATTCGAACCCACGACTTTCGGCTCAATACGCCGCTGCTCTACCACTTGAGCTACCTTGACTTCGATCGCCCATGCCACAAACTTCTCATTTCGACTGCCCGATTTTATTCCTATCAGCTTCTATTAAATATATAAATACTCAATTAATTATACACAATTTTTTTTCTCGACATGAAAAATTTGTGTCACAGGCGGGATTCGAACCCACGACTTTCGGCCAATGAATAAAATCGGGTAGTCGAAATGAGAAGTTTGTGGCATGGGCGATGGAAGTCAAGGTAGCTCAAGTGGTAGAGCAGCGGCGCATTGAGTCGAAAGTCGTGAGTTCGAATCCCGCCTGTGACAAAAATTTTTCATTTCGAAAAAAAATTGTGTATAATTAATTGAATATTTATATATTACAATTAATTAAGGTTTTTAGTTGAGATAAAAAAATGGCAAAAAGGAGGGAAAATTCAAAAGGTGGGGTTGAGATGGGAAGTTAGTGTCCGAGTGGATCGAGGTCACGATAGCTCAAGTGGTAGAGCAGCGGCGTATCTAGCCGAAGATCGTGGGTTCGAATCCCGCTCGTGCCATTGACTTTTTTTTATCTCTACTAAAAAAAAACCTTAATTAATTGCAATATGTTAATTGATCAAGCGGACCACGAAATTAGTGAATTTAATGAAACTATGTACAAAGCGTTATTGCAACAATCAGTGCAAAAATCAAGGAGCTGAAATTTTTCAATGATTGTCCGTTATGCTGTACGCTGTACTTAGTTCTTAAGGTCTATTTAGCAATATGCATTCGGTCTATAGGGATCAGGAAGTAAAATTCACACAAACCTAATTCAAACAAAATTCGAAATCGCGTCTTAATAATCACACACTATGGTTGGAACGGTGTGATAATGAGGATGAGAAGGATACTAGAATGCGGGGAGTTGGTAGGCCTGAAGCCTGCAAAAAGATAGGTTTAGTTAAATTTCAGTTATGTCCAAATAAATTATACCAACCGGAAAATAATACTGCCGTTTAACTTGCAATTAGTATAAGTGTAATAGCTATTTCAAATATTTGCTTAAGCTAAGATGGTAAACATCAATTTTGTTATTTAATAATTTTTGAAGTCGTGAGGAGCGGTCAAGAATGAGGTAGAAAACACCTTTTTCATTTTTTTGCGTTTCGACGTTTCGACCTTAATATATTATATATATTATGCAGGGCGGGCGACCAAGACCCGAGGGGTTAAATGCCTGGGTAGACTCATCTCTAAAAGATCCGGGACTTGGTCGGCTCACGTGTCCTGCATAAATCTCTTGGACTTGTTCACGAACCCCAAGATTTTGGACCATTTAATCTCGATTTTGTGATGTCCGCTCCTTCAAAGATTTCAAATTTGGCCTAGCATACCTATCACACTCTGTGAAATAGTGCCTTGCTGTTTCTTCTTTTATTTCGCAAAAACGGCAAAAGGGATCTGGTAGAATACCCATTACGGAGAGGTGTCTTCTCAGTGGGCAATGGCCCGTCAGAATACCTATCAGCCTCCTAATTCCCTTCCTTAAGATAGAGAATAGCCATTTCGATTCTGCTGGTTTGATCACCTTAACGAACTCTTTCGATTGCCTGTGTCCAGGGGATAAATTCCACTCCCCCAGTTATTAATACTCTCTTTCGCTGTGCTCATAGAATGAGGTAATACCGGAGAAAAACAATAGCCATGGCTGTCTATGCGTCAGTCATCTTGTATGCATGCCCAATCTGGGCAAGTGCTGTAGCATCAGCCCAACGAAGAACGTTAGAAACAGCGCAGCGAAAAATATTACTAAAAATCACTAGAGCATACCGTACTGTTCCTATGGAAGCTCTCTGTGTAATTGCCGGAGTAATCCCAATTACATTAGAAGTTGAAAAACGGCGTAAAATCTATGAAGAAACGCAAGGAATAGAACCAGCGGAAAAGAAAGACATTATCAACAGAATTCATCTGGACACAATTATGCGATGGCTGAGACGATGGGATGAAACCGACAAAGGCCGTCGTACCTATCAGCTTATGCCTTCTATGTCGAGACAGACCATTATATGACCCAAATGTTCACGGGGCATGGTGATTTTGGGACGTATTTGTGTAAATTCGCCATGCGGAATACGGCGGAGTGCCCTCAGTGCTCTAACGGTTCTGAAGAAACACCAGACCACACTTTTTCGGAGTGCCCGGCTTATTCTGCTGCAAGAAGCAGATGGTTAAGGGAAACGTGCTCCATAGAGTGTGACGTCCGAGCCATATCCAGTGCGATAATGACAAAGGAAGGATTCGCGGCCACCAAACGCTTTGTGTATCAGGTGATGACAATAAAAGGATGGCCAACACCACCCAACAGTGACGAAGAAGTGTCAGTGTAAGTGTTAATCTAAGTATCAGTGAGTGATAAATTAGATTTAATTGTATACATAAACATATTGTAGTTTATTGTATATATAGTATTAGTATGTTCGAGGGGTGCCCACTCTCTTTCTCTCCTGGGCGGGGTTCAGTGTACGGGGAGATTGGGCACCCCTCATTAGCACGTAAGATATTTGTAAGGTGCGACCCTCACGTCATATCCCGACCAGGCACCTAACCGTGGTCCATCCTGGGAACGGCTGTAGCCGTGGCTAACTCCTGGTGACGTGAGGGTTGGGCCTTCAGGGGTATATGGCACGACCATCCTGTGTAAGTCCGGAAACGGACAAAGGAACAGGCAGCCTTTGAAGGTTGTGGCCCGACAAAGTATTAGAACCTTCTTTAGCCAGGCCATCCGCCTCTTCATTGCGATGGTGTCCTTTATATGCCGGTATCCAAATAAGGGTTTCTTTGTTCCCAAATCTGGAAAGGGATCCTATTGATAAGATCTACAGTTTCCTCCATCAGTCTTGAGGTTGACAAATCTTTTTGTAATGACCTAAGACTAGCCTGACTGTCAGAAAAAATTCTAACATCCTTTCCCTTTATTTTCCATATTTGTACAACACACATTAACGGCCCAGATTTCCGCCTGAAAAACGGAGGTGTTATTACCAAGAGAGGATTCCTAATTTAGGTATGTAAATTCCTGCACCACTCCCTCTTCGTTTGATGGGTGAACCATCTGTGTAGCAGTCTATGTTGCGATGGTCATCATCCAAACTGACGTTTCGACCTTACTCGGGTCATCTTTTTCTAAACCACCTCATTCTTGACCGCTCCTCACAATTTCAACAAATTATGAAACAACTGGTGACTAAGAAACACGCATCAATTTTGTTTTTAAATATCATAAAAATTGTTTGACTTTTTGAGAAATATTTTAATATTATTAAAGTATCTTTTGTCATTTTTCAATTTTGTTTTTGTTTGACTTCCATTATGAGTACAATTAAAGGAAAGTAATACTTGTCGTACCACTTAGAATAATTCCGTGGGCTATATCAGGATTTAAAGGATTAAAAGGATTAAAATTAAACAATAGGTACTGTATTTGCAGATATATTCAAAAATTCACTCACATGAGTTTTACCAATAATAACCTGATCTCAAAATAATCGGATTATAAAGCCGATCGTGTATATCCAAGTGTATATCTTGGAATAATAATTGAAAAATCCAGTGAGGGTAGACGGACCCGATAAAAAGATCAAGCTCATCTTGATCAAAAGTTGGTCGGTTCAACATATCGCATTCTGTCTAAGTTTATTTAGAAATCGTGAGATGCGGACTGGTGTGATGTAGGTTTGAGAAAAACATTTTCTTTTTCGTGCCAACGTTTCGATCTTTATTGAGATCATCTTCAGGGCTCAAAGTGTTTGTCTTCTGTGTAATTGTGTCATTCTTGCGTGTCGTGTCGAGAGTGCCCAACTTTGAGCCCTGAAGATGATCTCAATAAAGATCGAAACGTTGGCACGATAAAGAAAATGTTTTTCTGAAACCTACATCACACCAGACCGCATCTCACGATTTCTAAATAAATATCGATTAACGGTCACTAATCACGACACATTCTGTCTAAGTTTAGAATAATAAAACAAAAGAAGATAATCGATATCTAAGTTCCACGACGATCTCACCGTTTAAAAATTCCATTCTCTTTGTAAAATAAAAAAAATAGACGGACCACCCGGCCCAATGTCGCAATCCAGAGCTGAATAGAGAACATGGTCCGACAGGATCATCTACTTGCTGTAAATTGGCGGAATGCAAGTGTAAAGCTTTTTTTTTTTTTTTTTGACCAGTTGAAAAACATTTCCTGATCTGTATAGTACGTATATATTTCGAATACTTTTAATAAATATAAAAATTTAAGTTGTTTTTGGAGTGACACGTTGACGTGCCTTAAAGCTTTTTGGGCGATGATGTAAAAAATGACTTTTTGAAACTAAAGCACGTCACCGGTTGTAAAATTGGCGAAAAAAGTGACAGGCGTGCATCAGTTGTCAAAAAAAAAATTTTATATCAAAGGGCCATTTTCTCCCTTAGCAGAATCTATTCTTCGCTGAGGAATTAGTTTACACTGAACACTTTTGTACTCTTTTATCCGTTGAAGACAATAAAGATCAAATGTGTACATTTTATACCTGTATTTGGAGATATTGTTTGATCCCCGAGGTTATTGGATTTCCTGAAGATTGACGTCAATATGAATAATATATTAAAACAGTCGTCGACAGATACACGAGTTTAGAAAAAAGAGATACGGACTTTGTGACGTTGAAACATTTTTGTCGTAAACACACGGAAAGCTTTGTTGAGTTAATCTTTACACCTATTTTTACTTAATCTCTAATCAAATCTTTTAACAATTTTTCCAATTTTTAACAAGTTTTTTGTATTGCAGGAAAAGTTTAAGCGTTTTTAAATGATGAATTCAAAGGGGCCGTGTTAGACTAGTGGTTAGGTAGGGAGAATCGTGGACCCCAAGGAGGTGGGTTCAATTCCAACCGTCGCCCCTGGAATTTCTCTACCCCCAAAAAATTTCATTAAAATGGAAGCTTATGGAAAACATTAAAAAAAATTTAGAAATTGAATTCATTTGTTTCAGACATACATCGCCTGGAGATGGCGGTTCAAAACGCGTCTGACGGATTTATATTTTTTAAATAATAATAATTTATTTGTAGATGTTCACAATTATAAATGCATACTACAAATATGTCCGTTTATACTTTTTTCAGCGGGTCACAACACTGACAATTGGCCAGATGTTAACAAATACCTAGTTCTTGTGAATGGGAAATTGTGGAGAGGGCTTGGGCAGTAGGATTAGATTGGTGTGTAACGTTTGGCTAGATCGGATCAGTTCTTTGAAAAAAAAGAGGAAAACGTTAGCCGTGTAGGAAAGAAATTTGACAATTTGTCCGAATACTTTCGATTGAAAGGATTATATGACTGCTTGGTGGAACCCCACAGTTCTAGTCCTTATGTCCAATGTGGTATGCTGTACAGGATCAACTAGGCAGTATTCCTAGCTGTCCAAGTCTTCTGTTAAGTAGTCTCTTGAGTTTTGTATGGGGTTTCTATACCAGTCTGTCTAGAGAAATTCGGTTCTTGTTCTTGATGTTTACTGAAGAAGCCGATGCTGTATAGATGTTGGGAACTAGTGGAGAAGCCACAAGCAAGATCCTATACTAAGGAGCCACTGGCAAGGCTTACTAACAACCTGAAGCTGGGCAATGTGTTCTAAAAAATAGAGAAGCAAACAGATCTTCTAAGGTCGGGGTGAGGAAGTCCTTGTGGCCGCCTCCTTTATTACGTATATTTATGAATATTTTATGATTTTTTATAAAAGGGGACAAAAATAAAATAATATTTTTTTTTAACTTGAGTGTTCTCTATCTGCGTTAAACGGCATTAGAACGAGGTTTCTCTTTTTGCAATCGTCAAATCCAATTTTTATTAGTTATTCAGATATCGTGAGATGCGGTCGGGTGTGATGTAGGTTTCAGAAAAACATTTTCTCTATCGTGCCAACGTTTCGATCTTTTATTGAGATCATCTTCAGGGCCTGGGATTTACAAACAATGTTTACATTTAACAAATAGCTTTTTCTGAAACCTACATCACACCCGACCGCATCTCACGATATCTGAATAACTATCGATTAACGGTCACTAATCTCTACGAATTTTTATTCTTTTACAAAGTTGATATCAAAGACAGAATTTTTTTTAAGATCACAAACGTTGCGTGATGTGTATACAAGCAGGCGGTGTTTATTTCATTCATGCAAAGGGAAATTTGTAGCACAGCAGGGTTTAAACACCTCTAAATACAAACGCCTTGTAATTCAGCACGTTTAAGCTTGTTGAATGCGTTGTTAGTTAAACATTTATCTGGTTAACCAGGAAACAATCTTAAAAACAAATAATTAAGTATGACTCCGACTTAAATAAAATTATAAAGCTGGCTTTTAATTTATTTTCCATTTTGGTTGTCACACTTTTAAATTTTCATATTAATCCTCATTTTCTCTGTTTTCCTATAGCTTTTAAATTGTTATATCTTGAAACTGGCAGGTTCAAATTTATTTTTAGAAAAGCGTGTGCACACGTCCCAGTGTGGAAAAGCAACTACCATCGCCGAGGCGCCATGTTGTGACTATCTGGGTGAGTCGAATTATGAATAAGAATATTTTTGAAACCATCGTCAAAATCTGTTGTACTATGCTTTATTGCTATTGCTAGAAAGACAAACAGGAAACTTCCAAATTTTTTCGAGAAGTTCCTATGTGATTTATCCAAAATTTTCGAAAAACAATGTACAACTTTTGTAATTTGGTGTAAAACAATCGTGTATTTTTTTATAAAGTTTGATCATGGCCAGATCATAATTAATCTATAATAAAGTAGTCTTCAGTAAAATTTTAACAGGGAATAAAAATTTAGAAAATTAAAACTGAACATTTTAGGCGTGATTTATTATTTTTCCATATGGAAACAGTTTTTAAAAAACGTATTTAATCACTCAGAAATTCTTTGGATTTGCTCGGTAAATAATTAAATAAGGAAAATACCATCCAGGCTACCGCTTGAAAAAACATCAAAGCAGCCAAACCGGCCGCAATGTTCTACTACTCCAGGCTTATTAGCATTTTCGTTTTTATTTATTACTATTAATGATAACTATTTTTTTCATAATTAATTATATTGTAAATTCATCAGGTGATATTTCAAAAAAAAAAAAAACCTTAAGTCATTACGAACAGTTTCTGAAGCGTAAAAGCTAGCAGTTTTAAAATATTTACCAAAACACGAAATATCCAGACATTCGCGTATTGGATGGAGCTGAAGTGAAGTGGTTGTTGTCGGCGAGGTGAGCACGGGACGACTGAGGCTAACAAAAGGGTGTGTGCGCAAGTCCCCGCAATGCGCACCGTTCTTCAGCCTAGGTCTAATTTTATAAAATTCTCTTTTGGTCAAAGAATTGAACAGGGGGAGAAAAGGGGAAAAAATATCAGGGTAAGTGAAGGAAGGACACGAGGGTGCACCGTGTTGGGAAAAAAACAGAACTAATTAATTTTCGTTTAATGAACAATTGTACAATTGCATCCCAACGGGGTCATTTATATCAATTCAAAATCAAGACTTTTACCCTCTTGACATAAACCTTGATTTGCGTAATGATGTTTTCCCTTGACCTAAAAAAAAGCCACTTTTTACGACTGTTCCCTCTGCCGAATCTCGAAGAAAACTTCAGAATGTTTAATAATAAGCGCGTGTTTACTACTTGACTGTAATAAAACATGGCAAGGGTTTTTAAATAAAATTTCTCGTTTGCAAAACAACCGTTATCCGTTATCAAACTGTTTAGGTTATAAAACAAGAAGACACTTTTTTCTAAAATTGTATTGTTGTATTGTTGCATTCAATAATATGAAAATGAGACATTAATATTCAATAATATGAAAATGAGACATTAATATTCAATAATATGAAAATGATATAAAGGATGTCCTTTTAGTATGGCCTATGTACTATTGTAAAAAACACAAATTTTTTGAAAAAGAATACGCATACCTATCCATAGGGGGACTAGGAATGGGTAATCTAACTGAACCAAACTCTCAGAAGTATTACTACGTACTAAAAACAAATACTACTTACTATAGAGAAATAAGAAAAGAAAGCAATAAAAACCATAGCACGCAAAACGGCCACAGCACAAATACCATCAACAAAATAATAATTAACAACAATACTACAAAAACATACGGTAAATGGACTACATTCATATACATAGAAAAAGAAATGTACAAAGTAACGAATATATTTCAATTAATTAAGTTAGTTGAGATAAAAAAAGTCAGTGTCAAGAGCGGGATTCGAACTCACTATCTTCGGCAAGATACGCTGCTCCTGTACCACTTGAGCTATTGTGACCTCGATCCACTCGGACACTAACTTCCCATCTCAACCCCACCAATTTTCCCTCCTTTTTTGCCATTTTTCAAATGTCGTGTGATCTATTTGATAGATGATTAAAATGAAATATGCCTTCACTACAGCTCTCCGTGGCCATTTCATTTGTCGCCGAGAATCAAATAGATTACACGACATTTGAAGGAAATGGCAAAAAGGAGGGAAAATTCCAAATATGGGGTTGAGATGGGAAGTTAGTGTCCGAGTGAATCGAAATCACGATAGCTCAAGTGGTAGAGCAGCGCCGTATCTAGCCGAAGATCGTGGGTTCGAATCCCGCTCGTGACACTGACTTTTTTATCTCAACTAAAAACCTTAATTAATTGAAATATATTAATTTGTCAAGTGGACCACGAAAACTAGTGAATCTAACCAATATATTTATCAAATTAGCTATAAAAGTGTATCTAACGAATATATTTATCAAATTAGCTATAAAAGGACTAAAGGATACTAAGACAATCAGAAAACTGCAAAGACAAAACATTGAGAAAACACCATACCTGACAAAAATACGGATACAAACACATCGGATTGTCAGGAAGGAAAAAACAGATACAAATATAAGTAAATCATATATACATATATAATATAAATTGACTAGGGACAATTATAGAAAATCGAAAACTCCGACTCACCGCACAGAAACCATCACGTACCCTCAACAATATAGATCAAAATGAAACTACTTCAAAATGTTCAAAAAGGAGGTAAAACGAACGTACTTAGAAATATAAATTTACGCTAAAAAACACAACACTGTACTAATAAAAAAGAAAAAAGACGGGGTCGAACCTACTCCATTCTCTTTCGCAATAACGCACTTTTACTCTCCAGACGTCATGCACTCACCCCAGATTACTGGATATTCCTCAGGGCGGGGGTTAACATTATCTATCTTTCACGCTAATATATTAACATAAACATAACATAGACACAACACATACACTACACTATACACATTTTAAAAAATCTTTAGGCCTGAAGCCCCGGAAAAGCGATCTGTGCGTCAAGCACAGGTCCGACGATATATCAACATATTGCCTATAAAATAATAATACCTGACAAAAATACGGATACAAATGCATCGCACTGTCAGGAAGGAAAAAACAACCAACAACAAGATTGATTAGGGACAACTATGGAAAATCGAAAACTCCAACTCACCTCACAGAAACCATCACGTACCCTCAACAATATAGGCCAGAATCAAACTACTTCACAACGTGCAAAAAAGAGATAAAACAAACGTACTTAGAAATATAAATTAACGCTAAAAAACTCAACCATGTATTAACAAAAAAAGAAAAAGACCGACGATTAAAACGACAAACTGTAAGAATAAAAAAACCCAGACTTAATCGACCAAAAATAACACCGACCTTATTAAAAAGACTCGACTTTACAAAAATAACAAAGAAGAATAAAGAGGGTGGAATACCAATAGGCGTCTGAATAAGGCCAATATAGCAGAGCAAAATAATCGGTAAAGAACAAATTATAAATTCATTTCTATATTCCAATTCAAAACTTTTACCCCCGATTGAAGTGGGATGAATGAACTTAGAAGTAGTTAATTTATGCCAATTAAGCCCGTCAATAATTTGTTCTCCCGAGATTTATTTATATTGACGATTTGGAGGGGAAATCGTGGAAGGAAAATCCGTTCTTCTGAACTTCTTCCGATTACTAGCCTGATACCCTGATAACTATAATTGCCCCATATCAGGCAATCTCGGGTAGTTCTGGGTTCAAAAACCATGAATTATTTTCGATTCAATCTTTTATACGGTTTCCTGTACGGTGTATGATTTCCAAAAACGAAATTGGTACATTGCATGATGAAACTATTCTTATTTTTTAGTGAAATTCGAATATTTTTCTTCAAGGCTTACAAACTTTTCCTTCGTAATTTCACTTAAACGAACTTGATTTCGTTTTTCGTCAATCACCAAACTTCCTGTCATTTCACCTGTAAGTATTATAAATTATATATAATGTGTAAATGTAAGGGTTGATAAAGAGCGGAGGTAATCGCCGCCTCTCTGCGTTTTTCTACTTTTTTCAAACGTATTTTTCAACTGCTGCCATTTTAGAGTCGAAATCTGTTACGCTCTGCTTTGAAGTAAAACTAGGTCGATATTCTAAAATCCTCGCCTCTCATTCGTATCTCAGGTTGTAAACTGCAGAATACATACAAAACTACATCACACTATGCAAACATAGAAGTCTGGTTACGCCCATAATAACGAGGACAGCACAGAAAACTATCATTAGTATTATCAAAGAGAAACCTCCAACAGGAATAAAACAAAAAGGAAGAGATAGCAACAAAATAATGAAAGACAGCCGATACTCATGGCTCCAAGAGAGGACATGAACAGGATGTTTGAATTTAATCAAAACTCCCAAGTAAATCTAGGTACCAAAAAAGAATGGAAACGAGAGGGAAATACCTTCTTCAAGAATGGCACCAACCTTTGGTACACTAGGATAGGAACTAGGATCCAGAACACAGGGGCAGGAATATTCGGTCTTGGAACCAAATACTCAAAACCCATGGGAAAACACTCCAGTATCTTCCAAGCTGAGATTCACGCGATCGAGAGATGTACTCAACTCAACCTGAATAGAGGGTAGAAAATCAGTAACATAGCTATCATGTAAGATAGCCAAGCAGCTATCAAAGCACTAAGGTCAAATATCATTAGTTCAAGGATGGTGCTGAACTGCAAAACCAAATTAAACATATTAGGTACGCAGAACAAGGTCAGTCTGTGCCGGGTCGGTAGTAGAAGGCAACGAGAAAGCGGACAGCAAGGAGCTGCAACACCGCTGACAGGACCCGAACCCTTCTGTGGCATAGGAACCCACACTATTAATGACTATCTCAGACAGTAGGACAAAAAGAAAATAAAGGAACAATGGAATTCACTCATTGGACACAGGCATCCAAGAATCTCTTAACAAATTTCGGAAGAAAAGAAATTACAGGATGTGCCAAAGGAAGCAGGAATAAACTGTGAATCCTAATAGGAAGCTGCAAGCTAATTGGACACTAAAAGAACATTGGAATAATGCAAGACGGCACATGCAGATTCTGCAAAGAGGCAGAGGAGACATCAACACATCTACTAACAAACTGCGGTGCCACACTAGCCCGCAGGAGGAAGTGTTATGGGATGTACAATGTGACCGTAGAAGAGTTTGGATCCATTCTGCGATGGAGGATTCTATGTTTGTTTTTGTTATCCCAAGGATAGGTTCGGGGCCTATGTATGGTCTTGCAGATCCTCCTTTGGCCAGTTTGTCTGCTTCTTCGTTGCCCAGAATTCCCCTGTGCCCTGGCACTCAAAATATCATCAGGTTGTTGTGTTTTCCCAGGTTTTGGAGATTTTGGATACATTCATTGACTAGTTTTGATGTAATTCTTTTACATGCCAATGCTTTAATAGCTGCTTGGCTGTCTGATCTTATGAGGATTTTTTTGTCAGTGTAACCTCTTTTAAGATTTTCTAGGACACAAGCGTTGATGGCATGTATTTCCGCTTGAAAGACCCTAAGTATACTTCCCTAATGAGTTTGATTGCTCATGTCTTGGGCTTGTACAGAAAATGCCTGATCCGGTTCCTTCGTTTGTTTTGGAGCCATACGTATACCACATCATTGTATCTGGTGCTTTCTGTGTTCTTCCTCTCCTTTATAGTCTGATGAGACTTTATAGGAAGTTGTGAAGATTGTTTCCGGAATCATGTAGTCAGTCCCCATTTCTAATAATGGGTGTCTGATTTTATTGATTATGGTTGTATGCCCGAATTGTTTGGTTCCTTTCCAATTTAAT
Source organism: Cimex lectularius (assembly GCF_000648675.2). Lineage (NCBI taxonomy): Eukaryota > Metazoa > Arthropoda > Insecta > Hemiptera > Cimicidae > Cimex > Cimex lectularius. The sequence continues at coordinate 557,732 of NW_019392939.1, read as the reverse complement.
TGTTTTTGGAGCCTAAATGAGCTTTTCCTAGCCTCTCCTTGTATGAATATTTCAAGTGGAGGTAGGTTTAGCAAGGTTTCTAATGCGTTTGTAGGGGTTGTTCTCATCGCCCCTGTGATACATAGGTTTGCTAATCTTTGTAAGCTGCCTAATGTTTGGGTAGCTACTTTTTGTTGAGCTTTGTTCCACCAGATTAGTGATCCGTAGGTTATTCTGGGTCTTATTACTGCCGTATATAGCCAATAGGCCATTTTCGGTTTTAGTCCCCAGGATTTGCCTAGGGTCCTTCTTGTGGTCATTAGCGATATTTTACTTTTTGCTACTGTATGTTGCAAGTGAGGATTCCAGGTTAGTTTCTTGTCAAAGATTATTCCTAGATATTTGACCTCATTTTTTAAAAGCAGCATTTCATTATAGAAGCGTAATCCTTGTATTTCTATATTTCTTTTCTTGGTGAAAGCAATTAAGGTTGTTTTTGAGGGGTTTACTTTAAGTCCCCGTTTTAAGCACCATTGTTTCACCAGGTTTAGTGCTCTTGGGGGATACAAGGGCTCTTAAAGTGCGCAGTATATTACACAATAGTTCATGTGTACATCGACTGCGGCTATTACATCTACATACACTTACCTTATTACTGGATATTCCTCAGAGCGCGGATTAACAATATCTAACGTTCACGCTAATAAATTAACATAAACATAACATAGACACAACGCATACACTATACACATTTTAAAAAATCTTTAGGTCTGAAGTCCCGGAAAAGCGATCTGTGCGTCAAGCACAGGTTCGACGATATATCAACGTATTGCCTATAAAATAATAATACCCAAAAATACGGATACAAATACATCGCGCTGTCAGGAAGGAAAAAACAGATACAAATATAAGTTATAAAAAAAAAAAACAGGAAAACCGGCGAACGAGATCAAATCATATAGACCAATATCGCTACTACCAACAGTGTCTAAACTCTTCAAAAAGTTATTATTAAAACGAATAAAACACATCNCCAGCACGAGAATGTGGAAGCAACTAAACTCTTACATTACCGAAACACGATCAGAAGATTAAAAAGAACAAAGCCATATGAACTTGTGTAGTTATAAGTGAATAGTGAATAGTGAAATGTAAATCTTATTGTACCAATGGGTTTATAAGAATGAAAACATTTATTTATTGTATAATATTATTGTAAAATTAATGGTTGGTCTAATAAGACCAGTTTTAATAAATAAATTTAATTTTAAAAAAATAATAATAAGTTTGATCAGGGACAATTATGGAAAATCGAAAACTCCGACTCACCTCACAGTACTTACGAGTACGACTCACTCATCAGGTACCCTCAACAATATAGGCCAAAATGAAACTACTTCACAATGTTCAAAAAGGAGGTAAAACGAACGTACTTAGAAATATAAATTAACGCTAAAAAAACTCAACAATGTACTAATAAAAAAGAGAAAAGACAGGTCGAACCAATCCATTCTCTTTCGCAATAACGCACTTTTACTGTCCAGACGTCATACACTCACCCCAGATTACTGGATATTCCTCAGGGCGGGGTTTAACAATATCTATCTTTCACGCTAATAAATTAACATAAACCTAACATAGGCACAACAGATATACTACACATATTTTAAAAAATCTTTAGACCTGAAGTCCCGGAAAAGCGATCTGTGCGTCAAGCACAGGTCCGACGATATATCAACATATTGCCTATAAACGTCAAGCGTTCTACAATTGAAAATTTGCTCGACCGTTATTTTATTCTTATACAGCGGCTATCTAGGCCCTTTTTGGGCCAGAACGTGCCCATGATTTCTTCTTGATATTATAAAATAAATTTAAATATAAAAAACATTATGGATCAAGCATAATTCGTTTTGCCTAATGTACTGGACTTTAGAAAACAACTGAAATGTACCAACAGATGCGACAGACGAATACTTCGGACCTTCTACACTGGATCAAGCATACATTAATCAAAAAAATATAGAAGCTAATTAACAGCTCAACAAAACTTAAGTTCTAAATTCCTTGACAATGTACATACGCTAAATTATATAGAACTGTTTAAATTTGAGAAAAATTGTAATCAATCATTCAAAATTTGTGGAATAACGGCAGGCTTCAGTAAAATTGTTTTTTTATCGACTTTACAAGAACCTCGTGACCCTTTGGGAATTGAGATATGTCGATAGGATTCACACGTCGGATTTATTTCCTCTACATTTTTTGCCGGTGAAAAGTTGTATAACGTTCAACTCGGAATGTAATACGATAAGGGTTGATTTATTCCATACGCTTTATTTTTATAAATGATGCCGCTTAAGAAAATTAACGGCTTGACCCTTTCAGCCGACTAATCACGAGCAGTGGTGGCGAAAGAGGGAGCCGAGCTGACGATGGGGTGAAACGAGAGGGTAGCCGTGGCCATTGAGTCTTCCTTGACATTTTCCTTAACTTTCAGAAGCACAGCGCGTTAGCTTTTAGAGATTAATGAGGGCAATCACTTAACAGAAGGAAGGAGGGTTAGTATAAATTGTATAAATAACAGAATTGTTGTAGACTGTGCTGTCTGTGGCTTTGCGAATCTTGATAAGGATGAGTGATGATGTGTAACAACCGTAGTTGGAAAAGTCTGAACGTCAAGAGATGTTAAATGTATTTATAAAGCAAACAAAGATCATTTTAACAACGATAAAATCCAGACTAGGCTTTTTACAGCCCCCTCTACAAATATTGGGATATCTAAAAATTAATAACACTTCTTAAGCATGGATTCCATTTTAATAAAGACTGTACCAACAATGAAGTCATTTCATTCTCCAAAGCACACTCTCACACAACGTACAATCATACAGACTGTGAATCATGCAAAAAATATACGAGGCGATTGATTACTCGTGCGATAAAGTTCGTCAGGTGCTTCCACATCTCAAATGCAACAAAAATTGTGTATGATCCATGGTCCGATTCTCAACCTTTTCGCGGATATTCAACATTTCTTTTTCAACTATCTGCGGTCTCTTAAACTATCCGTTTTTGAGGAAATTCAAAAATGGCGTTAAATTTCCTTTAAAAAACACCCTTCTAGAAATTTTAATTTAATTTTTGGTAAAAACTGAACCGCTAAATTTAAAATTTGTGAAAATAATAAATTATCAACCTACTACAGCTCAAATGCAACAAAGAAGTTCGTACGGTCATTTTATGCTTTTTTCAACTAAGTTTTCCGTCATAAATCTAATTGTAGCACTCCAACTATTCATTTTTGGGGATTCAAAAAAGCACTTTATTGGCAAATTTCGAGGGAGAGCTTGGGAAATTTCATTGTGTCATAGTGCTTTTTTATTGAGTTGAAGTTAGGAAATAAATTTTGCCCAGAAGAAAAAGTGAAAGACTTACGTGACTTTACAAGATTAACTTCACTCCCATTTTTCACACCGTCACCACTTTTTCCATTTAGCATAAAATTTCTGCATTTTGGTGTAATAAAAAAAAGCGCACACATGTAGCACTCGAACTTTCATTTTTAGGGAGATTCAAAAAAGAATTTTATTGATAAATTTCCTAATTTCTTTGTTTAATAAACTTTCTAGCGCTATACCCTTTTCTTTGAATGCATCAAACCAAAATGCAGAAATTTTACTTTAAATGGAAAAAGTGGTGACGGTGTGAAAAATGGTAGTGAGGTTAATCTAGTAACGTCACGTAAGTCTTCAACTTTTTCTTCTGGGTAAAATTTATTTCCTAAATTCACTAATTTCGTGGTCCGCTTGACTAATTTTCTTTCTTTTGAAAAATGGCAAAAAGGAGGGAAAATTCAAAAGGTGCGGTTGAGATGGGAAGTTGGTGTCCGAGTGGATCGAGGTCACGATATCTCAAGTGATAGAGCAGCGGCGTATCAAGCCGAAGATCGTGGGTTCGAATCCCGCTCGTGCCATTGACTATTTTATCTCAACTAAAAACCTTAATTAATTGTAATTTATTTCCTAACTTTAACTTAATAAAAAAAGCACTATGACACAATGAAATTTCCCAATAAAGTGCTTTTTTGAATCCCCCAAAAATGAATAGTTGGAGTGCTACGATTAGATTTATGACGAAAAACTTAGTAGAAAAAAGCATAAAATGACCATAGGACCTTTTTTGTTGCATTTGAGCGGTACGAGTAGTGAATTATTCTGCATACAATAAATAATTAATAGATACAATATATTTACAGATTAAATGAGCGGAAACGCACCCATCCACCTTAAAAATCAGAACAGAGGATTCAACAACTCACTCTAATCCCGAAGGACTGTTTTTATAACGGGTGCCATGCCTATTCGCTCTCTATAAGAAACTATTGAGTTGACAAGAAATTAATGACGTACTTTATGCATGTTATTAATTAGTTCTTTATTTACTGTGATTGATAGATTCATATGGAATGGGTTTAAGTAGCAGCAGTAATATTGCGCACTTAAAGAGCCATTTAGTACCAGTTCTCTATTTATTGTATACCAGCCCAATTTGAAGTTTTCAAATAACTGGTTGAATTAGAAAAAACTCTCTTTATTAATAGCTCAGGAGGATACGATAGGGTGTACCGGCAACTGTCTTGTCCAATTGGTTTAAAGGTAAATCGTGGAAATTAGTGGTCTGCACTTCATTTTGAAAACAACCGTCAATGCCAACTACATGTAATTAACTGTTATTGGAAACAATTAATTAAGGTTTTCAGTTGAGATAAAAAAGTCAGTGTCACGAGCGGGATTCGAACCCACGATCTTCGGCTTGATACGCCGCTGCTCTACCACTTGAGCTATCGTGACCTCGATCCACTCGGACACCAACCTCCCATCTCAACCACACCTTTTGAATTTTCCCTCATTTTTGCCTGAAAACCTTAATTAATTGTAAGATATGAATTGGTCAAGCGGACCACGAAACTAGTGAATTTAATAAGTTTAAAATGAAGTATATTTCACTAAAGCTCTCCGTGGCCATTTCATTTGTCGCCAAGAATCAAATTGATTACACGATATTTGAAAAATGGCAAAAAGGAGGGAAAATTCAAAAGGTGGGGTTGAGAAGGGAAGTTAGTGTCCGAGTGGACCGAGGTCACGATAGCTCAAGTGGGAGAGCAGCGGCGTATCAAGCCGAAGATCGTGGGTTCGAATCCCGCTCGTGCCATTGACTTTTTTATCTCAACTGAACAACTTAATTTATTGTAAGATATTAATTGGTCAAGCGGACCACGAAACTAGTGAATTTAATAATGTTATTGGAAAGTTTAATGCTCTCTGAAAGAAACACTGTCAAAATAATTCGAAATATTACATGATTTATATATAATGAATATCAATGGTTTCATTAAATTGATTACAAATAAATAACTTTTAATTTTTTGATAATGTATTCCAAAGTGGTAGTCGAATTCAAACCCAATCACCATATAAAACGTAGAAATCCTAATGCCCAATGTTTGCTATTGTGGAGAAAATGAAGACGGGAGGGTTTTAGGGATGGTTCAGCAATTAGAGGAAAAGGGAAGAGCCGATATCTTCGAAACATAAATTGAATACCGGCAACGCTTCCACTCTCGGCAGTAATCCCGCTTTCCAGATAGAATTACGGTCAATAAATATTAACTGTAGGCAAATTAATGACAGCCGGTCGAGAAATTCAATACAGAAATATTTAAAGGATCAGGCTTGATTATGTATTAATAACTAAATATTACTGTTATTAGGGGGTAGATAATTTTTATGCTGTAGCGTTTTTACTTTTCATTAGCGCAGCTAAATTATTGGGTGGTATGAAACCTAGGTTTTCCAGAATGGGAAAAGCGAGACTTTTGGGATACAAGGATAAGCAAGGATATGCTTTCTCCCTCATCAATTTCCTTAGAGGAGGCAGGTTGAGTTCTGCAGTTCTCAAAACCTAGGCAAGCCAAATTCTGCAAAAAACCTCCAAGCCATGGCCGAGGAACGTGTTAGAAATGTGGTGGAAGTAGTTAGCCCACTCTGTGTTGCCCATGTTCAGGAATTCCGACATATTGAATTCTTCATTCTTCCTAGTTATTATCCCTTCACTTCCAAACCCAAACATTGTCCATAGTCCATAGCCATATTCTGTTAATTCTAGATTCCTCTTCTATCGAAACTATACCTCCTAAAATTATTCAAGTATTATTTGACTGGGAATCATCCCGACAATTACTGGACCACAGCCTTAATTTAAGTACTTCAATAAAAACTGACGAATAACTAGACGAAGCAGTACAAATCCTAGAAAATATCGTACAGAAGTGTATATTAAAAGCATACTATTCAATATCCTCCTTCTGTAGTGCTCTAGTGCTTTGCTTGATGTGATTCAAGCCTTTGGTAGTGTCTGGCATCCTAGTGTGCTGTGGAAGCTCAGGAGGCTCCTTTTACCTACTTCCTCGTCTTCTGATCATACCTGACTATTCTTTTAGGTCCGCCAGGGAAAACCTCTGACTACTATCCTGTTATGTCTGAAGTCCTATACTTCATCCCATTCTGAATTCAACCGCTGATCAACCGTCTTAACACATTCATCTTTTTTTCAGATGTTACTGCTATGCCCCAATAAAGATCTCGTCTTCTAACATCCCTCCCTACAATAATGCCCCGACTATGCCTACATCGCCGCATATCCTTTTCCTGTAGTTAACCATGTCCGCTATCTTGGGATATATAATCGAAAAAAGAAGAACTTGGAATCCAGGCAAGAACATGGCAGGGATATGTGGATTAGCTTTAAAATTAACTTGGTTTATTTAATTTTCTAAATTTTTGTTTACCGTTGTTGCTGTAGTTCTTAAGTAAGTCTGGAAGTTGAAAGGCAAAATCGACTTTTTGACTGGAATATGAAGCATTAATTTATTTTTTCCAAGGACTTCGTTCATATTTTAAATTAGGCCCTTAAGCTGGTTCAGAAAATTTAATAATGAAACGAAAAAAGATGTCTTTTTCTTCCTACATATTTATATATTTTCGGTTTAATTTCTAAAATCATTTTTATTAATAATAAATACCGTTGTAGCTGTTTTTATTTAAACCTGTACTACGTTTTCCACCCAGAGGTTTAATTTTTAATAACATTCAGTCAAAGAAAAAAAATTATTTTGCCTATGCCAAAAAACCGAAACAGCTTATAATCTGCAGGCTGTTAAATTCATATTAAGGAAAATAGAAGGGATCAACTATGTGTGAAATAGTAGTTTTTAGGCGTCAACAGGTGGGGAGCAAAAACATTCCTTTCATGCAAATTGCCTCAAGATCTTCGGATAAAACCCGATGATAAATAATTTAGATGATAATTGTAATTATTTTTTCAAGTAATAAACTATTAGTTGTTAAATTTTTTACAAAACATTCACACATCTTAAACAAAATTAATAAAAAATACAAATTTTCTAACGGTTGTTCTAACATTAAATTTAGATAAAATGTAGAAAAGATTTATGAATTTATAAGTGGGAACACCAGGGTTCGGAGAAATACAAATGTCCCGGCGAATGCCGCCAAAAATGCCTATATTTTGCAATAAAAATGTGTGTTTAAAAACTTTAAAAGTTGATTAAATCGAATCCGAATTGAATTTTTTTAAATGTGTTTAGCCTACTTTACGGAAGCATTTTTTGATTTGTGTAACTTTTTTATATCTGATCTCACCTTTCTTATTATTTTTCTTTGGAGCATCAAGAATTTTTCTTTGGATTAGGGAATGATAAATGAGAGTTTGGATATTGAAATGTTTGGCTGAAGCCCGCACTTCCAGCTCGTAAGTCCATACAAGCTTATTTACAAAGTTGATTTTTGGCTTTTTTTTATGAGAGTTAAGTCAGAGCTTTTATCGAGAAGTCGTGAAAGAGCTTTGTATCGTGTCATAACTTTTTGACATTTTATTGGGGGGGGGTTCATATCTGAGCATTCGACGTCAAATGTTTTTCGATCTCCTGAGTACACACCTTGGCAGCAGTTGGGAATGGGATATTCATGAAGTAAACTGGAGGCATGATCTTTTTGCGTACAATGAAGAATTTTTCTGTTAAATTTTTTTCTTTTCTATTTACACCATGACTCTAGATTTGTGAGCTGTTGTCAAAGATTACAAGTAGAAACGAATGGATCAATCACTTATTCGTTGAGGATAGGATGAGATATCAGCTGTGTATATCTGGGACAGTGTGGGAGCCAGAACGTTACCCCGAAGGACACCAGTACGGATTCAATACGCGGAGATGAAATTGTCTTCAGTCCCTCGGAAAAGCTGGTCACTGAGGTAGCTGTGAAGTGTGAGATCAGGATAAGATGTCTGTGAAGATAAACATCAAGCCCGGGTGCCAAACTCGTTCAAAATCTTAACTTACATCAAGTAAATCCCCAAGACAGTACTGCCCCAACTCAATGGATGAAATCTACGAAACGATAATACTTTAGCCAGTTCGGTGGTAGGTGCGAAAACCAACTGGATGGAAATTTATTGGAGAATTAAGGATTGGAAGAAGTCTTTTCATAAATCTATAGATTTTTTTTTTACTTTAAAGACTTACACTTTTCACTTGACCCAAATTACGCATTTACTGCAAGAATGCACTTCCACATTTTTAATTTCAACCTAACCCTTTTTTAATTTCAAATGAAATCTTTTTAATTTAATCATTTTTAACTTTCCATTAACGCTTTTCCGCGCCAAATTAAAAAAAATTAAGAGATGGTATGAAATATAAGCATCTAAAGTAAAAATTCTGTATACTTGAGATTTTTTAATGAAATAAATGGGCTTTTTTTTAATGAAAATGAATTACAAAATAATATAATACAAAATAAAATTTATATGAAATAAAATATAAAAATAATGGATTATTTTATTTATTAATAATGTGATAAATGTATAAAAGTTTGGGTGCTACGAGCCCTCTGATATTAAGAAATAAATTCTCAAATATGCAAGAATTTGCTTTACATGCTTCTATTTCATACCAGCTTCTAAGATTTTTAATGTTTTAAAGAAAGGGTTAATTTGAAGTTAAAAAAATTAACTTTTAATTTGAAATTTATAAAGCTTAATTTGACTGGAAAAAGCTATAAAATAGCAGATAATTTTTATATAATATTTCGATGTAAAAGTTTTAAAGTTACAATAGTTACGGCCAAATTAATCATAAAACCATTTAAACCTATAAAAGTAAACTATTTGTATAGATAAAAAATTAAATAAATTATTTTGTATTTTTAACAGGAAAAACCGAAGTAGTATAAGTTATGTATCGGTTTTCTTTTCAATTAAATCGCCCTGGATGATCAGCAATTTGCTGAAATGCTTGCGACACGAAAGTTCAATCAAACAAGTTTGTAGTTTCACCACAAGCTGTTCACTTATGCTGCTTTTCCTGTAATTTGCATCTATCGTGACACATCCCAGGGGCCATATCAGGGCTAATTATAAAGATAATTAACTGAAAAAATTAATTTTAGTTCTAAATAGTGAAATGTCCCATGGGAAAAACATTTGCGAAACATCGAGAATAATCGAAATAAATGTGCGCACTACGTGATAATTAATGACAAAAATTATCATGCTTTAAATAATAATTACCATTTATTCCCGTTACTTTTGAAACTTTTTATTGATAAATTGCCGATGACGCGAAAATATATAATGATTAAAGTATTAAATCAACTGATGATTGTTCACAGTCGGACATTAATAAGCTGTATTCATGTTGTGAAAGAAATCTTTTTGAAAAAAACATTACTAAGTGTAAATCCATAATTTTTTACAAACAGTTATTCTGTATAGTTTATGATTATTAACGATGTGTCACTAGAAAGAACAAATACAATAAAAGAGGTAGAGTTATATTTTAACTCTAAATTGTCCTTTGATCAGCATATCAACTTTGTTAAAAGAAAATCGCTCGAGATGGTAGGACTTATGTTTAGAATTCCATGTGATTTTAATGATATGATTGTATTGAAAATGCTATATTGTGTTGTCTGGAGTCCTTTTTATAGCTCTCGAATTGATCAGATTGAATATTGTACAGAATAAATTTCTCCATTTTGTTTCTTATAAATTTAAGACATAGGGATGCTCATACCTACGGAACAATTCTAAGGGCACTGAGGTTGCATAGATTAGGCACTAGAAAACTGATATGTGACTTTAATTTTTTTTTTAGTGTAAGTTGTTAAAAAACAATAATAAATTCTTCCTACGCATTAAAATTGATCCATTTTGAAGTTCCTACTTTTCAAGGTCTAAGGAACTATTTCATGTAAAACGTGGTGATACAAATTATGTCATAAATCAGCCTGTGCTAAGAATATTAAGACATTCGAATGAATGTGAGAATATTGATTAGGTTAATACGTCTGTTCATAACCTGAGGAAAGATGTATTAAATTATATTCATTAATATTGAAATTTGTTCCATTTATAAAATAAATTTATGTTGTTATGTGTTTAGCCTATAGTATTCAACGTATATGCATAATATTATATTATTTATATAAATGTGTAGAGATTAGTGATCGTTAATTGATAGTTATTCAGATATCGTGAGATGCGGTCGGAATCTACATCACACCCGACCGCATCTCACGATATCTGAATAATTATTTATATAGTATTTCTTTAGTATATCTACCAGTGTATAGTATTTATCTGTATATAGCTTTTTTCAGTTAAATTGGTACTTTTTTCTTCCAATTTAATACTTTTTTCAACTAAATTAGTACCCTTTTCAAGTAAAGTAATAATTTTCCCAAGTAAATTAATACTTTTCCCGGGCAATTTAATAATAATGTGATGGGGTAAAGGGGGATATCAAACATAATCATACTGTCAAGAAACGAAATTTATTATTGAAAATAAGAAAATTAATATAATGAACATTTTATTTCAAAGGCAATGCAAGAGACATCCAGCAATCGCTGATGGTAATTTCAGTATCACATCGATGACAAAATTGGAGCAAACTGTAGAATTGATGGTAATGACACTGCAACTAATCACTTCTGCAATGTCGTGTTCTGCAGCTGTCCCACCTAAAACCCTCCTGGCTGATGCCTTTATTTTAGAAAAAGCATATTCAGCTGGGTTTAACATTGGAGAATATGGAGGCAAGTACTTGATGGTGTGAGAAAACGATTCTACAACATTGCGTTCTGTGAATGGCTGCATTATCCATTATCAGAATAGAGTTGTCCAGCTCCATTGCATGAAGTTTCTCGCAAAGATCCTGTAGGAAATCGCAAAATAAATTACTGTTACAGTTCGCACTACAGAATAATGTACTACCTGCTGATTATTTATAGCAAGAACGAGAGTCACGTTGCGACCACGAATTGTTGGTACGGTGACAACAGCTCTCGTGTTAACCCTTGAACGTGCACGTGTCCGCCACAAATGTAGATTAAATCCTGATTCATCTATAAAAATTAATTTGGCGCGATATTGGGGGACCCATATTTCAAAATCCACTGCAAACTGCCTTCGTTTTTGTACCGTTGACTCAGAATTCATGTGATCTATTTCAATGGAGCTTCAAAGTTATTTTTAATGACGTTAGCCCTCGGCGTATTGAAGAAATAGACAAATTTATGTTGCGTAATGCAAGCTGTTCTTTAATATCGTGTAATGATAGGCCCTCGTTTCCTTCCATAGCGGGTAGAACATCAGGGGTCAATTTGTGCAGCCGGGTCCATCTCTTTTTTTAATTACTAACGTACAGTTTTGAGACGTATAATTTCTGTATATTCTGTAGCCAGTTCGAGTTTTTAAATTTGGTTTTTGAGCTGCATCTTTGTCTGAATGATCCTCTTCAACTAATTTTATAAAAAGTTCTTCTTGATGCCTTGATGTAACTGCGTAGGTACCCCCGCTCGGTCTTGAACGTTGGACACCGGACGAAGATGAACCGCCTGCAGCACTAGGTGATGTTTCATCATTATGATCACTTATGTCACTCCAGTCACTTCCGTCACTCATTCTATATATAAAACTCACGCAATGCATACAATAAGACAAACAACTGAATATTTTAGGGGTAAAGAAACCAAGAACAGGGGAAGGAGAATTTCCTAGAAAGCCGTCTGGGAACGATAAGGTAGGATGGCGAACTCAATGAAATAAGTGAGACAAGTTCAAACGAAACCAGCTAATAAAGCAACACGCTATGCTCAACTTTTTTCGAATACCTTTTAAATAAGTATTAATTTGCTTGGGAAAAGTATTAACTTGCTTGAGAAAGGTACTAATTTGGTTGGGAAAAATATTAAATTGCTTGAGAAAAGTATTAAATCGCTTGGGAAAAGTACTAATTTGGTTGGAAAAAGTATTAAATTGGTAGAAAAAAGTACCAATTTGACTGAAAAAAGCTATATATACTACACTCTTTGTGGGCATTTGCTTGTTAAATAAATAAATAAAAATTGATATTAAAACAACTCAAAAAATATTAAAACTGAAAGTGGGACAACCACGATGCTTTATTTATTTTGCTGAAGTAGTTAAGTTCTTAGCTTTTAAACTTCCATTTTTTTACTAAAAAAAACGAGAATAGGTGGGCCAAAGCTGATGAGATAACTTTGATAAAAATAAGCAGAAAAAAAGGCTAAACTTCTAGAGCTTAAATAAACAATAAAGGATACGCCGGGAACAAAAACTGAAAGGACAACCATTCGAGAATGATTTCACAAAGAAAAACACTGTCCAGATTTAATCCGTTAATAAAACTATTAATAATTAAAACAAAATTTAATTATATTAATTCACGTATTTTTGTTTAAAGGGAAAATAAAGGCGGACGATATCTCAAAAAAGGAAATTGAATTTCCAGCTAATTACATAGGGTTGGCTGGTACTCCAGCACACGTAGAAAGTGAGTCACGTCCCGAAAGGAAAATATAAAAAATGGGGGTTGTAGGAAAAGAAGGGAGTAAGTGCTTCTTATTGAATGGGTGCTTATTGAGCTTTCGCCTTTTCATTCTTCCCCCGCCTTGGTTTCTACCTGCTAAACTAGCAGGGCCTGTTTCCAATGGGTAAAATACAAATACATGTTGATTAAGAATTTTTGTTAAAGGTTATACAATTTCACCAACCCCTTAAAGATGACCCGAATAAAGGTCGAAACGAATACAATTAAATGGAAAAGGTGTTTTTCCAATATCTTTTCTGACCGCTCCTCACTATTTCAACCACTTATTGAAATTAAATAAATGGTATACATTAACCCTTTTTATTATTATATATTAGCCACTTGGAGGAAAAAGATAAGAATAAAATTTAGTATAGAAAAAAATCTTCACTGTACGCAAAAAGATCCCACCTCCAGTTTACTTCAGAAATATCCCACTTCTAACTGTTGACAAGGTATGTCGATTTTAGAATAGAAATTATTAATTATTAATTTATTAATTAATAGAATTTAGAAGATCGGCAAACGTTTGACGTGGAATCATCACACGACTAAGACGTCAAAAGTTATGAACAGGGCTCTTTCCTGACTTTTTGATAAAAGCTTTGACTAAATTCTTACAAATAAAAGCAGGAATAAACTTGGTAAAGCGATTTGGACTTACGTGCTGGAAGTGTTGGCTCTGTCAAACATTTCAATATCCAAACATAATAAATGATAATATCATGTACGCCGGGTTCACAAAACCTTCCAACCACCGGAAATTCCTTCAAACCCTTCTCTCCGACTAAAGAGGTTATGGCCGAAGGATCTACTATCCTTTGTCAGTGACACTATCTTAATTAAATATATGTAGTATGTTTGAAGAGATGCCAATGGGTCATTTTTCCACTCTTTTTACATTGCTAGATTTATTGTTGTTTTTCACGAAGGATAGAAAAATAATAAGAAATAAATGAGATCAGATATAAATAAGTTACAAAAATCTAATCTCACACTTTACAGCTACCTCAGTGACCAGCTTTTCCGAGGCACTGAAGATAATTTCATCTCCGCGTAATGAATCCGTACTGGTGTCTCTCGGGGTAACGTTCTGGCTCCCACACTGTCCCAGATATACACAGCTGATATATCATCCTATCCTCAACGAATAAGTTATTGATCCATTAGTTTCTGCTTGAAATTTTTAACAACACTTCACCATCTAGAGTCTTGGTGTAAAAAGAAAAAAGTTTAACAAAGAAAAATTCTTCATTATACGCAAAAAGATCATGCCTCCAGTTTACTTCATGAACATCCCATTCACAAATCCTGGCAAGCTGGGTATTCCGGAGATCGACAAATGTTTGACGTCGAATCCTTACCCGAATAAAATTTCAAAAAGTTATGACACGATATAAAGCTCTTTCATGACTTGTCGATAAAAGCTCTGACTTAATTCTCACAAATAAAAGCCAAAAATAAACTTTGTAAATAAGCTTGTATGGACTTACGAGCTGGAAGTGCGGGCTTCAGTCAAACATTTCAATATCCAAACTATCATTTATCATTCCATAATCCAAAGAAAAATTCTTGCCCTATTTTATGGTGTACGACGAAACAACCCATATAGGCTTAAATACAAATTTTTCCAGGATGTCATCTGCTCCCATTACCGCCGGGTTCATAAAACCTTCCAACCACTGTAAATTCCCTCAAACCCTTCTCTCCGAATAAAGAAGCGATAGCCGAAGGATCTACTTTTTTTTGTTTTTTTGTGGATACCAGGGACTGGAGGAGTTCCCTCCTGAGCACTGCAGTTGAGCTGTACAGCTTATTGTACTTTATCCCTGGCTCCATATTTTGGGGGAGGGCTCGCAACACAAAGTGAACTTGAGCCCCCGTTGTACTCGTGTTCTTCCATCGAAGAAACTCATTTTTGAAGGGGGTTGGGACCAAATTCAGGGTCGCTGAGATCCGATCCTGCCCCTTCCATTGATGAGTGCCGTGTCAATTTCTTTCAATTGCGGCCACCGGTCCCTTAGGCGTCCGAAAAAGTCCAGAGGCGACAGTGGGGATCGAACCCACGACCGCGGGATCTACTAGCCGAGAGTCTAACGCCTTAACCACTCGGCTACCGCGGCCCCTTACAGTATCTTAATGATACATATGTAGTATCTTTGAAAAGATCCCAATGGATACTTTTTCCACTTTTTTTTAATTGCTAGATTTATTGTTGTTTTTCACGTAGGATAGAAAAATAACAAGAAAGGTGAGATCAGATATACAAAAGCTACAAAAATCAAAAGTTGCTTCCATTAAAGTAGGACAAAAACATTTTTGAAAAAAATACAAATCGGATTCGTTTTAATCACCCTTTAAAGTCTTTAAACACGAATTTTTATGGCAAAATATAGATTTTTTCGGCTACATTTGCCAGGACATTTGTATTTCTCCAAACCCTGGTGTTCCAATTTACACATCCAAAAATCTCTTCTAGAATTTTCATTCATTCATTCAAAAAGATCATGTGTCCAGTTTACTTCATGAATAACCCATTCTTAACCGACTATCCCGACTAAAATGTCATAACGTTATGACACGATACAGGGCTCTTTCATGACTTCTTGATAAAAGCTCTGACTAAATTCTCACAAATAAAAACCACAAATAAACTTTCTAAAGCGATTTGGACTTACGAGCTTCAAGTGTGGGCTTCAGTTAAACATTCCAACATCCAAACTGCCATTTGTCCTTCCACAATCCTAACCAAAAAGCTTTTTATGTGATTTTTATGTGTACGACGAAACAACCCATATGGCTTAAATACAAATTTTTCCAGGATGTAATCTGCTCCCGTTACCGCCGGGTTCATAAAACATTCCAACCACCGTAAATTCCTTCAAACCCTTCTCTCCGACCAAGGAGGCAATGGAGAAGGATCGGCTAGCCAGTGACAGTGACACTAGTGTTAATTAAATAGATGTTAATGAGTAGTTTTCCTCTCTTTTTTTAATTGATAGATTAATTGTTATTTTTAAAGTAGTATAGAAAAATAAAGAAAGGTTGTAGTGAATGAGATCAGATATAAAAAGTTACAAAAATGGTGCTTTCATCAAAATAGGCTAAAAACATTTTTAAAAATTTGGATTCAATTTAGGCACATTTTAAAGTCTTTAAACACGAATTTTTATGGCAATATATTTGTGGTCTACATTAGCCGGTTGATTTGTCTTTCCCAGATCCTTGATATTCCCACATAAAAATTCGCAAATCTTTTTTGCGTTTTATCTATATTTAACGTTAGATAGATAAATGTATACGTCGGAGTGGGTATTATACAGCGCCGTTTAAGAGCTATTGTATCCCCCATTGTATGCATAAAGCACACCGGAAAGTCCTAGTTCAACTTGATTAGTAGGTCCGGTTTCAGTGGTTGAATCTCTACGGTTACGTTGTATGTTCCTAAACACTCTGCTTCTTAAGAGAATCTACACGTGCCGTGTTGGGTTATGCCAATTTTATTTAAATGTCCATTTAGTTTGCAGTGTCCTGTTAAGTATCCTGTTCGGATTCACAGTTTTTTCCTTCTTTTTCCATCTTTAATACAATCTGTTACCTCTTTCCTTCCAAAGTTTTTTATGAGGTATTGTTATGGATTGTCCAATGACTGAATTACATTGTTCCTGCATTTTCTTCTTATTCTTCTGTCTAAGGTGAAAAAATATAACGTTATTTACTAGTTTTCGTGGTCCGCTTGACCAATTAATATCTTTCAATTAATTATGGTTTTTAGTTGAGATAAAAAAGTCAGTGTCACGAGCGGGATTCGAACCCACGATCTTCGGCTAGACACGCCGCTACTCTACCACTTGAGCTACTTCGATCCACTCGGACACTAACTTCCCATCTCAACCCCACCTTAAAAACCTTAATTAATTGAAAGATATTAATTGGTCAAGCGGACCACGACTGGTGAATTTAATAAGTTAAAATGAAGTATATCTTCACTAATACTCTCCGTGGTCATTTCAATTGTCGCTGAGAATCAAAAGATTACATTTGAAAAGTGGCAAAAAGGAGAGAAAATTCAAAAGGCCTATCTAGCCGAAGGTCTTTTTTTTTTTTTTTGGCCTTATGATCTTGCATATTAGCCATAGTACGAATTCTTGTGAGTTCAAATTGGGGGTTATCGGGAAAAAAGGAATCGAACCCACGACCGCGTCGTGAGAGTCTCTCATGCTAACCACTCTGCTACCGCGGTCCCCCAACTAAAAACCTTCATTAATTGAAAGTTATTACAATTGTTAAAACCTGGATTTTTTTATGAATTTTATGTCATTATAAGTGGGAAAAATAAGGATGAAACCAACAAAAACATTATATTTTGTCTCTCCAGGTCTAATTTATTTACGGAGGCCATACTTTTATCTCTTCATGTAGTTTAATTGTTCTAAGCCACAAAGTTTTCTATACCTCGGTCGAGTCATTTCAAAGCTATCATAATTTTTCGGATTTTTAAACAAATCGGGGACATCTGAGAGACAAAACATTTTTTTTTATGGAAAATTCGTTCTTTTAAGTTTTTTAGGATGCACAAAACCAACAGTTTGTTAGTAGGTATGTCAGTGTCTCCTCTGCTCTTTAAAAGAATCCAGAAAAAATAAAAAATTATTTTTTCCTAAAAAAAAAATTAATATTTTAACCAACTTTCCTATCCCGGTCGGTCAGTACGTAAAAAATTGTATTTGGCAGCAAGCCATAGTATAGGTGTCGTAGATATTGAAATACATAATTTATGACCTGTCACAAGAATATTGTATATGTATGGTGATTAGTGACCGTTAATCGATAATTATTCAGAAATCGTGAGATGCGGTCTGGTGTGATCTAGGTTTCAGAAAAACATTTTCTTTATCGTGCCAACGTTTCGATCTTTATTGAGATCATCTTCAGGGCTCAAAGTGTTTGTCTTCTGTGTAATTGTGCCATTCTTGCAAAAATTCCCAATTCCCTTAAAAAGCGGAACAGGGGAAACTGAACCTCGCTGCTGCGCAACCTTTTAAATCTGGCGGCATACCTACTCGCGCCATATAGGGGGCTAAGGCACGACACGCTTCGATTATATGGGACACATCGAGCAACCTTTCTCTGCATAAGCGACAACTGCGCGGGGATTGGCCAGCAAGTGCTCATGTATCAACCGCGTATGACCTATTCTTAATCTGGCAAGAACTAATCCTTCTTTACGGCTCAGATCCTCGAATGGCTATCTGCAGGTCGTGCTCTTAACACGAAGGAGCCTCTCGGATGACCCTGCCCACTGACACTGCCATTTATCCGTAATCATCTTTTTTACATCTCGTTTACTAAAATATTGTAAGTTCCATGTAATTTATACAGTATAGAAAGAAAATTTAAAAATTTTATATATGCATATTGATTTTATACGTTTGGATCGTCGTCCCTTACCCTGATGTCATTTGTGTCATTCTTGACAAATTTTCGTCGATGCATCCATTAATAAAAACGCATATCAGAAATAAAGTGAGCATTGAGAACAGCACTAAAACTAAATTGCATTCGATCAGAAAGATCTTTTGTCGACAATCCATTATTCCGATGCGTCCCGGGCAAAGGGGGACAAATTGTTACACATTTCAGTGCCATCAGCTTGGGTTAACAAATGGGCAACATTCTTTCCCTGGCTTCTCTTTTTTTAGTTGGCTATTGAACACCCAAACTACCCCATTTGTATATTTAAAAACGATTTTGTTGCACATTTAGGACATAAAAAAATATTGAAAAGGAAATAGTTAAACAAATTGTTATTGCTGTTGTCACTGGACGATGGAATGAAACTTAAAAAGTTTTTAAGTGAGGCTATTTTTTTAAGGGTGCTTAATAATGTCTATATTCATTAATTAGTATGCTTAACTTGAATAAAGAATTGTCCCCAACCACCTGAAGGAATGGAGTACTCTGGGGCAATATGAATGTAATTTATTAGCGTGATGGTGGGGCATATTCCCAACACCCCGAGGAATTTTGAGTACTATAGGGTAGTATGAACGAAGTCTAGAGTGCGAATGACATTTATCAGCGCGAATATAGGATTTATTACCACTTGTCCCGTGGAATATTTAATATTATGGGGTAGACGACATTTGAAAAATGGCAAAAAGGATGGAAAATTCAAAAGGTGCGGTTGAGATGGGAAGTTAGTGTCCGAGTGGATCGAAGTCACGATAGCTCAAGTGGCAGAGCAGTAGCGTATCTAGCCGAAGATCGTGGGTTCGAATGCCGCTCGTGACACTGACTTTTTTATCTCAACTAAAAACCTTAATTAATTGAAAAAATTATGGGGTAGATTGAATTTACCAGCCTATTATGTTATATCTTGTCTTTATGTATAAGTTTGTTTTTTGTGGTTGATCCACATCACAATCCACAATCTCCACCCTGCGGTACATAACGGCTAGCAGTAGGATATTTTAAAAAATCGATTAAAGGGCTCAGGTTTTGCCGCCAAAAGAAATGACAAGCTGCAGACGTCTCATCTTATTTTGTCTGCACATTCTTTCTGGTTAAAGCCCAGTGATAAACTATAAATTTGGTTATTTTCTTAGTTTTCGTTTATGAAAAAACGTGTGTAAGTTAAAAAAAACTAGTTTGGTTTAAACGTTTTGGTTTGATTGATCAAGCTTTGATAGCTAGCGTCGCAATTACTAAAGCTTGAAACCCGTACCACTTTGCAACTTCAGTTTTACCAGTTGTTCACTTTCAGTTTTACCAGGCAACTACAGTTTTTTATGTAAAAACATAAATTTGGTTATTTTTTTATTTTTCGTTTAAGAACAAACTCCTGTGAATTTTAAAAAAAACTAGGTTGGTTGTCTGACAGACTAAACCTGTCATTGATCAGGAAGAAAAAAAGTTCTTGACATTCAGAATAGTCCAACCACCCGTTGGTGTCGCGGTCGAGAGAGGCAGAAAAACTTGATTTTTTTTTTTTTCAAAATAATCTCAAATTATTATTCGGAAATCGTGAGATGCGGTCTGGTGTGACGTAGGTTTCAGAAAAACATTTTCCTTATCATGCCAACGTTTCCAAAAAAATATTTTTTGGAATTGTATAAATTCATTTTTTTCCATATATGTATTTGTTAAACCTAAACTATGTTTGTAAATCCCAGGCCCTGAAGATGATCTCAATAGAGATCGAAACGTTGGCGATAAAGAAAATGTTTTTCTGAAACCTACGTCACACAAGACCGCATCCCACGATTTCCGAATAATCATAGAATAACGGTCACTAATCACCACACATAATCTCAAATAAAAATCCAATATTCAACAGGATTCGAACCCAGAACCCGTACCGTGGCAAATACTTGAGTCGACGGTTTTGTCACTTTGTCACTTTGGTTTTACCAATCCTTAAGAAAGTTAAGAACTAAAAATACATCTTTTTAAGTAAACTACCTTTTTTTAGACAGAAGAAAACTGATTCCATGAGATTCTGATGTTTATAAATGCTAATAAGTTTTGAAAAGTTTAAAATTATTGGTTACATATGGCCTTGGTGCACCTTGAAACTGGCCAGCCTTTACGCTGCTTGAAGATTCTTCTCTTTTATGTACATTTTATGTTAAAAACTACCTTCCCAACTAGTAGAATGTCTCCCTAATGCAAGATGAATTGTTGTGTGACGGGATTAAATTGGACAGTCGCAAGAAAAATTAGAGAACGACCAGAAAATCGCTTCTGTTGAAAAGATCTATTTTTTTAACTTTTGTGCACGCTTTTCTTCTAAAATCTATCATATTAGAACGATTATTTCTTCATTTTGTAAAACAACAATAAGCAAACAATCTTAGTGAGCGATTTCTTAAAACAAAACACTTAAGACAGAAGAAATAAATTTTTAAATACAAAAACCTTCCCTTACTATATCCACAATGATACATCAATAAATTTATGGAAAAAATTAAAAAAAACTTTAATTGAACATGATTAATGTAATTTAATTTTAAAAGTTAATTTTTTTCCGGCTAGTGAACATAACTGATCGTAACGTGTAGGTATTGAACTGAATTTCGAGTTGTTATCGCCCAGCTTATCTTTTGCTGTAATTAATGGGAGTTAATCAAATATTTGGGCCGGAAATGAGGTTAGATTTGACACCATAATTAATCAGTCGAACAGCTAAATAATCCCACAGGTAAATGATGCATTTGCATAATAACAAAACGTTTTTTTCTTCGATAGATGTAATTTCTTAAATCAATGTTGTACTTTTTCTTAAATTTTATTATAAATAAATAAGTAAAAGTTATTAGTTTCTATGTTTGATTCCAGAAGCCTTTTAAAGTTTGTTTTGTTGTTTACAAAATTGGTTTGTTGTTTTCAAGACCAACATTGAAAACTTATAACAATAATTTTGATTTATTTATATTATTTATTTTCGAAGGGAAATCACCTTGGATCACTCGCCGGAACATCCGAGGCTCGAGAATTCCGTAATTCATCAAACCCGGATGGTCTTGTGAAAGGTGTGATGGAATGAAATGTTACCAGCCGTATCGACTGTCATCCCTACGAAGTGGAAGTTGTTCCAGCGCTGGAAGAAAGCTCGCAATTTATCAAACCAGTGAGAATTTCCCACTTTTTCTCACTCCGCCGTTTCTATTCCATTCTGTAGCGTTAAGGGAAAAATATGTCGTCAATTTGTTACATTTTCTTGTTTGATAAAAAAAACCATATTTCTAAATTACAAAATTAAGGAAATAGAAAAAAATATATATTAAGACTTGTTGTATATGAGGAAATTTCTATTTTAAAAAGGACAAGGGTTAGGATTAGGAGAAGTACAATATTTCGTCCCTAATTTACTTACCACCATTTATAGGTGTGTAATATAAACTATGAACTTTTGTTTGCAAAGATTGTATCTCATCAACAATAACGACCAATTAAAATATTATTTGATGTTTAGACTGTACAATGCCACTATGTTGTATAAATCTTCTTTTCCACCAAGTTTCGTCACTAAGTAAACATTGAAATTAAAATTTTCTGTACCGCCATTTATAGGTCTGTAAAGGAAAATCTATGAAAATTTTATTTGCAAAGGTTGTATCTCATCAACAATAACGACCAATTAAAATATTATTTGTTGTTTAGACTGTACAATGCCACAATGTTGTATAAATCTTCTTTTCCACCAAGTTTCGTCACTAAGTAAACATAGAAACTAAAATTTTCTATACCACCATTTATAGGTCTGTAAAGGAAAAACTATAACAAAGATATAACCTGTTTTGTTTCTTTTTTTTTAAAATAGAAAGGCCGAAAATTTGAGGAATGCTTTTTTTATTTTCCTCAAAAGTTTGAAGGAAGTTGTTTTAAGATTGTTTTTTAAAGTGCGAAACACCATTATCAACTTTTTTCTTGTTTTAAGAAATGTTAACTTTTTTCTACAACAAATCCATTTGAACGTCGAATCGTTTAATCCCGGACCATCAATTTGGATTCAGGCAATATCGAGTAGGCCAAAAAAAATTTGTTTTTAAGATATCAATTCTGACTAGTTGTTACATTTAGCTCTCTGACATACGATGTTTTATAGAAAAAAAATTTTAGGGTTGATAATCCGGGGCATGTTTTTTCTCCAATGTCAAATGTTCCACATAAAAGTTCATAACTCTGCTGATTTCTTCCAATGTTCACGGTATTATAATCGTTGGAAACTTAGAAATTTGATAGCCCTAATACGCATTTATTTACGGAAGGCGAAAGTTATTTCATTATGTCTAATTTGAAAGGTTAGAAATTTCTGTAAGGTTTCAAATGGATCGGTGGAATCGTTTCAAAGTTGTCACTATTTCGTGGACTTCGAAAAACTCAGAAGCATTTGGAAGGTCAACAATTTAAGAATTGTTTGTTTGGTTTCCCCCAAAATTTGTAATCGCGATTTTTGATCATTTTGACAAAGGGAGATAGTGACCGAGTAAATTTTTCCCCTAATTTTTTTTTTTTTTACGAGGGCTCGCAACAGCAGAGGTTATATCAACCCATGGGGTGCCGGTGTTTTTGAAAAAAATCCCATTTTATGTCGGGTTCGAATGTCGGCCGCTGGATTCGAACCCGGGACCTTTACCCTACGGTGATGAGCGCCGTGTCTACGCCTAAACCGTTGCGACAACCGACGCCGAAAATCTATGAACATTTTATTTGCAAAGGTTGTATCTGATCAACAATAACGACCAATTAAAATATTATTTGATGTTTATACTGTACAATGTCACTATTTTGTATAAATCTTCTTTTCCACCAAGTTTCATCCCTAAGTGAACATAGAAAACAAAACTTTTCTATACCACCATTTAAAGGTGTGTAAAAAAAATCTATGAACGTTTTATTTGAAAAGGTTGTATGTTATCAACAATAACGACCAATAAAAATATTATTTGATGTTTAGACTGTACAATGCCACTATGTTGTATAAATCTTCTTTTCCACCAAGTTTCGTCACTAAGTAAACATAGAAATTAAAATTTTCTATACCACCATTTATAGATCTGTAAAGGAAAAACTATGAACTTTTTATTTGAAAAGGTTGTAGCTCATCAACAATAACGACCAATTAAAATATTAATCGATTAGACTGTCTGTCCAATGCCACTATGTTGTATAAATCTTCTTTTCCACCCGAGTAAAGATCCAAATGTCTGGAAAATTTAAAATCCTCTCGTCCTAATGGATTAAAAAGAAAAGCGCACAGCTCGAGTCGATTTCGAAAGGGGTCTCTTACGTTATTGTTTACGAGATACGCCTTATCCAAGGGCGTTATTCATAGACAGTCGTTTCAAAAAGATAAGTTACAGACAGTTTGTTTTCCAAGGAGAAACTTGTGGTCGCCTTCCCGACGGAGCCGATCGATAAAAGCTCGACGGCTAGGCCTTTAGGAGCTCTTGGAGCCTTTCGGCTCAATCAGAAGATTTACCTTGAACCTCTGGCCCGCCCTCGGCCCTTATTTGTTACATCGATCCCAATATTTCTCATAGCCAGTCACACTTAAAGAGTCAAGAGTAAATGGACATTTCGTATTGTCTTTTATAAGAAGTAGGAGACTTCCAACAGCCATTTTTAACAGTCTCCTTGAAAATTCCGTACGCTTTCCAATATGTTAAAGTAATAGTTTAAAACAAATAGAAATACCATCGGTAAACCATTCTAATAATTATTATATCGATCGATTTTTGGTGTGTTTTTTTCACCTAGGATAAAAAAATAATAAGGGTTTCTAATTAAGTAGGCAAAAAAAGTTTTTTTTAAGAAAAAATATTTCGGATTCATTTTAAGCACCCTTTAAAGCCCTTAAATATGATTTTTTATAGTCTGCAAAAATATACATTTTTGAGCAGAACTGGAAGGCTTTTTTTTATCGTGTCCTTTGTTTCATTTAAAAATTCATTACCCCTCTGGATATTATCCACTTTTACATGATATTACAACTTGCTGCATATCTCCTCTTTGAACTTTTATCAACAATATTTGTTATGTATGCCATTAAAAGCGGTAAAAATAAAGGTAAAATTGACAAACACTCGTCAAACGTTTTAATTTATTTCACCGGTTTTAATGTATTTACGGAGGCCAGGTTTTTTTGCCATTATGTGTCATTTATTAGTTTCTAAAATACTGTAACGTTTTTTGTGGTTGGTTGAAATCCTAATAACCAATTACGACCGAAAGCTATAACCTGTTTTGTTTCTTTTTTTAAAAAATAGAAAGGCTGAAAATTTGAGGGAATGTTTTTTTCCTTTCCTCAAAAGTTTGTAAAAAGTTGTTTTAAGATTGTTTTTTAAAGTGCGAAACACCATTATCAACTTTTTTCTTGTTTTAAGAAATGTTAACTTTTTTCTACAACAAATCCCTTTGAACGTCGAATCGTTTAATCCCGGACCATCAATTTGGATTCAGGCAATATCGAGTAGGCCAAAAAAATTTGTTTTTAAGATATCAATTCGGATTAGTTGTTACATTTAGCTCTCCGACATACGATGTTTTATAGAAAAAAAATAGAATTTTTAGGCTGGATAATCCGGGGCATGGTTTTTCTCCAATGTCAAATGTTCCACATAAAAGTTCATAACTCTGCTGATTTCTTCTAATGTTCACAGTATTATAATCGTTGGAAACCTAGAAATTTGATAGGCCTAATACTAATTTATTTACGGAAAGGGAAAGTTATGTCATTATGTCTAATTGGAAAGAGAAGAAATTTCTGTAAGGTTGCAAATGGATCGGTGGAATCGTTCCAAAGTTGTCACTATTTTGTGGACTTCGAAAAACCACACCTTTTGAATTTTCCCTCCTTTTTGCCATTTTTCAAAAATGAATGAAAAATGAACGCTTGAAAAATGGCAAAAAGGAGCAAAAAGGAGGACAAATTCAAAAGGTGGGGTTGAGATGGGAAGTTAGTGTCCGAGTGGATCGAAGTCACGATAGCTCAAGTGGNTTAAACCTATTTCTGTCCTTTTTTTCTTCACGTGTTCTTTCAATCTCAGCTTGGCATCTAAGGTCATTCCCAGATATTTAGCTGTATTGCTGTATGGTATAGTAGTTCCATCGATTGTGAGCGACGGAACATGATCCACCTTTTTGTTTGTAAAGATTAGATGAACTGATTTATGTTGATTTAGCTTGATTTTCCATTTCTTTGCCCATTCGTTTATCTTATTACATGCATTTTGGAGGATTTTGGTTGAGTGGGTGATAGTCGGTCCTAGTGATATCACCGCTGTGTCATCTAAATAAATAAAAATATAAAAAAATAATAAAATAGAACCCTATTAACTACTCGTATTGGTATAGATTTGGCATTCTTTCATAAATTTTAACCGGAAATACATATATATACATCAAAACCAAAGTTTCTTGATACAAGCTCAAAGAAGACAAATTAACTTTTTTAACAGTCATATACATTGAATTTTTAATTGGAACACCGAACATTGCAGACACAAAAATGCTCCCCGCTAATCCAGCCCAAAATTTCGATTTTTTATTGATAGAACGATTCGTAATTAAAGGTTTTAAAGGGTTCTTAAAACGAATCCGAATTGTTTTTTATAGGACAGGTTGTCCAAAATGATTGGAAATTACCAAACTTCAGCTTTATCACCCCTCAGACTTAAAGGTGGAATCTCACAATCATATTTTTACCTTAAGTAGTACAGTATATATATTTTTTTAATTCTTCATCTGTTTTATGTATAAACTATTTATAGGAGTTTTCCTTTGTCAGCAACGTTTTATCCTTCATGAAAAATTTAAGGAATCTGGTTGAAAATGAAGAGATATCCAAAGAATTGGACTGAAGAGAAAGGTGTGTCAAACCTCAGAATCGAGATTGAACCAGTTCTATAACAAATAGAATATTAAGATCTTTGTGTATTTATTCAGACATCGTGAGATGCGGTCGGGTGTGATGTAGGTTTCAGAAAAACATTTTCTTCATCGTGCCAACGTTTCGACCTTTATTGAGATCATCTTCAGGGCCTGGGATTTACAAACAATGTTTACATTTAACAATTACATTTAGGATGTGAAAAAGTGAATCTATACAATACAAAATATATTTTATATTCAAACATATAAATTCACTTTTCCACATCCTAAATGTAAATTTTAAATGTAAACATTGTTTGTAAATCCCAGGCCCTGAAGATGATCTCAATAAAAGATCGAAACGTTGGCACGATAAAGAAAATGTTTTTCTGAAACCTACATCACACCCGACCGCATCTCACGATATCTGAATAACTATAGATTAACGGTAACTAATCTCTACACATCTTTGTGTATGTTTTATTTGGGGCATAGAAAAGACCTTTGATGATTATGATGAAAGGAAATTAGATTGTTTGTATTGTCCTAGAGTTCAAGTAGATTGTAGTAATTCAAGTCTGTAAGTCCAGATTGAATTATAGAAATGGTTTCGTCTGTAAGTTTATATATGTTATATAAAACAAAATATATAGGCAAAATGCTTTATTGTTAAGAGTCGATAGTAATACAAAATCTATATTTTCTGTAAATTTAGAAATTAAATGTCACTCGGGCACCAAAACCTGCATGTTTCATCGATCTCCTCTTTCGCTAGGCACTCCCCCGTGTCGGCTGTGTATAGATAGAGGCTCTCCGTCTCTAATTTTTTGGCCGGCATCGCCTCCAACTGACTCCCGCTGCAGGTCATCATGTCGACGCAGGTGGTCTTATCGAAGAGGGCGTAATCCACGTAGATACCCATTTCATTCCTGGAACGACAAAATTTATCTTTGTATTTGTTATAATTTTTCTTTTTCAAGTTTAACCGAGTAAATTTGAAACAAAGCCATTATTTCACGACGAGAAGCCAGCCTTTTTTAACCCGGGCTTCCTACGCGGGGCTAAACCTGTCAAAATGGTAATGCAGCCATTGAATATTTATAAGGAAGTAGTCCGATATCATTCTCACGAGCCATGACAAGCGCTTCCAACCTACCTCCATACGAAACCACTTAGGAAAGAATGCCATCACTTGGTCTGGAGGTAAATGTTATTACCCAAACCTGGTTTCGCACAGCTTCTTTTTTATCGCAAATTGGCCATATCATAATTTATCTGTTTCTAACCTGCCAAAAAAAGCAATCTACAGTATAAAATTTACATTCGAGAAAGATGATTCCATGATATCCTATCATAATTTCGTACACTTGGGTGACCCGTGAACGAGAGTTTGATCGAATGGGTTAAAAAAAGTAAGTTTTAAGTAATTTACATAATCTATTTAAAATAGAGTTTTCTTGTATTTGTTGTGCATATATTTCACAGTTATTATACATTATATATTAGTCGATTACATAAAACAAGATGGTAAGGATAAGATGGTAGTATGTAGAGTTAAGGTATATAATTAATTACAATTAATTAAGGTTTTTAGTTGAGATGAAAAAAAGTTAATGGCACGAGAGGGATTCGAACCCACGACCTTCGGCTAGATACGCCGCTGCTCTACCACCTGAGCTATCGTGACCTCGATCCGCTCGGACATCAACTCCCCACCTTGGTGTCACGGTCACGATAGCTCAGGTGGTAGAGCAGCGGCGTATCTAGCCGAAGGTCGTGGGTTCGAATCCCTCTCGTGCCATTAACTTTTTTTCATCTCAACTAAAAACCTTAATTAATTGTAATGACTCTATTTTAAATGGTCAAGCGGACCACGAAATTAGTGAATATATAATTAATATTATTTTTAAAAGCTTTTTACAGCATGGATGCTTATCCGTCTGCCGGAAGTTGGCTGTTCTTTTTCAGGCGAGTGAAAAATAAAAAATAAAATAAACTGTATAATAATGGTAATAATAGAAAACTATAAGTAACAACTAAATTATAAAAACTAGCTGATTTTAGATACAAGTTAAACCATTATGACTCGGTATTATAATCGTACCTATATTGCCAGACGTGCATATTGAGCTAGACCTTTCGACCTCTCCATATCCACGATATTTAACAGATCAAGCAGCTGAGACCTGGAAAGCGATTTATAGCCTAGATACAGGATACGGAGTTCAGACAGTATGGGACACTGGCCAACAAAATGAAAGATATCTTCCCTAACTCTTAGGTTACAGAGCGTGCACAAGAAATTTCCATCGTCTTCCATGGCACAGAATTGAGGAGCACTTGCTCGCATCTGAGTTTAAGAAGCGATCGAAGAGTCGGAAGTTTTATAGACCACTAGGTCATTTGAACATTTAGGTTATAGGTTTCCTTAGAGTGGTCTAGGGCCTTAAAGAGAAGATACCTGTTGGAGACCTGAGCCCGATGCTCACAACTCACACGATGTTGATCACGTAGTCTGCACAAAAGTTTCATGATATAATTGGGCCAACTCGAGAGTTTTCTAAACAAAAAGAAAAATCGCAGCCCTATTGAGAAGCTAAAGTATTCCATTGCCGATCCAAGAACCGTTAGATTTAATAACCTCGAGAGCAGTAATTTTGGAGATTCGGGCAACAGGGCCCTTAAGTACCCTTAAAACAAATGAAAAATGCATGGAAAGCGTAAAAAGGAAAATTTTATCCACTGCCGACTCCATATAAAGCATATAGTTTGGAGTAGAATTAGGCAGTGAGAAGATCTTCCTAATAAAAAAACGTTGCACTCTTTCTATCACTTCATAATCCTGGAACCCTCACACCTGGCCTGCATAATACAAAATAGAACGGCACACTGCATTAAATACCTTGTACTTAGATAAACCGGGATTAGATTATGGGCCAAAAAGTAACACCATGTTCTATTCAAAGCAACCTTCGCACTGAAGCTTTGGATTTTAGATGAGGGGTAAAAAGTTAGGACAACTCCAAGATATTTATATTGGTTAACCACATCTCACCCTGGAAAAACCTTGGCAGGCCTGCCTCCTCTTCTAAACACCATTATCTTTTATTTAGCCAGGTTGACAGTAAGATTCCATTGATCACAGTATGATTCCAGGAAACTAATATTTTTCTGCAACCCAGTAGTACTATCTGTTATCAAGACTACATCGTCAGCATACATTAAAATCTTAATAATTCACTAACACGGACTCCAAAATCCAAGCTAGACGGGAGATCATCCAAGAATAAGGAAAATAGTAAAGGGCTTAGGACACATCCTTGTCTCACACCATAAGATACCTCAAAAAATACGGAAATACCTCCTGACCCTCTGACCGCACTCTTAGTCTGTGAGAAAATTGCCTTCACGACCCTTATAAACTGACTAGATACTCCCAAATTACCGAGTTTCAGAAAGAGGGCTCTTCTATCAATCCAATCGAAAGCCGCCCTGAAATTGACAAAGAAACAGTAAAACTTCTTTAGTTTTGAAAATGACAAATTAACAAGATTATGAAGAATGAATAAATTGTCAGAAGTGGAGAAGCCCTTACGGAAGCCTACCTGAAATTCAGAGTTAAGGTATATAAAAACTTTCAAAAACGAAAACTGACGAGTTAGCCAAAAATATTTCTGAAAAACAATAATTATAATTCGTTTTAAATCTTTAAACCGTTTAAATACGAAATTTTACAGAAAAGAAAAAAATGAAAATATTTGAGTTAGATTAGCCACGTTTAATTTTTTTCTCCGGTTTCCGTGTTATCCACTTAAAATTCATAACACCTCTGCATTTTGCCCAAATCAATTTTATTAAACAGTTAAACATCAGGATTATTCTACATTCAGCTCATGTCAGAAACATTTAGTTATATGTCATAAATTAATTTATGAATGCCTAATTGAACCATAATCGAACCTTTAATAAATTTTCCATAGACAGAGAACTTAGATGTCTAAAATTTTATTTCCGGTTAAATTTTCCGTAATTATAGATTTCTCATAGCTTAAAAGCAATTGGAGTGTACTTTCCTGGATTGATGGAAACTCGTCTGATACACATAGCGAAAATAGGCGAACCGGAATATCGTTATTGATTGAAACTTCATCAAATTCTCAGTAGACATTAAAATCAAACGTCAACAATTTTATTGCCCGTTATTGTAGCCATCTCTTTGCTTAAAAACAAATGCAATGCATTTTTCCAAGAAAGAAAACCAATAGCGACACTGGGTGGAATATCGTTTAAAAAAGTAAAAGTTTAGACGTTTCATTTCAATGTCTATTGAAAATTTGATAATGTTTCGATCAATGTGCTATGAGTGTATCAGACGAGTTTCCTTCCATCCAGGAAATTACACTGCATTTGATTCAAGCAAAGAGACGTCTACAATAAAGACAAATTTAACCGGAAATGGAGTTTTTGCCCTTTGATTTTCCAGGCTATCGAGGAATTGACGATGGTTCGATCCCTAATAATATTCTGGTCCACCTGTTCTCTCTATATGTATCATATGAGTTGCTCTCAATCGAG
Source organism: Cimex lectularius (assembly GCF_000648675.2). Classification (NCBI taxonomy): domain Eukaryota; kingdom Metazoa; phylum Arthropoda; class Insecta; order Hemiptera; family Cimicidae; genus Cimex; species Cimex lectularius. The sequence continues at coordinate 526,825 of NW_019392939.1, read as the reverse complement.
GTAAATGCACTGTTTGTTCTTTAGCAAAGACATGTCTACACAAAAAATCAACCGGAAATGAAAGTTTTGCATTTGATTTTCCAGTCTAATTAGAATTTGATGTTTCGATCAACAATAATATTGACTGTGACAACTGTGACGAGTTTCCTCACATCCAGGTAAATAGATTGCATTTGTTTTTTTAGCAAAGTGATGTTTAAATTCAGGAAAGTTTAAGTAGAAGGAAAAGGTTTGATTTCAATTTCTTCTCTGAATCTGATGATGTTTCGATTAATAACAATATTCTGGTCCGTCTGTTCTGGCTACGTGTATCAAAGAGTTTTCTTCGTCCTGGAAAATGCACTACCGTTATTTTCAAGCAAAGAGATGCTTACAGTAACGTATAATTTAAACGTATGATTTCAATTTCTTTTGAAAATTCGCTGATGTTTCGATCAATAACAATATTGTTGTCCGCTTTTTCACCCTATGTGTATAAGACGTGTGTCCTTCCAACCGGGAAAATATTCATTTTAACATAATTGAAAATTCACTATTTTTCTGTTTTTAAGTTGAGATAAAAGTCACGAGATTACACGATATTTGAAAAATGGCAAAAAGGAGGGAAAATTCAAAAGGTGGGGTTGAGATGGGAAGTTAGTGCGAGGGGATCGAAGTCACGATAGCTCAAGTGGCAGAGTAGCGTATCAAGCCGAAGGTCGTGGGTTCGAATCCCGCTCGTGACACTGACTTTTTATCTCAACTTAAAAACCTTAAATAATTGAAAATTTTAATCAAAATAAAACTTGTGACGTACGGTTTATTATACTATTGGGAATTTGATTATTACTCAATCAGTAACGATATTCTGGACAGCTATTCCCGTTTTTTGGAGGTTTTTCCATTCCATCTATACTTTTAATAATCTCTGGTTATATTTCCAGATAGTGTAGTAAATTTTGAACAGACAATTAGACCAGACCTTCAGACATCCATGTGTATTCTATTAAATTTGTGAGGTGTTATTATGACGAAAACTGAGGAAAAAATGGTTTGATAGAAAATCTGTTAAGAATTTCAAATATTTAAGGTTTTTAGTTGAGATAAAAAAGTACGCCATTTCATTTGTCGCCGAGAATCAAATAGATTACACGACATTTGAAAAATGGCAAAAAGGAGGGAAAATTCAAAAGGTGAGGTTGAGATGGGAAGTTAGTGTCCTAGTGGATCGAGGTCACGATAGCTCAAGTGGTAGAGTAACGGAGTATCTAGCTGAAGGTCGAGGGTTCAAATCCCCCTTGTGACAATGACTTTTTTATCTCAACTAAAAACTTTATTTCAATCAGCTATTGCCCATAGTCATCACTAGGTGGCCTAATGACGATAATCAACAGGTTACCTGAAGAGCTTGAAGAACAGTAGTTTGGAAACATTAGAGAGAGAAACATATACATTTTTTAATCTATACAATCAACCATCAAATCTGATTTGTGCCAATAAACCACTTTTTGATATCACAATTTAATTTATTAAGGTTTTTAGATCAGATAAAAAAAGTCAGTCTCACGAGCGGGATTCGAACCCACGACCTTCGGCTAGATACGCCGCTACTCTACCACTTGAGGTATCGTGACCTCGATCCGCTCGGACACTAACTTCCCATCTCAACCCCATCTTTTGAATTTTCCCTCCTTTATTGCCATTTTTCAAAAACTGACTTTTTTATCTCAACTACAAACCTTAATTTAATCAATTGACATATATTAATTGGTCAAGCGGACCATGAAACTAGTGAATTTAATAAACTCCAATATTACTTGCATCCATTTGTAATTACAGTAGAAACTTTAATTTTTTACGTATTTTACCTAATAACCTGCAAAACATTACGAACTTTAATTATTGAACTCTTGACCTCTGACTAATTGTAATGAAATGGGGAGTGGCTGATGTCATGGGTTCGAATCCCGCTCGTGACACTGACTTTTTTCTCTCAACTAAAAACTTAATTATTTGAAAGATGTTAATTGTTCACGCGGAACACGAAACTAGTAAATTTAGTAAGTTTAAATAAAGTATACCTTCACTAAAGCTCTCCGTCGCCATTTCATTTGTCGCCGAGAATCAAATAAATTCCACGACATTTGAAAAATGGCAAAAAAGAAGGGAAAATTCAAAAGGTGGGGTTGAGATGGGAAGTTTGTGTCTGAGTGGATCAAGGTCACGATAGCTCAAGTGGTAGAGTAGCGGCGTATCTAGCTGATGGTCGTGGGTTCGAATACCCCTCGCGACACTGACTTTTTTTATCTCAACTTAAAACCTTAATTATTTGAAAAATGTTAATTCATCACGCGGACCACGAAACTAGTGAAACTATTAAGAATGCTTTAAAAATTCGATCGTTAACATCCTGGTCCACCTGTTTTCGCTGTTTTTTATTACCCTTAAACATCTTGATTTATTTAAACTATAGACATAATTTGTGGTGTTTAGTGACAGTTAGTTAATGATTATTGGAAATCGTGAGATGCGGTCTGGTGTGATGTAGGTTTCAGAAAAACATTTTCTTTATCGAGCCAACGTTTCGATCTTTATTGAGATCATCTTCAGGGCCTGGGATTTATAAACATTGTTTAAATTTTACAAATGTGAAAAAAAAAATAATTTATGCAATGCAATTCTTTTTCTTTTTCACATCCTACCTTCCTTCCGTGAAAAGCGTTGAAAAACTCGTTATTTGTAATGATTAAGGTTAAAATGATGAAAAATTGGATGAACTTAGACTGCGTGCCATGGCTGGTATAGATAATTAAAATACGAGGTTCTTAGTTCTCCAATTATACATACCACAGCTACTCCCACTCCCCGCGATATACAAAAATGTTTGAACTTCCCTTCCGTTCAAAGGATGTTTGAAACGTCGAAACCCGTTTTCAACGTTTTGAATACACCAACGTCAATTCAACTAAGGCGTCAGACAAGTTGGAAAAGTGTTCGCTTAATCCGCAGAGCCTAATTGGAAAATTACCCTGAAAAGATAGAGGAGGAAAAACACGCAAACTCGACTGTTGAATATATCATTAATTGTTCAATTTCATAAGTGTTTTAGAATTAATTTCAACCACAAAATAAAAAAGCCTTTGCGTCAAGATGGTATCTCTTTCCCTACTTCGGTCTGGATCAATGCACCTACTCTCTACTCTTAGGGTTAGATTGTTCACTTACAGAGGTCATAGATGTGTTTTTGACGCTTATTAAAAAAATCTAATCTGACTACAGATTTCATTTCAATTTCAATTTTTTCAATTAAAACGTCAAAATAAAGATAATTTTTATTTCAATTAATTAAGGTTTTTAGTTGAGATAAAAAAGTCAATGGCACGAGCGGGATTCGAACCAACGATCTTCGGCTAGATACGCCGCTACTCTACCACTTGAGCTATCGTGACTTCGATCCACTCAGACACCAACTTCCTATCTCAACCCGTAGACATTTCATTTGTCGCCGAGAATCCAATCCGATTACACATTTGAAAAATGGCAAAAAGGAGGGAAAATTCAAAAGGTGGGGTTGAGATGGAAAATTAGAGTTGTGAGACCTAAAGATTTTTCCTAGGTCAAAATTTGGGCGTTTGACTCCTGCCCCGCTCCATGTTTTATTTTAAATCCACATATATATATATAATAATTATACTTTATTGCAAAAAAGAAAAGTTATAAACATTACATAGTACATAATTTAAAGTAAAATTACGGCATGGAGGGTCCGTCTACCGGAGGTCGATTTTCATTTGACTTAAATTTTTGGTGGACACAGAGAAAAAAGTACAAAAGAAAAAAAATTGATCCTTAAATAAATGTTACAATTGATAATTTAATTTTTAATAATTACATTAATTACTAACATACATTGTAAACAATAATTTTTGTTCTTTTTTTATTTTACAATAATATAGATATATAAATTATTTGGGCCAGCAATTTAGAATGACAAGGCTTTAAAATATTCAAAAATTAAATTCTAATATTAACTCTTGGCGATAGTGTCAGGCGTGGCGAGCNTCAGCCCCCGTCGAAATCAGTCTCAATCCAAACCCACTCACTCTTAAAACCATTCTATCCTATTTACATGCCAATAGTCGCTCAGTTAAAGTTGTGGAATATTTGATATTCCTCCACCTTCCTTTACACCTATTATATAACTAACCTAATGGACGGTTGATACATTCTAGCAATACATTCAGTCTCAACACACACTAGGGTATATAAAAATATTAGCACGATATGCAATAATTCAAGAATCGGTACAAAGGATCCAGATACTCGCTGCCGCGCTCAAGAACAATTCTCATATCGGTTGGCATTCCTACGGGCTCTCTATAAGGAGCCAAAGAATTGCACTATTCAATTAGGTGAGACAACTTGATCAACCTTTCACATGTCGAACAAATACGCGGCCTTTGAAGTAAATAAAATTCCGTGTGCCAACTTCGCAAGTCCTATCCTTAAACATTTCCTGTAAACATTTTTGTCTGTATTGCATTTTTTATTTTGATAGTTTACTCTATTATACAATTTATAATTTTTTACGTAAATAGCAACGAAGCGCAAATATCTATAAAGTTTTATTTTTATTATTATTATTGTTATTAACCTTATGAGTTTGCCCTGACGTAAGGTCAACACTTCCGCAACACTCACAAGTCTTGCGGGCTTAGTATTCAGGGGTCTCGTTAAGATGTCCAAATATCACTTCACAAAAATAGAATATTTCTAAAATTATGAAGCAAAAGGTTTTTCTTTTTACGTTTAGTTTAGAAATAATTAATTTTGTTTCATGCAAATGCGCCAATAACCAAATACCCAATTGGTCATATTATCTGGGATGATGTAAAAAAAGTCTGTGTACAATTCAGACAAAAAACTATCATGGTGGAAGCCAAACAAACCTCCATTAAACTAAGTCCGCTTAAGTCCCGAGAATGGACTTAAGCCTTAACTATGACTGATCAATCTGTAAAATACAGTGTTTGGTTTGACTAAACTCAAGCTGCCAAGGAGAAGATCAAAATACACAATTAAAACGTAGTCTTAAATTTCAAAATTGTCATTTGTCTCTATAATGAAAAATACAAAATTAATATTAGAAAAGAGAAAACACATAATTTACTGTCGTTCTAGTGTTTATCTTGGACCAATCGAAAAAACAAACACAATTTTCCTTTGCAAGCAGTTCCCTTTCTATTAAAAAAAAAGGCAAACATGAAAGTAGATCAAATATTTTTATTTCCCACACACATAACTATTATAATATTAATATTTCAATTTTTATTCTTTAACTTTGCTGATCATTGATGAGATTCTACTCGTTTTGTTGTCATTGTCTATCAAATATGATCAATATTTTCCGATTTTATTAGTTTTAAATTAAAATTACCATTTCAAGCACATGCTTATATATCATTTGAATATCCATTAATCAAATATATTGTAGTAGATTTAGATGGGGATATATTATATGATGGATATATTCATCGATTAACCTTTACACCTACTATATAACTAATCTAATTGAAGCTCTGTAGGGAAATATTCAGCCCAATAGAAAACCTTCTCACACTATAAATTCACGCCAATAAATACATTCACTCGCAAAACACGCTAGGTACTTAACTATCATAGTTTTCAATAAAACAACCCTGTTGACTTCGAGAATCGGTATAGGTGACCGCAAATATTAGCTCCTACGCTCAAGCACAATTCTCATATCGGGTGACATTTAAACGCGCCCTCGGCAATTTTACCCTTGAATAAGATGGGACACATCGAACAACCTTTCTCTACATGCTGGACTACGCGGGCCCAAAAGTATGTGTCCGTGTGTCAACTTTGCATGGCCCTCTTTCATTAATTTTAGGGCTTTTATTCTTTCAAACATCTCTTTATTTGTATTTGAAAGGTCAAAATTTTCTTTTTAATTTCATTTTGTTAGGCAATGTTGTATTTCATTTTTTTTTTTTTTTGGATTTTACGATGGCTTACTTTTAGTCTGTCTTTATTTTATTTTGTCCTAAAAGTCTAGTCTATTTGTACTTTCGTGTGCTATCATGCATCAGTCGCAGCCCCAGTGTCATTTCTTAAATAGGACAAATGATGTTTTTATTCTTTGTGAAAGGTAGGACCACGGGCTCATAATCTGACACCTCCTTTGTACTAAACTGAGGGCAATTTGCATTTAAGATGAAACAATTTCATCATATCTGTCCGTTATTATAAAATATTACGTTGTACTTTATTATATAAAATTTGGTTACAACTGACCAGAAAAGTTTCAGAATTGGGCAAATAAACTTTACAAATTGATGCAATCAGCTAATACAGTTTAGTTTAGTTAGTCTTCACATACACAAAAAATAACATCCAAGAATATAAAACTTACAAAAAAACGTGTGGTGATTAGTGACCGTTAATCGATATTTATTTAGACATGAGATGCGGTCTGGGTGATGTAGGTTTCAGAAAAACATTTTCTTTATCGTGCCAACGTTTCGATCTCTATTGAGATCATCTTCAGGGCCTGGGATTTACAACCATTACCAACATATTTTTCCCCTCCACCGCCCCTTTCAACCCAAAAAAACCCAACCCCTAAAAAAAAAAGGCCTTTCCAGAACGAAAACCCTCCCCAACCCCTCAAAAACCAAACGAAAAAAAAAAAAAAAAACAAAAACCCAACGGCACTCTCGACACGACACGCAAGAAGACACAATTACAAAGAAGACAAACACTTTGAGTGAGTAGAAATTGATTGAATATATAAAAAAATATATTTTGCCTTTTATAAATTCACTTTTCCACAACCAAAATGTAATTGTTATATGTAAACAATGATTGTAAACCCCAGGCTCTGAAGATGATCTCAATAAAGATCGAAACGTTGGCACGATAAAGAAATGTTTTTCTGAAACCTACATCACACCAGACCGCATCACGATGTCTAAATAAATAAAAAATGACAAAGAAACTCTTACTCAACCAAAATTCATAGATTGAAATAATTAGAATAAAAGCTAAAACGTTTTCCTTTATTAAAACTTGATATCAATCGAAAAATTATTCTGATTGTTCCATGGCCTACTTTTGCAAATAATTGAATCAAAATTGGCTTCTTGTCAGCCTGTTCTCGCTTCTGCTCTGTAATCAGACGCTTTCATGTCAATGACTTGTATAATTGGCTGGCTGAGTCGAAGAAAACGCGAAATTACAGAAGAAGCCCTTGACGAATATCTTTGTAACAGATTTTTAATAAATATTCCTAATTTACAAAAATTTAATTGAGATGTAAAAAGATGTTAAAATAACAATGGAGATAGAAATGACTTTCATCGGTAGAAAACGATAGATTGAAGTGATAAGATTAAGTTAGAACGTCGCTGTGTACATAATTACAATGTACGTAATTACATCATCAATCTAAGTGCAAAACTGATCATTTGTAATGTTATGTCTTCCTGATAACCTCTTCTAGATATGACGATTTCTCTTTATGGTAGATCGTTATACTAAGTTCATCATGGTCCGGTTGGCAATGTGATGATATCTCCCATGAGATTATCATGTGGCAAATTAACCCGGGGTTATTTTGGATTTAGACGAGACCGGTTCGATATTCCCCTCGAAGGGATATGCGTGTTTCCACTAGCACACAATACATTCGGTGTCTGACGTGTGAGAGATAAGAACGAAAGCCTTATCGGCGAAAAGTAAACGAACGCTCGATTTTAAAAGAAAAAACGGTTAATAAGATCGTACCTGACGATTATGTTTTGAAATCTATGCCCCCATAGTATGTCGGGAGGGGTGTAGGAAGTCCTCACTTCTGTCGTCTGTCCGGTCGTCTCGACAGTGCAAACCAAAGAGACGACTATCTCAAATTGCGACCTTAACAATTCTCTGGCGTTGAGACGGTAAAACGGGCTCCTTTCGTCGATCTTGTGTACGACAGTCACCGGCCATAAGAGAAAAAAATCGCTTCTGAAAAATAACATTTAAAATTCCACTTTTGATCAACTTATATGTCGAGAAGATGACATACCCTCCGTCTTCCACTGAAATTTTCAACTTAGTCTGGTAATAAGGAAGAGCTTCGCCTTCTTTTGATATCCTGTGCTTCAAAATCCAAGCTCTGATCTTACAACCGACCAAGCAGGATTTCCTGACGTCGGCTACTCTAAACGTCAAACAGAATCGCCCGTCCCTAAGGCAAACTGTCGCTTTCTCGCTTAAAACAATCCTCATAAAATCGCCGTCGTACATTAAAACAAATGACTTTATAATGTTTTATTTTACTACCTGAAAAATATCGCTTGGGATCTGGCTTTGGGCCGGGCGAGTTTGGCGAACACCACCCCGACCATGACCGATTGCAGAAGCAATCCGAATATGCTCTGGACGCAAAGAAGGAATACAGCTTCTGGGCATTGAGGAGTTGGGGACCTCGTACCGTACCCCGTCGTGTACTGCGTCTCCAAAGAAAAAAGAAATGCCGATGTCATATCTTCCACTAATGTCACGCACGGCTCTCTGAAACCAAAAAAAAAATATCACGGATCAACAATTTACAAATTTTTAAATTATTCAGATATCGTGAGATGCAGTCTGGTGTGATGTAGGTTTCAGAAAAGCATTTTCTTTATCGTGCCAACGTTTCGATCTTTATTGAGGGCATCTTCAGGGCTCAAAGGCAGTTGGGCACTCTCAAAACGACACGCCAGAATGGCACAATTACACAGAAGACAAACACTTTGTAGTAAACATATATCATGTATTTTTTATTAATGATACTACATAAACATATAACGTTATGACAAAAAAATATTTCAAGCAATTTAAAAAAAGATTACACTTAATTATTCAGAAATCGTGAGATGCGGTCTGATTTGGTTTCAGAAAAACATTTTCTTTATCGTGCCAACGTTTCGATCTTTATTGAGAGCATCTTCAGGGCTCAAAGTGTTTGTCTTCTGTGTAATTGAGCCATTCTTGCGTGTCGTGTCGGGAGTGCCCGAGAGGGCACTTTAATTTAAACAATGTTTATAAATCCCAGGCCCTGAAGATGGTCTCAATAAAGGTCGAAACGTTGGCACGATAAAGAAAATATTTTTCTGAAACCTACATCACACCAGACTGCACTATATCTGAATAATTATCGATTAACGGTCACTAATCTCTACAAATTTTTAAATATTACCCTCAATCGCATTTTTTTCAGTTCCAAGTGATTCATATACCCTGTTATAGAACGACTACGGCGACTTTTTTATTCATGGAATCATTCAAACCGTATTGAATCACCATAACTGTGTTACATTTAAAGATTTTTCCTGAAAATCCCACTACGGCTTTAATTTAAATCGTCTGTATACCCCTAGATACATAACTGTTTCATATAAACTGATATCGACAGATCAGATTGATATAAATGGAAATAAAAATCGAATCAATTAAAATTTACTGCAAGTAGCAAATGCCAAATTGAATATACGATACAAAAGAAAATCGTCATTTAAGGCTTAAACTTTTATCTTCGCAGTTTCTGTTTGTTAGTAAATTCCAAATAATCTTCGTCTAAATATATTTGTCCACTTTTACTAGTTAATCCAGGTGTGTTTACACTGGCGACAATTGTAACAAACAAAGCTTGGTGTGAGGGAGATCGAACATTTAAAATACAACATCCTCAGAATATAACAATTTTAGAAAAAAAATTGTCTTCCATTTATGAAAATTGTTGAGTAGATTATCTGACAATGATCTCAGAAGACATTTAACATTTTGATCTCAGTATACATGGGGTATATTTATTTGTCAAGTGATAAGTAGTAAAAAATATAGAGGGGGAAAAAGGAATATATAAAGACCAAATAAGTCCCCAACCATCCTTAAGAACTCCATTGAAAGTGGTTTATTTTTTAATCCCTTTCTGTGTCATTTTGCTTTTTTGTTATATTTTGTTGAAAATAGATGGTTTATTTTCTGATGTAATTATATTGATTAAAAAATAAACATTGATCAAATTACAATCATTGTTGGTTGAGTTCTAAATAAATTTTCGTCCATTTATCCCTTCCATGGAAAAACGGGCTCATTGACGACCTTTCGGAAAGTTTTCCCTCAAAACATTCCCCCGACTAACCAGCCGAACCCACTTAAACATTCAACCCAATTTTGTGACTAAATGGCGAGCGATGGGAGTTGGAAAAGCTGGAAAAGCAACACAACCCCTTGTCCCAACAAACAGAGATATGAAGATTTGGAGAGAAGGTGGTTGGTTATTTTGGGAAGGAAAATGACGCTAATAGAAAGACAGACGGGCCAAGAGGCGCCTCACAAAGCTAATAAGTATTACGCAACATTTCCGATTTTGTTCCAGGTCATTTTACTACTCCGTTTTAAACTAATTTTTCATATTAATAAAATCTACATAAACAGGAAATTCGTTAAAATTCCCATTGTGTTTCGGGTTTTTTCCTCCATGGATTAAAGATAATCCGTTAATTACCGCTTGAATTGGATTGCAAGTTTGGCTATTGATTAGTATAATCTATGACGTCTTATCTATCGAGTTTGAATTATTAAGCAACATTAAACTTAATTACGAGGGTAACGGAAAATTTTTTTTTGAAATCAAATTAGAACCGGTTTGTAGGATAAATCAAAAAAATAATCCGTTTATAATTTGAAAACTCTAATCTAGAAAGAAAAATCTAGGAAAATAAAAACATTAACTTACGTGTTACTTATTTAAGTAAGTATTAAGTAAATACTTTTTAAAAGGATAGTTCCTACTCACAGTAAGTTGTTTTGCAACGATCCGGATTTCGAGCCTTTTAGCTCATCATCAGGTTGTAGAAGTCCTTCAACCTGATGATGAGCTAAAAGGCTCGAAATCCGGATCGTTGCAAAACAACTTACTGTGAGTAGGAACTATCCTTTTAAAAAGTATTGAACACCACACTCACTCCATCATTTATCATTTGTATTAAGTAAATGTTATAAAAATTCTTATTTTGTCTTAAAAAACTACATATATGTATAATACTGTTAAAAAAATTTATATAATAATATGTCCGTAACTTTGAAGAAAAATTATAAACGAGAAAACTATTGATAAAAAAAGCTATTTGTTATGCAAGAAATTAAAAAAAAAATAACAAATCTGTAGTAAAATAATTGTAAAGAAATAAAATTAAAATTCTCTCGTCACACTCTGACCCTATCTAGGAGTGAAAGCAGCCCGAGAACTTCGTTACAGACTATGCACTTGGTACAGCATTAAGTTAAATGAATTTTTTTTAAAAAACCATCACGTGCGTTCACACTCAGAAGACAATCCCTCCAGTGCACATAAACACCATCAAAGAATCCACTACTTGGGTTATACTGCTCAGCAGACTTACCCACCCATTAAACTTAAAGGGAAATTTCAAACGCCTACTTGTACCTAAAGCCGAGGTACGTTTATATAAACAAATTAACTACAAAGCACTAATCAGACCGATTTGAACGGAGTCGAGCTGTAAGGTTTAGTCAAACCTTCCAACTAAAGAATCCCAACCTTCTACATCATTAACCAAGTCATCCACAATGACCTAGACACGCCATTAGTAATCCTGATCCGAACACGATTCCTCTCTGCAATGTCCCACCCTAACAATCCCCCACGCCGACTAAGGAGACAGTCGCCTCGTGACCTACTGACATAACCCTAAACCAACCCTACAAATTTATTTAGAAATCGTGAGATGCGGTCTGGTGTGATGTAGGTTTCAGAAAAACATTTTCTTTACCTTCCCACGTTTCGATCTTTATTGAGATCATCTTCAGGGCCTGGGATTTACAAAAATTGTTTACATATAACAATTACATTTTGGTTGTGGAAAAGTGAATTTATAAAAGGCAAAATATATTTTTTTATATATTCAATCAATGTATTTCTACGTTGGCACGATAAAGAAAATGTTTTTCTGAAACCTACATCAGACCGCATCTCACGATTTCTGAATAATTAAGTTTAATCTTTTTTTTTCTTTTTTTTAAATTGCTTGAAATATTTTTTTTGTCATAATGTTATATGTTTATGTAGTATCATTAATAAAAAATACATGATATGTGTTTACTACAAAGTGTTTGTCTTCTGTGTAATTGTGTCATTCTTGCGTGTCGAGAGTGCCACTAATCACCACACATTTCAACCCTACAAAATTTTGAAAATTGGCTCCTTTTGTCCATCATCGTGACACAATAACGAGATTTTTTTTATTGTATAATAAAAAGTTTTCATCAGGGAACAGGGGAAAATTCAGAGATAAGGGCAACTGAAAAAAAAGAGCTAGTTTCTCCGCCGAGCTTTTCAGTCATTAATACTTTGAATGTATTAATAATAATTTATAAAAATTAACAAATGTGAACATTTATTTACATTATTCTGATCGGTGGTTTTAAATAAAGTGAAATTACGAGTTCAATTTACATGAGTGAAAGAGTTCAATCATGGTCTATTCTATGATATGCAGTATTGAAAATAAATTGTGTTTTCGTTTTTGTAAGCATGGAATTGATTGCTTCACTCGAATATTACATTTTTAACCAAAGAAAAATGGTAACCCTGATGGTAAAATATAACTGTGTATAAATGGTATACACAGATTTATAACGTTTTGAGCGTTGGTAATTTTTTATATATAGAATATTTAGGCATTAAACGTCAGTGTTTTAATAAATAGGTTTTATAATTAAAATATATAAAAGAAACTTACGGTTCTGAATTTTCATACGGAGACGTTTTGAGGTCACCGTGGGCGTAAGCTATAACCCACCAAAGCACTCCGAATATGAACCAAGTCGATATAAAACTCACGATGCAAATAAGTAAAATGTACCTCCATCTTAGATTGACTAGACTTGTGAAGAGATCTGTCGTATAATAGGTATATTTCCGTATCCTCCTTCTTTCTTTGATACCGCAAAATCCACTTTTGGTCACGGACCTTAGGTAGTTTCTAGAAAACTGAACGCTAATTAAACAATCATAGCTGAAGATTCCAAAGCCCAGAACTTACTTGGATTGGCCTTTGATCAGCAACGGTCCCATAGTAGCCGAAACCCCTTATCTAAGAGACTGGTACATGACAAACAATTATGAAAAATCCAACTGAGCCGAAAAGACCACAGGTTTCGAATTTCGAGTCGTCCTAGAAATGTTTGTTTAACTAGGGTCGTATAATGACGTTAGTCAAACATTTTCTATCTGTACAATGTAAATTTAGAGTTAAGTCGAGTGTCACGATAACGCTGCTTTTGCGGGCGATGTGAGATAATTTTAAATTGACACCATTTCTTCTTTTTTGTCCTCCTAAAACAGAATTAATTCGAACAAAACTCCTCGCCGACCGACCTACGCCGTTTTCCCGCTTGACACTTCTTTAAACATACCAGCACGTGGCCCTGGACTCAATTAACCAAAGGTTCAAAACAAAACCCTACATCGGCTCGGTCAATTAACATTATAGTGTAAATTCTATCGTAAATAAAGACCCACGAGAAACATGGACCTGGCCTGGACACGGTTGAACTGAATAAAGCTAAAAATTAATACCAATGTCGATACGGTTTTTTCAATTGCAAAAACAAATGAAATCACAACAATAACGATCTACTAATCAATTTAATTAAATGCACCAATTGTCTAAAAATAATAATAGTGCTCAAAATGTGTTCATTGATTCGTAAATTTAAATAGATGCACAAATATGCTCAGACACCCAAACACTGCTTTAAATTCCATCTTCTACTCAATGCTGATCTAGGAATGCCTAAGTACCTCCTTGGGAATTGTTATCAGGTAATTTTGATGTGGTTTCCAGCACATGTAAGTATGAAATACAATGAACTAGCTGACAAACCAGCAAAGTCAGAGGCAGCCCTCCCATAACCACAAATCTGCACACCCCGAAGCATGCTAAAAGAGAAAAAAATGGATGAAATAAGAAATGGTATGGTATGGTAAAAAGGATACCAGGAAGAGGGGTTTGCACGCCCCAGGCACTGCAGCCTTCTGTTTATTGTACCTTCCTAGTTAGTTCAGTGCAATCGACTTAATCCTTCTCCTTAGAAATATCAGATCATTGACTGTCGTTTCTGCAATTTGATTACCTATTTTTTTTCTGTACATTAAGTTAAACCTCCATTGAGCTGTTGCTTCGCATTCGAAGATGATAAGTGTGGCTGTTTCCTCCTCCTCATTACATAATCTGCAGATGGGATCATATACATCGCTGTATATACCCGTGTTGTGAGGATGTTTTCTCAGATACCAGTGACCGGTTAGTAGTCCCACCACTCCTCTGGGTTTTGCCCTCTTCAATTGCACCAATGCTTTTGCCGTCTTGGTGAGGGTTGTTTCACCATAAGTTTACTATGTCTAACACCGCTAGAGTTTGTTCACTACTTTTGTTTTGTTTGGATCCATTCTGCGATGGAGGATTCTATATTTGTTTTTGTTATCTCAAGAATAACAAGGGGCCTAGGGTCTTGCAAATCCTCCTCTGGCCAGTTTGTCTACTTCCTCGTTACCCAAAATTCCCCTGTGCCCTGGCACCCAAGATATCATCAGGTTGTTGTGTTTTCCCAGGTTTTGGAGATTTTGGATGCATTCACTGACTAGTTTTGATGTAATTCTTTTACATGCTAATGCTTTATTGCTGCTTGGCTGTCTATCTTATGAGGATTTTTTTGTCAGTGTAACCTCTTCTAAGATTTTCCAGGGCACAATCATTGATGGCATGTATTTCCGCTTGAAAGACCGAAGTATACTTCCCTAAGGAGTTTGATTGCTCATATTTTGGGCTTGTACAGAAAATGCCTGATCCGGCTCCTTCGTTTGTTTTGGAGCCATCTGTGTACCATAACATTGTATCTATGCTCTCCTGTGTTCTTCCTCTCCTTTATAGTCTGTTGAGACTTTATAGGAAGTTGTGAAGATTGTTTTCAGGACAAGATACTCTAAGGCGCAAGCATGTATTTCTGCTTGAAAGACCGAAGGGTACTTCCCTAATGAGTTTGATTGCTCATATCTTGGGGTTATACAGAATATACCGGGTCCAGTACGGGGCGAGTAGGTTTTGGAAACATTGTCAAAAGAAATGTTGATATTGGTATGGTATGGTATGGTGGAAAGGATACCAGGAAGCGGGGTTTGTATTCCCCAGGCACTGCAGCCTTCTGGCTTATTGTACCTTCCTAGTTCCTTAGTTCAGTCAATAGACTCAATCCTTCTTCTCAGAAGTATCAGATCATTGACTGTTGTTGCTGCAATTAGGGATGGTTAGGGATGGTTAGGGGATTATGGATTCCCTAAGTCTTTTCTGTACATTAGGTTAAATCTCCATTGAGCTGTTGCTTCGCATTCGAATATGATATAAGTGGCTGTTTCTTCCTCCTCATTACATAATCTGAAAATGGGATCATCGTTGTATATACCCATGTTGTGTAGATGTTTTCTCAGATGCCAGTGACCGGTTAGTAGTCCTACCACTCCTCTGAGTTTGGCCCTCTCCAATTGCACCAATGCTTTTGCCAGTCTTTGTGACGGTTGTTTCACCATAAGTTTACTATGTCTAGCACTGCTAGAGTCTATCCACTTCTCTTTTTGTTTTGTTTGGATCCATTCTGCGATGGAGGATTCTTTGTTTTTGTTATCCCTATATAAGTATAGGTTCAGGGCCTATGTATGGTCTTGCAGATCCTCCTCTGGCCAGACCGTCTGCTTTGTCGTTACCCAAAATTCCCCTGCGCCCTGGCACCCAAGATATCATCAGGTTGTTGTGTTTCCCCAGGTTTTGGAGATTTTGGATACATTCACTAAGATAACTAGACTAATAGGAAATACTTGGATGAATTCACCAGGTGCGAAACAATCAAAGAAATTTATCAAAATATCTCAGCTAGAAAGGCATCTACAGCAGAAAGCAGAAACATTGAAGCATATTAAATTCACTAGTTTTCGTGGTCCGCTTGACCAATTAATATTATTATATAATTGAAAGATATTAATTGGTCAAGCGACCACGAAAACTAGTGAATTTAATATGCTAAATAATAAATAAATGAAGTATATCTTCACTAAAGCTCTCCGTGACGATTTCATTTGTCGCCGAGAATTAAATAGATTACACGACATTTGAAAAATGGCAAAAAAGGAGGGAAAATTCAAAAGGTGGGGTTGAGATGGGAGGTTAGTGTCCGAGTGGATCGAAGTCACGAAAGCTCAAGTGGTAGAGTAGCGTATCAAGCCGAAGGTCATGGGTTCGAATCCCGCTCGTGACACTGACTTTTTTATCTCAACTGAAAATCTTAATTAATTGGAGCATATCTTATTTGACTACGAAGTGTTAGCCTGAATACGGAACAACCAATTTTGAAAGGCAACTCTAACACTTAGAAAAACAAGCAAGGGTCAATTCTACAATACATCTTTTAAGTCGCAATTGAAGAAAGGGAGAGTTAGAGACACTGTAAAATAGAGAGTCAGAGAAAGAGAAAGAAAAAAATCTCACAGATATAGGTAGATAGATTAGTAGGTATGTACTACGTTCCTAGGGGAAGGTTGGTAAGTTGATAAGTATGTATAGATAGGTAGGACAGTAAGGTAGATAGGCTGCTAAGTAGGTAAAAGAGAGGAACACAAAGTAGGGGAGGGAAAGCGAATATGAGAGAGAAAAGCAACAAGCTGACAGGAAGAAAGGCAGTCAGAAGTGAGTGGGCGTGTTAGAGAGACAGGCAGACAGAAAGAGAAAATAAATTGAGAGAAAGAAATTGAGAGAAAGAAAATGAATGAAAGGAGTTTTATATAGAGTCGCAGTTTGATTATATGATCACGGAAACATACTATGTAACACCCTTTAAAGTCTCAACACACTATAAAGAGAAGAAGAATTCAAGGAGCAAATCAGATACAATATGATAACAGGATGGCTCCAGAACAAATGAAGAAACAGGAACGGATCAACGCATATTCTGCTCAAGTTCAAAATATGAGCAATAAAACTGTACCACCGAAAATTTTAAAAGAGGTAATACTGACAAAAATGCATTCAAAATCTCCAAAATCTGGAAAAATGTAATATCTTGACGATATCATCGGTGCCAGAGTAATGAAAAAGCATGTCTGGCCGGAAGGCAAGACCAATTATTGGCCATAATAACCTATATT
Organism: Cimex lectularius; assembly: GCF_000648675.2. Taxonomy (NCBI): domain Eukaryota; kingdom Metazoa; phylum Arthropoda; class Insecta; order Hemiptera; family Cimicidae; genus Cimex; species Cimex lectularius. Next base: position 509,574 of record NW_019392939.1, on the reverse strand, counting down.
TGGGTTTACTTTTTTCCATTTCAAAATGAATCCACATAAAAAAACAAAAGGAGAATTAGACCAACTCTAGACCAATCAATTTATGACTAGTTCTCTAAACACCAAAACTGGCGAACACAGTGATACTGTTAGAGAGAGCAAAACTGTAGTGTTAGGGATATATACTGGTCGCTGGCATCTTAGAAAACACACATAATAAGTCGATGATGAACCCATTTGCAGGTTATGTAATGTGGAGGAGTGAAGCAACCGCTCAATGGACACATAACCTAGAATATCAAGAAAACCCGGGGAAAAGAATTGCAGCAATGACAGTCAACGATCTGACTTCTTAAGAGAAGAATCTATTCAATTGAACTGAACTAACAAGGAAAAGTACAATAAGCCAGAAGGCTGAAGAGGTTTGGAAATACAAAACCCTTCGTAGAATTCCATTATCATCATGGTTACGCCAAGTGGAAATTTTATTAAGCCACAGGCAAGCCAATTTAATCGCCTTTAAATTTCTCTAGTGATTTAGAAACCAACCTGTCTATTGGCACTTAACTATTATGGTGGCACTGCATGTTCATACCATGGATAGCACAGTCTTGTTTTAGAATTTGATTTACCTAGGTCAGCCTGTTCTTTCGATTCTTTTTGTAAGATGATGTAAGATCACTTACTTCTATTTCTTTAGTTTTTTTGTCTTTCCGAAGTGTCGTTACTGTACTTAAGATATCTAGACCACGGTAGCCGAGTGGAAGGGCGTCCTAATTGTATTTGTCATCCTGGCAGTTCTGGCTTCAAATACCAGCAGAGAGCCCATGGCTTTTTAATTGATAATAAATATAAGAAATGTATAAAAATATAAATTGTGGATACAACAGGTCTTAAAGTATAAAGTATAATACGCACCCCGTCTAGGATGAAAAACGTATTATAAAGTGGTTTGACCCTTCATACTCAACACCAGATGGTGGTTGGACAGCCTTCCTGATGCTTGATAGTTACTCACCTATCCTCGCTGAAAATGTTTTAAAGGTTGTGAAGCAAATAGAGAAGAGGTTATGGTGAGTGTACTACATAATTTGGATAATTTAATTTTGTCATTTTCTCTTAATGGCTCATACAGCCTGGATGTTATCGTACCCCCATTGCAGGAATTTTGCTCTTAATTCCTTGATCCAGGCATTGTCCTGTGGCAATGGAGTTCATTAGTGGCCGTTATACTTCGGGTAAATGAGCCGAAATGTAATTAGCCGCTTCGTTACACCGACAATTTGAAAATTCAACCGAACCCGGAGAAATCACTTTCTTATCTTACCAAAAGCCCAAGGTTGACGATCGGTGACGAAACCGTCCCCACAACAACGGACGGACGTTATCTTCAACGACCAACATTGCGTGATCCGACGTTAACCATTCTCCTCTACCTGCCCTGAAATAACTATGAAAGAGTCGCCTGATCTGATTAGTCAATTTTTTTTTTTTTTTTTATCAGGCTAAAAAACCTTTTAAAACAGCCTGCTAAGAAAAATCACAGAAAAGTACTGAAATAAGTAGCTTAGCCCATCATCTAACTTTTAATAAATCAGTTTTGAAAAAAATTAACTCTTCTAAAACTCAAATGCAATACAATGTCGAATGCTTAAAGTAAAATTAAAATCGGTATGGTCGCATAGTTTTCTAGAAACTTCTGGAGTTCCTCAAGGGTCGCACATAGGGCTTTTTAGAAATGATAAATGATGGAGTGAGTGTGGTGTTCAATCCTTTTTAAAAAGATAGTTCCTACAAATAAGTTTTTTGCAACGTCCGGATTTCGAGCCTTTTAGCTCATCATCAGGCTGAAGGACTTCTACAACCACGTCTCTCGACATGAATTGCCAAAGCCATTTTTAAAAACGATAGGGCTTTTTATGTTTAAAATCTATATAAACGATATCTCTGATTCTCTTCCATCCGTTATGACCTTACTTTTTGCAAATGATTTAAAAATGTGCCTAAAAATTCTGACTACTGGCAACATCAATACGCCTAAGTAAAATTTCAACTAATAATATTCTTTTAGACTCTGAAAAATCTTTCAATTAATCAAGGTTTTTAGTTGAGATAAAAAAGCCAGTGTCACGAGCGGGATTCGAACCCACGACCTTCGGCTAGATACGTTGCTACTCTACCACTTGAGCTATCGTGACTTCGACTAACTTTCAATCTCCATGAAAAATGGCAAAAAGGAGGGAAAATTCAAAAGGTGGGGTTGAGATGGGACTTAAAAGCCCTACGTAGCAAACCAGTGTGAGAAGGACCAGGGCAGTGAAGTTTTCCAGTTTGGTTCAAACTCAATTCGTACCTCTGGAAATGGGCGTAGCTTGAACATAGAAAAGTTCCATTATGTGTGGATCCAGTTTTCTCCTTATTCCTTACGCCCTAACCCTCCGTTCACAATTTCCAACCGTTTGTCTTCGATCATAAAATGTCATGGAAATCCTATATTTTCCATATTCCTAAAGCTAAATTTCCACCCTCCATTAGTTCCGTCGTGCGAGCTATTTCTGCTATTCTTACACAATGTCCATAGTCTACAGAGAATAGTCCAGAAGGTAGTTTAATACGTCGTAATAAGCCGCTACTCTACCACTTGATCTATCGTGACACTAGGACACTAACTTCCCACCTTTTGAATTTTCCCTCCTTTTTGCCATTTTTCAAGGTGTGAAGTTAGTGTCCGAGTGGATCGAAGTCACGACAGCTCAAGTGATATGGTAGCGGCTTATTGAGCCGAAGGTCGTTGGTTCGAATCCCGTTCGTGACACTGACTTTTTTCTCAACTAAAAACCTTTATTAATTGAAATATATAAATTACGTGGAAAAAGTATCTTGGGTGAGATCACAACGGAACGACAATTCTTTCGGTTTTTGCCGAGCTTTCGACGATTATATCGTCATCATCAAGGCCTGTTTATTATGGGAAAACAGCAGTAGAAATATTGTACAATTTAGATACGAAATTAAAAACAATTATATTATCTTACTCTAACTTATTCTATTATCTTTCTTTATTCGATACATACATATACATCGATTTAGAGTAAGATAATATAATTGTTTTTAATTTTGTTTCTAAATTGTACAATATTTCTTACTGCTGTGTTTTCTCATAATAAACAGGCCTTGATGATGACGACATGATCGTCGAAAGCTCGGCAAATACCAAAAGAATGGTCGTTCCGTTGTGATCTCACCCAAGAAATGTTTTCCATGTAATTTATATATTTCAATTAATGAAGGTTTTCAGTTGAGATAAAAAGTGTCACGAGGGGTATTCGAACCCACGACCATCAGCTAGATACGCCGCTACTCTACCACTTGAGCTATCTGACCTCGATCCACTAGGACACTAACTTCCCACCTCAACCCCAACTTTTTGAATTTTCCCTCCTTTTTGCCATTTTTCAAAGTGTGAAGTTAGTGTCCGAGTGGATCGAAGTCATGATAGCTCAAGTGGTAGAGTAGCGGCGTATTGAGCCGAAGGTCGTGGGTTCGAATCCCGCTCGGGACACTGGCTTTTTTATCTCAACTAAAAACCTTAATTAATTGAAAGATTTTTCAGAGTTCAAAAGAATATTATTAGTTGAAATTTTACTGAGGCATATTGAAGTTGTCAGTAGTCAGAATTTTTAGGCACATTTTTAAATCATTTGCAAAAAGTTAGGTTATAACGGACGTTCCGTTGTGACCTCAACTAAGATCCTTTTTCCACGTAGATTGGCAGCAGGTCGATCCATCATCTCATCTTTAAATAAATAAATTTGAAAATTTATATATTCATTAGTAGAAATTAATTGTATTTAATTCTTCTCCTAGCCCTACTGCAACAAGGGGCTTAGCATTATCATAAATTCACAGTCATGTAAATTCACTCGGGTCCGCTACTGCCTCTAGTAGATACACAGAATTTTTTTAGTGAATTTGTGCTTTTGGGACTGGCGGTGCCGGGAGACAATAAGCTTTTTATGCAAAATTACCCCGACCCCTGTAATTAAGGGTGAGAAATGACTATAAATGGCTGTGAGAAGAGGTCAAGTGCAATTCTATGTGGAACTAAATATGTATGATATATTAAACATTTCTCCGAGTTCCTGAGATGTTGTTTAGCCGTCAAATCGTCAAAAAAAACATCCATTACTCTTCCCAGACCAAAATTGGCCTTTTTACTAATATTTGCAGCAGGACTGAGTCGTGTGCATAAAATATCTCCTCTGAAATCCTTAAACTTACAGTTTTTAATGCGCTTTTTCTTTTGTTTCCTTTCTTTTCACTTTTTGTCGGTCCCTAGCATTTTTATTTTATTTTTATTATAAATTTAATTAAAATTTATTAGAAATTACTATGATTTTTACTGAAGGAAAATTTAATTAAGGGATTTTGAAAAATAACAAAATAAAAGGTTTTAATTCCATAATTTTGTTTATTAGGCTAATAATTTTTTTTAGACAATCAATACCGTGTATGAAAGACCTCTTGTTAGCTAAAACCTCTGTGCACCTGTTAGTCATACAGTTAATAAGATTGTCACTAATTTCATAAGGAATAAAAGAGATGTTGCAACGCTACACTCAGTTGTGGCGGTGATCGACAAGCCTTCTGTGCAACGCATCCTACATGTGCTCAATGGGAGGTCTGAAGACTATGGGGAAAGGGGCAGATGGGAAATTCCCAGGTTTTCTGATCACTGATGAACAACTATAGCTTCTAAGAGGTCGGACAGTGTCATCCCTGCCAATGGGATCCCAGGTTCGAGGGATGTATTCCACAATAATTTCTTGGATATAACGAACCGCGGTTGCCTTCAACAATATGGAGTCCAGTTGGTCCTCCAGTGTAAATCCCAGCCCAGAGTATTACACCGCCTCCTCCAAACTACGCTGAAGGTAGCACGAACTGGGACACGCATCCCTTGTTTAAGGTAAACTCTTCGGCACCTGCTATCACTATACAGACAGAAACGCGACTCATCAGGAAACATAACAGCATTCCAATTGGTGTTCTCTTCTAGGCGCTCGCTGCACTATATTCTGGGATGGTTAGGGTTCTTCCTTTACCGAAGGCAGGTTCCTCTGGGGGGAGGTTAGAAATTCCACTTTAAACGAAACCGCTGCCGGAGCGGATCCGGATGTTTCGACGCTGGCGAAGCCCTAACACTCTGGGAGGGACGCGCGGGACGGTTGAATACACAATGTTAACCCACCCCTTCGGACGGGGCAAGCGGTAGAAGTCAGCCCGTTTGATTAGGATCTGGTGGTTCTACACCGAACCACACTGGATTCACCCTACCTACTTTGAGCGGAGGTGAGTCACTCCTAAGTTGAGAAACTAAACGTGTGATAAGGCCTATGTGCCAGGTGCGCACGTTAAAGAACCTCATTGTCTAAAGACATTGCGACCCCCAATGGGAGACATACATGCACCATATTCTCCTTAGTTGCTGGTGGCGGATTGTTGCTGCAAGTCGTCTCATAGTGCAAATGATGTGAGGCCAACTGCCCTCAAACGATTGGTAATCGTTGATAAAGGCCTTGCCAAAACATCTTGTACTTCATTTAGGATCTGGTGGGCACTATGGAAAGGTTCCGTCTTGCAGCAATCACAATATTTCTTTCCTCCCTTAGTGTCATGATGCGCTGAGATCCACTACCAGGTTTTCTATTAGCACTCCCAGTCTCTCGGAACGGCCCTCGTACCACGGCACCCATTAGTTGACATTCCCGGTTCTGGGATAATCTCGCTCTCCATTCTGCAGCAAATCAGTGCAGAGCCAGTGCTTTTATAAGCAGGGGCACGGCCATATTGACTTCAGACTCGTCAGCACGACGAAGTCTCACTCATACCTCGAGACTCGTCAACCCGACCAGGTCGCACTCATACCTCGAGATTCGTCAACCCGACCAGGTCTCGATCATACCTCGAGACCTGTCAACCCGATCAGGTCTTACTCATACCTCGAAACTCGTCAACCCGACGAGGTCTCACTCATACCTCGAGACTACTCAACCAGACGAGGTCTCACTCATACCTCGGGACTCGTCAACCAGAAGAGGTCTCACTCATGCCTCGAGACCCGTCAACCCGACCAGGTTTCACTCATACCTCGAAACTCGTCAACCCGACGAGGTGTTACTCATATCTCGAGACTCGTCAGCCCGACCAGGTCGCACTCATACCTCGAGATTCGTCAACCCGACCAGGTCTTACTCATACCTCGGGACTCATCAACCAGACGAGGTCTCGCTCATACCTCGAGACTCGTCAACCTGACGAGGTCTCACTCATACCTCGAGACTTGTCAACCAGACGAGGTCTCACTCATACCTCGGGACTCGTCAACCAGACGAGGTCTCGCTCATACTCGGGACTCGTCAACCAGACGAGGTCTCGCTCACACCTCGGGACTCGTCAACCAGACGAGGTCTCGCTCATACTCGGGACTCGTCAACCAGACGAGGTCTCACTCATACCTCGAAACTCGTCAAGCTCTTATCAGTCACTAAAAGATAAACCGTGAAGTTGATCAATTTTAGAAACGGTTGCTGCCGTGTAAAAGAGTTGCATTTCTCCTTTAACATCGTTTCACTTGGGGAGACGTTAATCCTCGTTGGGACACGGACCGCGTACGTGTTAAAGAATAAAACGTCGAAAAAATAAATAAGGTATTTTGCTAAACTACCTCATTTTTGACCACTCCTCAAGACTTCAACAAATTTGTGTTTTTAGTTTGTATTTTCTATTTATTTTATCCAACACTAGAATATATCGGTTAATTGAATTGTTAATAGAATAAGAATAAATTATAAATATCCATTTTTGAGCAGTTTATTTATAGAAAATATCTCGTTTTTCGAAGCTGAGTATAAAATAGGAAAAAATACATGTGTTACATTTTGGATGTTTAATTGGCGAGGAAAAATTTGAAAATTGTTTGAAAATTCAGGTGTCGTTCTGGTGGCCGTGAGTGGAACTAGGGACTAGCTTTTGGCTCGCTCCGCATCTTTCAAACCAGGGAGGTTCTGAAGCTCGTACGCGGCCCGTATCCCAACGAGGATTAACGTCTCCCCAAGTGAAACGATGTTCAAGGAGAAATGCAACTCTTTTACACGGCAGCAACACCGTTCCTGAAATTGATCAACTTCACGGTTTATCTAGTCACATCCGTCTACCAGGTCTGTCATTACCTCGGATCGATCTTGTTCTACGGGATACGCTCCGTGGTCGAATTTTCGACAAACGCATTCTTCAGCCTTTTATTGGCGGTTCAGGTGCTCGTCGAAGACTTCGGCCATTTCCTCGCGGATCTCTACTACCTTTTGACTGATTTCTTAGACCTTTTGTCTTATTTAGCCGAGTGCTGTGTTTACTACACGACCCAGGTGCCGGCCCTGGTCACAGACGGTTGGGCTTTTCTAAGGAATGCTTTGATTGATGAGTCGTACGTCTACAGCACAATGCAGTCAGGCTTGGGCCAAGTAGGTAACCACGTACTCCTCGTGAAAGACGCCCTTCTTTTAATCGGCTACTGCGTCTGGAGCTTCTGCAACTTCATCGTCTCGATATTCCTCTACATCAACGAAGCACCCTACATCGCTGTAATATTCATTGCCAAATGGTTCGACGCTCTGTTTTACAAAGTTTACGAGCTGCCTTACGAGGCTCTCAGCGGCCTCGTCGTGCTCTCATCGGTGGTCTATTTTACATACAAGGCTAATCCGGACCTTCTCACAGATTGCAACCTCTTCTTCATAGCCGTCCTGAAAAAGACAAAATATTTCTGTATATTTTCAGTACTGCGCATCGCCCTGTTCATGCTAGTCACGATGGACAAGACGATGAGGTTCGTCAAGGACGTGTACCAGTATGGTAAGGCGTTCCTCGGTCTGACAGTCACCACTGTCATATTGAAGACTCCGACGAAAGCCGCTCTTAAAATAGAACTCGAAAGGGAAAAGGCCGAAAGGTTGTGCGTTGTGTGCTTAGACCGTAAAAGAAACACAATGCTACTCAATTGCAAACATTTGTGCATGTGTAGATCGTGCGCTTACATCATTGGGACTGAGACAGGCGAGTGCCCGATATGTCGTGCTGAAATTTCAGAGATCATCACAGTCTACACTTGAGAAGCTTGAGACTTAATAATATTAAACAAAAATACAATTTTTTTATTTTCTTTTATTATGTAATGAATTTGTACATTATTACACCATTCTTAGGATGTAGTCATTTTTCAATATCTGCATTATGTAAAATTTGCCTACTAAACACTTATAAACCTTTAATAAGATATATACATATCACAATATTTTTTTAGGTTTTAAAAAAAAAATCAAATGTACAACATTTCAACGCCATTTGGCAATAATTGGTTTATTTATTTAGCTTACAATACAAAAACAATTTTAATACAATTTAAAATATATTTTAAAAAACGGCAAATATAAAGCACAAAAGAAATACAGGGTGCTAAAATTTCAACAATTTCTTTAACCAGATGGACAAAAAAAAATTAAACATCCATAAGGGGAAAAAAAGAAGAGCAACAAAATTAATTAAACAAATATATTGTTTTAGTCTGTAAAAATGTAAGGATCGATCTCGTGACTTGTATAGAGTTTTAAGAACATACATATTTATATTAATGAGCGAAAAGTTTATTTTTAGTAGCTCCATGCAATGAAATGTTACCACACTTTTAACTGTATAAAATCTAAATGAATATTTTTTCAAAAATAACTATATGTATATGCAATTTTTATCTAATTAAAATTAATAGATTCTTTAAAGTGTTTCTTTTTTAACGCTTCACCTCTATAAATTTTTTTGGTGCAGTGACCACCAACTGAGGAACCTGAGAATATCTGCTGGGGCAAGTTTAATTTCTGCCCTCCCTTTATTTTTTGTCTAGTTTCTCCTGAGCCAAAAGTTTTGATCTAACTCCAATGTACGAGATACAAATTGGAGTTTAACTACTCCAAATGGCAAAATACTCATCAATGTACATTCTTTGAAAGGTTTTCTGACACTAGATTCAGTGGTTCAAATGTCTAATTTATAGCAACCATTCTCAAGTTATTTGGAAAAAAACCTATTTCCGGACAATGTTTTCAGAATAAATCCATCCGGTTTCTTCAACCAAGTACCAATTTATTTAACATTTAAATTTGTGGTATTATATTACAGTGCTACTGTCCAAAGCAGCTGCCATTTGTCCCATCCTTTTTTAAAAGATAGTTTTGCAACAACTGGTAAGTAGGAACTATCTTTTTAAAAAAGATTGAACACCGCACTCGCTCCATTCATCATTTCTATTTGAAAGTCCCTATCACTAACCCTACCTAACCTAAATTCTCCCTAACTCTAACCTAATTACTTGAAAATGACGAAGCAAAAAATGTATATATCCAGACAAAAAACTATTCTTGTGTCAAAACAATTGGCCTAACACAATAAATTTTACCCTATGTGCAGATTTCAAGTAACAAATATGATTTGTCCTGTAGGATGATTGATTAGTAAGGTAGATTTTTTATTTATTTTTTTAATTGCAAATATTTATTATACATTAAAAAACGTTTCAATTATCAATTTTTGTGGGGTTTGGATAGTGGCAAAGCATAAATTTTTATTTTACCGATATAAGCTTTTTTTAAAATTGTAAAATAGATCAGTGATGTTTACAATCGACTAATATACACACATCAGAGAAGTTAAACAATGTACAAATAGAATATATTGAGAATAAATTAAATTGATATTAAAACTAATATTTACAATCTTTTTTAATTGACAAAACAAATCATTTTGTTAATTCTTTCTGTTCAAATATGAAGTTTAATACATATTTCGTTGAAGCGTGGAAGAAATCTTTCCCCATGGCGCTTTTCAATAGTTTCAAACTAGAATCACAGTCGAAAAATTTCACCAGTGGCTTTTTGTCTTCAGTCTGAAACAATAACAAAGAAAATTTTAAGAAAAAAAAAAAGTTTATAGCAATAAATTAAAATTTGGACAATAAACATGAAAAATTAATATTCTAGTGCTCACCTTAATAATTCCAAAATAAGCTGGTAATAAGTTATTAATATTACTTATTTTGTTATATGCTTCGCCCAACAAGAATAATTCTTCATAAAATTTCATAGCATATTCTTCTATCGCTAGTTTCTTTTCTTCACTCGCAGATTTGTAATGGGTAGATATCAACATGATAATTCTTAACAAAGATTCTAACTGTTTATCACAATCAGCCTGGAACTATTGAAATTAAAATTAAAAATTTTTTAAGCATGTGATCTGAAGGGTACTGCATAATACAAACCCTAATTTTGTTGATTATTTCATCAAATTTATCAGGAGTAAGTATAGAATCCATCACTAACTCGTCTAAGTTCAACTCCTGGAACAGGATTACATAATTTTTTTTTAAATAGATTATAACTAAACTACCACAAATGAACACTTTATGGGCATTATTCTGGAAAAGTGCAATAGACCCTTCCTCATATACTGACGTCATTCTGAAACTCCCACTTTTTGGAGCTTAACCTTTAACGATCCCAGGTCAATTCTCTGTTTAGTTACTCGGTTCTAAAATTGTGGTAGCACTCTGATTCAGAGATAAATGCAGAAGAAAAAAATCCTTAGAGAAAATATCAAAAATGATCTTTCATGGTCAGAAGCAATACAGAGGCTGTCGTGGCAGTCTGCAATACGGGGCCATCACATAGAACGTTACACATTTGAAAAATACTAATTGCTTAATTTAATTACTTTTTAATTACTTGATGATACTGTTCTGTTTGATCGTTCATTTTAACAATGAAAAAACAAAATTTGTAATGCTAAAGAACAAAAACCGATCATGTGAAAAATCTGATTTTGTTTAAGGAGACCCGGAAAAAGGGTTGCGGGTAGTAATTTACCAGGTTGGAGGGAGGTGGAAGGTGTAAGTAATCTAAAAGCGACATTTTTTCAGTAACTTCTGAACTATTTTTGATGAAATTTGGTACACATTTCTCCATTATTACCCTCAAGTTCAACACGAGCTTTTTTGAAACTTTTCTAAGGAAAAAAATCTACAGCAAGAAAACTTTCAAACACATTTTTCTAATATTTAAGAATTTATTTTTCCAAATGAAATTGTTATTTTCTGAAAAGCTCACATAGAAGTGTTTAAAGACCTTTTATTTTACCACATAAAAATTTTGAAACACACATCTTAAACAGGTTGGCAGATTTTGTCCCTTTTGTATCAAAACCTTACTTTTCAGGGCAGCTGTGTTTCTGACGTAGTTCCCACAAAAGTGATGTTTTTTTCGATATTTCACATTTCCTATCTACTACAATAAACCTTTCTGAAACCTAATTGTTTTGGGTCTTTTCTTGGTATTTTCCCCATTTATTATGAAAATACACCATGGAAAGAGGTAGTGGCCGGTGTATATACAAATGGCGCTTGCTCCTGAAATAGGAATTCTTAATTCAAGAATTTTTTTAAATTAACTTATAGTGATCTAATTTTAAAAATTCTTGGACCACGTTATCGAGAAAAGTTTTTTAAGCCAATAACATTTTTTTGGCTAGATTGACCTGCAACACTTTGTCCGGGTCTCCTTAACCAGATCGCTGTCATTACAACAAAATGCCAGAAGCGATAAATCACATTCTGTCTGACACAGTTGATACAGCTAGATCGCCAGATCATAGCATGTAGCATCTCATATCTCTGTATCTCAGATCATATTCTGTCTGATGGGGTTGGTACAAAATAATATAATACAACTAGATCGCCAAATCTCTGTATCTCAGATCGCATTCTATCTTGTTGGATTTTAAACTTTTTTTTTTTTTTTTTTAAATCCTATCAACTCTAATAAGCGAACAATATCCTGAGTGGTATCTGCTTATGAGAAGTAAGAATATATTGTAGTATAGACAGGGTCGGTATTTGCTTTTATAACAATCAAACACATACACAAAAATTGTTTTAACTTGTTTCTTATATCTTATTTCATTTCTTACTTGCTGTTCGGTAAATAGCTTTCTTCTTAAAGGAGATGTGTAATCTTCTTTAACAGCGAAATTTTCTTCCTCGTAATTTTCATCGTAACTGCCATAATCTGCATTATAATTTTCATCTTCGCTTTCCTCTTCTTCTTCCTCTTCAGTTTCTTCGTAGTCTTCATCGCAATAATCAGCTTCATCGGTTTTACTATTATCTTCACCTTCGTCTTCATAATCGTTATCTTCATCTTCATCATCTTCATCTCCCGTATTGTCACTGTATTAAGATTATAATTTTTATCTTTTAAGAATGATGTAAAGCTTTTGGATGAACAATACCTTACGTCAACAACATCTTGTTTATTGTGTTTTCTAGCCTCTGCTTCGATCAACTTAACAACGTAATCTCCAATTTCGTTTTCGTTCAATTTGATAGACCTAATTTTAGGTTTTCCAATCAATGAATTGAAAATAGCCATTCCACCATCAGATTTTATTTCATTGCCAGATAGACAAACTTCCTGAAATCAAGTTTAATTTAGATATGGAATAATTTTAACTTTAACTTTCAGTAATTCACCTCGATTTGTTGATGATTGTTCTTAAAAGCAGCTGCTAATTTCAATGCACCGTCGTTTCTTAAAAGGCAGTCTCCAACATCTAAATGAACCAAGTTGGACAATTTAGACAGGAGTGAAGTAAGTGCTGGAATACATTTTCCCAGAGTATTGTCGTTCAAATTGAGATATCTTAGGTTCGGATTTGTGGATAGTGCTTCTAGCAATTCAGTCGCTGCATTTATACCGTTCTGAGGCATCTGTACTTCTTCAAGGGTTCCTATCACCTGAAAAAAAATCATAAATTATCTAGGAAGAAAAACGATTAATAATGCAAATTACCTTAAAAACGTTTGCTAAAGCTTTAGAACCTTCATTTTCTAATCGGTTCCGTCCAGCAATAAAGACTTTCAACGCTAGGGGTTTCCCGGCAGTAACACTTTTGTTGTAGCACTCCATTAAAGCTGAGGCAAGCATCTAAATAAGGAAACATCATTAATAGATGTAACGCACACAAAAATTGATAAGGTTAAAATTTCACCTTTCCACCTGTTGTCCCTAAACCCATGTTGTTCAACCTTAATTCCTTTAATGTAAAACAAGTAGGACTTGAAATTAGATGTTTAATGCCATCTACGCCAATTGGTCCAGAAGCATTATCAGAGAGTTCAAGGACTTCGAGTTCGGCTTTTGCTGTCATGAGCGCTTTGCTCAACGCATCCTTTAATTTTTTATAAAAACATTAAAATAGCCAACTTAGAAAAAAAATTAACGAGTATCTTACAAGGGCAACTGGGATTTCCTTTTTGCTCCTTCCAGTGAACATATCTCGCCATAACGCCTTTTTAATTTTACTGTGTTTTTTTAACTGTTCTGCCACGGCATTAGCACCCTCGATGCCAAGGGTGTTCCCTTCTAGATTAAGAAATTCCAGACAGTCCCCACAATTTTCCATAGCAGTGATGATTTCTTTCGCTGTTAAAAAAAGAATAATGAAAATCAAAGTAAGTCGGTGGTGTAGAATGACGAAAGTGGGTAAGATCATTGAAAATTATACATCAATTCTAACTTTTTTTAAGGCTAATCTGCGTTCTCAAGTGGATTAGTAAAACTTTTCAGAATTGCAATTTTAAAGTTTAAACCTTTGGTACAAGTAGCATTGTCAAAATAATTATTCAGAAATCGTGAGATGCGGTCTGGTTGGTTCTCACAATTTCTGAATAATTATCGATTAACGGTCACTAACCACCACACATTGTCAAAACGTTTCAAGGTTTTGCATTTAAAAGGAAGTGGTTTTGACTTATTCAATTATGCAGTCTGTCAGGCCTAAAGAGGCATATCCAGTTTTGCCCTGAGGGTGCAGAAAGGTTTAAAATGTCTTACTCATTGAAATACGAGAGGAATTGAATGATTGAAGGCTTAAGGTCATGAGGACTGAATCATTGAAATGTTACAAATCATTGAAAGCCAAAGCGTATATTAAATTTTGAAATACAGTTTGCTGTTGTTCAATATTCATTAGAAGTATTTTTCACTTCTTAAAACTCATCATGGTACAAAAATTGAAGGTCCCAGGACCCCGATCAGCATGGCAGAAAAATTAGGAATTTTATCTTCTATGAATACCAGGCCTGCAGGTTCAAGACGAATGTGAAATTAAAAGTATAATACAAAGAAACGGTGAGGCCATGGCCCACTGAGAATTTGGGGGAGTGAGATAAAACAAGATATAAATGTCCACTGCATGGGGATCTGGTAATAGTGAGACCTTCAAAAGAACACAACATACTAAATGTACCGAGAACAAGTGAGTTGGCTTTGGCCTGTCGGACGGGATTTCTATCTTTGAGCCAACCCGGACGAAAGATGGCGGACAAGGACGATTCGGAAAAGACGATCGTTGAAGATTTGGTCGTCACCAAGTATAAAATGGCAGGCGACATCGTCAACCGTGTATTGAAAAAGGTGATAGAGAAATGTGTTTCTGGAGCTTCAGTTTTACAAATTTGTGAATTTGGTGATAGCTTACTTACAGAAGAAACAAATAAGATTTTTAAGAAAGAAAAAGAACTCAGGAAAGGTAAAGGAATAGCATTTCCCACTTGTGTTTCTGTAAACAATTGCATTTGCCATTTCTCACCCCTATCGAGTGAACCAGACTTAATTTTAAAGGATGGTGATGTCGTCAAAGTAGACCTTGGCGCACATGTGGATGGCTTTATTGCTGTTGTTGCACATACTGTCGTTCTGGGAGCTACCTCGGAAAACAAAGTGACAGGCCGAAAGGCTGATGCAATGCTTGCAGCTCATTATGCAGCCGAAGTTGCACTTAGGTTGCTCAAACCAGGAAATCAGGAAATCAAACATACACCATAACTGATTCAGTACCGAGAACAACGCAAGGATAGGCAGACGAAGATGATGAGTAATAATAAAATCATACGTTAGGAGCAAGTGTTGGTGTGAATGTAGGCAGATCACTGTCAGAATATTGTGTACCTCGGTGTAACATAAGAGAATTTAGCATTAAAAGAGCAGGTCACAATGGCAGTATCCCAGGCAAATAAAGATTTTATATATTGGTATGGTATGATGAGGATACTAGAAAGCAGGGTTTGCGCTCCCCAGGCACAGCAGCCTTCTGGCTTATTGTACTTTGCTAGTTCCCTATCATCAGGTTGTCCCCAGGTTTTGGAAATTTTGGATGCATTCACTGACTAATTTTGATGTGATTTTTTTTACATGCTAATGCTTTAATAGCTGCTTGGCTAACAGATCTTATGAGAATTTTTCTGCCAGTGTAACCTCGTTTAAGATTTTCTAAGGCACATGCATTGATGGCATGTATTTCTGCTTTAAAGACTGAAGTGTACTTCCCTAATGAGTTTGATTGCTCGTCTTGGGCTTGTACAGAATATGCCCAATCCAGTTCATGAGCTTTTCATAGCCTCTCCTAGTTTGAATGTTGTAGGGACAAGTGCACTAGAAACTGCTAGATCTACCTCTACTGGAAACATTCAAAGAAGGAGAGGCTACGAAAAGCTCATAAACTGGACCGGGTATATTCTGTATAAGCCCAAGACATGAGCAATCAAACTCATTAGGGAAGTACCCTTCGGTCTTTCAAGCAGAAATACATGCTTGTACCTTAGAGTATCTTAACGGGTTGTTCTCATTCCCCTGTGAGGTTTGCTAACCTTTGTATGCTACGAAATGAGCAGCTACTTTTTGTTGAGCTTTGGTTTTTTAGTTTTAATCCCCAAGATTTGCCTAGGGTTCTTCTTGAGGCCATTAGCTTTTACTTTTTGCTGGAAGAAAAATATTCTTCCTTGTGAACTACCTCTCGCCACCGCTGCTTCTAATTTTTCATGGAACATGGAAGCCTGCACTTTTCTGCTTTTTACCATTGACGCTATCCATCTGCAGCAGGTTTCGTCAGTTCCTCGCTGTTTGAGAAACGTAACCATTGTTCCAGATTAGTTTATCAAAGATTATTCCTTGATAATTAACCTCATTTTTAGCATTTCATTATAGAAATGTAAGCTTTGTACTTCTATGTTTCTTTTCTCGGTGAAAGCAAATAGGGTTAGTTTTGAGGGGTTTGCTTTAAGTCCCCGTCGTGAACACCATTGTTCTATCATGTGCTCATGTGCTCTTTGGGTGAGCTCTTTTAATGTTGAACCGAATTTTCCTCTGTTTAGTAAGACAATGTCATCTACATAGTCTTGGGTATAGATTTTGTTTTCATTTAGTTTGTATATGAGGTCATCCACTACCACATTTCACAGCAGAGGCGAGAAAATTCTCCTGTACATGGAGGCCTGCACTTTTCTGCTTTTCAGCATTGATTCTATCCAATCGCAGCAGGTTTTGCGTTCCTCGCTGTTTGAATGATGTAACCATTGCATCAAAAGGAGTATTGTCTAATGCATCTTCAATGTCCAAGAATGTTCCTAATGCAATTTTTTGGTTGTTCAGTGAATCCTCTATTGGTGGTGCTGATTCACAGGATTTTCCTTTCTGAAATCTACATAAATCTTTGGTAGCCACCAAAATTACCATGAATCTGTAGATAGGAAGAGAAATTGTAAAAATGGAAAATAGTGCGTGTCAGAAACAAATAGACACCTTACACCCACACATGCAAGAAGATTTATGTTTAGTCAATAATAACCATCAATGCTAACCAGCAGGGGGTGATTGTTTTATCTCCTTAAGACTAGTCGTGGTGCAAAAAGGGCTGAATTTGATTTCTTTTGTAATAAACTGCCGTTATTCTGCATTAAAAAACAGAAAATAAAAACTTCGCAACAGGATGGAAAAAATATTGTAAGTTTTTTTGTTTTTAACAAAACAAGGGTCGTTAAGACACGTGTGTGTCAAACGTCGGAAGAGGGCGGAACGTCCACTTTTTCTGTTCTATATGATGATACCCATCCACCCCTCATCGTCATCAGTAAACAAATTAAAATTCTTGTTTTATACTAACCGTCATCTGCTGTGTTTATTTTCAGAGAGCGATTTGAAAAAGAGACTCCGCTCGGGGGAAGGTTAGTGCTGCCGAGGAGTTTTGTGATTTCGTCGATTCCTCCTTTATCGTTGGCCATCGCGGGTGTTTGATTTTGGACGAGATGCGTAAAATGCGTGACAAAATGCGATGATTAATTTAAATTGGTGTTAGCCGGTTGTACGCGAGTCGTCCCGAACGTCGGCTTCTCGTAACGTACTTGCGTCGAAATGGGTAACCGTTCAAACGTCAGGCCTCGGGCGGACTCCTCGCCCGCGCCGGATCGAAGGAAAGACCGTCAAATCGATCTTGATCAAAGTCAGCATTGCACATTTTCAAAAATGTACAATCGTATTAAATTCAACAATTTTCAATTTAATTTCCCCCCTCCACACAAAATTTTTTTTTTACTATTTCATAAAATATTACATTCAGCAAAGGATCAGTTGGTTAGCAATTTGGCACAATGGAAGGACAGTCCGCGCTCGCTATCCGTTTAAATTTTCAAATCCCTCCACTAGTTTATTTTTCAATTTGATTTTCAAAGGACTTTATATAAATCAACATAAAACAATAAATTTAAACATAAACATAATTAGAAACATAAATCTTTTACTCCACATCGGCAGATAGACGTTATTTTAGTAGATGGCTAACCTAAATGACATCTTAATACGATTTAAATAATAAATGAACAAACAAAAACTCATAAATAATTATAAAAAATAAATACAACCAAACTGGCGTAGGGGATACCTTCATGGCAAAACACAAAAAAAATTACTCCAATTAGTATACCATATTTGACAAGGCGTTAGAAAAGTCAATAAAAAAAATAAAATCTATCTGCCATGTGTGGTAAAAAATTTCTGTTTTTAATTATGCTTAAATTTATAATTTTATGATGATTTACATAAATAAAGTTCTTTGGATATCAAATTGAAAAATAAACTATTAAAGGGATTAGGAAATTCAAACGGATAACGACCGTCATGTCAAATTGCCAACCGACTGCTCATTTGCTGAATATAATATTTATGAAATATCAGTACAATTTTTTTTTTTTTTTTTTTGGGGGGGGGGGATTCAAAATGTTGAATTTAAGTCGGAATAGTTAGGAAACTCTTATTATTAGCATGGTTTTTGTATACGCTAAAGAGGCAAAAACCCTCGATTTCTTTTCCTTTTTTAATTTTTTTAGTAAATACTTGCAATCGTTATAATTTTTATTTTGTGTTGTTTACTGTTTATTTTTAAAGTAAAATATAACATATACCTAAATAAATTAAACTGAGTGAAACAATTTTAACAAAAATGTTGCTGTGGAAACAATAAAGAAAATGTGTAATATTTAGTGACAGTTAATTAATGATTTTTAGAGATCATGAGATGTGGTTTGGTGTGATGTAGGTTCAGAAAAGCATTTTCTTTATCATGCCAATGTTTCGATGTTTGTTGAGATCATTTTCAAAGCCTGGGACTTATAAATATTGTTTAAATTCACTAATTTTGTGGTCAGCTTGACCAATTAATATATTAAAAATAATTAAGGTTTTTAGTTGAGATAAAAAAGTCAATGGCACGAGCGGGATTTGAACCCACGATCTTCGGCTAGATATGCCGCTGCTCTACCATTTGAGCTATCGTGACCTCGGTCCTCGATCCACTCAGACACTAACTTCCCATCTCAACCCCACCTTTTGAATTTTCAATGAAATTTCATGAAAAATGGCAAAAAGGAGGGAAAAATTCAAAAGGTGGGGTTGAGATGGGAAGTTAGTGTCCGAGTGGATTGAGGTCACGATAGCTCAAGTGGTAGAGCAGCGGCGTATCAAGCCGAAGGTCATGGGTTCGAATCCCGCTCGTGCCATTGACTTTTTTATCTCAACTAAAAACCTTAATTAATTGAAATATTGTTTAAATTATACAAAGACAAGTAGATGTGAATATGAATTTATACAATGATGTACACAACATAGAAATTTTAGGTTTATTCAAAGTATTTGTACTCACTTAAAGTGTGTTTTCTGTGTAGATATGTCATTGTTGTGTCGTGTTGAGAGTTTAGTGAGATAGTAATGATTTTTGTTTGTAATAACACTCTCAATACGACACACAACACTGACACATCTACACAGAAAACACTTCAAGTGAGTATAAATACTTTGAATAAACCTAAAATTTCTATGTTGTGTACATCATTGTATAAATTCATATTCATATCTCTGTATTTGTATAATTTAAACAGTGTTTATAAATCCCAGGCCCTGGCGATGGTCTCAATAAAGATCAAAATGTTGGCACGATAAAATGTTTTTTTCTAAACCTACATCACACCAGATCGCCTCTCACGATCTGTAAATAATGAAGAAAATATTAAATTAAGTCCTCCTCTTGCGTCGATCACTTCTTGCATTCGATGCAGCCTCCATTTTGTGAGATTTTGAATATGCTGTGGAATATTTTCATACTCCTCCAAAACCGACATTCCTAATTCCTGCAAATTATCTGCCATTACTTGGCGACTTTTTACCCTCTTTGACAACTCGTCCCAAAGTTGTTCGTTTGGGTTTATGTCAGGATGAATGTCGGCCACTCCAAACATTGAATTGAAGCCCGTTCCAATACTCACCAATGATCCTAGCTGTGTGGGGCCTTGTCACACATAAAAATAAAACTGTCGTCAATTAGTGGCATATTAAGAACAATTTCCGATAACAAATCTTCAATGTAATGCTTTTGGAAACCCTCGATGAAGATCAAGTTTGTGCGATGTTTCAAAACCATATCACCACCACCTCCATAGCTTCTCCAGAGTGAAAATGTTGCAGGGATATATTGCCCCCCTTCTTCTCCAAACCATGTCTTGGCCGTCAGCTCAAACAAAACCTTGACTCAACTGAAAACAAGATCTTACTCAGACCATTTGATATGATTACTTGCAAAACTTAACCAAGCTGTTCTGTGCCTTGTCAAAAGTTCTGGACTAGTGACAGGCCTTGTCAACGTAATCCAGCTTCTGAATTTTTCCATCTTCCAACAATGCTACCATACTAGCTTAATCTATATCACTTAAAACCATCACAAAAAAATTTTGAAACTTACCACTGGAACATTAGAAAGAAACTTTAAAGAAAAACCGACAAAGAAGAGATTGACTATTCAAAAATTTATTTACAAAATCCAATCATAAACACAAATTCAAGAATTTATGATTTTGATTTACCCTAATAAGTCTTAAGTCTAACAAAATATTGTTGTAAGATAATCAATGGATAATTGTCTAAGAGATAATTAAAAATATTAAGGGTGGCCATTTTTTTTACCTCTCAGTATAGTCACAGGCCAATGTAAATTATGTTCAAGTATAACCTGAAGGACAGGGAAGTATGTATCACTTTTTAATGTTTAATCTTTAAACAAAAATAATAATAATAAAATAACAACAGACTAATGACCAAGAGTACGATCTGTCTTTTTTTCTCACTATTATACAATTATTATACACTACTAATATACAATTGTATTTGGGGGTTTTATGTGATAAAATTTTATTATTTATTATTTCTGTTTGTAAAGCAGTTTGATATCCAGGAACACAAAAATCATTGGACCATCGATAGAAAAGAATCTTTCCATTTTCAAATGGGAAATTCTTCAAAGATGGCAAAAAAAATCAAATAAGGAGAAGTTACAACCTGTACATAGAAGTGAAGGTTGTAAAGGTAATAAAGATATCAAGGCTAAGCTGGTCCTGTTGCAAAGACATAGGAGGGGAAAGTGACGGCAAAAATTGACTTAAAACTTGGCACGAGTAGAAAGGTTGGAAGGCTCAAGGTTGATGGTGTGAGCATTGATGCAAGATATCATAGACTCGCAATTGGAAGGCAGCTGGAAATGACAGGGACTTCTAGAATTCAATTTGAAGGCCTGGACCCGCAAAAGGGCAGGAAGGTAGATTTCACTTTTTAAAGTGTGTAAATAATGACTAATCGCAAATGGGATAAAACCCTATGTAAAAAAGGAAGAATCAAGTAGTGTGATGGGAGCCGCGGTAGTCGAGTGGTTATCGTGAGAGACTCTCAGCTCGTAGACCCTGCGGTCGTGGGTTCGATTCCCGCCGTCACCTCTGGCCTTTTTTACCCTCCCCCCCCTAAAAAAAAAAAAACAAATACACAATAACATTGTCATTGGCTAATATGAAAAAAAATAAAAAAATAGTGCGATGAAGTGAAATGACCCAATTGGGAAGGGAGCCAATAAAATAAAAGAAGTATTGTACTATGAACTATATTGTGTATGTAACTAAACGACAAGATCAATCTTTATCATAGATGTGGTTGACCATTCGATTCATTTCAACCGGCGATATGAAATACGATTCCATTAAAATGGCTTTTCTCTTGCCAAAGCTGTACACACTCTCTTTCCAAGGCATGAAACTGTATGCTTTGGTGGTGTCGCTGTTTGTGAAATACAAGTTGGTGTTCATCCAAGGGAGTAAGTGCTGATACACGGCTATGTATATACTCCTGTCCTTATTGGTGTATATCCTGTACGGGTACCTGTGAACGACGAAGCCCACCTGGCAAGCGATGGCCAACAAACCCGCGGAATAGCACAGGAATTCGGAAATACTGTTCATAAGGACCAATCCGTACATGTATATCGGGAATTCCTGGGGGCCCCAGAGTACGGAAGAGTACATCACGATAAACGGCAAGGAGACACCGGAAATAAGGGCGACCGTGTATGTCATTTTCACATACCAAAAGAGCGGAGCTCGGTAAATGATCGTGTAATCTTCAGGTATTTCATCAAACGTTTTGTACTTCTGTTCCATTCTTGTGTTGATTTTCCTTTCGTGAAAGTCATTTTTTTTAACTGTGAACACCGGCGATGACACAGGTCTTAGAAGAACTCTGGAAACTGGTTTTACAAATCCGCATAAACTTCGGCTATGGGGATTTTTGAAGCATAACTTCAAAACCACGCTTCTAAACATTTTTAGACTTAGTTAAATAACTGTTTATAAATAAATGATTTTCCATACATTCTACTATTGTTTAGGTTTCCCTGTTATCAGTAGTTCAGTACAGTACAGTTGGAATGGTTATCGCCATTGGCCTCATTCTGTCGGAATTAACACAAACCAAGAGGATAGACACAAAATTCAAGATTCGTCAAAAGTCCGCGGTTTGATCATGGTCCGTCTAGTCTCGCTTAATCTACTGCGTTACCATATTTCGCCAGTTTATTCCATTCAATTAAGCATCTTTGTTAATTCAACTTTGTACTTTCTGTGTTTTTTTTTTAGTGACCGGTTGTTTAATAATTTGTTGGATTCGTCAGGAGCGGTCAAGAAAAACACATTTTTTCATTTTTTTGCCGACGTTTCGAGCTTTATTCGAGTCATCTTTATGGCCTGTACGAATTACAAAACATATGTTGATTGGAAAAAATTCAACACAGATGTAAATATAAAGTTTGAACCAAACATACTCACGTGTGGTGTGTTTTGGTGTGTGAAATTGTTGTGAAACGTGAATTTGTATTCTGCTGTTTTTATATGAAATATAAAAATAAATTCTTTTACGTAAGGCCTTGGTTGAAATGAAAAAGTTGGTGTCACGAATG
This sequence comes from Cimex lectularius, assembly GCF_000648675.2. Taxonomy (NCBI): domain Eukaryota; kingdom Metazoa; phylum Arthropoda; class Insecta; order Hemiptera; family Cimicidae; genus Cimex; species Cimex lectularius. The sequence continues at coordinate 486,837 of NW_019392939.1, read as the reverse complement.
GGACTCGAACCCACGACCTTCGGCTGGAGGTGGGTTCGAATCCCGCTCGTGACACTAACTTTTTCATCTTAACCAAGACCTTACATAAAAATAATAATTAATTGAAAGGAGTAATTTGGTCGATTAGACCACTAAAACATAAATGAATTAATATAAAAATAAAATTTAATAGTTTATTTGAGTTTGCATGAATTTGTTCTGTAATTAATGCTGTGTGTGACTCTTTATGTGAATATGAAATACTTGGTTCAAAGCTTATATTGTATTTTTTCCAATCAACATATAATTTGAAATTCACCCAGACTCTGAAGATGACCGGAATAAAGTTCGAAACATCGGCAAAAAATAAAAAAAGTGTTTTTCTAAACTATCCCATTCTTGAACGCTCCTTACGAATCCAACCAATTTGTACCTTCTATATGTCATTTTCTACATATATATTGCTGCCATTATATGCAGAATATTAATATGGCTGGAAGGGAGCTTTACCCAAGAAACCTAAATCCGCCTTGTTAGTGACTACCGCCTTACTAGTATTCTTCCATCACTGTCTAAAGCTTTTGGGATTTTATTTAAACAAATATCCTTATTTATTGACTCCCATATCCCCTTTTCAATCTGGCTTCCGAAAATTTCATAGTTGTGAGACAGCCCTTCTCAAAATCTTAGATGATATTCGCCTAGGCATTGACGATAATAAGTGTACTTGTTCTACTTGATTTTTCCAATTCGATTATTTCGAAACCGATGCAGTTATTTTCGGTTTTTCTTCTATTGCTATCTCCTCCTATCTGTTTTACAGAACTCAGGGAGTTAAAGCTTCGATTCTTGAAGTCTGACGATGAAGAACGTATAGTTTGGTCGTTTCCGGTCATTTCGTTCTACTAGACCGTTTCGGCTTCTTCGGTGGTAGATTTGTGTGATTCATGTTTCCATTTTATAAGTGTGTCAAAGGTCAGTGTTATCTTTGTCGATGTATTTGAAAGTTTAAGTCTGTGTTTTTGTATTGTTCCGATATTTCCTTGTTATTGTTGGTTATTCTCTTTTTTGTCCCACACAAAATTGTAGATTTCTAAATTTTCAAGTATGTCAAGTCGGTTTCAAGTTTGTCCGAGTTTCAGGAAAATACAGAGACAAATAACTGCTCTAAAATGTTACTTAGTTAAATGCATAGTTAATAGGCTGACCGTCAACAAGATCGAAGAAAGATTCGCACAAAAATACTTGACGAAACGCTTCAAGTTTATTTAATAATTTCGGGTTAAGGATAATTTGAGCAAACTTAAACAACGAAAGTCCTACAATGTATTTGTAAATTATGCAATGTTTTGAAGAAAATATACATCAAATAACGCTTCAAGTCATAATGATTTTTCTTCAGCTTGATGTCTCGGATCCGCCTAGACACGCTCTCTGTCTGTCAGTTGCTTTCGAAAATTCGTAAACCAAAACTGCTTCGCCGCGTAAGGTCGATTCATATCTACCAGCACAGAGCATGTCCAGCACGTAGCGTGGCAGGCACGGCACGGAGACTAGTATTTATACTATGCGATAATCACAGCAACAGTCACATTCAAACCAACGAATAACCATGTTTCGAAATTTTTCGACTTCGACTGCTGCTGTAGCAATGTTATTAGAAGAAAAAGAGAATGAGGAATATGCAGAAGTGGAACCAAAGAAAAGGAGGTTTGCTGTTCATCCGTTGAACGTAAAACGAAAAAAGGAGGGAGAGTTCACGCACTTTTTAAGGAGTTTGAAGACGATGAAGGTTTACCGAGACTGGAATTGATTATAGGTAGGCAGCTAAGCTATTGGAATTGCACAAATCTTGTGTGTCGTCTATTGATACGAATCGTATTGAATCACACAGACAAAAAAACGTGGCGGCACAAGCAAAACCTTCACGGCGACAATGCTGCCCGGTGCTGATACGTGTCAGCACTGACACGCTCCGCTCACGTTCGCTAAATAAGAACGTACCTATATGTTTTGTATGTAATGATTTTTTTGTGTCTCCCACGCTACGTGCTGGACACGCTCTGTGCTGGTAGACATGAATCGACCTTAAACAATTTTTGTTTAACACCTGTAACAACAACCTTAATTTTGTCATTTTGGCATCATGTAGACAGATACTTTGTGCAATAGTTGTCGGTCGGTCATCACACTCTTTTTTCGATAACATAAGCTAAAGTTCACGCTAATAAATACATTTGCTCAAATTAAGGGGGTTGAGATGGGAAGTTAGTGGTCCGAGTGGATGGAGGTCACGATAGCTCAAGTGGTAGAGCAGCGGCGTATCTAGCCAGGATCGTGGGTTCGAATCCCGCTCGTGCCATTGACTTTTTTATCTCAACTAAAAACCTTAATTAATTGTTTTATTTATTTATTTTTTTTTTTTTTAATTTCAACTACGAGTTTAAATGAACCCTCGGGGTTATGAAAAAAGCTTATTTGTAAGTTTATCAGGGTTCCTAATGAGCGGTTTACCTTACAGTGATGAGCGTCGTGTCAATGCTTAAACCCTTGTGGACGCCCCCCGTGTCAGTCTAACTTTAAATCGAGATTCACTACGCTCCATCGATACGTGTTTATGAGAATTTAACATCGATCACCTCATGATGGTCCCTGTAGTATTTTTTACCAGTATTAGAAGGGTGGGTGGAAAGGGCGGTCGAGTGAGAAGGGTTGAAGGAGAGGTCGTGGACGACAGGCAGTAAGAATTGGCGGAAATGGACTTCTCCTGGCCCTCTTTCACCGAAGTTTGGAAGGACTCCAAGATGACGACCCAGGAGGTTCTGGCACTTCAGGCTCCAGCTAAATATCACCTCATACTCCGGAGATGTTGAAAAAAAATATCTGATTAATAACTGTAAAAATGGTCGTTAACGTATTGGACGAGTCGCATCTGGCGATAAGTGCGATTGTCACCGTGACGATGCAGGTGATCTTCTTTTGCATCGCTGCTTATTTCCAATTCGACAAACTTACTGATTTCGCCGGGGGCGTCAATTTTATAATAATAGCGTTGACAACTTTTTTCCTCGGGCAGCAGCAGTTTAGACCCGTAAGTTGTAATTTCGTATCGAGACGGATATAAGAAATAATATTGGTTTTTGTCTAGTCTTACGATAATAGACAATTGATGGTCACTGCCTTGGTATGCCTCTGGGGGGTGAGGCTCTCGGGCTACCTCCTCTACAGGATAATGCAAGTCGGGAGAGATGCTAGGTTCGAAAGCAGAAAAAGCAACGTTATAAGATTTGCAGTATTCTGGACATTCCAGGTAAACCCCATTCACCTTTTACAAAAATACTGTTTTATTAAAAAGTTATTGTTAATTATAATATTGTAATCATTTTTAAACGTTAGAAGGAAGAATGGATGCTAAACCATCATGACTCTTAAGTCGTGCAGGTTTAGCGTTCTTCTCCCTGATTAGTATTTCGGTGAAAATATTATAAAATAAATAATTACTGGGCTAGTGAAAAAGTAATGCAGATTTTGAAAAGTTAATCAAAACTATTTTTAATTTTTATAACATAAAGAAAATTTATTCGAAATATTTTACATCAAAATCTTTCCATGGACACATCTTTGTCAACTTGTTATAATAGCTTTTATTCTGCTGACAAAAATCTTTATTTTGACTCACAATAAAGTCTTGAAAGGCATTTTAGGCTTCACTGCATTCTATAAAAATGTTATCCTTCAAGAAGTGATCAAAATGGCTAAAAAAGTGGATGTCTGTAGGCAAGAGGTTGGTGAATATGGTGGGTGCGAGGTTTCATATCCTAAGTCCTTAAGTTTCTGCAGGGTTGACATTGCGACATGTGACCCGGTGTTATCACGAAGAACAATTGGCCCCTTACAGTTTACCAATACTGGACAAAGGAGTTGCATTTTCCCAGGCATTTTGTCAATTTCTTTCCAATATTTCTCTGCTGTTTCACCATAATTCAGGAAATTATGTGTGTTAGTCAATGAATTCGGAGATCGTGAGATGCTGTCTGATGTGACGTAGGTTTTAGGAAAACATTTTCTTTATCATGCCATCGTTTCAATCTTTATTGAGATAATCTTCAGGGCCTGGGATTTACAAACGTTGTTTAATTTAATGTAGGATGTGGAACAATATGAATTTATATCCAGTCAAAGTATTTGTACTCACTCAAAGTGTTTGTTTTCTGCGTAAATGTGTCATTCTTGTGTCTTGTGTTGAGAGTGCCAGTGACATATTGCTGTTTTATGTTTATATAAGTTGGATTTTGAAGGGGTGGAGAAGGAAATTATAGTGAATAACCCCAAACAATCACCGTTTTGGTTCCGGGAAGAGTTTTGGCACTTCATCCTTGTCCATATACTGACCTGTATCGTTCAGAATCCATTTCTCATCGCACATGATGATTTGATCGAGAAATGGATCGTTTGGGTCTTGCAACAGAAGAGACATGGAAATTTCAAAGTGTTGATTCCTTTGAGCTTCTGTTAGTTTGTGTGGTACCAACTTGTCAAGCTTCTTTACTTTACCAATTTTCTCCAGGTGGCAAACAACGGTTGAGTGGCCAACACCAAGCTCTTCCGCAATTCCCCATGTTGTCTTATGTGAATTTTCTTCAATCAACGTCGTCAACGTTCGTCATCCACAATGGAAGGCCTACCATGACCTTCCCTATCTTCAAAATGAAATCTCTGAAAGCATCGCTGCACTGTGCATTTGCTAATGCTTCTCTCCCTCTAAACTGTATTTATGTTATGCATAAATTGCTTTTTGTTGGATTTGTTGTTACTCTTTTTTCTTTTTATACATGGTTTTATTTTATAACCTGGAACCTTTACCTTACAATGATTGAGCACTAAGTCAACACCCCATTCACTTATTATCATAGTAATAACATTTAAACTTAGTTGATAAATAAAAAAAACATGGTTGTGGAAAAAGTTATGTAATTATTAGTTCAGCAAACATAATTAAAGTAATTCCTGGCATACAGAAGGGGTTAATAACGTCCTTGTCCATGTTGGGTGTTGTTGACAAGGGGTCAGAACCATTTTACAATACGCTTTTCTACTAAATATTAAAATTCCAAGGGCTATGCTGGGATTCGAATCCAGAGCTGCTAGTGTGGCAAATATCAGTTGGATAATCCCTCGGTTATTTTGGTCCCCTGAAACTACAATAATGTTGTCTAGTATAAACTTTATTCAAGCATAAAATTTAATTTCAGGCAGTTTGGGTGTTTGTTGTAAGTCTTCCAGTGATATTCATAAATGCACCTCATAATTCCATTTCGAGAGGGGCTCCAAGAACGATGGCCCCGTTGGACTCTGCAGGGACAATTATGTTTTTTGCCGGGTTACTCATTGAAACGTATGCCGACCTCCAAAAGTTTTCGTTTCACTCTGATCCTGCCAATAAAGGAAAATGGTGCAATGATGGTAAACAAAATATATCTTACTTTGTTCCTTGTTTTTAATCACTTTGTCACTTTTTAGGTTTATGGAGTCTATCGAGGCATCCGAATTATTTTGGAGAGATTGTCGTTTGGATTGGAATATTCGTAATATCGACTAACGTAATTGAAGGATTTGAATGGATATCTGTTGCTAGCCCTATATTCACAGCTTTTATTATTCTCTTTGTTTCTGGAATTCCTTTAGTAGAAAGAGCAGCTGACATGAAATACAGAAAGTAAATATAATAAATTGTCTGGACTAAAAAATAATCGACTAATGTTTTTCTATTGTAGCGACCCGCAATATAGGATATACAAAGCATCAACATCCCCTCTCATACCTCTTCCGTCAGCATTCTACAGTGAAGTACCTCGAGGTATGAAGTTTATACTTTGCTTTGAGTACCCAATGTATGATTCTCTGGACGAAAAGGAAAAGTTAGACCCCACAGGTGTATCCGCTGGTTCCTAGCAAAAACAAATCCCAAGCAGTGAAATCATTCGTCTTTCAACACCGTTGCTTTCTTGCACGAGTGTTTAGAACAAAAAAAAAATCACACTGCTTGGGCACATTTATTGCATTGCCACCCTTTAGTACTATAATCATTTTCACAATGATAGTGTTTTAAATATTAACTTTCAACAGCACTTACTAGCCCAGAGGTTTTTACCTAGTATGAATAGAAATTGTCTTAAAAAAAAAAATCATTCGTGCTAAATTTTGGGTGGTACTTGTTCACATTAGTCTAATGTCTAAAGTATAGTTCTGGAAATTACAGTAATTTCCAAGTGGCCTAAATAACTAATTTTTTTCATATAAATATCTAATTTTAGAATATTCTATTTATAGAAATAGCAGTAGACTCAAAATAATCAAATTAAAAACATATACAATTATGAGGTATTTAGAAAACTAGTATACTTACATCTTTTATTAAACCATGTTATTATACAAAATTTATATAATCTAACATGTCTTAAGTTTTTATAATGGACAACAAAAATCATTTTCTTATAGACTGAGATGGATATTTGAATTATTCTAATAAATGTTCTGTGTAACACGATCAGAATAAAAAATAAATAAATAAAACAAGAGTAATAAGTCATTATTATTCAGAAAAACTACCAAAGTAGATTAAAACAATGGCTGAAATCTAGTTGATAAATCACACAAGTCAAAACGAGGAAATATATTTTTGAGCCATTTTACTATTTTGGCTAAGTATTGACTTAACCAAGGAATAAATTTCAAAATTGTTTCATCCACTTCTTAAGTACAAAAAATTCAAGTATTTAAGTATAACAACCAGCTTTAATACTATGCCACGTCTAAATTCAAAACTGATGAAGAATAAAAACTTGTTTTTTATTTAGTTACACTTGGAGAAAAATAACCTTGCATAAGATCATCTTTTGTTTAAAATACACATGTACATATGAAATTGTGCATATTACATTATATGTGTGGTGAATAGTGACGTTAATCGATATTTATTTAGAAATCGTGAGATGCGGTCTGGTGTGACGTAGGTTTCAGAAAAACATTTTCTTTATCGTGCCAATGTTTCTATCTTTATTGAGATCATCTTCAGGGCTCAAAGTGTTTGTCTTTTGTGTAATTGTGCCATTCTTGCGTGTCGTGTTGAGAGTGTTGAGTCAATAAAGATCGAAACGTTGGCACGATAAAGAAAATGTTTTTCTGAAACCTACGTCACACCAGACCGCATCTCACGATTTCTAAATAAATTACATTATATTTTGTGCATATAAAAATAACAATAGTCGTATTGAGATTAGTTGAATTGATTGTACAGTTACAAGAAGGAAAGAAGCAAACCAGAAAATTATGGCAAATAAAACTATAAGTTCAACACCAATTTTGTTTACATTAAAAACCGAATGTTTTTAGTCAAGACGTATTTAAACAATGTTTTATACTTATTAAAATTTATGTCTAAATAATTTTTCCAGCAATAATTAATTACATATCTAGATTAATGTTAATATATCAAGGGAATTTTTGTGTTCGAAGTGAGAATATCAATCATTTAAAAGTTTTCAAAGTGAAATGCAAGACAGCTCAATAGCATTTCAATAAATACGTTTTCCAAAATCTTAACTATAGTTACGAAACATTTTTTTAACCTATTTAAAATCGTTTCTATGATACGAAAAGATATTACGAGGAGAAAATGGTTCCATTTGATCTCAGAATGTTAGCTGTAACAGTTTTCAAATTATTTTTACCGCTATTTTTTACAGCTTGTCCATGTAGCATATGACATAGTTATTTATAATAGAGTTCATATTTAAAAAAAAATTAAATGGTAATAAATACATAAAGAATTATTATTGTATAATATGATACATTATGGACAGTTTAAACCATAGAATGTGTCAATTTTATTACGTACGTATAATACACACACAAGCACATGCACAGTTGGGTAAAATCTAAATTATTTGTTAAATATGTATTTATTAATAGAGCTTGTAAAGCTATGATTTTAATTAGGACAAAATTTGTATTGTCCAAAAAATCATTTTTTTTATTTTCAAATTCCATACCTTGAAAAGAAAATTTATGAATGAAAAGGTATACAAAAAATGATTGTTCTTATTTTAAAAGACATTTTATGTCAATGAACGAAGTGCGAAGGAATCGTGTTATATTTTTGTAAACAGATTTTTAATTTTGTATAAAATTATTAACATTGTATTTTTAAAAAAATACTTTGTAAAACCCCTCATTTCATTAAAATGTCTTCCCCAATGGAGATAATTTTGAGTTCAACCGTAACTCATCGACAAGAGAAGGTTGTGCCAAAATAATTTGAATGATGAACGAAGAAGAATTATTATAAAAGTGATCATTACACTTAAACGTATCAAATTTTAGTTTATTTATGAGAAAAAATGTGTAGATGTTAAGTTTTTTTTAATACTTAAAGTTGCAAAATATTTATAAAAAATTAAATCTTAAACTATAAAACACTAGCCAATCAATGATAAGCATTTTGAGAAAAAAGCCATTTGGAGCGTGTATAAGGTACAATAAGCCAGAAGGCTGCAGTGCCTGGGGAATAAACGCCCCGCTTCCCAGCATCCCTTCCATGGAGCGTGTATAATGAATAATTTGTAGCAAAATTTTTTTTTGTCTAGTTAGGTTTGAAATACAAATGTTAAACAATTAAGACTTATAGAGTATAATATAAACAATCTTCCTTCCTCGTTCTAGCTCTAGATTTAACGTAAAAACAAGTGATTTGTGTGTTAACACTTCATTAAGAAAGTGTTGTAGATATGTTATTCTTATTAGAATAAATTAATTCAATCAGAGACCTGGTAAATTTCAAAACTTATATATAAGTTTTAATGGTGCTCATAAAGCTATAAATTAGCAATAAACCTTATATATTTAAATTGTAAAATTTTCTCCTGTGGTCTGCGGGGATTAAACTGCTATAGTATAGATGTAACCTGATCTGCCTGTGCTCGCTGATTTTGTTAATGGAACACATTTCGGCATTTCACAATCTTCAGTGTTAAGTTTGGGTAATTCTGTGGAATTAAGTTTTAGTTACTTAACACTGGAGATAGTGAAATGATGAAATGTGTCTGACTTATCTATTTAATTAATTTATTTTGTAATTTTAAAACACCATTAGAATAACATTGGCTGAACTATTTCATATTTTGTAGATTTCATCTTATATAAGAGAAAAATGCAAATTAGAATTTGTGTACTTAATAAAAATATTTATACAATTAAAATATACTAATATAAATAAACATCTAGATTATAAATAATAAATAGAATAAATACTTATGTCTAATTATTTCTTGTGCGTGTATTTATAATTTGTATAATTTTTTTCCTTCCGGCCAGCTAGCAGCTAGGGCTATTGCCAGCTCCTCGTGTTTTATTTATCTCGCTTTTTTTTTATTACCTCTATCTTTGATGTTTAACCCTTCCACATGTGATTAAAATGTTCTAGGTCAATTAAAATAAACATTCATATTATTCAATGATTATCTAACCTAAGTTTGGCGAATCTCAAGATCTCTTGATATACAGCTGAAACCCCATGCCTACAACTTCGTTAAAATTATGTACAACCTAAACCGACAGTATGAAGTCTAGCAATGCGATTTACCTTGACACTTCCATTCATTCATGCTAATAAATACATTCACACATAGTAAACATCATGTGTTCACTATCCTAAGACAACCTAATTAGTTCAACAGTGGGTACTCGATATTACGGTGTCCACACACACTGAACCACTTATGAAAATAAATACATTCACACAATCGGGTAGTCACCAGCGTTTTTGATGTCACACCTGTGAGCAGTATTTATTATGTAGTCACATGACTTACATCATATATATTTTGTACAGTGTATAGTACTATACAAATATATGTTTGTACAATGTAGTAATTATACGTATAAACATGCACATGCACATTTTTAAAAATGACCAGCAAAAAATTAGAAAATTTTTTTAATTTTGAAAAATCAAAATTTTACCTAAATCAATAGCAAATCGATAATATGCTCAGAGAAAAAAATTGAACACTTGTATTTTGTTGATTATTTCATACTATATTTTTGTCATGTTGTAATTACAACAAATTTATTTCAATGTAAACCAAATTGAACAAAATAATTTGTTTTAAAAAATATTTAATTATAACGAAAGAAAATTCACCAAAACACACAAAAAAAAAAATCATTTAGCTGTATAACAAATTGTTAGTTAAATTTTAATCTATGCGTATAAAATATAGTAATTATACATAGAAAATGCACTTGCATACTTTTAGAAATGACCAGTACATTCAAAATCTCAAAATGGTCTTGTATTTCAACTAAACCTCCAGCCCTGGGTTGTATAAAATTTGTTAATTTTGAACAAATGAAAGAATTGTTTTTCAATTTTAACCAAACCTACGGCAAATTGATAATACAAAAAAATTGGATAACGTTGGATAATCTTTAGTTGTTATTGTGTAAATAAAAATAGTCTATTCTTATATCATACATTTCATAGTTCATTATTGTATATTATGATTAATTTATGTATAATTACTGCTGTACTTATATTATCTTTTATTGATTTATGTTATTGACATGTAGTTAATTGAATGTAGTAAAAATTAAGGTATTATTCTTTAATTGTTAAATAGACAAGGCTAGTAGAACTTTGAAACTTCTAGGAGTTAAACAAAGGTTGTTTATCAGCCTTAATTACAGTTAATAGCTTTAGAATGTGTAATTAATTATTGCATTATTTACATAACTATTGTCTTTATAAACAGATAACTTTTTTACAATCTAATTCAGCAATAGATTTATTGTATTAATTAAAAAAAAATTGCACATAATTTTTAACGATGTTTATTTAAGGCACTGTGACATATGAATTGTTGATTCTAATAAAGTTTTTTTTAATATATTGTTTCTTTTATCTTTTAATGATTTAAACCTTAAAAAAACTCAATTTGCTCGATAACTGGTTAAATTCATACTTTCCCAAGTGCATCTGTAAAATTGTTGTAGATGTTGATAATTTTGGATAGATCACACCAAGTCACCAAGAGAGGGGAGTGACTGAGACTTAAGTCTTATCACATTGGAATGGTGATTCTCATCACAAAACAATATAAAATGAGCATAAATGGTATGCTAAGTAATAGCCGACTTCTTCGGCCGACCCCTTACACTGTATAGCAAGTTTAATGTAAGAAAGGTCAATAAGAGAAACACAGCCATGAATGCTTATCATAGCCTAAGAAGATAAGAGTTCTTTTTTTTTTATATTTTCAATACGATAGGAACGGGTATTTTTATAGGAAATATAAACCAGTTTGTCAAGAAATCCAACATGGGAGGAAGGCTTTCATCCGTAGATCCCATGGAAGTTCAAGTTCCTGAGCTTGAGAAGCTTTTGGAAAGGGATCCTTACTTAAAGTCTCACGAAAAGGAATTTAGAAAAAGGTCTGTTTTGAAATTTATATGTTGAAATTATTGTTTTTTTAATTTTTATTTTTTATTGTATATTTGAGTCGATGCGGTCCTCTGGGCTGAATTTTTTACCGAAAACCTGTTGCCTTGTTTGTTTCTGCCATCATTTGTTTTTGATTTAAGTGATTTAAATTTATGTTTTTAGATATGCTGTGATGGAAGATTGTGTGGAAAAAATTAAATCCGAGTGGGGAGGCCTAGAAGATTTTTGCCAAGCGTATAAAAAGTTCGGTATCCATGTCAATACTGACAATTCCGTCGATTGTATGGAGTGGGCGCCCGGTGCTTGTCAGTTGTACCTGTGTAGGCTTTTGAGTAAGGCAGGATTTTCAGTCGTTTCATTTTATATTCTTTGCATATTTTATATTAATATAATATAGATGACCGGGACAAAATGTTGCATCCATTTGAGAAAAAGGATTACGGGATTTGGACATTGCACTTAGACCCGAACAGCGATGGAAGTTGTAAAATACCTCATTTGAGTGAATTGAAGGTATTTTTCAAAATTCGTTGTCAGAGTGTGTTTGACTTTTTCTTTTGTTTTATTTTTAGATATGTGTCCAGACGAAAACTGGAAATTTAGAGAATAGATTAAGCCCTTGGGCAACGTATGTTGTAAAACCTCCTAAAGAGGAAGGTCTCACGTATAAACATCTATTTTGGAACCCTCCTGAAAATAAAGTATGCTTAATTACTTTTTGAAAACTTCCTATAATTAAAAAATTTATCCTTTAGAAATACAAATTTAAAAATACTCGGCCAAAGCCTTTGAGATCTCTTAAGATTTATGAGTGCCACGTCGGAATAGCTTCTCAGGAGGGTAGAGTGGGAACTTATAAAGAGTTTGCTGAGAATATTGTACCGCGCATTGTCAAATTAGGTAATTATTAACAATCAAATTGGAATATTTTCTGTTCAATTTTACAGTTTAATAGGGTACAATGCATTGCAAATCATGGCAATTATGGAACACGCTTATTACGGAAGCTTCGGTTATCAAGTTACAAGCTTTTTTGCCGCTTCAAGGTATCAAAAAGAGAAATATGTTACATCAGCATTTTAAAACTTTTATGAATTTACGTTCTAGTCGTTATGGAACTCCAGAAGAACTAAAAGAATTGATCGATGTGTGTCACAAAGAAGGTTTGTTTGTGTTATTGGATGTTGTCCATTCTCATGCTTCGAAAAATGCTTGGGATGGACTGAATCAGTTCGATGGCACTGAAGCTTGCTATTTCCATGACGGACAGCGCGGCATGCATCCATTTTGGGACAGCAGATTATTTGATTATTCACAGTAAGCGATTGGAAAATTTTTCCTGTAAAACCTTAAAAAATTACAATTTGATATAATTTTCACAGGCCTGAAGTTTTGCGTTTTCTTATATCAAATCTATGTTGGTATTACGAAGAGTATGGTTTTGACGGTTTTCGGTGAGTTTGGAACTTTATTAGAAAAACTATTTTTTCATTTTCTTTTTTTTTAATTAATAGTTTTGATGGTGTCACTTCAATGTTATACCATAATCATGGCATGCAAGGCTTCTCTGGTGACTACAACGAATATTTTGGCCTCAATGTTGATACAGATGCTTTAAACTATCTTATGGTAGCAAATAATATCTTGCATCTGCGATACCCTGATGTTATTACTGTAGCAGAAGTAAAACACATAAGATAATTTTTTTTGTTTTGTTTTTGTTAACACTTGTTTTCTTAGGATGTTTCTGGCATGCCAGCCCTGTGCAGACCAGTCAAAGAAGCTGGTGTAGGATTTGATTATAGACTCGGCATGGCGATTCCTGATAAATGGATCCAGCTGTTAAAGACGACGAAAGACGAAGACTGGAACATGGGAAATATCGTTCACACTTTGACCAACAGGAGGTGGATGGAAAAAACAATCGCTTACTGTGAATCTCATGATCAAGTAAGATTAAGATTAAGATTAGAGTAGGAGTCAGCATCTTTAAGGCCTGTGCTTCATGGCCAGTATTGGTCTATTGTACATCTCCATTTCTAGAGCTCTTTTTATCAAATCCCAAAGCTTTTTCAAGGACTCGTATCCTTCAGGCCTGGGCGTTTCCTCTCCCAGGAAAATCTCACCCTACATAAGCCTTCATAACAAAGGACATGCTCCCCTAACATATGCTCCTGGGGTCTGCAGTGTCCAGTTAGCAGACCAACTATTATTTTAGTCCTAACACATCCTAGATTTAGTAGTTCTACCGTTAGTTTTTGCAATGAACTTTTCTTTGAACTACACATATCTCTGTATGTGAACTGGGCTATATTCCCATTGATTTTGATTGGACTTTTTAATTCATTGTCTGATGGATCCTCGTTTTTAGTACTTTGGTATGTCACAAAAGGTTCAGGATCGATAAGTGTCTTTATCGAACTTTCCTTGGGCAATTTATCAGCCTCTTCATTCCTCCTCTGTACTGTGTGCCCTGGTACTTAGACAAGGATGATTTTGCTGTATTCCCTGATGTCAGACAGAGCCCTAATGCAATGACTGGACTTTACCGCACTAATTGTGCCTCCTGAATGTCTGAGTAGAAATGGCTAGTCTTCTATTAACAATACCTAGCTTCGTAATCCCTTGGCTTGTCAAAAATATTTTCTGTCATGAGTTGTTTAAATTAACAATTAATACCCAACTGTTTATTTTGTTATTGAATTTCAGGCACTAGTAGGCGACAAGACAATAGCATTTTGGCTGATGGATAAAGAAATGTATACAGGGATGTCGTTACTATATGGTAGTTCTATAATAATAGAAAGGGGAATTGCGCTTCATAAAGTTATTCGACTTCTTACTCATAGTCTTGGTGGAGAAGCTTATTTAAACTTCATCGGTACATTAAAATAAAAATTAATAAAATAAACACGTTATAAACTGCTATTGTTCATAGGTAATGAATTTGGGCATCCAGAGTGGCTCGATTTCCCAAGAGAAGGAAATAACGAATCATACCATTATGCACGGCGACAATGGAATCTCGTTGATGACTGCAGTTTGAGATACAAACAACTCAATGATTTTGACGCAGCTATGAACAATTTAGAATCCAAATACAATTGGCTATCGTCTGGCCCAGTAATTTAGCGACACTTATAAATTTAAAAAAGTCATTAATTTTTTTCCCCCACCAGGGCTATGTAACTTGGAAGCACGAAGATGATAAAATAATAGTCTTTGAAAGGGCAGGACTAGTGTTTGCTTTCAACCTGCATCCAACGAAAAGTTTTCCTGACTACAGGGTCGGCGTTAATGAGGAAGGCCATTATAAGATCGTATTGAGCAGTGATGATAAAGAATTTGGCGGGCATGAACGCCTTTTAAAAAATATTCTGTATATTACAGGATCACAAGAGTTCGCTGGAAGGAAACATTCTTTCCAGGTATTTTCTTTTTCTTTTTTACAATTTTTGTTTTATTTTATATTTATATTATTTATGTTAATTACATTGTAATAAAAATAACCTATAAACTACATATTTTTATTATAGATATACATTCCTTCAAGGGTGGCCATCGTATTCGCAAAATCCTGATCTATTTCAAAACAGTCAGAATTAAAAAAAATTTTTGCAATAAATGTAAGGTTTTTTAAAGATATGGTTATATAAGTAGAATATAAATAAAAAAATACAATGTTTTGTAATTAAAATGTTTATTTTTATGTCTGTAATAAAGCTGTTAATAAAATTATTGTTTAAATTTATTTCATAATAGATAAACAGGGGGCGTCGGTGGCCGCAAGGTTTAGTCTTTGACACGGCGCTCATCACTGTAAGGTAAAGGTCCCGGGTTCGAATCCAGCGGCCCTGCATTCGAACCCGACATACTTACAAATGGGCTTTTTTTCAAAAACACCGGCACCCCGAGGGTTTATATGACCTCTGCTGTTGCGAACCCTCGTAAAAAAAAAAAAAAAAAAAATAATAGATAAACTGACATACAAATATTATTATACTGTTATAACATATTGAAATATTCCTAGATTTTTAAACGAAATAGTTTGTTGTGCATAAATTAATACAAATTCATAATGTAATTTTTAAATTTAAGGGAGGGGACTGTGGTGGCCAAGTGGTTAGGGCGACTCGTATTTGCCACCCTAGTGGTTACGGGTTCAAATCCCAGCACAGTCCATGATTTTTTCAACGAATGGCTATGAATAGTTTGATAAAAATTGTAATGTGGTTTGACCCTTTGTCTGGGAGGGGTAACCGTTATGTATAGGTCTTTAAGCCCTCCTGAAGTCCTGAGTCCTGTTTGACAGGACTTTGTTTACTTAATTGTTTTTTAAATTATACATAAATGCGTTTTATGCATACAGTATTATCATTTTATAGGTTAAGGTTAAGATAAAAAATGGTCAACATATTTATGATAGATCTCCGGGCAGGATGATAGCTGTTCGGTGATTGAATGAAGAGTGACCAGGAGGGTTTTGTGGAATTTAGAGTATTTCCTTAGAGTTTTGCCATATGCACAGGGTATATTTAGGTCAATGGGTACGTAGAATGGTGCATTTAGTATTTTTGACTGGGAATTGAATGATGGAAAGTTTGTTCAAATTCAAAATTGTCTTAGCAGTTCTTGGATTTAAGTCAGGTATGGGGATCCCAGTTTAATCTCTTGTCTAGGTGCATCCCTACATGTCACACCTGGTTTGCAATAGGATGGATTTATTATTGAAGTAGATTGGAGGCGAGGTTTTTCCATGGAGGATGGTGATATTAATTTTTGCATTTCTTTACACGATTTCTTGATTAGGGAAAGATGTTGCTTCAGGAGGTAAGAAGAGTTTTAGGGTATGATGCCAGCTGTATATATCTAGTAAAGGAAAGGAGCTCGAAGGCTTGAGGAACTCAGCTTTTATGGGATTGTATGAGGAAAGGACATGAAAACATCGGTCAAGAGATAGCGTAGGATTAGACATATATAAGGTTAAGGTTAGGAGTTGGGCTTTTTACAACCTAACACACTACAATATTGGTCTATTGTGTAAGCTTCATTATTATCTAAAGCACTTTTATAAAGCCTTTTCTATCATATCTAAAGCTTTTTATCAGAGTAAGAATCAGCCTGTATAGGCCTTCACACCAACTTCTTTTTCTTCTTCCTGAAAATATTTGTACAGGTTGTTTCTGCTGCTTTTATTGCATATGCCTCAGGAGTATGTCGTGTCCAATTGGCAGTCCAACTATCATTCTAAGCCAAATACATCCTAGGTATAGTAGTTCTGCCGTT
Organism: Cimex lectularius; assembly: GCF_000648675.2. Taxonomy (NCBI): domain Eukaryota; kingdom Metazoa; phylum Arthropoda; class Insecta; order Hemiptera; family Cimicidae; genus Cimex; species Cimex lectularius. The sequence goes on along the minus strand of NW_019392939.1, from coordinate 470,072 downwards.
TTTGCAATGTTTCTTTTGGGAGCTTTTTGCCTGCCTCCTAGAATCCCATTTAACATGTTATGCTATTTCGTCTTCATCCTGGCAATACCTGTACAAGTTTTTTCTGATTCTCTGAGTTTAAGTATATTTTAAGTGTTAGAAGTATCGAACACTTTTTTAGTCACAATAATCTAGATCACGGTATGGTCTTGAGAAAACAATCAATCGTTATTGACAATCTGCATGCTTGCAGTAACAATTGAATTTGCTTTTTCATCAAGATCATACCATGATCCAGATTATTCGTTTATATATATGCCTCTGCAGTTTACAGGATCCAGTCCAAATATCATCCTAATCCTAACACATCCTAGCTTTAATAGTTCTGCTATTAGTTTTTGCAATTTGAGTTTGTTTGCATGTTTCTATCTTAGAATACATTTCCATTGAACAGAGGACTTATTCTTAATCCATTGAATGATGGATCTACTTCGGTATCCTACAAAAGAGTTTAGGGCTGATAGGTGCAAGGGCCATTGAAAGCCAAATATTAGAGTAGGAGTGGCCTCTTTATGACCCGCATACTGTGATCAGTATTAGTCTATTGTGCAGCTCTAGTGTTGTCTAAAGCTCCTCGTTAAGCTTGCTTTTTACCAGATCCCTAAGCTTTCTCAAGGACTCCCTTGTATATCCTTCAGGCCTGGGCTTTTCTTCTCCCAAGAGTAGGAATCTCATCCTAAATAAGCCTTCGCACCAACAAAGGACATGTTCCACTGTCTTCTTTCTGACAATACCTGCACAGGCTGTTTCCAAAAATCTACACATTATAACAGATAATTTTGGACCCCTTCACATGCCCTCAGCCCTGCTGGGAGAAAACTCGGTCTTGGGGTGTGAATAAAATTTTGATGTTCTTCTTGAGCTAAACTGCAGAATCTGACCTATATGCGATTTTTGATTAATTAACGTGGTTGGTCAATTGTTTTAAATTATGTTTCCTTTTTGCTTTTGAATTGTTCCTTGTAAGATTTCTTTATTGCTTTCTATTTGGTTTAATTGAGTTTGTAAGTGCCAAACCATCGTTAATTTTTTTTTTTTAAATAAACGACCAAGAGTACAAAGCTTTACATCTATTTTTTTATTTTGAACAATTAATTATGAACAGATGCTCCAGTTACAAAGTTGGTGATCTCTCATTTCAAAGAACGCAGTGTCCAGTTAGCATTCCAACTAATATTCCAGCCCTGACATGTCCTACGTTTAGTAGTTTACCCTTTCAGCAATGTCCTGGAATACAATCCCATTAAACCGAGGAACTTTTATTAATCAATTGTCTAATAAGTGGCAATTTGACCAGTCTTCATCAAACTTTCCTTGGTCAATTTATCGTTCCACTTGGTGTATGTCCTGTGTTTCCTGGTAACAAGGAAAATTTTTTTCCTGTCCCTAAATAATAGAACTGTGAATTTTTTTATATGACAAACAATAGAGTGAAATCCATCAGAAAAAGCATTTAATGACAAAGAAACTACTTTCAAAGAACATCACATTAAACAAGAAACTATATGTTCTTTCCTTCCATTAAAAAAGTATATATTTTATAAACTTTTTTCTATTGGTTTTTATATATTTTAGATACATTTATGTTCAAAGTTATGAAAAAGAAAACTATTTAAAGGGGACAACCAGGTTCATCCATAGAGCTCTACATTGTTCCACAGCTCGAAAAAAATAAAACAAAATACAAATTTATATATAAAATTAACATTTATTTAAGTAATAAAATAATAATTTAAAAAATTACATTCCCGCTGACCAGTGTTGTCATCTGTTGGCTCCGGTATCAAGCATCGGATCCCCTCGAGAAACCGGAGTGGGAGTATATTTAAACAGCTAGGAAGGCTATGCCTGTTGTCATTCTCCGGTTGTCGAGCCGAACTGTTCGTTGTCGTCGCCGTCGTTGTCATCCGCCCGTCTGTAACCAGTTGTCAAAATGTCGAGACTGCCATCCGCTCAACAGTTGACCGAACACAAAAACGCCACTAAAGTGAGTTTAAAGATTTTATCCAATTCATTGTTACAGATTTACGTATCACTTTATATGGTTTCTCCTGGTATTGTGTGCGCATGAAAGAGCCCGTGGTTTTTTTTCATATTTAAAGTCATGTGAAACAAGGCTCAAAAATTCTCACGTGGTTCAATTAGCACTGGGTTTCTTTTTTTAGCAGAAGACATCAAAAGTTAAATTTTTTATGCTAAAAATGTTTTTTGTTTATTCACACACACTCCCAAAATTCATTTTATAACTCACTCACTAATGCACTCATTTAATCACAGGGCACTCACACGCTCCTATTCATTCACTTCCACTTCCTAAATTGCGTATCATTTTTACATTAATCACGCACCAAAATTATTTCGCCAGAAGAAGTATCATAAAATCATAAATCTCAACACACACCATTTATTCATTCATGCTGAGGAGAGACGTTCAATCAATCGACCGACTCACACATGCATTAATTTACAAACGCTCTCTAACTCTCACAAGCATATCACATCACAAAATCACTAATTCACTCACATACCGCGTTCATCCACTCTTAATCATTACCTTACCTAATCAATCACTAGCTCATGATATACGATTTATTATTCACTAAACAATCAATTTTACCACTCACTAAGTTGCACAATCCATCATCACCTCAGTCTCAGACATACCATTTATTCGTTCATTCTGAAGAGAGGCACTTAATCAATCACTAACTCAATCAAACTACCTACATTCACGGAGCGCTATCTAGCCCAATCAATCAACTTACTTATTCACATGCACACGTATTAATTCACAAACGCACACTAACTTAACAAAAGAAAGTAACCATCTCGCTTACAAGCATACCGCATTCATTAACTCTCACTCACTAACTTACTGAATCATTCACTTCCACAAAATCACTTACTCAATCACTCAAAAACTCACTAACTTGCGCAATCCATCATCACCTCAAGACACACCATTTATTCGTTCATTCTGAGCAGATACAATTAAAGTCAATAACTCATTCACACCACATTCAATCACAATACACTATCTGGCTCAATCAATCAACTCACTCACATACCTATTAATTAACAAACGCTCACTAACTTAACAAAATAAATAACCATTTCAATTACAAGCTAACTGCATTAATTAATTAATTAATTTACTGAATCATTCACTAACTCTCACAAAATCGCTTACTCATTTACCCAAACACTCTCTAATTTGCACAGTCCATCACCAACTCAACACACACACCATGTATGGATTCATTCACTATCACTCAGCCAATCACTAGTCTCATTCACACTCACAGAGACACTTATTCATTCACAAACATCAATCACTAACTCTCATAAAATCATTACTCATTCACACAAACAATGTTTACGTAGTTAGTGATATACTAACTCAACACACACCACTTATTATTCGTTCATTCACTAACCACATTCATTCACTCACTAACTTCCTCAAATCTCAATCAATCACAGGATATCTATTTATTCACAAATGCTCACCAATGTACACAATCCATAAAATTTCACAGACTAATCATTATTTCTGAGGAGAGGTACTTAATCAATCTCCAACTCACTCACAGTCCTTGGCCAGTTGGGGCTGAGTCGGTCGTCTAAGAAATTTGAAACCATCTATTAAAAAGTTAATTATGTCAATTAGTAGACATATTTAAGATTGTTTTACCCTGTTGAAGGCCTTAAAATAGGTCGAAAACATTATAATAACAAAAATTGCTTTGTCATCCAGACCATACCAAGATCCAGATTATTCGTAATTCACATACTACATTCATGCACACCTATTCATTCCCAAATGTTCTCTCTCACACAATCACCTTCTCATTCACCCAAACACTCGATTTTATATTGAATTTAGTGATTTGAGATTATACAAAATTGCCCACGTCCAGAGCTAATTAATGTTCAATAATTGCCTATTTGGAACTGCATTCTTCTTATATTTCCAGTCAGTCTAAACAGTTTTGCTTTTAAAGATTATTTTTTTAAGTAAAGTTTTATGCTTAGGGGACAAATCAAGTTTCTGACTAGTTTCTACGTGACTGTAAATATGTCCAAAATTGTTTATGCATTTTTGAAAACGCCTTTCTTTTCAAATCTTATGAAGAAATTCATGGATTACTTGCATTCTTGTTTCGAACTTCTTATCTTATGTTCCTAACCCACAGAACGGTTCAAGGCATGCCATTTGACATCCTATTATTAATTTCCCTCTATTCCTAGCAAAAATAAGGCTGTACTAGGAATAGTATTTCCATTCTAGACAAAGAGGTCAGGAAAAACAATGTTAAAGTAAGATAGTTTCCATGGCACTAAAAAAATTTAAAAAAAATCGGAAACAAAAACAACTATTGAAATCATAAAACAATTAACAATAATCAGGTGCAAGAAAGTCTTTAAAAAACGCTTAACTGCACAATATAAATAATAAAAGGACCATGAAATATGTTTGATTTCAAAGGGATTTTTTTTCTTCAGACTTAAAGATGGGGCTTAAAGTTCATGGTTGAAACAGGTTTTGGATAATGCACAAGCCGCTAAGCGCAACAGTTCTTTCACCCGATCTCAACATTCTATTCAATAACCAAAATTCCCAGTGTTTCGTCGGTCATTTGAACAACGAATACTTTTTTGAGATTTGACCAACACCGCCTGACTTTTGCCCACTCCTCCGCCCATAAAGCAAGAAGGAAAATTGCCAAACTAAACAATCAACTTTTGCTGATGTACGAGTACGTTGAACCCAGATTAAAATAAGCCTTTCACACTCACAACTCTCACTATCTTTCTATCGGTTTGGATAACACAACGAAACATGCCAACACAAATTTTATACTCGCTCGCACGCAGTCACACACACGCAGGTCATCTTCAGTCATCAATTATTGACTCACTAATTACAATCGCAAAGTCACCATGTCGATCTGGCCTTCTCTCACACAGACATCAACCACACAGACACACCAAAATCATTTTCCTCAGCAGGAGAGTGAGGAAGAGACCATATCTTTCATTCTCTCAAACATTCAATAAATTACTCAATCCATCACCAATTCAACACACACCACATTCATACAATAAATTACACAATCCATCACCAATTCAACACACACCACATTCATACAAGGGTGAGATACTTAATCAATCACTAACTCATGCTCATACTGCATTCATTCAATCCCATACACTAACATGCTTAACCAATCTCTAGCTACACAGGCGCACATATGTTCGTATACAAACGCTCGCCTACTTACACTATCAACCACTAACATAACTCCCATTCATTCTGAAGAAAGAGTCAACAGGATCAATCAGTAACTCACTCACATATCATATTTATTCGCTCTAATAGCTCAATCATTCTAACTAATTCATGAATCCTCACCAACTTCAGAACTTACTTATTCATCCTAAGGAGATACCTAATCAATCACTAACTCGGTGACATTTCACATTCATTCGCTCTCACTCACTAACTACCTCAATCAATCATTCAAACGCACACGTATGCATTCATGAATCCTCACCAACTTCAGAACTTACTCATTCAACCTGAGGAGATACCTAATCAATCACTAACTCGGTCACATTTCCCATTCATTCGCTCTCACTCACTAACTACCTCAATCAATCATTCAAACGCACACGTATGCATTCATGAATCCTCACCAACTTCAAAACTTACTTATTCATCCTGAAGAGCTACCTAATCAATCACTAACTCGGTGACATTTCACATTCATTCGTTCTCACTCACTAACTAGCTCAATCAATCATTCAAACGCACACGTATGCATTCATGAACCCTCACTAACTTCAGAACTTACTCTTTCGTCATGAGGCGATACTTAATCAATCACTAACTCACATACCGCATTCATTCACAAACGTTCAGTAACTTACACAACAAAACAACTAATTCACTCACAAACCACATATTCGTTTTGTCACTCACTATCTCTCACATAATCACCTGCTCATTCACCCAAACACTCACTTTTATGCTACAGTTATTGATTTTGAATTTAACAAAATTGTCCATACCCAGATCCAATTCCTACCTCTTTAATGAGTTTAATAATTACCTACTTGGAACATTATTTCTTCCCGCATTTCCAGTCTCTCTCACTTTTATCCAACCAAAATTTATTTCAGTTAATTTGTTGAGATGATACAGTTAGTGTCACAAGCGGGATTCGAACTCACGACCTTCAGGCGCTGTTCAATTTAAATTTATTAATGAATTTCGTGCGAAGGCCAGCTACTTGCAAATTCACATTTGCGTTATTCTGTTACAAATCGGTCAGCGTGTTAATCAAGGATTTGTAAATGTAATAATATTTACTTAACGAAAATTGAGACGAAGTCTGATTAGTCCTATTGGTGGCTTAGGCGCCGCTAATAGCATCGCTACGATATCAACTGACATAAGAGCTGCGCTTTTGGCTGACATAAGAGCGGAATATTTTTCACCTACCTTCATAAAATACAAATGGGGGAAATGAAACACCTTGGCATCCTAAATTGTCTCGACATGCAGTTAACCATCCAGCCGGACTAGATCTGCTACCCCTACATCAGCCATATCTCGATGAGCAAACGATGGACTTACCTGGCGGTGATGCTTGCTCTGTTTGCCAATAAAGCAGTTGGAGGGAATATTTGTTTCTGATTGTCAAGACACCTCAATGACTTTGGTGCTAGAGCCCTTCGTGATCACATGTTGTGCATAGTCATTGTACAGTTGGAACTGTCAATAAGCCTTGTGGTATTAATATTTCAAGCAAGAGCGGACAGGACGACTGGGATAATCATATTTAATTCTCGGGCCACTATGCAGCCCAAAATATCAGTGATGATTTTGACGGCTTCTATTTTTACCTCACGTCTCCTCATGAACTTGTTAATGAAAATAACAAACTTGAAAAACGGGTTTTGTTTTCTAGGGAGGCACCATGTTGCCTTTCTCCTCGCCAATAAGATTTTACTGTATCGTATTCCTTTTAATTTTTTTCCTGACCTGATATGTTCTTGTTTATCTTGTGTACACATACAGATTTGGATGTAACCAGAATTAATATTTCATTATGACTTTTTTTCTTCTATTGTTAATATATACAGATGTATCTGACCATTTATCAATCAAACCTGTCAAGCTTGTATAAATATTACAAGCATCGATATTTGAACGTCAAAGAATTATTTTAATGTTGCTCACATATAAAAGTAAAAATCTCTCCTTTCACTCTTCACATTGAGAGGCTGGTTGCCCCGTTACCAGATCAAATTCCGACGGGATTTTATTCAAACGCCGTGTCAGCTTATTGAAAATCAAGCGGATAATCTTTTTAAGTGGTAAGAATTAAAAAAAAACGAAATGTTTAGATTCCAACTGTGGTGCTGAATTTGTGCTATGTCACTGTTGAAAATGGCCCAATGATACATCGTTTAATCAATCTAGTTATTTAGATATCTATACAAGATAAGGAAATAAACCTTATTTCTTGAAATTATTACGGCAATGCAAAACAAAATCCGCCGAGTGAATTGTTTTTTGTTTTTTTCGACGAGGCGGATTACTTTCAAAAGCTGGTCGGCGTGCCGTGGGCTTAACGCTGAAAAGTGAAAGCTTCCAGGCTAAGTTCCTTTCTAGATTTTTTCTCGGTTTGCCTCTTGAGTAAAAAGAGGAAAATTTCAACTTGTTGAAACCAAACAACATGTTAATTACCAATTTTCTCTTAATTAATGCTTACTTAATTGTCAACAGTTTCTTTGCACTTACTATTCAATGAATACATTTATAGGACCAAATTAACCTTTAATTGTCTTTAAAGGTTACAAAACTGATTTTCCTCACCAAACACATTCGATTTTAAGTAAATTATAAAAAAAATTATTTTCTTCCTCAGACTGCTCCAGTCCTTACGTCTGGCTCGGGAAATCCTCTTGATACCAAGACAGCATCCTTGACCGTCGGCCCAAAAGGCCCTGTACTTCTTCAGGATTTTGCTCTTCTCGATGAACTCGCTCATTTCGACCGGGAGAGGATTCCAGAACGTGTCGTCCATGCCAAAGGAGGAGGTTGATCTTTTTATTATATTAATTTATTGAATTAAAAGAAATGGTGACACCATTTTTCAAAAAACTAATTTCACTCTGGCCAAACAAATCCTATATTAAGGCTTATTTACAACAACTTATATAACTTTTATTAAGATACTGATTTTTTAGTTGTTTTTAAATAGCATTTATCTCATTTTTGTGCAACTTGTCTTAAGCAGCTTTTACTTGTTCTTTAGTCTTGAAATTTGATCAAGGAAAACGTGAGACGAGAATAACTCGTAAAGTGGAGGAACGAGGTAGGGGACGATTTAGATGTATTTCCGTTGACAAATCAAAGTTCAGAAGAGTATCTGATGGAACAGCTAGTATAGCGTCAATTTGCCAGGAGGAGTTCCAAATTTTATGCCAATTCATCCACAAACTAGAAGCAATTTCACCAACGCACATTTTTTTGGCATATCTCCTTTACCTTGTTGAAATAAACCTAGTTTGTACGATAAGTATCTATTCCAAAGGGGTTTTCAGAAGAATGACCTGTGTAGATAGCCCGTGAGGAATGGTTCTGCAGATCGTGGAATCCATTCCAAAAATAACGATTCACACGGGGTTTCAGAAGTACGACTAGCTTAGATTATAGTTAATTGGGAATGATTGTGCAGATCATGGAGTCCATCCCTAAAAGTAACGATTCACTAAAGGTATGTATTTCGAAGAGCCACTTCTTATTAGATAGCTAATGAGGAAGAACTGTTTAGATGATAGCTCATGGAATCCATTCCAAAAGTAACGCGTCACAAGCTGTTTTCAGAAGAGTGATATGCTTAGACGACAGTTCCTGAGGAATGATTCTGCAGCTGCTGGAATCCTTCCCAAAAAAATAATTCACAGGACCTGCTTAATTGGTCTGAGGAATGATTCAACAGCTCATGGGTTCCATTCCAAAACTAACGATTCCCAATGGGTTTTCAGAAGAGTGAACTGCTTAAACGGTATCTCGTGAGGAATAATTCTGCGGCTCATGCAAACCATTCCAAAAGTTCTTATTCAAAAGCTGTTCGAAGAAGAATGAACTGTTTTGATGATAATTCTTTAGGGATGACTCAGTTGCTGGAATCCAACCCAAAATTCACAGTGGGCTTTCACAATAGGGATCTGCTTAATTCATAGCTCATCAGCAATGATTGACTCATGGAGTTCACTACAAAAGTATCAGAAGAGTGAACTGCTTAAATGATAGCTTGTGAAGAATAATTCTGCAGCTCATGGAATCCATTCTGAAGTTTGAACTCTCTAGATGATAGCTCGGAAAGAATGATTCTGCAGCTCATGTAATCCATTCAAAAAGTAACGATTCACAAGCTGTTCGAAGGAGAGTGGACTGATGATAATTCGTTAGGAATGATTCTGCAGTTGCTGAAATCCAACCGAAAAGAGTGATTCACAGTGGGTTTTCACAATTGCTCATTGAGTTCACTCCAAAAGTGACGATCCTCAATGGGCTTTCAGAAGTGTGAAGTGCTTGTAATTCTGCAGCTCACGGAATCCAGTCGAAAAGTAACGATTCACAAGGGGTTGTCAGAAGAACATCGTCACGTTTTTCTTCACATATATCGCCTTTTGCGGCGCCTTTAATTTTTTAAATCTGCAAAATGTCGAGGCTTAGTCATTGTAATACTAAAGATGGATTGGGCAAAAATCAACAAAGGAAAAAACCCTCAATATTTGTTCCAACCCAGTAAGAAAATTATAAGCCAAGCTTGGAAAATTGGAGAAATAGTTTCAAAGCAGGATTAACGCAACTAAATGCCTGACCTAAAACTATCTCAAACCATAACTGTCATTGCTTATGCAACTAATCGGCATCAAAGGACAGATAATGTGACCATTAATCGCCTTTGTTTGATGGCGTGTTGCTGGGATAAACGAGTTACGCAATAGTTGAGAAAGAAAGCTTTGAAAGCGGTCAACAGAACTTAGCCGCTTCCTTCGCAGACCGGTAGAAAATGGCGAAACGAGACGAGCCATTTTTATAATAAAATTACCCTACGATTATTTGGGATAATTGATGAAAAAGGCACAATCCGAAGGGAGAAAACTCAAAATTTATATTCCTTGGAGCACCAAGGTAAAATCAGGTTACTAAAAGAAATTTTTGCGCAATCCGACCATTCAAGACGTAGATGAATTATTTTTTTAAATTGTCATTATTTTTTCAGAAATTACATCGGTATATTTCAGGCATCGTACCGGCCATTTTTTTAAGACAGTTCTATTCTTGCTTAACTAAGGCTTGAAACTTAAAATTCTTGATTTAATTTGTTATATTGTTATATTTTAACCATATTAGGCGAGGTTGTGTTTTACCGGGCTTATAACGATTTCTGTTCATTAATTCAAGTTCTATTTGATTCATTCAGTCCTTTTATACATGTTGTTAAACCTCTTATCGCTTATTTTTCAAAAAAGTAGATCTGTTTATCCGGTTCATTTAAAATTCAGGATTAAGAACAATCTCTTATAATTTTTATTTTAAAAACATCCTTGTTAAGAGTTTCACATCACCGTGTGAATATTTGGCATGGGCTTTCACCAAGTCCCTTTCACTGCCCGAGTTCAATTAGGACCACGAAATAAAAAACAGCTAAAGTTCGTTCAATATCGAAACAACTCTCGTCCAAAATGGCAGTTTACATTGCCAAAAATTTTCAAACCCTCTGAGAGTATGAAAATAAGTGTTGGTTTGAAGTCACTTTTCCGAAAAATCAGAAGCTCGGGGGGCTTATTTAACAAATCTGCTTCATGAAATCAAGTAGTAGATATGTATAAAGTCTCAAAACTCAAATTGAAAACAATACTTTTGAAAAATTATACGCAAGCTGATGTTCTTGTTATGTATTCATCGATAATGGTCAAAACGCTGACATGACCCAATTCCCAGGTCAACTCAGGAAAATTTCACAATACGAGACTTATAAAAAAATTTATTTTTTAAAAAGAAAATTCCCATAATATTTCCATTTTCTCTTAAAGGCGAAAGTGATTTGCAAACAATGAACGTTTATTAAGTTCGTGACAGTTGTAATCATTGTGCGTCATCTTCATAAACATCCTATAAACGTTTGAAAATTGGTCTTGGAAAGTACGAAAAGAAGAAAAAGGTTCAACAGTTGTTATCGACAAAAAGATAATTTTTTTGTCTGCGTGCTCTATTTATATTTCTGTAGTGGAAGATTAAAAACGTTTGATTTATTTTCCCCCCCTTTGTTTATCACCCAGAACGTTTTACATGCTTGAAACCGATTCTACTGGTCGAACAAGGCCATGACATTGCATTCTATACTATTTATCATTATGGCGACTGGCTGCGTCAATCTTTCTCGTATAAAGTTCAGTTTTTTACTATTTATTTATTATAGTTTATGCACGACAGTTATGTATCAAAATAATAAACATAATTGGTGTATGTGACAATAACAATATTAAATTTAGAACAATGAACGCTACTTTGAAAATAAACTTTAAAAAACGCACTTACAAATAAATCATACATACTTGGTAACCATTTTCTTATTTGAAGTTCTATTTATTGTGAACATTAATCTGAACATGTTGAAGTCGTGAGGAGCGGTCAAGAATGAGTTAGTTAAGACAAACACCTTCTTCATTTTTTTGCCGACGTTTCGACCTTTATTCCGGTCATCTTCAGTGCCTGGGTAAATTACCAAACATGTATTGATTGGAAAAAATACAATTTAAAATCTAAATGTATATTTTGAACCAAATATATGAAGTGTGGTGTCATATTGGTGGTGTGAAAGTGTGAATATGAATCATAAACAATTATAACCCAGCACTACACAAAATAACATCCTCCACAGTACACAACATCAACACAATCATACAAAGGCAAACCAATATACATGTCAATTCCATTCATCCACATATTGTCACACAAATTAAGTAAATTTCTCTTCTCAGAACACATTTTTAAAAGTGCACACCAAAGTCAAAGACCCAACACCAACAGCCTACAAATCAGATGTAATTTATAAAATTAATTGTACGAACTGACGAGCAACATACATGGAATTAAATCACAATATGTAGAAAAACGGAAAAAACACATCTATGATTGTAAAACACCAAAAACCAATCCTACAGCATTGGCCACACACCATTTTGAAAAAAGAAAAACACAACTTTGATTGCGAGAAAATACAAATACTAAACACTGAAAAAAACATACAAACGCAACTTTGTACAAATGGTTTACGTTAACACAAACACACAGCATCGATTACAGAACAGATACATGAAAACTCTCAGCCGTTGCTAAGCCAACATCATAAGTAAATAAACTAGTAAACCTTAATTTTTTTCAATTAATTAAGGCTTTGGTTGAGATAATTTTATATTTCCCTTTCCTTCGTTATTCTTAAATTGCTTTTCTTACCCCCTCCAATCAACATATGTTTTATAATTTATCCAGGCCCTGAAGATGGCCGGAATAAAGGTTGAAACGTCGGCAAAAAAATGAAAAAGGGGTTTTTTTAAACAACCCAATCCTGAACCGTTCCTCATGACTTCAACAAATTATGAAACAACAGGTCACTAAGAAACACACATTAATCTGAATAATGAATAAATGAACATACTTGAATTTATGGTTCTGTTCTTTTAAAAGATTTGTGTGTATCAGCATTTTTATGGAGAACAGACAGGAAAGTTATCGTTTGTTAAGAACCGCCTCAAGTGTGTTATTACTGTATTTATCCTCGATATTTTTGGAAAAACCTGCAGATCCGTCGTTTGAGATCGTGGATGCCTACTTTGGCTGGATTTGTTTTTCAGACACGTTTCGATATTTCACTATCTTCAGTCTGTTGACCCATCTACATTTAACAGACTGACAAAATAACACACGATCCAAACTAGTCAGGGTGTCGAACCTTAACAATAAATAGAATAATTTTGCTTTCAAAAGCTATAAATGAACACAAATTCGCAAATCCACGAATTTCTTAGATTTTCTCTCCTCGCATTGTGCAGTTATGACCATTTTAAAACTAGAACCTGCACAAGAAGCCATTAGGTTCTCTATTCTGTAACTGTTAGTCTTTTTGGCTCAAGCTTCTGTTCTGCTGAAAGATTTCTATAGGCATCAGAATTTTTAATAACTATAAAGGATTATCTGAAGGTCTAATACTATATTTATGGCGTAATTGTGGGGCAACACGCTAAGTTGTACCATGAAGTTGGAAAATCTGGTCCGTTGTTTCCGATCTTGGATCATAGCTGTCCAGGCTGGATTTGTTAATCAGCGTTTCGGTATGTCAATATCTTCAGTCTGTTGACCTCTCCAATTGCAAACTGCCAAACAGACCAAACTATCCAAGAAACTTAACAAAGGAAAAAAGTTTGCTTAGGACATATCCTCTAACTCCTTAAACAAGAAACTAAAAATTCCTCTAAATATTTCAATCGAATCCTTACAAGGATTGTTTTCGAATGCCTCATAAAGATGACAGATAAGGAATCCACAAATATTCGCATTTCTTAGACCTCTCCTTGGATTGTGCAGGTATGGCTTTTTTTTTAAAAAAAACCTTACAAAGTCCTCATTCACAAAGCCATTCACTTCCAGTCTATCGGGTTATCCCAGGCATCCCTCGAAACTTGTCTGCTTGCAGTTTCTCCCAAAGCTTTTGTTACTTGTTTTGCGAGTAAGCTATTGGAACATGTGTCTGCATTAGCCTATGAATTTTGGCTCTTGTCTTCTCTTCCTGAATGATGATATATAGTGGGATTCAGGAGGACTTTCAGGGCAACAGAGGAGATAGTTTTCATTGATCGGGCTTGTCTTTGAGCAGTACTGAGAAACCTGACCGCTCGGCTGTAACATCTTCGTCCACCAAACCACCGATCTATCATTGGTCCTACAACCGCTGTGTATATTCGGGGAAAGGAAAGCTGTTTTTTAGCAATGGCAAGCCAAGGTGCCAGACGCGATCGACGGCCTTGTCAACCTGGAGAAATACTAATTGTTTCATTTAAAGAGAAGAGATGACATTGTTGTTTTGTGGATGACGATGGATAACAAAATGGTGGCCGTGGATGATATTCTGATTATTTAAGATAGATAAGATACTTTTTGGGTCATACGGATAGGTCTTACGAAGTTAGATGAATTTTTATAAATAAGTGACGAAGTCCCATGTAATTAAAGTGCAAGATGCAAGATGGCGCGTAATAATGAGTTGATCCTCAGCACTCGGCGCATTGCCAAATATAAATAGAAAGCTTGACTGTAAATTTTCGTTCCCTTCCAAGACTAATTTTTAATTCATTTTTTAAATTATTTTTTTATTGTATCATTAGTACGTCAGCCTGAGCGTAATACATAATTTCAACTAAAAATCTTCCTGGTCCACCATGGCCTAACAAAGTGCAAGTATATCTTTGTATATAACACATTAAAAAGCTCTTTGTAAAATACTTCTTTTAATTTTGGTCAAAACTTTAACATTCTTATACATTCGTTATTAAAATGCTATGATTGATATCAAAATGCCATTAAACAAGAATGGTAGAGAAAACACGCCATTGTTCTTTGAATGACGCAGCTCATTCTTTATTAAATTCTTTCCCAATTAACCCCGGTGTCTTTCAATAATTAATCTTTCGCCTTTTTGTTACAGGAGCTTTCGGTTACTTCGAATGCACCAACGATGTGAGGAAATACACGAAGCTCTCCGTATTTTCAAAAGTCGGAAAAAAGACGCCGGTGGCGGTCCGATTTTCGACTGTCGGAGGGGAAAGCGGTTCTGCAGATACTGCAAGGTAAGCGGCGGTGACTGGAACCCTTTGATTTATTGTATTCAAATATAATCGTATTAATCTTTCAAAAATTCAACTATCAGGCCATTGTAATGAATGATTTACGAGCTGAATGAAAATCGATAGCTTGACAATATATACAGGGCCAAGGACGAAGATTTTTTTTTTAGTAGAAATAATAATGTACTTAGTTTACAAAGCCCAGACCTTGGACCGGGTCTTATTTCTCGCAAACAAGCAAATCCCCCTATTAAAACTTGCGAAACAGCTTAGCGTTGCATAAGTCCTCAATTGAAGGCTTGGCCCAATATGACAGTTGACTTTTATGTAATTAGGGATGGAAAAGACGATTGCTTAACGGTGTCGTTCAACTCGTATTTGAATTTAAACATTTAAGTTTTAAATAAAATTTTCTTTACTAAAGTCGTCTTGAATGAATGAAGTAAATAATCAATAAAAAAATAAAATAAAACACGCTCCTGAAGCACTGGCAATAGGTTTTGGGATTATTTCTATTTAAAGAGAAAATTAGGTAATCTTTTGCTATTGAAGGTGAGTCTAAATACTTTGAGTTCCGTTAAAATTGGACATACAGTCAAAAAAGCTTACTCTAGCCCATCTGAAGCATGTGCTTGGAACTGTTATTCCTTGGGTTAAAATTAAGGAAAAGCAACTCATATCTAACTTTTAAAAAAATGGACTAATTTTGAGTATTCTCAGATTTATGAGAGTAAGGCCTCTTTCAGACGAGGCGGTTTGGTTCATTCAACTAAGTTGCCAGGTTGACTCTCAACTAGTTTACTGCCGTGTGAAGACTTGGTTTCACACCGGGCAACTTGTGGAATCAACCTCTCTTCCCATCGGGAGGTCAGTACAATGTTAGAACCCGAGGAAGCAGGAGCATTTCTTGTGCTTGCTCTTCTGCAAAAAGAGAAGCAAAAAACGAGGAAACCCACTAAATAGAATTGTGGGTTTATCCTTTGTTATAAAATTAGAAAACGGGCGCTTTCTCTCAAATATTGTTGTGCTACTTCCCTCCAAGCTTTGCTTCTTTTAATTTTATCACGGTACTCCTTACACCTCAAGTCCTACATCACAGGACTAATACGAATATCTTCAATGAACTGCTCCACATTGAAACTTACCAATTGCAACACTTTCCATGGTGATCTCAGTTGACTCAACTAGGCGACTGGTGTGAAGGACGAATGGCGAGCAGTGTCTTTTGAGTTGAGTCATCCCAGTGGGGATGAGAACGGGAGTAGCACTTGTGCCTACTGACCGCCCACTTGGGTGGACAAGTTGACTGCGTGTGAAAGGATTGTTGCGATTCTCATGCATTTTGCTACACGTTACACTCCTTGACACCCGTTCAACTAGTCATCTTAAAGAGGCCTAAGAATCTGGAAGAATTTTGAACTTTTTTTTGGTAACTAAAAATAACAATTCACAAGGTGTTCTCAAAAGAGTGGACTGCTTAGATGATAAGTCATGAAGAATGATGCTGCAGATCATTGAATCCATCCCCAAAGTAACGATTCACTATGGGTTTTCTGAAGAGTGAACTGCTGAGATGATAGCTCATGAGGAATGATGCTGCAGATCATGTAATCCATCCTCAAAGTAACGATTCACTACGGGTTTTCTGAAGAGTGAACTGCTGAGATGATAGCTCATGAGGAATGATGCTGCAGATCATGTAATCCATCCTCAAAGTAACGATTCACTACGGGTTTTCTGAAGAGTGAACTGCTGAGATGATAGCTCATGAGGAATGATGCTGCAGATCATGGAATCCATCCTCAAAGTAACGATTCACTACGGGTTTTCTGAAGAGTGAATTGCTTAGATGATAAGTCATGAGGAATGATGTGGCAGATCATGGAATCCATCCTCAAAATAACAATTCACTACGGGTTTTCTGAAAAGTGAACTGCTTAGATGATAAGTCATGAGGAATGATGCGGCAGATCATGGAATTCATTCCCAAAGTAACGTAATGCTACCTGGGATGATGAGAGTATTAGGGATGAGTTTAGTAGAAGCATATTTTGCCGTGAGGATCTTGAGTTTGAGGGAAAATTTTGGGGTGAAAATTAAGCCTGAATAATTATATTCATTAAAAATTTCAAAGGTAGAATACTTGAAGGAACCATGGTTTTCTTGCAGTAAGC
Source organism: Cimex lectularius (assembly GCF_000648675.2). Classification (NCBI taxonomy): domain Eukaryota; kingdom Metazoa; phylum Arthropoda; class Insecta; order Hemiptera; family Cimicidae; genus Cimex; species Cimex lectularius. The sequence goes on along the minus strand of NW_019392939.1, from coordinate 452,928 downwards.
CTACTTTCAGATCATATTTTCAACTTACTAGATTGACGGAAATATTCCAGTTATCACAGTAAGGCATTATTATTATTATTTACTTCTTTTGTTTTCAGAGATCCACGTGGTTTCGCTGTAAAATTCTACGCCGAAGATGGAAACTGGGATGTTGTCGGAAACAACACGCCCATATTTTTCATTCGTGACCCGATTCTTTTTCCAAGTTTTATTCATACGCAGAAAAGAAACCCAGTGACACATCTCAAGGTAAAAATAAATAAATAAAATAAAGTATCATTAAGTATATCATAAAACATTCTGTTTTAAGGATGCTGATATGTTCTGGGACTTCATTTCTCTAAGGCCTGAGACTACTCATCAGGTCATGTTTTTGTTTTCCGACAGAGGAACACCAGACGGTTTCAGGCATATGAATGGATACGGATCTCATACATTTAAATTAGTTAATGATAAAAATGAAGCCGTTTACTGCAAATTTCATTACAAGGTATACAATATAGCTTACATTTTTTTTTTTTTTAATGCAAAAAGTATAAATATCATTTATTTTGATGATTCTCTGAGGTTGCTTTCTTTGTTTGTGCTTTTAGACTGATCAAGGGATCAAAAACTTGTCTTCAGAGAAAGCTGCAGAATTATCTGGATCTGATCCGGATTACAGCATCAGAGATCTGTATAACGCTATTGCAAACAAAGAGTACCCGTCATGGACCTGGTATCTCCAAGTAATGACTTTCGAACAGGCTGAAAAAGTTAAATTTAACCCTTTTGATTTAACCAAGGTAAGAATATTCTCTTAAAGCGTCTGGCAGAAGGGTTAAATTTGAATTTCTCCAGGTTTGGCCACATTCTGAATTTCCGTTGATCCCAGTTGGAAAAATGGTTTTAGATCGCAATCCCAAGAATTACTTCGCAGAGGTCGAGCAGATCGCATTTAGCCCTGCCCATATGCTGCCTGGTGTAGAACCAAGCCCAGACAAAATGTTACAAGTTAGTTATTTACATCTTTGAATAACATTTTGCTGTATTTGGTTTATTTATTTATTTATTTTTTTTTCAATCCCAGGGAAGATTGTTTTCATACAGTGACACCCATCGTCACAGACTCGGAGCAAACTATCTCCAACTCCCGGTCAATTGCCCTTACAGGGCCACAGTTGCGAATTCTCAGAGGGATGGCCCTGCAGCATATGGCGAGAACCAAGGCGGTGCACCGAACTATCACCCTAACAGTTTCTCAGGACCGTCGTCCAGTACTGTTCACGCAATTTCCAAATTCTTTATTTCTGGAGATGTCCAAAAGTATATTGTTTGTGCTAGTTGACGTTTTGTACAGTTTTATATTGTATTTTTTTACTTTAAAGGGTTGAAACAGGAGAAGAGGACAATTTCTCCCAAGCAGGCATATTCTGGCGTAGGACCCTTAGCAATGAAGAGCGTAAGAGGCTTGTAGCAAACATAGTTGGAAGTTTGAAGGATGCTGCTGACTTCATCCAGGTATAAATGCTATAACTTTTTTGAACTACTATAAATTATTTATGAGTTTGTCTTCTACAGGAAAGAACTGTTAAGAACTTCAGCCAAGTTAATCCTGAATTTGGAGAGATGCTTGCTGATGGCTTGCGCAAAGTCAACCGCTGCCCAAAACCACATATGTAATGAGTTAAATTGAATATTAATAACACATTGCTAATTTTAATTAGTTTTACTTTAAGTTTGGCAAAATAATCAAATACTTCAACTAACACCATTATGGAAAGTTTTTTTTTCTTTTTAATGTAATATGTCAAAAAAATTAGAGATTTATTTTTGTCAAGAGAATTATTTTTTATATATTTGATGTTGATAACATTTTAAATAAATTTCTGGTTTAAGCGAGATATAGTACTCGTTTCATATTCTTTAGGTGATGGTATTGTGTATTTAAAGTTCACCTTTTTTCCATGGCATTGATTCAATGTTATATTGATATTTTCTTAGTAAAAAAAGTCATTATATGATTTTTTTAAATTTTATTTTTTTACCTACAATCCATTTATTTTCAGTAAAAACTAATTGGACATTTAAACAAGTATAAACCAAGAAAGTAAAAGTGGTCCATTGATAAAAAACAATTGAACCAGATGTTAAGGAAAAAGATCAAAAAGCACTAACAAGTAAGGAAAGTATCCTTAAACGATAAGAACAGAAAGGAGGTGATACAAGAAAGAAAAAAATTGATTGACTCTATTGTTTTAAGTCATAATCAGATTAATAAATATTTTTATTTTTTTTAAATTTTATTCTTTTATTCTAATTTTTATCAAGCACGAAAATATTGATTTTATGAAATATAAGGTTTAAAACTTTTTAACTTGCACACTTTGAATTACTGCCTTAAAAACTTAGCATTAAAAAAAAAAAAAATTAGAAGCTTGGGTCCAGGACAACCCTGTTTACTGTTCTAAGGACCATGTGTGACTGTCCACAAATTGCCACACCCACAGCACCGTCACCTAACAGGCACCGTTTTCGACCGAATCCTCACAATCTCCGGACATCCGATTCTGTTACCAACATTTCCCTACACCATTCTATATTTTATTAATTATGTCAATTTGGTCGATAACCACTCACTCCCCATCTTTTGTGAACAGCTGGTATTAAAAATACACTCATCTATTCTTACCCACCAAGCAATTGTTAAAAAGTACCTGACAGCCCCTTCAAAGTGTCAATTATTCCAGCCTACTTTAAATGGGACAAACCTGATGAAGACAGAAGAAAACACAATGCGTTCATCTTGAATAAACATGAGTTGTAGGATGTTATTACAAAAATAGCAAAATCGCAACGAATAGTGGAAAAAATCCAGAGCCAAAAAAAGAAGAGTAATAAAGGAAGCCAAACAAAACTCTCTAAAATATTTAATTTCCAATTTAACACCACGTATGGAATCCTCAGATATATGGAGGAAGATCAGGGAAATTTCGGGCAAAAGAAAACCCCCAATTATGCCATACTTTGTGCAGAAGACGTCATAACAGAAGTTTCCAATTACTGAGCGTATAGCTCGACATTTTGAACTGTTTCTAATTCCAGCTGGTATTCGAAGCATTTCAGGCAGATAAAGAAGGAAGACACAATTTAAATTTTGCAACTGATGAAGAAGTTTGGAACCCTCCCCTCACTCGTAAATTTGTTCACAAGTATCCGACATTTTAATTGAATTTACCATCAAAAGACTTATTTTACAATCTGATATAATTATATTGTTTGGTCGGACATTCTAAATCAGGCGCTGGCAAACTGCAGCTCGTCATGTACATATGCGTGGCTCAGAAGTTAAAAATGTAAATGAAAATAAGCAAACTGGGCAACAGTTCAGAATTAAGCTAATCAATCGATTTGAGTTGTTCCAAACTTAATTTATAAAATAATTAAGCCCCTATGGACAGGGTATAGACAGAAAAAAAGAGTAGAGAATTAAATAAAACTGATGGGAGCCTCCTGCTATATGGATTTATCACAGAAGCAGCAATATACAAAAGAGAAAAAAAAAACTTACGTGTTCAGTACTCTGAATACTGCGATCAAATCCGTAATAATGCTGTGTATTGATGAATAAACATTTTTGAAGAGGAATAAAATAAAATAAAAATTTGTTTGAAATAAATACATTTTATTTTAAAATTTTAATTAAACATTATGAGAAAAATTGACTGGGTTTAAAGAGGAATTTTCTTTCTTTCTTAATGAAATACGTTCTCCTTCAAAAATAGAAATTTTCTTACAATGATTAACACAAAAGAATAAACTCGACATAATTATAAGATTAAAGCTTCTAAATTAGCACAAAGTGTATATGTATAATTTTATTGCTGTAGCGTTTTAATAACAGTAAACACTAAACAATTGATTTATCTAAAGTCTAGATGTTTTTTAAAAATAAAATAACCAACAACTATTAAGGCACTAGGGGACATCTACAATTTTCTCTTTAGTTAACAAATCTATAATCCAACTATATTTATTCAAAATTAAATATAATTTATTTTTTAAAAAAACTTATGTAATAACAATCTTTAGTTTAAAATGCTTAGAAAATTTCAGCAGACAAAGTAGAGATTTAGAAGTTTGCTAATATTCTTAAATTTACGTTAAAAAGAGTTGATTATTACTTGAAAATTCTTTAAAATTTGTATCACATTAGTTTTTTATAGAATTTTTATAGAAGAGGTAGAGAGTCAATTTGTCAATTAAGAAAATAGATCTTTGAATAAACGAATATATGAAAGAAGGAAATTGATTCTCTTGATATAAAATTAATAATCTTTTTAAATAATAGGTCAATTTATATTTTAAAAAAAATAAATGAAAAGATGGATGAACATGTTAAGTGATATCACTGAACCTGTACAGCAATCGTCAAAAGCACAATAAAAACCTGATGAAAGTCGTTTTCTACTTGGAGATTAAACTTTCAGGAAAAAATTATGCACCACAGTGCTGGAATGATAGACAAAACAGAAAAAAAGTATGAACATCCACAAATTTTTGCTCTCTCTCTATACAGTGAAATCATCACTTTTGTGTCTATTTGAGAAAAATCGCAACAAAATGCAATGATCTGACCGACTGCTGAAGAAATGAACCTCACAGGATTACTTCCTAGATTGTACATCATGCAGAAGAAGCAATTAAAAACGCAAGTATTTGTCTTTTTTCTTCTTTGAAAATGAATGAAGAAAATTTAGTCTGTAGTGAGGGTAAATGATAAGCCTAACTTGATGAGAAATAGGTTTCTCTTTATCTTATTATTCATTTTATTTCTGGAATTGGACAAAATAATCTAAAATAAAATATAAAGCTGTTTCTCAAATTGTTACTTAACATGTTCATCCAAGTTGTTCAAATATCTAAAGGAAGCCCTGGAGTATGACAAAGCAAGTATGAGGAACGTAAGTCAACAAAGCACGAATGTGATGGAAAGTGGCTAATGAGACTGTTTTACGAATTTTAACATGGAATCAGTCTTATTGAGGATACTTTTAACATTCTGTAGCCTCTGTTTCCACACTAGACTTTGATAAATGAGATGATGCACTACTGCTTGATGGAAGTGACTGAAAACAACATTGTTAGAAAATTCTTGATATAGTGTATAGATTCAGAGAGAGTTTGACAAACATACAGGTGGAAAATGCCATTTCATATGGACCAACAATGTGGATAATTCATGATCCTCGGAGTATCCATTTTTTAACGGTACACTCCTATAGCCAGTGCGCAAGCCACAAAACTTAAAAAAAAAATTATTACATTGTTTATAAATAAAAATTAAGGTATAAAAATACTCACTGGATAAGTGGCCTGCCCAATAAAATTTGGGTCACCAAACATGTCCTCGTCTTCGACACTAAATCTCAACATGGCTAGGCGAGGGTTTATTACTTCAAATTCGCACGATTCATTCCAAACAGGATTCAGTCCATTATCAGCTGAAAAACGTAATAAAATATGTTAAATACCATGAATCATTCTGGAATAAAAATACGTACAAATTATCCTAGTCGTGAGTTTTATACCCGTGTCGTAATCGGCACCTAGAACTTCGACTACGACGAACGGGCTTGCCATGCCTCGTCCAGCTCTAAGCAAGTGTCTTGCCGCTATAACAGTTAAAGTAACAACCAACCGAAACCCAGGACTCTTCAGTGCAGCCACTGATTGCTTGTTGTGAGGGTCAAACAAAGGATTGAACATAAAGTTGGGTTTCAACAAATAGCCGCAACCCCTGTTCTGACGGAATTTGGCTAGGTTCAATTGCATGGGTTTATCTGTAAAAATTCTTATTATTTTCTCACATATTTGGAAAGATTTCTATGCAAAATAAAGATCATAAAAAGTACCTGGTGTTTGATAATTGAGAGCTACCATCTGGCACCCAACATTCCAAAGCCCCATCGGATTATAATTAGATGAATCAATACGCTGACCTCTAGGGTAGACTCGACTAAATTGATGCTATAACATAAATAAAAATAAAACAGTTTTACTTAATAACAGACTATTTCTTTTTAATTAAAATATTTACCTGGTGGTATTTTAGAAAGAATTCCCATTCTTGCTGTACAATCAACTTTTCTGCTTTTGTTTCTGGAAAAGAAGACATTTCGGAGAAAACGAAACCTTTCTGTTTTATTTTGTCAATATTGAAGGCTACGCTTCTGCAATATACTATCAATGTTGATATCTCCTTAGCTATTCTCCAGCTTTTCTCCATTTCTTTGTGTTTAACATCCTTAAAAAGAGAAATAATAAATTTAAAAAAAAAAAATCACAATTCTTTTTGAAAATGAAAATTCAAGAAATTTTACTCTTAGACTGGCATCCTGGGCAGTGTCTTTAATCGCCTTCACCCACTCCAAAGCTTGATCGTGAGATTCTACTCCGGCTTCAAATACGGTGCACATATTGGGATTCTGAATCCTGAGGATGTTCACCAAACCCCTCGTATTGCCGGGAGCCAATTCGACGACTGCTCCCATTATGTCGAGACTTCCTTTTTGAAGGTTCCCGAGAAGCATGGAATCTGAAGACTAAAAAAACACATTTTTTAAAAATTAATACTTTAAAGGAAGAAATCAAATCAATCGATTTATCCCAAGATTAAAAACAACTTATTTTTGAAATGTCAAATTTTCTGATTACACAGAAAAAAAATCATAATTTCTTAGGACTATTATTTTCACTTATTCTTAGTAAAGCTTTTATCTTTTTAGTTAATTTATGCTATTTAATGTTTATTTAAAAGGAATTTAAATTTAATCTATAAAAAATGTTTTTAAAAATATTAATCTATGTACCATGTAATGAAATTGTGTTATGAATAGAGCTCAGATTCTTATGCTATTGTATATTCTTTTCGCTAACACTAATGATCATGGCGGTCAGATGCGTATCATACCTCTGTGGTATGGTGATTCAAATTTTATTTTGCATATTTGAAGAAATTTGAAATTTTTTTGATTACTTAAATAACTAAGACTTTAACAAACCATAGAATAGAATTCTCTTGAAATAATTGACATCTTATTTGAGGTCCCGTTTCCAAAACTTCTGCCAGTTTTTTGCCTTTCCTGAATAATTATTTATTTATTTTTGTAAATGGTCAGGGAAAGAGGACTTATTTGAAACACAAAAATAGTCAGTGTATTCCCTCTTTCATATTTTCAACCTAGTAAACATAAACAACTGCCAAAAGTGGGTACTTCAACTACTAAAATAGCAGACTGGATTTTTTTTTTTTTTAACACAGAAACTTACTTTGAAATGTATATTATTGTCAATTTTAAAATAGATCATGAACATAATTAAGCTTATCTATTTATTTTGTATTTTAAATTTAAGATTTTTTGTGTGAATGAAATTATTTCTGTTCTATTTCTTTCACAATGAATATATATTAGCCCAAAAAAGTTTATTAAAAAAAATGTGTAGAGACAGACCCAGTGAACACGTGCCTCCTACATTCATCCTGCGAATTTTAATATTTTAAAAGTAAATTATATGGAATATTTGAGGTGTTTTTTAGTGAATATTATAGGGCATATTTGAGGATTTTTATTACATGTAAATCTGCGATCTAGTTATAACAAAACTTATAATGAATGTGCAGCTTTATCATCTAATTTTTTGCATTTAATGGATACACACTTGAAAGCCAAAACCATCAAAAATTAGCGATGGTTATGCTCAAGCTGTAGATTCTTTACTTCAGAGACTTCACAATTGGGTCAAGGAAGACTAAATTATACCTACCTATAAACAATAACTACCAAATATACAAAAAAAAAATTATAAATATAAAACAAAACTGTTGTAAAATTCATTTCACCTCGTTAAAAAAAGGCAAAATCATAATCTAACTAAAGCCATTTTAATCTGGGGAGAATCCTCTTTTATCTATTGGTACGGTAAATCTACCTTTTCCTGCCATTTCAAGGCCACTTTATCCAACAGAAAGAAAAATATTTTTGAATGGGCTAATCATGCAAACATGACAATATATATCTAATTACATATCATGTATTTATGAGATAAAAATTTGTGGAAAGCTTAGATGTAAAAATGCACTTTTGTAATAAATAAAAAGACTAGTTATAAAGTACTTAAAAAGGTGCCAAAATATTAAATTGATCAGACAATATCAGCTTTTTTCAGCATTTTTCCTTCCAATTTTCTTTATTATTATATTTACTTGTAAACATATTTGCTGATGAAATCACAGAATCACAATAAAGTATACGAGAGGAAAAAATCGTCAAACTTATTCTGTCATTAATTCATTACAATGTAATTCATGACATGGAAAAGTTTGACACTGTTATAAAAATAATTTTTAAAAACTGATATTTCTAATCAGTTCAACATTTCTACTGTGTGACACTACTCAAAACATGAATTATGTGCGCTATGTATGTGATATGGTTCCGTACTTGGTTTATGTTTTAAGACAAAATGCTTGTAAATTATGTAGTGTTTACAGGAGTATATAATAAATTACATTAGACTTGAAGAATGAATTAGAATAAATTCATTAGAAACTTTCATTGACAATGGATGAAGCACAAAAGATGAAAAATCTTCTATAATCCTCCTAAGTAAATAAAGAAATTGAAATTAATTTTTTTTAAATAAAAAAAAGCCATACATTTCTAATGTTACGATAATTTTTTGTTTAACTTACACTATCGTCTCTATCCTGCTGTGGTTCAATTTCTTCAACGTGGTTTGAAGGGAACCAATGCTGTTTTTTCCCACCGTAATCACCCTTCCACCATCCGACTTCTTGTTTAGTCACATTTGTTATAATAGCATGCTTACAGAACGATAGTTCATCGTTCAGTCTGGCTTGGTAGTCATACAAAGCCTTCACCGTGACCTAATTAACATCCAAATTAATGTAAATATCTTAATTTTTAAAAACATATTACAACATGAAGAAGAGAAACAATTTAAACTGAAAAAAATTATTAACGAATTGGATACAACACATTAAAGAGTTAGTTTTGGGTTAATTGATTTGAACGTACCTTTGAAGTAAAACTGCTCGGATCCATGTAGCCAGGGGTACCTAATATTGATCCATCATCCATATCCTTTAAAGACAACGTGATTTAATAATTATAGGATCATATAACAGTTTTATTTATAGCCTGATGTTTATGAGAAGACATGAAATATCAATATTTCACATATTTTACACAATGATGGGAAATTTTTCTTGTACCTTGATTGTTTTCAGCCATCCTGGTCTATCTACGGATTGATGGCCACTACAGGAATTTATAACATTCCTACCAAATATTTTTAATTTTTGTTGTGTTCGGTTATCATTAAATAAAATCTTCAGGGAATATGAGGCAAAATGCTGAATCTCATCTGACGCGAACAGTGAGGAGAGGCAGTCCTCGGTGAACATGGAAGATTTATAACCAGGTGTTCAACATTGACCTACTAATTTAAACATCAATTCTAACGAGGGTCCTGAGCAAAACAAAATACCGAAAAAACTCTCCATTTTTATCCACCGTTAAAGAACGTACAAAAAAAGTAGGTAGTTTTCCAGACCCTCGAAACAAGAACAACTCAAATTAGTTGTTATAACTGTACTTTCAAGATTGTAATTTCAAGAGATCCTTCTTTTCCAGATCACAACACCATGAAAACTTAATTTTTGTTGATTTTTTTCTTATATTATAGTAAGCTCAAAATTCTCCTTTTATATGACAAAAAAATATCGAGAAAAAGATCAATTTTCTTGAGAATATAATAAAAAATGAGCGCAATAATTTCTTCCGTATTCTTGTACTTAAAATATTAAAAGTTGGCTAATTCCACTTCTGAACGAGAAGAATGCCATCTGTATCCTGAAAGCCAGGGAGGACTTTTCCATTTTATAGCAGTTTGCCCTATTTTTTCTGGATATAGAAGATTATTCTTTGGGTGCAGTGTACTTACAAGAAAGGAATTTTTAAGTTTGTTGGATGGATCTAATTGGGCTGCATTGGTGGAATATACCAAGGCAGCCTGGATTTATAGGAAAGATTGTATTGACGAATAACATTGTTTTTACTCTATCTATTATTCAAAGTTATTATTTTGTATTTTTATGTGTAAACTTATTTCCCTTATTACTTTTATTCTTGTTTATCCTTATTTTGTTTACTTAATCTATTTTTTCTAGGGTTTATGGCATTTAACTAATTCATGATATTAGTTTTTATTTAATTATTTATGTTATTTCAGGAAATTTGTACTTTTGTAATTTACAATAATTTATAATCAGAGAGGTTTATATTATTTTGCAGTGTATAAAATTAGTTATTTATATATTTTATTATCTTAGGGTAGCTATCCTTTCTGAGTGCTATAAAGCTCTGACTCCAAACATTAACTCATAAACTAATTTATCCTATTGCCATCCAAAGCTTTAATTTATCCTTTTAAAATTCTTAATTTGGAACGCCAAATGTATGCAAAAATCCCATTTTAAATTACATATAAAATTTATTCCTGTTTTTTTATTAGAATTTTGAATTTTTGTTCCATAATTTAAACATTTCCCATAGGTTTTAAGTTGAGATAAAAAAGTCAGTGTCACGAGCGGGATTCGAACCCACGACCTTCAGCTTTATACGCCTACCACTGGAGCTATCGTGACTTCAATCCCCTCGGGCACTAACTTCCCATCTCAACCCCACCTTTTTGAATTTTCTCTCCTTTTTGCCATTTTTCAAAATTCAAAAAGGTGGTGTTGAGATGGGAAGTTAGTGCCCGAGGGGATCGAAGTCATGATAGCTCAAGTGGTAGAGTAGCGACATATCAGGCCGAAGGTCGTGAGTACGAATCCCGCTCATGACACTGACTTTTTTATCTCAACTTAAAACCTTAATTAATTGAATGTTATTAATTGGTCAAGCGGACCACGAAAAATAGTGAATTTCCCATAGGGTTGTGTGGCTAGTAATAATAATAATAATGGAATCAGACTAGCAACAGTTTCAGCATGAGTATAGGCTCATCCTTATTCTTTTATTCTTCCATTCAAATATGATAGATAAACTAATGCTACATAGCTATCATAAGAAACAAAATCATAATAACACTTTTTTTTAGCTAACTTTCTTATTTAAATTGCGAATATTGGGCATTGCAGTTTATTACCCCGCAATTTGTATTTTCTTCTATTTCATTTTTCCGCTCCAGCAGCCTCAAAAATTTCTGAAAAAAGAAAGAAATCTTGCATGCACAACTCTCATTCAAACATTAGCAGGCAAACATTCAATGGTATAACAATTTGGGAAAAGGCCTAAATCTCGTTATAAATTCCAATAAATTTGAGAAAGCTGAAAAGTGCTCTTTGAAAGGAACAATGGGGACCCAGTAACTCCTGTACATCACTCGAAAGGTTGAGCCTTTGCCTAAAGGGTTGCAAATTTTGGCAGTCGACCAAAATATGTTTTACTGTCAGAATGATACATTCTACACTTCCCATACATCGAGGAAAAGTTGGAAGGTTGTTGCCTATTAAAAGCCTATTATGGATTTGGCTGATGATTTGCAATCAAGAGACAATCACAAGTTTTTTTCTCTCAAGTGCCTCAGTTGGCCATTTATGTACAACTGGCTTAATTTCTTTCATACTAAAGAGAAAAACTAAATAAATAAATCTTGCCCAACCCTGAAACCAGGTTTCTAGAGAGATTCAGGCCCCACACTTCCCAACACTTCCCAATAGGGAATGCGAGCTACAAACTAGCACCCAGCAGACTTGTCTAATCGTCAAAAAACTTATCCAGTTGAACTCACCTCACCAAAAAACACTTCAAAAAACGCTGGGCTGACAAAGGGACGTCCTAGCTTCCACAACACACCACTGTCATACACTTATTAAACCAATATACCTCAAAACTTCAGTTTTTTCCCGGAGCGGAAATTCTTGTTTGTTACACGTTTTATAGTCAGGTGATCTCCTATCTACTATTATTATTATGATTATCATTATTACTATTATTATTATGTTCTCACCACCTACCGGCAGACGGAGAATCCATGCCCTACTGTTTATTTTTTATTGAGTATATTTATGTTCACTTTATTATAATATTGCTTACAAATTTAATAAACTATTATTATTATATTATTAATAAGATTGTAAGCACAATAATTTCTTCTTCTTATTCTAAATTCTTGTACTTAAAATATTAAAAGGTGGATAATTCCACTTTTTCAGAAGTTCAGAGCAAGAAAAACTCATATTAATTGATATTATTGTCCTTAAGATAGTTACCTCAAGACCATTATGAAAAAACCATATTCTTCCAAAGAAAATGTTGTTTTCAAACTTATTTGCCTTAATAACTAAGCATAAAGATTAATATTTGACTTAAAACATGAACATAACATTGATAACTTGTTTATTTTTATATAGTCTTACTAACCCTTCAATCTTTAGATTAAAAATAAAGAAAATCATTTCAATCTCATCCTTCCTAGTGCCAACGTCAAGTGAATTAAATGGTTTTTCAATTTGATTTCTTTGATTAAACAAATTTTTTTAAAATTTTTTCATAAAAGCATGGGTTTAAGTTGAGAAGATTTTGTCTGGGAATGCTTTGGCCAACGATGAATTTAGCATCTGTTACATAGCCCAAGTCCTGGGTGTGCTTTACTATTCACGTTTGATAGGGCCACCAGAGATATCAATCGAAGAGAAGGTAATGGTCGACTGCGATGTACAACTAGAGATGATCTTTTATTGCTCTTACTGCACTATCAAACTATCATTTAACTGCTTCCTTGATAAATAGTTAATTCCAAACAGTCCATAATGTAAGGATGAGCTTTAAAACAGTCATCATAACTCTTCAACAATGGGGGGGGGGTGTTCTCTTCACAGATCAGTATCCGTTTGGTTTGTGGATGGTGTGTGGAGGATGCTTTGCTTCATCTGACATGTGCAAGTCACAGCCTTTTTAGACAGTAGGTGGAGTGGAATGAACACCCATGCTCATACCGAACTGATTATCACACAGAATGGATCTTTGACTCCTGACAGGGCACTGCTACTTAAGGAGGCACATGCACCAGATAGGAGTACATACATACAGACAAAAGAAAAACTGTGCAGATACTGCCCAGCAAGAGGAGAAGACTGCAGAACACATTCTATGATTCTGTGAAGGTCTATGTAAGTGCAGGTTCTTGCAACTAGGACAAGAAAAACCACAAGCAAGATCCTGCACACTAAGGAGCCATAGCAAAGCTGGGGAGGCTGATTAATAACATGAAGCTGGCCAGTGAGTTATAAATAACAGGAGAGCACAATAGATCGAGGTCGAGGTGCAGTAGGCATTGTGGCCGCCTCTTTTATCCCTATCCCTATCCACATCCTATTTTTCACCTCACTCTGCCATGTAATATCACCACAAATACCAAATAAAAGAACGGATTGTTTTTTCGTAAAATTAAATTTTACTTTGTTTTCATACTATTCCGAGTGCTCGTCGTAATGTTGAATTTTTTCAGCGTACAATTACCATAAGTGTTTCGACGTGTCTTTGGTTTTAAATTTCACCCCATGGGCTGAAAATGCAAATCGGTTTTCCATTCCCGCACGTCCTGTCTGAGGTGTCCGGTGTCCCGGGTTTCGAACTTCCCTTGGTATTTTCGACCTAAGCCCCGGGACATAGTCAGGTAGCCTCCCTCGCCCTATAGGTATTTATCGGAGTGCGTACAAAAAAATGCTCCCAAGGGCGTCCTGTTATTTAAAAGGGTCTTTTACAAAGGGTCGCACCGTGCACCGAGCCGGGGAGAACAAAACGGTCGGTAAAAAAATGAACAATGAGTCAAGACGTCAAGAACTCCAATCGCCGTATTAATCCATGAATAAAAGAATTTCGTCTGGTCGAAGAAGTTTTAGAAGTTATGGGAAATTGAAGAATTCTTAGCTTAATTCCGTTATTTTTCCATCTCACAGGGATGATGTTAGATTTATTATAATTAAGATAGAGTTATTATAATTCTTCAACAATGTTTATTGGAGCATACAAACTCTTGTAACATGTACAATAATCGGTGGACATTGTCGATACTTTATTGAAGATTTTATTATTGAAGATGATATTTTTTTTAAATTCCAATGAACCCCCTTCAGCTGACGAGGTTTCAGCTTACATTTACCAAGAAAAAGGGTTAAAAGTTGGTGGTTGTTGGTCCGCAAATCAGCATCATTTTAAATTTATTGACATTTGATTTCTCTACTAGGTCTGTTTAATGTTGCAGGCTTAGATTTCATTCACACGTTTCACGCCAGCTTCAGTAATGAACTATCACTTTCCTGTCTTTAGAATCTGGAAAATATAGTAATTCTCGAGCTTACCATCTTACAAACGGTATAAAATTAAATTTTCGGGTCTTGAGGATATGGAAACCTTGCAAATAATAAGAAAGAATATCACGATCTGTAAACCAATAAGAGTCAGACTTTTCGTGGAATGAGGATATGGAAAAGGAAGTATGCTGCCTACAACATAAGGAAACGAATATCACGAAGGAATTTTCATAAAGTTTGATTTCCAACAAGCTTGAAGATTTCTCTAATGTGCAAAACAACAAAAGCTCGGTTTCGGGCCTTCAATATGTGTAAAAGTAAAAATTTCGAAGCCTACCAGTTTATAAGTAAAGGAATATCAACCATTATCGCTGCGAGTCGGTCAGATCGTGTCAAATTGATCGAAACTTGATCTCTTTAGTGGATCTGTTTAATGTTGCAGGCTTAGATTTCATTTAAACGTTTCACGCCATCTTCAGTAATGAACTATGAGGACTATCAATGTTTCCTGTCTTTAGAATCTGGAAAAGGAGGAATTCCTGTGCTTACAATCGTATAGCAACAAGAATATCGCACATATTCGTACATGTACAACACTGATGTCATGAAGATCTGGAAACGGTGGGATTCTGCTCATGTCTTAAGAGGAAACGCAGGAAATCAAGAAAAAATAAAGTTGGTGGTCGTTGTTGACCTGCGAGTCTGTGAAAGAATGGATAAACTTTTGACATTTGACCTCTCTGGTCAGTGAAATTTACTCCCATTGAGATTTCAAGCGGGTTCCAGGCCATCTTCAGTGAGGAACTATGAGGAATTTCTCTGTTTCCTGTCTTTACAATCTGGCAGGAGGAATTCTCGAGCTTACGAGTTACGATATTGTAATCACTAGAATATCAACTAGTATATTTTCAGGTTTTGAGGATATGGAAAAAATGGGAATACTACCCTTGGAAATATCAAAGAAAGAATATCACGATGTATTTTCAGCACATACCAGTCTTTTTGTGGCGGATATTGAAACAGTGGAATTCTGCTTACAACTTCCAATAAAACGAATATCACGAAGAATTTCCACAACTTTTGAATCAACTCGCTTGCATGTTTCTCGAATGTACTTTTTTTTTAACGAGTCGATGTTAAAATGACAACAAATCTTACTTTTTCCGTCTTTAGCATGTGGAAAGATAGGAATTTCGAAGCCTAAATTTTATTTTTTATAAGTACAAGAACCTCAACCAAAATAACTTTTTTTTATTCGTCTTTTAATCTGAGAAAGGGGAAATTCAGGGCTTATAATTGTGAATTTTGGAGCCTACAATTATATTAGTAAAAGAATATCAATCAACATAACTTTTTCATGTCTTCAGCACAAAGAATATAGGAATTTTATGCTTACAATCTCTTAAGTACAAGAATATAAAAATTAGTAATTTTTATGCCACGATGATCTGGAAAAGGAGAAATTCATAAGTTTCTTCTTTCTTATAGGTCCAAGAATATCGACCAATATGACTTTTTCTCGTCATAGCAACGTGAAAAAGTACAATCTTTGACTAGAATTTAATACATATAGTACAAGAATCATTGAAGTAACGAATAACATGGTTTATTTACCTTTCTTTCTTTTTATTTACCAATGTGGTAAGTCAATTAAAAATTAAAAAAGATGAAAATCAGTAAGTAGAAAGCTTTTAAAGCAATTCTTGAAAAGGAGAAATTATTGAGCTTACAATTTTTTAAGTAGTACAATATCAACAAAGTTCATTGTGTGACGAACTGAAAAACGGGCAGAATTCTGACGCTTATAATTAATTATTTAAATACAAGAACTTACAAACAAGAACAATAAAATTTGGTTTTCATGATGTGATGACCGGAAAAATGTGGGATTCTTGAGCTAACAATCTCATAAGTACAAGAAGTGAAACAAATTGCACTGTTTCCTGTCTTTATTATCTGGTAAATTTGGAACTTTTGAGCTAACAACAACAAAATCTCTATGATCCTTTGATGACGGTGGGTCTCTTCTTACAACTTAAAATAAAACGGGTGAGATTAGTGACCGTTTGTCGATGATTATTTAGAAATCGTGAGATGCGGTCTGGTGTGATGTAGGTTTCAGAAAAACATTTTCTTTATCGTGCCAACGTTTCGATCTTTATTGAGANAATAAGTCAGACTTTTCGTGGAATGAGGATATGGAAAAGGAAGTATGCTGCCTACAACATAAGGAAACGAATATCACGAAGGAATTTTCATAAAGTTTGATTTCCAACAAGCTTGAAGATTTCTCTAATGTGCAAAACAACAAAAGCTCGGTTTCGGGCCTTCAATATGTGTAAAAGTAAAAATTTCGAAGCCTACCAGTTTATAAGTAAAGGAATATCAACCATTATCGCTGCGAGTCGGTCAGATCGTGTCAAATTGATCGAAACTTGATCTCTTTAGTGGATCTGTTTAATGTTGCAGGCTTAGATTTCATTTAAACGTTTCACGCCATCTTCAGTAATGAACTATGAGGACTATCAATGTTTCCTGTCTTTAGAATCTGGAAAAGGAGGAATTCCTGTGCTTACAATCGTATAGCAACAAGAATATCGCACATATTCGTACATGTACAACACTGATGTCATGAAGATCTGGAAACGGTGGGATTCTGCTCATGTCTTAAGAGGAAACGCAGGAAATCAAGAAAAAATAAAGTTGGTGGTCGTTGTTGACCTGCGAGTCTGTGAAAGAATGGATAAACTTTTGACATTTGACCTCTCTGGTCAGTGAAATTTACTCCCATTGAGATTTCAAGCGGGTTCCAGGCCATCTTCAGTGAGGAACTATGAGGAATTTCTCTGTTTCCTGTCTTTACAATCTGGCAGGAGGAATTCTCGAGCTTACGAGTTACGATATTGTAATCACTAGAATATCAACTAGTATATTTTCAGGTTTTGAGGATATGGAAAAAATGGGAATACTACCCTTGGAAATATCAAAGAAAGAATATCACGATGTATTTTCAGCACATACCAGTCTTTTTGTGGCGGATATTGAAACAGTGGAATTCTGCTTACAACTTCCAATAAAACGAATATCACGAAGAATTTCCACAACTTTTGAATCAACTCGCTTGCATGTTTCTCGAATGTACTTTTTTTTTAACGAGGGTTCGCAACCAGAGATTATATCAACCCTCGGGGTGCCAATGTTTTTGAAAAAAACAAAACAAAAAACGCCCATTTGGAAGTATGTCGGGTTCCAATGCAGGGCCGCTGGATTCGAACCCGGGACCTTTACCTTACAGTGATGAGCGCCGTGTCACCGCCTAAACCGTTGAGGCCACCGACGCCCCTGAAAACGACTTCATCAATATTTTATCTAACTGTCCTTAAATTTTATTCAGGATTCATCGAATTCCGTAAAAGTTTCCTAACCGAATTTGTTGTATTATATTTGCTCCAGTAGAGCTTCCTGTTGAATACTTGGAGAATACTAGCCCAAGCCATCAGAATAAAATATATCAGTTTTTGATTTATCACGCCAAATTTTTTACACTCGCCGTTGTAATCTGTATATACATTTTTTATTGTATAAAATTCCAAGACTGTGGTGTTTGGATTATCTTTGTCTTAAGACGATTTCTGCATCAATATTAATTCCAATTAATTATTCTTTTTATCTAAGGTTTTTCATCTCAACCAAAAAATCTTAGATAAAAAGAATAATTAACTGGAATAATAATTGATATGGTCAATGACCACTAAGCAAATATGGATTAAATTAATTTTCAAATATGTAATATAATAAAATTCTTGAAGTATGTGTTGTATTTTAGCGTACCTAAGGCATCACGGCCAATAGCTTCTTAAATATATTTTTATTTATTTTTTCCTTTGCAAAATTTTGTTTAGTGTCGTACTGGTTTATTTAAAGACTAGACCTCATACTTTTTAATTTTTGTTTTATTTTAGCTTGCAATGTTAAAAATTATATTCTGCAAAAAAACCGAATCGGGCTTCATACTTGGATCTTTTTCTAACGAGACAAAATCCATCTATTTCTATCGAAAATTTACGTTAAGCCAAGGTGTCATGGATGCTAAATATTCAAAATGTTGACAGTACACCGTTTCAGATGAACTTGTTTTAGTTTGGGTCCTCCTATTCTCGCTGTTAATCCGACATACATCTCGATGACATCTTCAGTTGAAACCTGATCGCCGACAAACTTGACACGGGCAATTTCAAATTGGTGGCCTACTGATGGACGAAATATTTACAATCTGTTTGCCCACAGTCTTGCCTGGTCCGCGAAGTCTCGCTATTATTCCAAAGCACTACGTCTGTTAAGGACGGGTTGGGTTAGTTAGGGTTAGGTTTTCGCGATGGATTGATGAACATAATAGGGAGTGGGCCAAGTACTACAGCCTTTTGGATTATTTATTTTTTTACCAGAGTTCGCAACAGCAGAGGTCATATCAACCCTCGGGGGAGTCGGTGTTTTTGAAAAAAAAACCAAAAAAACATTTGTATGTCGGGTATGAATGCAGGACCACTGGATTCGAACCCGGGACCTTTACTTTACAATGATGAGCGCCGTGACAACGTCTTAACCGTCGCGGCCACCGACGCCCCTTTTTTGGCTTATTGTACCTATTGATATTTGCCCAATGATGATGATGATACGTTTACTATTCCCCAAGCACTACAGCTTTTTAGTTTATTGTACTTTTCCTAATAACTCAGTTCAATTAACCCAATCCTTCTTTTAAGAAGTAGTAGGTCAATGGCTGTCATTACTGCAATTATTTTTCCCGGGTCATCTTGGTACCGTAGACTATGTCTCTATTGAGTTTCTTCTTCTTCCTCATTGCATAACTTGGGGTTATCATCGAGTATACCCATGTTAGGTGTTTTCTCAAACATCAGTGACCAGTATATATATCTATCCCTAATTCTCCCCTGATTTTTACCTAACTATAGTAATATGTTTGCCAGTTTTGGTAAGGGTTCTTTAATCATGAGCTTACTATGTCTAGCGCCTCTGCAGTTTGTTTCATTTCTCGTTTTGTTGTTTGTAGACCCATTCTTAGATGGAGATTATTATGACAATTATAGGTTGTGGGCCTCTGGTCTTACAGATCCTCCTCTGGCCAGTTTGTATGCTTGTTACCCAGAATTTTCCTATGCCATCACACTCAAGATTTAGTTTAAGTTTTCCCAGATTTTGGAGA
This sequence comes from Cimex lectularius, assembly GCF_000648675.2. Lineage (NCBI taxonomy): Eukaryota > Metazoa > Arthropoda > Insecta > Hemiptera > Cimicidae > Cimex > Cimex lectularius. The sequence goes on along the minus strand of NW_019392939.1, from coordinate 433,321 downwards.
TTTTCAATACATTCACCAACTTTTTTGGATGTGAATTTTTTACACACTAATGTTTTCAGGGCTGCTTGATTTTTGAAGATTATTTTTGTCAGTGTAACCTCTTTTATGATTTTCTATGGTGCAAGCATTGATAGCATGTATTTCTGCTTGAAAGGCCAAGTTGTACTTTGCTATTGAGTTTGATTGCTCATATTTTGAGCTATATTGCATATTGTGCTATAATTATCATGTTATAATTTTATTTTATGTCAATAGGATGTTGGTGTGTTGGGCAATACTGTTCCTGCAGTTGTCGAGGGCTTTTGCTAATAATAATGTAAGTTACAGCTAATAAATACTCCACAGTTTTAAAAAGACAAGCGATAAAAAATAAACAATTGTAATATTATTTCTGATTTTTATTCAGTATAACAACTGTGTTTTTAATGATTATTCGGAAATCGTGAGATGTTGTCTGGTGTGACGTAGGTTTCAGAAAAATATTTTCTTTATCGTGCCAACGTTTCGATCTTTATTGAGATCATCTTCAGGGCTCAAAGTGTTTGTTTTCTGTGTAATTGTGCCATTCTTGTATGTTGTGTTATGTTTTTAATAAAAAATTTTTTTTTGCAAATTTTTGAAAGAATATTATATTTAATTTTTAATGGCATATAAAGACCCAAATAAATCACATTGACAATTTGTCTTTATGTAGAACCCTGGATATCAGTACAGCTATTATGTGAGAGACGTTAACACAGGAGATTATAAAACTCAGGAAGAGTCTCGTATCGGTGATACAGTCAGAGGAAGTTACACAGTTGGAGAACCAAATGGTGACTTACGAGTAGTGACATATCATGCAGACAAGAATACAGGCTTCAATGCCCATGTTCAGGTTCAGTCAAATTTATTTTTTTCTAATTTTATATAAACACATTTATATATTAAAACAGTGAAATAAAAAACTTGCAAATCGGCTGATACTATTTATTGATACTGTTTATTTTTTAGGTACAACCTGGTGGTGTTCAGATGTTAAGCAGTGATTACAACCCACAACCCTATCCAGAATTAATGAGGAGTATACCGAGATATCAAAAAAGGACGGGATTCCCGCAGCTTGAAATAAAAGTTGTCCCACCCCTAAGTCAATTATTTCCAACAAAGCCAACAGTATTGCCGTCTTATAAAAATATCGAAGAAACTAGACATATCGACAGCGAAAAAACTTTAGAAGTCGTTAATGCTGAAATTTTACAGACGACTACTGAACAGACAGTTGGCAGTGAGGAAACAACCAAAGACGTGGCATTTAACGAAGTAGCGACGACAATGAATGTAGCAGATGTTAATGAAACTGTCCTTACTGATGAAACGAACCATGAAGATTTAAAATTAAGCAAAGAATCGAATGATTATAAAGAACACCTCTGTGAAGTTATTTGTAAGCAAAAACCAGATGAGGAAGGAAGAGCGCATCTAAAACCAGATGAAGACAAAGTCCAGGTTGAAATGGAACAAGTTATAAGGGCAGAAATGCCAGAATCTACTGCTATCAACATGGGAGTACCTTACGAACGTTATCAACACAACAATCCGCAAAGCCATAAACAATATTTTTCCCAAGGAAATCCTGTAAGATACAAACCACAAGAACAATCTCACGCATTAACTGCATATCCTACTAAAAACATACTTCAACAAATATTGCCACCATCTTATTACCAAAGTAAACTGTTTCTACTTCCTTTCAATATGAATATGAACAGTCATGATTATGCCACATTGAAAAATCCATCGGTCCAACAGCGACCACATCAGTTGAAAAAGGAAGATGAGAATGAAAAAAAATTTTCCCAAGCGAAACAACATACGCAAAGTATACAAAACTACCCCTCACAAGCAACAAACCAACAACAAACAAACATAGCTCATATTTATCCAGTATACACAACTGGACTCGCATTCCTTGTAATGCCGAGAATGCAGTGAATATTGTTATATCTGGCCTAATGGCTGCTTTTTAAAGAAACACTGGGAGTTTTGCTTGATTTGAATTTTCTTAAACAATTTGTTTAACATTGCTCAATTTTTGTACTGAGGTTTTCAATCGAAATATAAAATAAAATATAATTTCATGTCTCACAAGAAATTTAATTATATACACATTATTTTTGCAACCTACAGGATTGTATCAGTCATAAATGAAAATTAAATCACAAAATGTCTATACTGTAATTGTTGAAAAGGATAGTTCTACTCACAAACTGTTTTTGGCAGTTTCTAGATTTCAAGAATTTAAATGGTCATTGTCAGATTGGAAAGAGATCTATGTCTATGTTTTCAGGTTTCATGTCATCACTGTCATGCTATCACCGTTGTTGCACATGTAGATTTCTTAAATCACCATTTTTTAGAATTTGGTCTCCAAGAAAAAACAGAAGAAGCATCAGTGGGTCTACTACTTCAAATTTAAAACATAACTGATTGTATTTTTAATAATGCACATGACACGAACATTGCCAGGGCTTTTAACTCAACAAGTTATTGCATTTTTTTTGCACTTGGAAAAATGATAAAGAAAATGACATCTTTCCTTTCCTAGTTTATAATCCTCTGACAATGCACCATGGATATTTGAAGGACACCTCTCTGACAAATTATAAGAATGACTTGTAATGTCACGAATTTGATGAGATGAAATTGCGGCCTATTTTTGTATTAGTTAAATTCAAATGTTTGAATGATTTTTTAACAAAAATGTTTTTATTAACAAGTAATTCAGGATATTAGTAGTGACTGCAGTGGCCAAGTCAGTAGGTCATCTGACTCTCATATTTGCTATGCTAGCAGTTCTGGGTTCGAATCCTGTCAAAGCCAAGAGAATTTGCACTGAGAATAATTTTAAAAAGTGGCTTAATCCCTTGTCCACAACACACAATGGCTAGTTGGAAATTAAGCTCGTTTATGTGACAGAAATTACTTTACGTTTTTACTTTAATCAAGTTTAGTTTGATGTTTATGTTAGATGTGTAGTTGTCATTGTGAATACAATTGAATAATATAGATTCAATGGCCAAAACCTCCTGGCCAATCTTCAGGTTTGTTTCAACAGCTGCTTGGAAGTGACCTCTGCACAGAAGTGGCAAGAGGCTGGTTTCAGCAGTTTCTCAGAAGTGACTTCCATATGCACAGTAGTGAAAAAGGTTTGTTTCACCAGGTGTTCTTGAGTTCACATGTGATATATGTGGACATCACTTACAGACGAATCATTTGTATATCAAAGAAACACTCACCAATGGTAACCTATGGCCACTATCCTCCCCAACTGGGCATCTTAATTTGATTTTCCCATATAATAGATGTTTTTCGTAATAAGAGACGAGTTCAACTAAACTTTCAAACTGATATGTCCCTATGGTGTACAGCCTGCCTTCCATCATTATTTTACAGTGTTTTATGTTTTTATCTGTCCTGTAGAAACAAAAAATATTATTAATTAATCAAATGGCACATGGAACATTTTATATTTTAACATAACAACGTACCTGAATGAAAGTACGTAGGCAGTTGGATTTGGAACTTTCTCCAAAGGTCTTATAAGAAAAGCGCCTTCATACGGCACTCGTTTAAGAAGATTTTCTGCATCGAGTCTGGAAATGTTGGGGTGGTACCATTCTTTACCTTCGTGCTTATTCGGCTGCGGCACAGGCTCAGTGAGAGTTATAACAAATTCCTGTTAAAAAAGATACATTATTGTTTAAACATCATAAACAAACAAGATGAAAGATCATTACCTGGCTTTTTAATGGGTGTGAACGGTAATGCGTTATAAGACTGTACAAACTGTCGAAACATGCGTTGTCGATTAGCATGTACTTCGTCTGCCCAAGTTCCTGCTTCGACCTTATCCTACAATGGTTGACTTTACATTTCCACCTGGAAAAAACAAACCAAAAATAATATTTCAAGATTTCAACCAATTATTCGTTTTATGTAAGGTCTTGGTTGAGTTGAAAACGTTAGTGTCACGAAAAAAATTCAAACCCAGCTGAAGGTTGTGGGTTCGAATCCTGCTCATGATACTAACTTTTTCATCTCAACCAAGACCTTACATAAAAATAATACTTAATTGAAATAAGTAATTTGGTCAATTGGGCCACTAAACATAAATGAACATTTCAAGAGTTTAGTCGTAGTTGAAAACAGAGGAAAAAGGAATTTTAAGAATTTTATTAATTTAATAATTCCAAATTTAATCATTATTTTAATAATAACTGTTTTATTTTCAAAATAAAACGATTTTTTGAAAAATATTTTATAATTTACCATTACATAAATTGCTTGACATATCCACAAGGTGTCAGGCAAGTCTGGCACACCAAAGCATCTCGTAGGTTATAATATAAGTACAGTAACCTTCAGGTTATTCTGTGAGACGATGATTATGAGTTTTTAATAAATCTCTTAACACTTGGACTTCGTTTATTTCTCAAAGGGAAAAAAGAAAATGTTTAAACACTTCGAAAGGACCGATTTTGAGGGATTTACCGCCGTAATAGCCAGTCCTTCTGTCGGTAATGTTGGTCAGTTGTCTTTGGATCTTATTATTTCCAGCTTAAAAGCCGAGTACGTCGGAATGATATGGCATAAAGGAGTACTGCCGTTTGTCGGGGCGGATCCGTACAACGAATCATCGCACAAACTCTGCTCGTCAAATGACGTCTACCTCTGCAAGAAAAACAAGCTTTTGTTGATGCAGCTTAGATCGCCACTGCACAGAAGCCAGTTTGTCGATTACTGCACGCAGATCGTCGACTCTCTCAAAGCTTTCAAAGTTGATCGGGTCGTCTTACTGTCAGGGATGTATGCGCATCAGCGGGATGACTCGGAGCTTCGTGTCGGCACTTTCAGATACCTTAGTAACGTCAAGGGGGCGGAGAGTTTCAATTTGGGCCGACTCGAGTGGACGAGGATAAAAGGAAGCGAAATGGGCCAAGACTACTCCTGCCCGAGGTTGCCCGGAGCCGGCTTTACAAGAACTTTTTACAACATATGTACACAATCAGGATTGCCGTGTGTGGCACTGCTTTATTTCTGTTCTGAAGGGGATAACATTCAGGACAGCCTTACTCTCACAATTCACACTGATGAATGCCTCAACGTTTTGCCCGATAGAAAAAATATTGTTCAACCACCTTCTTGGAAATATCTTTTCGGCAATTCAGTACCTCAAGAAATATATTAAAATGTCCCATAAAATAAGACTTGCTGTTTTATATTACTTTGTATAATAAATAAGTTTACAATGATTGTTACACTTATATTTTTGTACTGAAACCCTTTAACGCTTTGGTAGCAATTTAATAAAAGAGCTTGTAATTTTTAAGTTTATGCATCTAGGCCCTAATTCCTATTCAACAGGATGGCTTAACATCCGGCCACACAGTGGGTGTCATGGACGAGAGGTCAAACCATTTTTCAATACTATTTTCAATTAAAAAGACTATGCCAGGATTCAAACACAGAACCGCAGATGCATTAATTACTCGGCCACCATGGTGTGAAATCAGATTGTGAGGTTTTTCATCTTTAATCTGAGGGTATTGGCACCAAATTCAAAAGCTGGGTCCCTGTTAAGATTCTACGGAACCTTGCAAGTTTTAAAAATTTTCCTATTTCAAATGCAAAAAAAATTTAATTGAATTTTCCTAATTATGATAATTTGTAAAAATAAATACAGTAATCCTTCATCTGCTTGTTTATTATATTGAAAATAAAAAAATCCATTTTTTCTATATTTGTGGAAAATAACAAAAATAAAAATGAGTTCTTGAGAAGTTTAATAAAAAAAAGAAGAAATATGGCTAATAAAAGAATTGATAGATGAAATAAAGCCAAGTATTTTCAAGCTTGTTGGAAAAAAATAATGACGTTTCAGTTTCAGGTCCAAACTTTTGGAAGTTGCAATTTCTTTAAAAAAAATATATATATGTATAAATTATACATATGTATGTATATCCATAGTTTATGTTATACACAGGCCATGTAGGAATTTAACCCCGTGGATAATGAGGGCTTACTGTACAGTAATTTGTTCAGTTTTCCTTTACATCTGAAAAAAATGTCACTCGTATTTGGGTGAAATTTACTTATACATTGCAAGGGATAAAATATGAATAAATTTTAAAAAATAAATAAACCCCCCAAAAATGCAATAAATTAAAAAATATCGTTATGAACTTTTTTGTGTTAGGAGGAGCATCCAATACTGACTATGGACTTTGAGGTACTGCCAAAAAAAAATTTGGTTACTATTTGTAAACAAAGGACCATCTACTTACATTTATTTTTTAATAAATGTTGATGCTTTTACACATAGACAGAAAAACAAAATCATGTTTATTTTTTCATTTGTTAACATTTTAGCCAACCTTACTAATTTGTGCCCCAATTTTTCTGGAGTTTCACCTGGCTAGCTAGTGGGGATGTAAATCTGTCTCTACTGAGTTTTCTTGTACATTAAGACTGCTTTTGGTTTTCAATTAGCTTTCATTTTATCTCTGTGATTTTTCCCCTTTTTTCAATATTTGTTTTAAATACCAAACATTCTATAATATTTAGTTTATTCTAGTGTTGTTTAGTTTTTTATAGTTTAGCATTATAAATATGTATAGTAATCAAATATGTTTAGGGGTCATAATTGACCATAATAATTATTTCAATAAATTATTCTTTTTATCTAAGGTCTTGGTTGAGGTGAAAAGGCTAGTGTCACGAGCGGGAGTTGAACCCATGACCATAAGCTTAATATGCAGCTGTTCTAACCACTTGAGTGACTTCGTGGGTTCGAATCCCGCTTGTGACATTAGCTTTTTCATCTCGACCAAGATTAGATAAAAAGAATAATTAATTGAAATATGTATAATTTTCAAAAGACAATTTATAGTTTAGTTTTTAATTTTTTCGTGTCTTTTTGTATTTTTTGTTTAAATTATCTATTGATTTACTTTTAAAAAATGAAACAACCTGGGCAACAAAAAAGTTAGAAGAGGAAGAAAAATTATATGTCCTTTTGCATGTTGATGATCAAAAACGTGGTGTAGTAGTTGGACTAAAAAATTAGACTGTACACATATGCCCATGACCACAATGGTGAACCACTTGGATGCACATATACATCTTAGGCACTGAAAGTATTAAATAAATATTTCTGTATAAAATTAGAATTAACTTACCAAAATGACAAAGAATAATCCCCAATAAAAGTTTCACTTTCCCTGACTAGAAAAGTACCATCTCCAAGATGCTTGTAAGATTTGAGCAAGCTTTCGGCCTCAGCCCTACCACCGGAGAGCTTGCCATGAAACCACGTCTCCCCGAAATGAAGTTCATAATGAGGTATGCCCTTAAAAATGAATTTTTTTTTTAAATAAAAATTTCAAAAGGCGAAGCTTGTCTATATTCACCTCTCTGAGTTTCAAGGGTCCGACAGGACTAGCATTTCCTTCAGCTTCGCCTTCATCGTCTCCATCTTCACCAACATTGCTGTGAAACGTATCTGTGTAAAACAGCTTGTTCTGAGTAAGAACGAAAAAATGCGGATTCCAAACTTTGTCGACAGGGTCTTCTAGGTAAAGCACACCGTTTTTCACCGTGTTTCTCAAATCCATATCTCGTACTAATGTACACATGGAAAAATATTAAAAATGAGTTTATATTTATATTTTTTAAATCCAAAGTAAACATCATTACCATCTTCAACTGTAAATAAAATAGAATCATCCTCAACACCCTCAGGTAACTTTTTATGTTTGAGCAATATTTTCCTCTTGAGTTGTTCGGGTGAAGGTAAAACAGTTTCATTCTTCTCTACAGGATGGGTCAACAATAAGCTTCCAAATATTTCCTGCATTGCTATGGCCATGTTACGTTGTTGTGGTAATGAGCAATTATCTTCAATTGACAGAATCACAGGATAACTGAAAATAAATATTTAAACTTAATTTTGTCTTTAACAATTATCATGATCATTTTATAAATCAGGCAGGGACAAATAATAAAATTAAATATTAATGTACTTACTCAGAAACAACAAAAGCATGCTCTTTGATTGTTTTAATTACATCAATAAATTTTATTCTAGTGGTAAGAGTGTGGCCATGATATACAATAGGCATCCCATCTGGTCCATCCCAGCAGTCAAGCTCAATGCATCTGCATCCCATTCTTAAACATCTGATATATGCATCACAGGAAGACTCACTGGAGAACTGGTCTCCTGTTAAATAGCTAAAGCATAAATAAAAAATTGAAGGATTTCTTTGTGTAGTCTACAGCGTCCAAACCTGAAGTTTGGTTGTTTCTAATCATTTGGGCCTACCTATCCTCACTGTTTTGGTCTGACAGATCAAAACAGCAAGGATAGACATACCAAAATGATAAGAAACAACTAAACTACAAGTTTAAAAATTAAGGCAAATAAAGGGGAGGAGGCAGTTTCAAAAGTTAAATTTTTGTTAAATATAGTTAATTGCCAAAGAGCAAGTAGCTCAATTTCATGGTGATATCTCTTGAAATTTTTTGCCTGAAAATAGTCTATCACTCAGTTTTACATTTTCCAATGTATGAAAATATTTAAACAAAAGAGAGAGCATATTGCTCAGAAGAGGTAACAGCAAGGCAGGTCTTGCTGACTGTTAAGTTATTGAGGTAAAAGGTCTTGGGAAAATATTATTAATTTTCTGACCCCTTTACACCCCTAAATACAAGTACTTACGTATTATGAGAAGAAGCAATCCAATAATGTGACAATGGTCTCGTCATGTCATCAGAAACTTCGTTCAGGTGATAATTCCAAAGATCATTCTGTTTTGAAAATAAAAAATCTAAAAACTATAAACAGTTGATCAGTTTTAAAACTCATAGACATTTACTCGACAGGGTTTTAAATAATATAGCATTAATACCTCAACTTGAGTGAAATATGGTTCGTGAACATTTCTCAGAGTGTCTTGCAGATACTCCCTCATGTGTTTTGATACTTCTTTCCCGTCGACACTGTCACCCTGTTCTGTCACGAGAAACCTAGTTAAGTCTTTAACAGTCACAATCTTTTCCTCATTGACAACCGAAGAATACTGTTCTAAAATATCTTTAAAAGTCTGAAATACAAATATAAATTAATTTTCTTTGCGAGATTTTGATTCAAGTACTAAACGGAATTTTAACACTTACAGTTTCATCAAACATGATTTTATGATAGAGCTTAGCAAAGTCATCGAAAGTAAGCTCTTCACGTTTTCTGATGTCTACATCTTGAAATATTTCTCTTAGTTTATTTGTACCTATTTTACAATTTACTCTTGGAAGAAACGCTTTTATATCTTTTAATGTTACTCTAAAAATACATTTCAAAATTAAATTTGGCTTAAATAAAGTTTAATTTATTGTTAATAAAACAATACTACTGACGTTTCTCTTATATTTTCCATTGCGTAAAATTCTTTTCTTAGCCATCTTTCTACCTGGAGTGGATATGGTGCTGCAATTGTATCATCTACTAAACATTTTAAACCACGAACCCAAATTTCACATTCTTTTTCAGAAAAAGCTATAATAAAGTTAAAAACAAATTTAAATTTTGTTCTTTGTATTTACAATGTAATACTCTTATTTATTAACTACCTGCTATGGAAAGGGTTTTTAATTTAAATTCAGATCCATAACTAACAACAAAACATCTTTGGTGGTCCATTCTTTTAGCATCTTCAGGCCACCTATCAAAGTCTTTGGAACATTTTCCTATTCTGATTAGTTTTACTTCTCTCATTTCAACTAGAAAAAAAATTAATAAAAAATTAAGACATACAATTGAATGAAAATTTAAAAACATAGTTAGTACTTGTTCCATCATAGGCTTTTGTTGTGGAGTTTCTGGCCCAGGCGATTTGCCTGGTTTCTCTTCTGATCATGAGCATCTTTTTCTCGGGTCTTTTCCTTGGAAAAAATCTTGTTACTATTGTGCCACGCTCAAGCTGGCTGATGATCTGCTCGATTTCCGGTGCGAAGCTTCCCATTGTGCCGTTTGCCATACCTGTGTGATAAAAATTGGTTCAGTAGCTCAAAGAAAAAATATGAATACTACAAGTGGAAATACTTACAAATAACCTTTTAAACACAATTGACCACTTTGTATTTTACTATTGCGAGGATTGGCATTTAGTTATATATTACGTGTACATCCATGAAAGCCACTTTTTGGTATTGAAATAAAAAATTTCCCTTTAGCTACAAAAAAAGAAGTCAAATCTCAATTCAAACATCCAACTGACGTGACATAAAAATTCCAATATCTTAGACATCAAATACTCAGTTGATTATATTCTTACTTTTAAGGTTATTATTTTTTTTTATAATCAACTATTTCCTTCAGTGATACTACTGTATCATACTATTTATCTTCTCCTTTTCATACATGCAATTTGTAGACTCAAATAAATAAACGATTAGAATATTGAGATTTGTATATCTAATACAAATATTATTTGTATTAGATATACAACTGTGTAATACAATTTGTGCAATTATATTAGCAAGAACCAAATGAATATACTTCACGCATCATGAAATTCTTAGCTTACATTTTTCACAGGCAATACATTGAATATAATATTTATGATATATTAAATTGAGAGTTAAAATTTGTAAATGTATTATGTATAATGACTAATTTGTGCACATTGTGAGTTGATAAAAAAATCAGCTTTGATAGGAAGCTTCTGGTTTCAGCCCGGACCGAAAGAAAGTTCAAGGGAACCGGGAAGTTTTATATTTAAAAATAAACACTGAACAAAGAAAACAACTAGTGCTAATATTTGAACTAGTGACATAAGGTTTTGATTTTTTTTTTATTAGTGTATACTATTTATCCTCTTCCCACCTGTCAATACAATCTAGTTTATTAGCTAAATAAATAAAAGATTTGAGCATGATTACAACTTGATTAGACTGAACCTGATTCAAATAAATACACTGCATGGACATTTTAAAATATAAACTTTTTTAAATTATAAATTCATAAACATTAAGAAAAAGGAAATTCAAACAAAATTATAATCAACTCAATAAAATTTTAAAAATAATTAATACCTAAAAATACTATATAAGTGACATTTAATTACTTTAAATTTTTAATTAATTAGAATTGTATAATTCTCTTTATGTTGATTTAGTTTAATTAATATATGAGGGAATGTTTTTAAGAGCGACTGTTTTTTTGCCTTTCGACAAAATATTCGAGCCTATTTATAGCCAGATTAAAAATAATTTGATTTCAACTTTACACAACATTGCAAACCTATTCAACTATGAAAAAATAGGTTGTGCATTAATGTTCAAAGTTAAAAATTTCAAGTTTATTAAATGACAATAGGTAATTTTGATGAGAACAAAATAATGGTTTTTTTTGGTATGTTTGTTATAAATAATGTTACGTTTTTTCAAAAATAAATTGTTAAAATTGCGTTATTGGTTGGTTGAAACTGAATAAACATGTTAATTAACATGTTTCCCATGTTTTGTGTTTTTCAGTAGGAAAGTATACAATGTTACATTTTCAAGAAAGTTTAAACAAACAGATATTTTATGTTTTAGAAAAATCATAGTTTTTTAAATTTAATTTTAAACTAAATGAGTGGTGCGTTAAATTTGTCCATCAGTGTAGTTATTATTATAGTTTTAAATATATCGTTTATATCCATCTTTATCCGTAAAGTTGCTAAGATGACGAAAATGGTTACTTTGATGCATAGAACCTGCATCTGTTCAGTTTGACTTTCTTGGAAAACATATGTTCATAAGCTTTATAGGATAAATACTTGCAATGAATCATTCATTTGTCAATCCTGAAGTTTATAAACAATACTTTTTTTTTTAAATAAACGTCAATACTGTGTATATCTTTATAAAGTTGTTACAGAAGAATCTAAATTTGAGTTATTTTGTTTGACATACTTATAAAATATTAAGTTTTATATTATTCAGTTGGAAAGAACTTCATGCTGAATTTCTTTGTATATTGTCAGTATATATGTATTGTATAATTCTTTGTATAATCTTTGTATAATCTTTGTATATAATGGTAAGCTACACTTTACTGTTTATATCCATCATTATATGTAAAGTCATTATCATGAACAAAATATATATTTTAAGGCGAAGTATGGTGAGTTTGACTTTCTTGGAAAACATATGTTACTAAGTTTCATATTATTTAGTCGTGAGAGCACTTCATAAAATACTGTGCAATGATTTAAGTTGAAGAATCTTCCTTATCTTGGATAAATATACATTTCTGGGTATAGAGCAGTTTTGTCTGACTCACTTTTAGTTTGATTGTCTTTTAAAAAATAAACAACATTTTAAAATACTCTGATATCAACGACTTACATAATCTTATTGTTACTAGTGGTCGAGTATAAACTAATAAATGTACAAGAGGCCTGGATTGTTTGATTTGTTTTTGACATCCAGACAGATCAGTTTTACACTGAACTTTCCCCAGAGGTGGATTTAATATAATTTAATAATAACTATTAATATAAACTGTTAAAATCGCCTAAACAATACCATATACCTTTTTTTTCACTAAAGCATAAATTGAAAGAAAAAATACTTTTTATTTTCTATATTTCCATTTCCTGTGTTTTTCGATTGAGTTTCTTAATTTAAAAAGTTTTAATATTGTAAAATATTATGAAAAATACCTTGGTGTTTTCGGCAAAATATTTAAATAAAACATTTTTGTGTGTGTGTAAATAAAACAAAACATAAATGGGAAATTAGGATGATAACCTCCACTGATGGGACCGTAATCAGGTGGTTCCCAGGTTTCAAAACGGATCCCCCTCCAAATATTCCAAATTGTTATATTTTTATATTTTATATTTTTTATATTATGATTGATAAGTACTAAACAAAAGTTGCTCATTTAAAATAAAGTGAAAATACTGTTTTATTCTGTTTTTGTTTATAATGTTTTGCTAAAACATAGTTGCAAATGGTTTTGACGACTGATCAGTTTAAAATAGTTAATTTTTATTTACTTTTTTCTTTGTTTTTTTCGTTTGAATTTAAAAAATACGGATTTCATTTTATAAACGAGTCGTTTGTTTTTGAGTTTTTTTTTTTAGTCAGCTTTCCTTTCTCGCAAAAGGGTCAACACTGAAAATTCCTAGGTTGGTTATTCGGCTGATGCAATATTCCTGGTACCGTTTTGGCGATTGATAGGTTTTCGTGTTCGAAAGTGTTTATTTAATGTTTATAAATCGTTTATATTGATTTATAAGAGAGTGAAATACAAGTTTTGTGATGGCGGAAGACGAGGTGAGTGGGCCGAGATGATTTTTTTTTAAAGACCACTTCAAAGAAGCCACATGGGTTGAGTTAAGAAGGTTTGGGATTTGACATGTGGGTCAAAAGGAGTGTTAGCAGATTGGACATGGGATTCGGGCCAGACGAGCGAACTGAGTGCAGTTTTATGTTTTAGATTTTCGATCCCAACTTGAAGAAGAAAAAGAAGAAGAAGAAGGCCTTCGACAACTCCGTCCTGACGGACGGCGCCCCGGCCGAGTCGGGGGAGAAGAATGAGACCGCCCCGGATAAGGAGAATCAGGAGCCCTCTCGCCCTGAAAACGAAGTCGAGCAGGATGGTAATACCAGAAAACATTACTTTTTTCTTATTTTCTTTTAAACAGAAACTCTAACAAATAATTTTCCGAGCAGAGAGTTTAGACTTGGAATCTTTTGGAACGAAGAAGAAAAAGAAGAAGAAGGCGACTTTTAACCTAACAGATCTTGAACATGCTCTTCCTGATGGGACTAACAACAAATCTTCAGCTCCCAATGAGACCACTGAAGAAAACATTGAGGTAATAATTTAAAATAAAATATATATAACTTTCTGCGCATCAATTCAAAACATCAAAATATTTTCAGGAATTTGACTTAGACATGGACTTTTCTTTAGCAAAGAAAAAGAAGAAGAAGAAAAAGGATTTAGAAGAGCTAGTTGCCGAAGAAGAAAAAATCCGAATAGATGACAAAGAAGCAGGTACAAATAATTACAAAATCTATTTAAGCTTTCTCATTGCTACATACAACGCAATAAGTCATGAAAAAAAATACTAGTACACTATATGCCAATTAACCTGATTATCTTGATCCTTGATAACATTCAAGTTGATGTGCACAATAAGTCATCGAAGGTATTAAAATTACAAATTGATCGCTTAATTCACAAGTGGTGCAATTAAAAAAATGGTTGTTATTAATTGTTCAACCATAAACACAGCGGGTGATTTTAACTTCCGTTCCCCTGTATATTTTTTATTGATGCCTTTTTTGTGATAACCCCAAGACATTTTTTTTGGTAGGAATTTAATTATTTCAAATGGCAAGGTACTTACAAATGTATATTTTTCTAAAGGTTTTTTTTCCCCACCAACTCAAAGGTGTAAATGTTTTTAATTTGGAACAACCATTCTCAAATGATTTTCAAAAAATGCTTGTATTAACAAAATCTCTGACATCAATTAAATTAAAGTGGTACAGAAAAAAAAAGAAAAAAAACACCGAACAATAACAGTAAACAGGAGGCTATGTATGTAGCTCATTAGGGTATGTTTCTTCCTGGTGCAAAAATCTGTCCACATATACAAACTTAAAGAAAATTCATGTTTGACAAAATTGATTTGTTGACCTTTTGGGGCATTTTAATAATCCCCAATGTTGAAATGTTTTTATATATAGTTAACACTTGTCTGAAATACTATCACAGCTGTTGTCGGTGGCCACAACAGTTTAGATGTTGACATGGTGGTCATCGCTGTAAGGTAGTATTCCAGTTCGAATCTTTGGGTTGATACAACCTTGTTACAAAAAAATTGTACCTCACATTACACACTGCAGAAGTGAAACTTCCTGTTGAAAAGTCCACATTTAAAAACATATTTGGTTTGGAATCAATATTTAAATTTTAATTTATAATCATTGATGATTCCTCATATTTTAGAAAAGAGACTATTGGCTTATGATAACTATAATATGATATGAATGTACTTGGTTCTAATTTCTTAAGGTATCTACATTTTATTTTAAATTAAATTTTAGATCGAAAAAAGCAATTAAAGATTGTTCTTCCTCAGGAGCAAAATTAACATTGAAATCGCCACTGAAAATAATTGGCAATTTAGATAACTCTTTATCAATACACATTCATTAAATAGCACATCATTGGAGTAGAATAAAGTTTGTTATCTAAATTTAATTATATTGGAAATAATTTGGTTAGGAGATACATTCGACAACTATTAAAATAGTTCTATTAATCATCCAAAATGCACTGAGCAGCACAAATCTGACTGGCCATGCACTATTTACAGGGAGTATGAATTAATTTCTATTTGAAGTGCAAAAGAATGCTCTTCTTGGAATTTTTAGAAATAGAAACTCCTCCAGCTACCACCAAAGTAGGTTTGAATTGAATGATGCAGTCACAATTAGGGATACAATTCTTTTATCCAGCCATATTTCCGAAAGGATTAAGAAATATGATTTTAGCAAAACTCCATCTGATAAATCCTGTGCGTGTGCTCTTGACAATTAACTAAAAAAAAAAAAAATGAAAAACATTTTTTGTTATTGATGAAATTCTTCAATGACAACCCAATGTTTGATAGTTGATTGAGAGCAAACCTACCTAATTTCTCTTGTAAATTAACCATCGATTGTGCTTTGCTTTGACCATGGTAAAGTGTTTTGACATCATTTGGTGTAACTCTATGAAAGGCATTTATGCTTTTTTACACATTATAAAGCAGCATATAAAATTTGTTGTTAGTCATACTCATAAACAATTTCACCATTAGACATAATGAACAGACATTCAATTAAGAAGACTAATTTGTTTTCTTCCAATTCTTCACCATTGCCAATTTTCATCAACAATGGAGAAAATATGACATCTGTTTGGCGCGTGACTAGATTTAATTTGCAAAATTTGAGTTTTCGCCATAAAGTAGGCCCTGCTATTTTTAACCATCATAAACCATACCAAGTGTTAGGAAGTTCCACTTCAAACATTAGTTTTTACTTTCTTCAACTTACTGTGCAAATGTAAAATTTTTTTACACAAGAATAAATGAAGAGGATTCTGTTGATGAGAAAAATGGACCATAAAATTTGTAATAGGCAGAAACACACTTTGATCAGCTACAACCAGAGGGTCCTATTGCTTGGTGTTATTTGAGGAAGTAGTTTCAAAATTTTTCTTTCAGTACCATCAGGAAGTAATTTAGCATCATTTAAAATTATAAATAAATAAATTGGTATTGGTAGAAGAAGATGGTAATCTTCATCACTAGGAGCAATTTGGGCCTTTTGTGGACTATTTTTCGACAATTGTTCTTAGGCAATGAAAAACATTTTCCTTTATTGAGCATAATATGTTTAAATCTTGCAATTTGAACTTCAATTAATAACTGATTTCAATGCTAAATAAAATTTAGAATAATTGATATTAAAAGCTGGTGTAGTAAGTCAGGGGGAAATGTTAATAACCATAACAGTATACATGCCTTTATCAATTTCAGTAGGCTGTCATAATAAAATGTATAATTATTTATAAAATAATAATTAAAAGGATAAAGGAAAAATGAACATAATAATTACTACAAATTCTCTTTAAACGGTTAATTGAGCACTTTATGATATGCATATTTTTGATAATGAAAGTGACTAGTGCAACAGCCATTTTCAAAAAATTTGTTTTTACATGCTCTACCGATCATGAGAGGAAGCCAGAGCCTGGTAAGGCAAAAATTACAAAATCTCTTTTTTCCCTTCATTTACAGTTTACTTTTAGTGTCAAAATGTTATACCTTCATGTATTTTTTCTTTCCTTTCAGAAAATGAGAGTCAAAAGTGGGTGGGCACCGACCGTGATTATACATACGACGAATTGCTAACAAGAGTTTTTGATATAATGAGAGATAAAAATCCTGAAATGATAGCCGGAAAGAAAGCGAAGTTTGTCATGAGACCCCCGCAGGTTGTAAGGATAGGAACAAAGAAGACGTCTTTTGCCAACTTTACTGAAATTTGCAAAACGTAAGTTTTAAGTTATGTTAAATTTGAGATATCATATCACTGGCTTGTTGCTTTACAGATTGCATAGAACTCCGAAACATTTACTCGATTTTCTCTTGTCTGAGCTCGGAACCAGCGGTTCAGTCGACGGTAACAGTCAACTGATTATTAAAGGTAGATTTCAACAGAAGCAAATAGAAAATGTGTTAAGGCGATATATTAAAGAATATGTGACATGTCATACATGTCGCTCACCCGACACTATCCTTCAAAAAGACACTAGACTGTTTTTCCTTCAGTGTGAATCATGTGGTTCGAGATGCTCCGTAGCAAGTATTAAGTCTGGTTTCCAGGTAAGATTATATTTTATACGCCTGTTTTTAAATTGTAATATTTTATTTTGATTCCTGTTTTTATTTTTTATTTGCAGGCTGTAACGGGTAAACGTGCGGCAATAAGAGCAAAAACAACATAGATATTTTTTATTTTGTTTGTGAAAGTAAAGGTATCTGTTTTAATTTTTTTTTAAATTATGTCATGTCCCTTTGCATACAATTATACAAATGATATATGAATTACACTTTGATTTGGCCATTTCAGTTAGCAAACTAATAACCCAAGTTTAAAAAAAAAACGTGTATTTACAATTATTTCAAAACTGGTTGTGTACATTTGTTATATATTAATATAATTACCTATAATAATTAGCTTAAATTTTTACAATGAATAGTTTTATATTAAAACAATGCAATTTATATGAGTCTTGTCAAAATAAAGCTCATTTTACGAGAGAAACAGTTTCTGTTGTTGCACAATCACCGTTATTATAAAACCTTACATTTTCATAATTATCTTGCATCAGTTTTTCATTATTATATTGCGTTGTCGATTGTTTCATTGAATAAAATAAGCATTAAAGGAAAGAGAGAGGGAAAAAACCAGTTACAAGTAAAATAAATGTATTTGTTTTGTGAGCTGTACAAGTATATTATATAATTTATTATTACAGTCTAATATAAAACATTAACTAACATTCAACTTGGCACCTTGTCCATCTGAAATTCCCAACGTCAGTATCTTTATCATTATTCCAAATACCCAATTCTTTACACCACCCCACCTAAAAATAAAAATTATTTACAACAAAGATGTACAAATCATGTAGATTAATTTTAATTGTATAACCAATTCAGGATTTTGAGTGTGGTATGATCATGCTTTCTCCCAGTGAGTTGGAAAGCGTGGCATCATATCATGCTCACCCCCACCTCTACTCACCTACTGCGAGTGAGATGTCCCGCTCTAGTCTTTTCACTTTTAGACTGAAATTCAAAGTAGTATTGGTAGTGCTAAAAATAATTACTTAAACAGCATACTACTCTGAATTTGAATCTAAAAGTAAAGATAATAGAATGATGTATCATGCTCTCAGCTGCATACAGGTAGGGATGAGCGTGATATGCTATCAGTACCTCACCTGGGAATGATGTCATGCTTAACTGAATGGGCTAATGTAACTTTTTAAAAAATTATTGATTCTAAAATGAATACAACTTTAACATTAGAAAAACACAAACTGATTAAGAGAGGTCACCTTAACAATTAAATACAAGTAGAAATATTTCAAATTAAAAAATTTCTCACCACAATTTAAATTCAAAATCTGTTCTTTCTTTCCAATATTGGAAGTAAGCTATTGGCCCAGAACCACTTCTCTTCTCGAAAGTGCCGTAAGAAGCACATCTCGCCATCTCTTTGTATCTGTTAATCGGGTCGCCGTGATCTCTTGCGATGGACCTTATCGTGTTAATATTTCTAAGAAAGAACAAAATAATGTACTCGTATTTTCTATTATTAAAAAAAAAAAGTAGGAAATAAAACAATGGCTTATCAAGGAAGACAATCTATATGTTTCTATTTACATACCGTATAACTAACAGTATGTTTGACGGCAATTTCCTAAGTACTCCCATAATTTTGTCAAATTGTTTTTGAGCCCTTTTCGTAAGGTGGTCTAAATCTTGCAGTGTAAGTGATTGCACAAGCTTTATGTCCAACCCTTGTTGGGGCACTTGAGTCAGAATCTCAACAAATATTTTATATTCTGAAAATAAAACGATTCAATGCACTCACAAATAATAATAGCAGAATTAAAAACATTGATGACAGTTATAAAAAAACAAAATGTGCACACACCAATGTGTTTGTGATTAATGATTGTGATTTGTTATTAAAAAATTCAATGTAGAGAATTTTTCAAAAATAAAAGACCTCAGGTTGGCAAGGCTAATCGTTTTTTAACTAACTACAGATTACAGATTACAATTCCACCTTCAATCCAAAATAAGCATATATATCTAACTACAAACATTTATCATTCTACATTCAATATGCAATAAAATGCCGACAGATTTCTTCCTTGATCAGCCCCAGAATAGGTTAAATTTATTATATAAATTAAAAACCTAGCTTTTAAAAAGAAAATACATATTACTTGATCGTCTTTATGTACCTAGTGACGAGCATAAGTTTATGTGGCATATCTTTAAAAATTCGAAAGCTTCTACTCCTCAGGGCAGTTACTTCTCGTTCCAATTGCATTTTTTCTTCCTTAGTCATTTTTAACATTTTCTTTTTGATTTGCTGAGGGGAAAAGAGGCTGCGGACTATGTCTGAATCGCCTGAGGTCGTGTTTGCAGCAGGGATATAACGTTGACCAAGAGCAATGCAGAATATGCGGTAATCGGCTTCTAAAAGGAAATATGTTTGTATGCTATTAAGTTATGTTATTTTAGATAAATTTGGATGGTAATTTATGGGCCGTAGATAGAAATTTAATTTAAAAAATTTCATAATTTTGCATAATATAAAAAATACATTAATTCTTAAAATATTAGGATGTAAAAGTGTTTTCTATGTTTTTATTTATGTGGCTTATCAAAATAATGCCTGAGTAGTTATAAAAATTAAGATTGTTGATTTCAATCATCTGAAATATTTGTGCCAGTAAGACCCAATTCACAAGGAGGCGATCAGTATGTGACAGGTATCAAGGCGACGGAGTTAACATACCAACAGGCCCTTACGTTCAGACAGGGAGACAGGATGCCAACCAGGACGGGATACCTATTTTTAGGTAATTGGGATTTTCGGTCGTTTGATACTCTTTCGGAATAAATACGCCTGGCAGGATGATATGCAGCATGGTTTCATTCACTCTGTTCTTCTTCTACTTGTTTTTGCCTAATCAAATACCAAAGAGCTACAGCTTCTAACCCTTCCAATACAAAAATATGGCATTATCAAACAACTGGATCTTTAAAGTTTAAACTAGTTGGGAGAGGGTCAGGAAGAGATGGAAGGGAGATGACTGATAGTCGCCAGAATACTATTTGTACCTCATATCGATATTATATTAAGAGTGAATTAGCAGCAAGTTTGATGATACTTCTATGCTGTCTAAACTTAGCAAAAAATAGTGTAGCCTGATATTTCCGTATTTTTACTCCTATTCTGGTTATCATAGGTTGAAAATTTTTCATACTCTACTTAGGGTTAGGTAGATGGTAGTCTACTACATATGAGTGTTTCTTAGTGACTTGTTTCATATTTTGTGGAAGTGAGGAGCAGCCAAGAATGAGATAGTTTAGAAAAGCACCTCCCCTCAGAGCACATTAGTAGTAGAGTAGTAGTACAAAAAATGTTTACAAAACAAAACCTAGCCTTAACATAAAATAACGGCATGGATAAAAACCGTCTGCCGAGCACATTTTACCTTTTACCTTAATATACCTTTTAAAAACCACACAACAGTACACACACTTTTTTCCAAAGACCCAACACCAACAGCCTGCAAATCCGATGTAATTTATAAAATTAATTGTATGAACTGTCTACCAACCTGCATTGGAACTACATCGCAATATCTAGAAAAACGGGAAAAACACATCTACGACTGTAAAACACCAAAAACCAATCCCACAGCATTGGCCACACACCACTTTGAAAAACAGCACAACTTTAATTTTGACACAAAATACATTTTGACACAAGTACTAAACACGGAAAAAAACAAATACAAATGCAACTTTCTAGAAATGATTATTTGGAGATCTTGAGGTGCAGTCTGGTGTGACGTAGGCTTTAGAAAAAAATTTTCTGTATCATGCCAACGTTTTGATCTTTATTGAGATCATCTTGAGGGCTCAAAGTGTTTGTCTTCTGTGTAATTCAGGGTCTGGGTTTTAGAAACATTGTTTAAATTTTACAAATACATGTAGGATGTGAAAAAAATGAATTTATACAATGCTAGAAAATTTTATATTTAAAAAAAAGAATGAATTTATGCGATGCTTGAAAATTTTAGATTCAAAGTATTTGAACTCACACAAAAGTGTTTGTTTTCCATGTAGATGTGTCATTCTTGTGTGTCGTGTTGAGAGTGCCAGTGAGATAGTGTACAATGGATTTTGAAGGGGTGGGGAAGGAAGTTGGGACAGAAAGACATTTTTATATGAGTCGACTTCATTGAGGCGAAAGGAGCCAACATGGGGGAAAATCATGGCAATGGTTCAGGCTGATTATCATTTCAGGATTATATAGACTATATATAATTAGGGACAGGGGACTATATATAATTAGGGAAAGGAAAGCCAAATTGTTGAAGAATTAGACTATGTAGAAATGTGTGACGATTGTTTTATATGTTACGTTATATGTTTTGTGTGATGTGATGATATGTATGTTATCGATATTGAATTTGATTAATGATATTAGAGTAGCTGCGACTGAGTTTTTGTTTGACTGAGTGTTTTTCTAAACTACCTCATTCTTGACCGCCCCTCACGATTTCAACAAACTACTACATATGTTTGACATGTCAGATGTGTCCTTAGAACGTTCTTTTAATAATGTCACTTGTACTCAATTTGTTATTATCAAAAAGAAATCTAATTAAAGCAGTATTGAATTGAGCATAACCAACATTAAAAAAATATAAAAAAAATAATTACAAAATTTAATAGATTAAAAAGTGTTTCCTTACCTTTAATTCCCAGCTCCATGGCATATTTTTTCATATCTGGATGGTTGTTTAGCACCATTGCTTTCCAAAGATTTCTTAAAGATTCACTTATTTCTGGAGGCACATCTTCATAAAGGCCATGATCGAGTATGACAAGTTGTGCTCCTTCTGTACCTTTTCTAACTAAAACTGAACAAATCAATTAGAAAACACGAAATAGTGGGTGATTAAATTAAAACTTACTATTGCCAGAATGTGGGTCTGCATGAACAAAACCAGTATAAAAAATTTGTTCAGAAAATGTTTTAAATAATTTTCTATCTATATCAGCCAATGATAATCCTCTTTTCTTTAGGCCCTTTTTGTTGCTGATTTTCTCCCCATCAATCATTTCAGTGGTTAAAACCCTCTGAAATTAAACAATACACACACAAAAATAAATAAGTAAATAAATTATAAAATTAAATTACTCACCGATGAGCTATAGTCCCAATAGACTTTAGGTATGTAGACAAAAGGTAAATGGCTCAAATCTTTGGCGCATTTTTCAGCATTTTTTGCTTCATTTAAAAAATTCAGTTCTTTTGATAACGTACCTTTCAACTCCTAAAATTGAATAAAAAATAAAAACTATTAAACCAATCCCTTATAAAGGAAAAACAAAATAGTCAAAATCGTCTTTTAAATTCCCAGTACTCATAAATATAGCTTACAAATATTTTCAAGTGTTCTCACATTGAGCACCCAGCCAAAGTCAAAGTCTGGGTAAATTTTAGCAGCCATTGCTAATAAGATCTTAAGCGTCATCATATCGCCGATGAATCTGTCTTGCAAGTCGATATACTGGGTTTTAACAGCAACTTCTTCACCAGTCTTCAATTTAGCTTTGAACACCTGTAATAATCATGATTTAAAAAGTATGATGTGGAATAATAAAATCAAATAGATAGATGAAAATTTATGATAAGCATTTTTCCATACCATTTTACATATGGAACAATGAAAGTAATTAAAAATTCAGCAAACCTTTGCTCGGCATTTGGTCAATCCCACATGTCTGGAGCCACCTTTGTATTTATCAAATCTAATGTACCAAATTCCTTATTATACATCCCGTCTATACCCACTTTTAAAACTCTTTTGGTCACTACAAGTCTATTCGTGTTCCCCAGGGAATTTGCTCATGCTTTTTTACTCCAAATTCAAATGTAAGAAATTTCGTCCTCAACTCCTTCATCTCAACGACACAAATTAATATTCCCAAAAATGTAACAATTAAAACCCTTTGAGTTATATAATATTTTGCGTAGATATAACATAAAAAGATTGTAATCAATCTTTTGGCATAATGAATGTAAACAGAACTCCTAGCCTTTTTTATTGATTTATTTGTGTCTGCAATTTTTTAGAATATTTATAAGATTAGATAGAATCAATTTATATTAATTTATTTGTATGTTCTTGTTTACGTTAGTATAAATGGTTATGTTTATTTTCCCTTAATTATAAGTGGTTATGCAAATTGTTTTCTTTCTTAACTTTTCCTCTTTATTATTTTGGATTGGTTTGTTGTTTGAAACCAGTGTACAATTGCGAAGGGACACTTTTTTTTGGTCCCATTTTAATGGAGTTATCTCTAATGTGCATTGAGCAATCTTGTATGTTGTTTTAGTTTGAATTTCTTTCAGCATGTCTATGATGACGTGAATGAATGTGGTGAATAAAATTGCTTATTATGCTGCATGGGCGCTTTCTGCACTGTTTGTTGTGTTTGTAGTAAGCAAGGCTGCATACATTAAATTGGTAAAGGCATACACTTTTTTGGTGAGAGAAAAGGCAACACATAAAACATCTTTGCCCACAATACATCTCTTTTTATAATGTAGTGCCTCTTTAAAGTTTTGTTCCTGTCGTTCCAAATATGCAATGTGATGATAAGAATGCAGTTTTTGTTTATTTACCCAAACACATTGTGCTCATTGTACCCAAGCCCTCTTGCTTTCATTCAAAAATAGTTTGGAAGATATTGTCCATTGCAAATAACATGTATAAAACCATTCTAATTCACATTATATAAAAAATAATTATAATCATGGCGAATAAGACTAGAATGAAAACTTTTGAAATGCATTTTCACAAAAATTTCACTCTTATTCTCAACATTTTTTAATATACTGTGACAAAACATATTTTATATTTTGTATAATTTTTTTTTTTTTTTTTTTTTTTAAAGTTGATGTAAATTGAATCTTTAACCCACTTCAATCACCCACTACATTATCAATGTATAAAAACGATACAAAGAAATTCAGGTCACTTAGTTCCACAACCACAACAATTTAAATTTTTGATGGAAAAACTAAAATTCTACACTAACAGCATATTTGCAAGCCACAATTATAATTCATTAGAAATGAATTATCTTATTTGTAATATTTAAACTGTACCAAAAGATGGAAATCAACCAACCTGAGCTAAGCTGGCAGCAGCGATCGGCTCTTTGTTGAATTCGGTAAACAATTCGCTTACATCCTTACCAAAATCTTCCTTGAACAACTGTTCAACCTCGGAAAAATTTCGGACTAGGCATTTATCTTGTAAAGGCTGCAATTATGATTTATTTTCTTAAATATAAATATTTTTTATATCACAATCTTAAGAGAAAAAAAAATTTACTTACAATAAGCCCCTGGATGTATTCTTTTGGCAGCAAATGATCCATAATGATGAGCCCCTGACCGAGTTTAATATAAAGACCGCCATTTTTCAAACAGCCGTTTAAAATCCGTTCGGCAGATCTTTTATGGATTTCTGATAAAATTTTATAATAGGATTCAGAATCCTCTGGAACTCTAAACAGCGTCCAATAATAATCTACTGCTATCTGTGTGGCAATAAATGAAGATCTGCAACAAATTTAACGAACTTGAGTTCTGTGAAGTGATATGTGGGCCTGATTATCTCCAATCATCCTTGGTTTTCTAGGCAGTGGTTGGTAAACTATTAAAGCCAATATTGTATATCTTACAAGCCAGCGAGAGTCAAGCAAGCCACAGATTAATAATATTGTTTTCAATATTTCTGTAAAGAAAATGTTCTCCTTTGTAAATATAAGTATAGATTACCTGAAAAATCTTGTTATGCCGCCAAACGTAACTTTAATTGCCCTTTTTTCCTTATCGGTTTTAAGCATGTAGTATCCACAGCCAACCGCCGTAGCTCCGGCCAAAATTTTCAGGCTGAGCGGAGAGAGTCTCGGAAGAACTCTGAACCTTTTCTTCTCGACACATCTGGTTTTATATGTACACCTTTGAATCTTCAAAAAACCCAATGTGTGCCTATTGAGCATGTTGGTCATTTAGCCTGTAGAGAGAAAGTAAAATGAAAGTAGGCCCAATGTAACTTTCACTTAATAATAAACAATTCATCACAAGTGCTCCTACTGACGAAACATACCGATTCGATGTCAATCAAGGAAGAAACTTGGGACACACTTTACTTATTTTTAATCTAAACAATTATATTATTAATATTGGAATTTTTTTTATAAGACATGATTTCTCTTACGGGAAAATTCATTTCTCACTTAAAACATAAGACAAGCACAAAAGAACAAATAGAAGATAGCATCAGGTCTTGTGAAATATTATTTAATATTTAACCAAAAAAAAAAGCAGAAACGGTGCGGAAACCTGACAATAAACTTCGCGAACTCGCGAGAGAACCATACGTGTTCTTATCAAATGGCAGAAACGAACTGATAGCACTAATACTCCATTTAAGTATTTTCACACACACAAGTTCTAAATTATTCATAAAATTTATAGCTTAATTAAATAATAAAGCGATAAAAACATATTTTGCGTTTTAACAATACAACCTAATTACGATTATTTTTAGAAAGAAAATCTACCATGAGTCATTGGTCTGTTTCATAAACCTACTGAGTAAAGCTTTATCAGTTTATCATAACTTTATGTACCTATGTCCTATGTATAAAGGCAATTAAAATAACGAAATAATTGATAATTTACATTAAAAAAACTTTATTCCACGGTTAAAAAATGTTACTACCAGATGCAAGAATTACAGATTATTATTATTTTTTTTTTTTAGCCAAGGTTGTATTAAAATTACACCAAGCCCAGTAATATTGGAGAGATTTATGAATTTCAAGTCAGACTTATAGTTTCATTGCATTTCCATACGGCAAATTTTGTTCTTTATGTACCAGTTAGTGGCGAACTCTTCAGAACATTTGATCAACTTTCTCAAAGAGTTTTATATAGCACAAAATTACATCTCACCTTAAGGAATTAAAACACCAATATTAAATAATAGTTCAATTCCAAAATCTATTTTAATTTTACCCTAGAGTTTCCCAAAAAATCAACCCATTCCATTTAACTTAAACAAATAATAATTCGTTAATAATTAAAACTGATGTATAAAAAATAGTCTTTGATTTTTCATTTTTAATTCACTTAAATTTCAAATAGTCATCCCTTCCAAATTAATCTGTTGTATCTGTAGACTATTTTAGATCCATCAGTTTTAATTATTATTTCTACCTAGTATTTAAAGATATATTTGTTTAAGTTCATACAAATTGGTTGAGGTTTTGGTAAAATTAAAAATGATTTTATGAAAGCCTACGGGTAATTTGGAATTTTATCAATCAAATTTATACTTACAAAAAAAAAATATATGATCAAATTGTTAGTAAAAAACAAAACAAATGTTTTTTCTCATCGTATTAATTAGTGTGTAGTAGTAACTGTGAAATACATTGTAAACACCAAAGGAGCATAAACCAGAATAAATGTATAATGTCAACCTGCAGACCGTAGTGCCCTAGAGGCGTAAGTAATAATGAATAAAAAAACCATCTCTCTCCCTTACTCACTCCTTACCTATCTCTCTCACTCTATCTATCTCTTTATCTACCTCTCTCTCTATCTACCTATCTCCCCCTCCCTCTCTCTCTTTATCTCTCTCTATCTATCTATCACTATCTCTTTCTATACCTATCACTCTCTCTATCTCTCTAATATGTAATGTCAACCTGCAGACCGTAGTGTAAATAATTATGAATAAAAAAAACCATCTCTCTCTCTCTCTGACTCACTCCTTACCTATCTCTCTCTATCTATCTATCCACGTATCTCTCTCCCTCCCTCTCTTTCTACCTATCTATCCCTCCCTTCTACCTATCGCTCTCTCTATCTACCTACCTATCTCTCTCTATTTATCTATCTCTCTCTCTCTCCCTTCTACATATATATCTCTCTCTACCTATCTCTCTTCTCTCTCTCTCTCTCTCTATCTTTCTCTCTATCTATCTATCTAACTACGTATCTCACTCCATCTCTCTCTTTATCTATCTATGTATCTTTATCTCCTCACTCATAAGCACTCCCACAATTAATAGTTTTCCACATTAGATAAGGGTTTACTATTGTTGATCCGTTCTTTGCACGAAAAAAATAAAAGCACGTACTTTAAAAGTGAATAAATAAGCTAATGCCTGTTATAAAACAAACTATAAACGGAATAGGAAATGTTTTAAAAACCAAATAAAATTTACAAATGTTGCATATTGTTGTTAACTAGTTTAATATGTTAACAAGTTACTGAATAGTAAGTCCTAAGTAATAATGAATTGATATATGCCAAATTTTTCGTTTGTTAAAAGGTCTTTTTCGTCCAAAGATCATACCTGAATTAGTTAGTACCGGATGTAATAAAAGGGAGTTTATGGATTTTTCTCTAAGTCCTTTTATGAATCTTTTTCAGAATCTTAACTGTTCCCGTTTAAAAATCCTCCTTTAATAGTGGAATCATCTTAGGTATTTGGTCTTTCGAAGGAAAAGACCGCTGGAACAACGCGGCACAGAGAACATTTTCATGTTATAATGAATAGGAAACTTTTCAATTTCAGTATTTAAAGAACCGTTTAAGGCCATTTTCTAAGTCTTCATGAGGTACATTGAAAATACAGGTAAGACCTTTTTGGGTCAAATGACCCACTTTTATTCCTATAAGCCGAGTTAAGATCAATAGTTTTGGTCGAAACAATTCAACGGTACAATCGGCCGATTTCCACCGACCTTTCATTTTCTCAGTCTAAAAATAAATTTTGAGCTTTGTTTTGAAGGTGGAGAACGTCTTAACTTTCCCCCGTTCAATTTGTGCCTGGTAATAACTGAGGATTGACCCAGTGAAGCGGTTGTTACTAGCTGTGCCAAAGGCCTTGGCCTTTTCTTCAGCTGCTCCGGCTCACTGTTTCAGTTCTGGTAGTGCAAACCAGCTGTTTGGCCCCTTTTGGCAGTCAATAACATTCTACGTGACCAGCTGAACTGAAACGAGCCAAGACTCAAGAGCAATGAACTATGCAACCGTCATCAGTCCTCCCTTATAATTATTACAATATTATTATTACAATTGTTATCAATTTAATTATTTACTTACGTAATTCTACTGAGAAAAATATAAATACATTTTATTTAGAAATGACCCAAAAAGCAGAATAACTCTTTAAAACCGGAAATATTATTAACATTCGTAAATTTTATTTGGTTTTTAAAATAACATTTCCTATTCCGTTTATAATTCGTTTTATAACAAGCACTAGCGTATTTATTCAATTTTAAAGTACGTGCTTTTATTTTTTCATGCAAAGAACGGATAAATAATTGTACACCCTTATCTTATGTGGAAAATTATTAATTGTGGGCGTGCTTATGAGTGGAGAGATATAAAGATAAAGATAGATGGATGGATGGATAGAGAGAGAGAGGGGGGTGAGAGAGGGAGAGAGAGAGAGAGAAAGAGAGAGAGAGATAGGTAGATAGACAGATAGTGAGGTAGATAGATAGATAGATAGAGAGAGAGAGATAGTGAGGTAGATAGATAGTGATAGTTAGGTAGAGAGAGAAGTAGATATATAGTTAGGTAGATAGATAGAGATAGGTAAAGAGATATATAGAAAGATAGATAGATAGAGGGAGGGAGAGATAGGTAGGTAGATATATAGATAGGTACGTCGGTAGGTAGGTAGGTAGATAGATAGATAGAGAGATAGAGTGAGAGGTAGATAGATAGAGATAGGTACGTAGGGAGATAGAGAGATAGATAGATAGGTAGGTAGGTAGATAGAGGGATAAGTAGACAGATAGAGAGATAGGTAGATAGATAGATAGAGGTAGGTGGATAGGTACAGAGATAGTACGTAAATAAATAGAGAGAGACAACATTCTAATAAATTTTTTTGGAAATGTAAAATTGTAGGACATAGGGTATAAGTATCAATAAAACAAAAAGTGAGATAAAAACAAAAAATGTAGGTTGATAGGTATTTATATAGGTCAATCTTTATCTGTAAAAATTGCAATGTAGGACAATTGTATAACTAATATAATAGAACTTATTATTATCTTAATTAAAAATACTTTTCTTAGTAATAATAAAACAAAAACAAAACATTTGAGAGATAGAGTGAGAGAGATAGATAGATAGAGAGAGAGAGAGAGAGANTATATATATATATTGTAATAGCAGATAATGCCTAATCATTATTTTTAATTAGTTGTTTAAGAAACAATAAAGTTGTTTTCTGTGTTTCCAAAACGGTATTTGTACACTTTTGTAGACTGAGAAAACATCATGAAACTCCTCGGCTTTTCCTTTCTGGCGTTCTTTCGGCAAAGCCAATCGATGGAAACCTCAAATAGCCCAATTGACTAATTCAGGAAGTAAAAATGCTTGGTCTGATGAGATTCATCGCTGATTAAAATTAGGGGGCGAATAGAGGCATTCTTTTAAGAATATTCAGCATGTACTTATGAGCAAAGTTTAGATACGGGGCAGCAAGTTACTATTCAGCGCGAATATCAGCTTTAATCCAGCTATATAGGATTTATTACCAAGGTATCAGGATTGTAACAGAGACCCATTATACACGCCCTTTATAAGTCTCTACAATGATGCCTGTGTCCTTCCTTCGGATCTTTTTAGATTGGAGGCAATTTTGTTGCTATGCTTTGGTCTAGGCTTCATCTTCTATTTCCTTCAGTTTTTCATAACCCTCATCAAGATATGTATATTTTTCTAAGAACAAGAACGAGACCTTTGGGAATCCGCGGTATTAGGTGGGGATACCTTGCCAGCGAATGAAGGTTTTAAATCGCTAGATATTCTATCGTGGTCATTACCTACTTTATCGAAGATCTGGCCTTATTAAACAAAAGGGAAACACCTCTGATAATCAGGGCAGAATTCTTGCGAATTTTTAAATAGCTTTCCCAATTATAAAGTTTTTTATACCGACAGGTCAAAAAATGAAATTGGTGTAGGGTGTGGGCAGGTGGTCTCTATCGAATGAGGCTAGCGTATACACAGCTGAACTTCATGCAATCAGATCATTGAGCTTTACAAAGGAATCGAAAGGAATTTGTAATGCCATTACTTGTTCTGATTGTAAGAATGGTCTCGAAGCCATCAAAAATAAATCCTCGGTTGAACTACACATCTTAGAAATTCACAAATACCCTATGAAATCAACTTAACAAACATGTGGTATTCGTTTAGGTTCCTAGTCATTCGGCATTTCTGGAAATGAAAGAGCGATCAAAGGGAAGAAAGGCTGCAAACCATCGACAAATCACTTTCCTCTCCGTCTAGATGATATAGACGTTTATGTTAAAAACATTATCAAACGAAAGGGCGCGGCAAGGTGGAATGTCTGTAGAGACAGTATGAAAGAAATTAAGCCAATTGTACATAAATGGCCAACTGAGCAACTTGAAAGAAAAGAACTTGTGATTCTCTCTAGATTGAGAATAGGAGTTGCTGTTGTATTATTACCATATTGGTATGTGTCGATAGAATGGAAAATAGAGATAGATAGATAGAGCGAGAGATAGATAGATAGATAGAGCGAGCGCGAGAGAGGAGAGAGAGAGTGAGAGTGAGGGAGAGAGAGAGGGTGAGGGAGAGAGAGTGAGAGAGAGAGAAAGAGAGAAGGGGAGAGAGAGAGAGGGTGAGNGAAGAAAAGAGAGCGAGGGTGTATTGTATGTCTGTCTTTTTAAAAGGATTTTTTACGTCTATCTCCTTCCTGCCTTCCTTGATCTGGTTTTGTGGAATTTAACCTGGAGAAACAGAAATTAAAAACGAAGGCCTACCGTAGTTTAGAGGCTGTTTGAACAAGACCGGCCAATTGGCAGCCAGTTGCACAAGTCTCAATATAGTTTTAAAAAAAGAAGCGTTGGTGTTTGCAAGGCCGGCCAAATCTTTCGAATGTGGCAAGAAGTGTTTATTAATACAACCTAAGGACCGGTGAGGTCAAGGGGACCAGAGCTATACTCGAACATCATGAAATACATTAATAATCCTTCGTGCCAATGGGACAAAACCCTTCCCCTTTCCTACCACGTTCAATAAATTGTAAAAAAATATATTACGTCAATGAATAATATAACAAAAATTAAGTCCGCCCTACTTTAAAATTATTTTCAGTCACATTTTTTATTTATAGCTTAAAAATAATAAACGTCCTCACATAAGTTTCAAATCAAGAGCATATTATTGTGTAATTTTTTCTTTTTAAAAAAGTAGAAAAAATAATATAAAACAAAAAAAAAATTAAATTAAACAAATATTACGTAATAAACAACAGAAAATAAAGCGTGGACATTACAGCTGTGATTAAATAACGTTGCCAATTGAATTTAACCCAAGAATTTCAATCCAATGTTGGCCTAAAGTACTGGCAAAAAAATAATAAATAAACACCGTACAATTTTAACAAAGGCATCAACATCAACGTAACGCAACATGCATGTTTAACACAATCTTTGGAAAAAATTTAATAAACCGTACCTGGTATATTTTGTTCTATTGCTCCTGAAAAAATATTTTTACTGCCTAATAAGTTATATAAATATACGTTCCCTATTCATCAGGGTTAAAAAAAAATATGTCTCATCCTCGTAATTAACACTTACTAAAGATTGACTGTACTATTAAATTTATTATATCACCTTGACTCAATCGATACCCACTTGATATACTTTCATGTTATTGAACTGACGTGCCCTGCCGTTGATATGAATTATTAAAATTGATATTCATTTTTCCTGACAACTCGTCAAACAAGTATACATAAAAGATGTTTGGTTACTGTATTATTGGGTAACTTTTATTCGTTTGGAACTTTTTGTCGTAGTCAATATAAAGTTTATATTTTAGTTGGATTATGATAACAGGCTGAATACTAAAAATAATAATTTTAACTCCCAAGAAACCCTGAGCCGGAAAGAAGGGATCGTCCTTACCCTATTAAGAATAGATAATACGCGGTTGATACACGGGCACCTAATCTTGGGCCAAAGACCTCGCAGGTGCCCATCATGCAGAGTTGCTCGATGTCCGACATAATAGAAGCTTGTCAGCCTTGGCTCCTTACAAAGAGCGTGTAGAAATGTCGCCCAATTTAAGATTGGATCTCGCACAGTAGCATGCTTCTGGGTCCCTGTGCCGAGCTTTGGAGAAGTGTTTTTTTATTATATAGATCTGTTTAATGTGTGTACTTACTAGTGTGAATGGTGAAGGTATGATGGTGAAATTCAGGGTCAACATCCCCCCTCCAGTAGTGTGTGTATTGAGGGGCGATGGTGGAATATTTATAAAACCTATATATAAAATCGACCCTAATTTCGATGTGACTATTATTGTCGATGGAAGAATATCGAGATGAATCGGAATGAGTGCAATGTACGTAAGTGTGAGTGCATTTATTTGTGAGACTGTATTATAGAAGTTAGTTAGTTTTAGGTAAGATATTTTGCATGCATTGGGGGCTGAAATGAACTAGCTGTCGAAAGCCGCCGCCCTAACCCTGGTTGGAAAGCGACAATCTCCTGTCCGTCACATAACGGGGTGGGTGAACTAAGGTACAGACCATAGAGTCAGCAGGAGAACTTCGCTCACCGGTTTGCGCTGATCCTTTCCGACTCGGTCGGCCTGCCGGCCGGAGACGAGCTGGCTTTCCGATGAATATCGTGGTGGAGATAGCCGATGGTCTGATCACCCACCTTTCCTGATGGTCCTTTAGAAGGAACAGCATTGACTGACACTGGTAATAAGTTTGTTAGCAAGCAGTACCTCTATTTTTCTTGGATGCTATGCTAACGCGTTGGTAGGCAAATATACTGGCGGCAGGGTTAGTTTTTTTCGGGTTATACCGATTATTAGTGACAAACCTTTGGGCTGAAGATTCAAATAATTTTAACTGAATATCACAAACGTTGTTGTGTTTTTCTCAAAGTAAATTTATCTGTAATGTAATTTTTACTTTTCCATTGTATAAATAGTTTTTCTACTTTATTTTTTATTAAACATATTCTTAAGTCGTTTGGTATATGTGCTTTTGGACAAGGTAGCAGGTTTGAGCAAAACCTTAACAACTTTATCCACTCTAGTGACGAATTTGCGGTGTTGTGTCTTGCCTTGGGCAAAAACTACGCCGTTCTATTCACCAAACGCTTTTTCTTCTTCCCAGATTAAATATTTAATTTTTTCCGGATCGTAGTTACGTTTTATAATGGATTGTGTTCAGGATCAAAACAAAGTACCGAAGATTCCGTAAATAAGCGCTGTCTTTCGCACTTGAACACACTTTGGATTATTTTATTATTTATTTTTATTCTTAGGTAGAGAAAAAACATCCCCTTCTCTCCGAGCTTGGCAAACAACCTCTGGCACACCCGACAAACAGCGTCTTCACCATATAGGACCCAGGTTTTTCTTTGCGAGCTTAAGAAACAAAAATAGACCGTATTTCTGTTCCAACCAGAGAATTTATCGTAGCTCACGAACATTGCGTTGAAACAGTTGGCAAATGTATTTATTCAATGTTACCGTTTATTTCGAACAAACGAGATGGCATTCAAATAGACAAAGACTACTAAATTAAGAATTAGATAATCATTAAATCTTTGGGTCTAAAACCAAAAATATTGGAGATATACGGTTGTAATATGGCATAAGATATCCTATGGCTTATTGACCTGGTAGACTAAAGCTCTATAAAAACAGGCTACCGACAAAATAAGGCCAATTCGTGCATAACAGTGCGATGACCATCACCAATGTTAGATCAACCTTCTTGGCCTAATTATAGCAAAAACTGACAAACTCCAGTTGGACCATACAGAAAAATCAACCATACTGAAACCACCCGAAGAGATACAAAACAGCCGTACTCAAATGCATGACGAACAAAAGAAAGTATCACTAACGAATTAAAAATAAAATCTAGAAGTACAAACAATAAACCATAACACCCCTCACATTTATTGATACGCAATGAGGGGGAAGAAACAGCCACCCATACTATCTTCGAATGCAAAGGAACTGCTCATTCATTTCATAACCTAGGGTACCTAGAAAACCCCGGAAAAAGCAATATCAGCAGTCAATGACCTACTAATTCTTAAAAGAAAGATCGAATCAAGTGAACTGAAAAAGTATGAAGAACAAAAGTATGTACGTACAACATTCCAAAAGGAGAATAACAAATCCCCGATTCGTATCCTTGTCATCACCAAGTTTTTCTTGGTTTATTATTATTATTTTTAAGCGTTCCTATTCATCCATGGACATTTAGTCATCATTTAGTCTAGTATTTAATTAAAAAACTCAGCATTTTTTCTCTTTATTAAAATGAATGCATTTCGGGCTAATTCAGATAACTTCTCTTCAGCAATCACCGCTGGATCAAGTTTTTCCTTATACGTGTTTCTTAGTGACCTGTTGTTTCATAATTTGTTGAAGCTGCGAGGTTTAGAAAAACACCTTTTTTATTTATTTTTTTTATTTATTTTTTTACCGACGTTTCTACCTTTATTCCGGTCATCTTCAGGACCTGGGTAAATTACAAAACATATGTGGATTGGAAAAAATACAATTTAAGATGTAAATGCAAATTAAAATTGAATTGTTTGGTTCAAAATTTATATTTACATCTTATGTTTTGTAATTTACCCATGCTTTGAAGATGACCCGAATAAAGGTCGAAACGTCGGCAAAAAAAAATGCAAAAGGTGTTTTTCTAACCTACCTCATTCTTGACCGATCCTCACGACAAATTTTTTCTTTATAGAAAAATAAATAAGTTTTATTTTCTTACAAATATAAAAAATATATAAATAAAGTGAGTACTTACTTTTACACGAGTGAATCATTTCTGAACAAAGAGAACGTGGACTATGTCGTCTCATACTGTTTAAAAAGCGAACAAAATT
Organism: Cimex lectularius; assembly: GCF_000648675.2. Classification (NCBI taxonomy): domain Eukaryota; kingdom Metazoa; phylum Arthropoda; class Insecta; order Hemiptera; family Cimicidae; genus Cimex; species Cimex lectularius. The sequence goes on along the minus strand of NW_019392939.1, from coordinate 397,864 downwards.
GATAAGAATCGTGTAGGAGGACGTCGACCTTTACCCTACATCTCTTTTTGCATAATTTCTCATTTCAAAAACAAAAGGTATTTATTGTAAAGTTGACCCTTGTTGCTAATTAATTTAATATATACGAAAGCGTCCTCATTAGTAAAAATCCATTTACCTCAAAGCGATAAATTGAAATAAAACGCTAGAAGAGTGATTTTCCAGTTTGTTTTATTGGCGTGAAACTTTAATTGCGGGCTAAATTTTAATGATTGAACCGATGCCAATTTCCCCAATTGAAGAATTTTCTGGCGTCATTCGTTGTGTATTTTACACGCGTTCTTTGCCTAGTGCTAACCGACCGAAATAATCTTGGATTCTCTCTGAAACCATGTGGAACGTGGCCAAGCGTTTTTCAATAACAAATTTCAAGCCGCGTCTGCAAAAAAGACCTTTTGTTGTTTCTTTCGGCTGAAGACGTTGCTCTTTCGAAGGGAAAAAAAGGGCCTCTTTTATTATTTTACGCCCGATATAAACCTTCAATCCCCTTGTGGCTGTTGACAATCAATTGGGAGAACTAGGTGCTGACAAAATCAAATAAGCTTGAATAATATTTTTTTTTAAATCCAACCGCTTTCCAAAAGTTAATGATATACCCAAAGGAAAGTCTACTTTAGGCTTGTGAAAAACAAGAGCGAAACAATATTTCAACAACAAAAATTTTTTTAGGGGGCGTCGGTGGCCGCAAGGTTTAGTCTTCAGTTACAGGAAAGGAAACAGTAATCCGACACTGCTGACACTATGTCTACTGATAACTAATCTAAAACCCCTTCCCTTCCTACAAGTTTATTATTGTAATTTTAATCACTCTCTGCTGTAAGCCCCGTCTGAACAGTTGTAGCTCTTACAATAAAATTCTTTTTTAAAAAGTAATTTTTATTTGGAGTCCATTTAATTTTCGACACGGCGCTCATTACTGTAAGGTAAGGTCCCGGGTTCGAATCCAGCAGCCCTGCATTCGAACCCGACACATTTCATCCATATTAGGATGATATATTGCATTCCAGCAAATGAGCTTTTTTCAAAAACACCGGCACTCTGAGAGTTTATATTTATGACCTCTGCTGTTGCGAACCCTCGTAAAAAAAAGAAATGATTGCTATACAATTTCACAATCTTCACAACTTTTGTTGGACGCTCAAGGGACCGTTCTTGCGCGAAATAATTGCAAAAAGAGCTGGGGTTGAGGCCTAAAAAGATTCAGGGAGCATTCGAAATCTCCAACTTTTCATTTTTGACCTAATATAAGTAAATGGCCATGATTTAGTTCCTTTATTGAAAAACTAATTTAGAAGGGAGAGATAAGTGTTTCAGACTTTCAGACTTTTTTCCAAGTTCAAGTTCAGGTATTAGACATGGGTGTGTATTAAGCCCTCTTCTTTTTTCCAACATTTTGAACGATCTACCTAATGCTATGGAATGCGAAAGCCAAGTCAGTTGAGTAATGTACGCCGATGACGTCGTTATAATGGAAGATAACCACCATGCCCTTCAATTAAATTTGAAAAATTCCGTTAACTTGGGGAAAAAACCTGGTGTTTCCAGGAGGAGGCAGCCAGTACTCAAAGTAGAGATGGTGCTAAGGAAGATCTCAAATTGAGATAGTATAAGTATTTGGGTGTTGTCCTCACTCCTCGCCTCTGTTTTCTATCATAAATTAAAGAGAAAATCTCTTCTGCGAGGATGGCCCTCAATACAATTTGTTCTTTCCACTCAGTGGCTACACCTATTGCCGGGCTATACAAATTTGAGAATCCACAAATTTTAGAAAATTTTTAAGATTTTTCATAAAGAAGTTATTTGCTTTACTAACGATCACTCCCAATTTTATGTTATTACTAGAAACTAATGTAGACCTGCTGGAGATTTTTGCATTAAAATTGTTTTTTTAAGTGCTGCTTCAAAGTTCTAAATTTACCATCATTTCGACTTCCAAGAAAATTAGAAATTGATTTAATCAATAGAACATCATGGTTCAAAACCCGGATCAGTCGTGCCGCATTGTGTGCGAATTCGATCCGGACTTTTCAGATTCGCATCTTTGGAAGGGGAAACTCTCCATATTATTAATTAAAATCGGCGAGAATCATAGGCTGAGACTAGTGCCATATCGTCGACCAGGTTCTTGTTTTATAAGAAACTTAACATTCAATCAAGGTTGTTTTCTGAGAATAATGAATCGCCAAGTAGTTGGTTTCTTAGTCAAAATGGCTTTCAAATTGAGAGAACTTTTATATCTTAATTACACCCCGTGGATGACGCGAGAAATTACCTTGTGCTCTCTCTGTAACCCAAATGCGAGAGAGCACGTATTCCATTATTTGGCAAATTTGTATTTTTGGGTAATTATGTGTGACGTTGTAATTTTCTCTCTCTCTCTCTCTCTCTCTCTCTCTCTCTCACTCCTTTGCTTTCTATATCTTTTATATGTAAAAGGTCCTCAAATGCTAACGATGGAGGGGTGAGTGTGCGATTGATTTATCCAATTTAAATAGTATTAGGCTAGATTATAGTTTGCTTGCTGTCGATAGCCCCCGTCGGGCCTAACCCCATTGGATCGGGAGATCTCCTGGGCGTTTGGCTTAAGGGAGAAAACTAGCGACCCAGCTACACAACCGGGTGGGTGAACTCCCCTGAGGTATAGACCCTCGGGCCAGGACATCGGGTAGTGACAACCTTTCGGGGTGAAAGACCGATAAAGGAATGAGGGGGAAGAAAAGAATAAATATTGTCAGGTCAACCTCCTGTTGACAGAATGGAATAATTCCAAGCTGTTAATACTGTGACAAAAATAGATGTAAAAATATAACATCATGATCAGTCAGGTTTCTGTCTTGTCGGACCCAACGATCGTCGACGAGTTTCGCCCTTGAATTCTATTTTAAAGATACCTCATACGTTAGAGAAATATATAATGTGATATCACAACTCTGTAAACCAAGATTCTTATGTAATTAGTGGTTCAATATAATACGGTCGACTGTGCTGAGTTTACGTCTAGAACATATACCTGCGTTTGAATTAAAAACTTCCAAAATTGTGTTTAAATGTTTAATCTTTTATCCAAAATCGAGCTGTTTGATTGAGATACTTTGAAGGCCTCGTTGAAAACACCATTGTTGTAGCATGTGCTCTTTGGATGATCTGTTTTAATGTTGTCACAAACCTTCCCTGGCTGGGGTGTCTTAGTCATTAGGACAATTTCGAATTATGCCAAAGCTTATTGAGGATGAAAAATGTCGATGAGATAGAATTAGAAAGTCGATTTTGTTGTCCTTTTTTTAGTAAATCATAGCGAAACTACATCCATGACAGATTCCTTGATACGTGTAAAGCATTTTCGATCCACATTAGCCTGTTTTTTTCTTTTTTCAAAAAGTGACGGTTTGAAACTCCGGTCACGCTCTTCGGTTTGCCGCAGCATCACTCTGGCTTGTTCATATGCAAATCGAAATCGGCTATCGTTAACCGTTCGCACTCACGGCCAGTTTGTCGTCAGGGGGAACTCGCTTCGCCCATCCATCTCTTATCATCGGGGTCATCGTCGTATTGTTAGGAGATAACTCGGCCGACGAACAGAAACGGAGAAAAAGAAAGAAAGAGAGAAAAAAGAATATATGAGAGAGAATAGATGCTTTGTAATGTTACATACAGCTACAAATTCTAAGGATTAAAAAAAATACTGGGTTGTTTCGTGATTATTAATTATTATGTTAATATATTCCATAGCAATATATTAATTCAATTAACTGATATTAGTTCTTTTTACGTAAGGTCTCGGTTGAAATGAAAAAGGTTAGTGTCACGGCGGGATTCGAACCCAAGACCTTCGCTCAATATGCCGCTGCTCAAACCACTTGAGCTATCGTGACTCGTGAGCTATGTGAGAGTGGGGGAGAGAAAAAAGATAATGAAAGAAAACAGCGAGAGAAAAACGACGAAGGCTGAAATGTAGATGCTGTGAAAAGGTAAGTGAGAGAAGATGAAACAGATACTATGAGAAAGGGTTAGCTATTGACGGGGAGACAAAAAAGATAGACAGATAGATACATGTACATTACAAAGAGTCAAAAGGCAATTTTAGAGTTAGAGGGGAAAATAGAGAGAGAGAGAGAGAGAGAGAGAGAGAGAGAGAGAGAGAGAGAGAGAGAGAGAGAGAATATTAGGCAAAGCCCTAAAAAGTCCAAAGAACCTATACTTGTGATAAAAAAAAATACAGAATCCGCCATCACAGAATGAATCTAAATCATACAAAAGGAGAAATGGATAAACTTTAGCGGCGCATGACACAGTAAACTTATGCTAAAACAAACCTCATCAAGACTGGCAAACTCGCTAATGCACAATTGGAGAGGGCAGACTCAGAGGAGTTAAGCTATTAACCGGTCCCTGGCACCTGGGAAAACAACATAACAGGGGCAAATACAATGATGATCCCATTTGTAGATTATGTAATGAGAATGATGAGACATGATGACACAGCTACTCATATCATCTTCGAATGCGAAGCAACTCCTCAATAGAGACATAACCCAGCATACAGAAAAAAACCTAGGGAGAGAAATAGTAGCAGCAACAGTCATGACCTAATACTTCTGAGAAGAAAGATTGAGTCGAAAGCACTGAACTAGGGTACTAGGAAGGTACAATAAGCCAGAAGACTGCACTGCCTAGGGAGCACAACCCTGCATACTCATCATCATCAGACAAGTCCTTGAAAGAAAGGTCAATGCTGAAGAAGGGAGTTGAGAGAGGGAGATGAAGAGAAAGTCAAAGAAGGTCGATGAGTAATAAGAGAGAACGATTAGGGATAAGAGACTAAGAGATAGACAGGTGAGATAGCTTTATAGATACGGGAGAAAAGTAAATAGTACCTAGGATGACATTATAATATATATATATATATATATATATATATATATATATATAGCGGTTTAAAATACTATGTACCCATATATAAAAAAATTTATAAGGAGCACAAAAAACAATAATGCAAAACAACTTTATCGAAAATTACAATCAACAATATGATTTAAAAAACCCAAGATGATAAATATTCATTACGTGATATCCCTTATCTAAATTAATTATTAGAAAACAGTCATTGTAATAATGAAGAAGATAACGTGCAGTAATGTAAACAGTATATATTATTTTTTATTTGCAGTATATTACGATTACCTATTCTTTACAAAATAACACTGAGAAAGGAAATATATGTTCAAACAATTAAAAACAAGAGAGGAGAAACTACACATTGTCACTGTCATTATTATCGTTGTCACTGAACATCACCTCTGGAATAGAAATTGTGAATGATAGAGTGAGTGCGGTGTTCAATCTTTTTTTCAAAAAAGATAGTTCCTACTTACAGTAAGTTGTTTTCCAAATATCCGGATTTCGAGCCCCTTAGCTCATCATCAGATTGTAGAAATCCTTCAACCTGATGATGAGCTAAGTGGCTCGAAATCCGTATCGTTGGACAAAAACTTACTGTGAGTAGGAACTATCTTTTTTAAAAAAAAAAGGATCGATCGCCTCTTAGTCCTGGGAGGACGGTTTTCGGGAATCCTTCTGGTTGAAAGTTTCTGGGTTTGACGCCAGTAAAACGCGTTTACGTTAAGAAGATTATCTCTTCGAATAAGGACATTTAGGTATGTATGAGCAGTTTCGTCGTACACTTAAAACGGAGCATCATGGATTTTTCATTGGCAGTTTGGATGTGGTGGATGTTAGAATATCTGGTTGAACCCCGTACGTCCAGTCTGTGAAGCCAAATCGGCTTCACTACGGTAAGGAGACTGTGGAATGCCGTTTATTGGTTATGCAGCGAGTGAAGGTTATGTGGGTGAATGTTTCCATTTTCTTTTCACACCAAGACTAGTAGTGTGAGGTGTTGTTGAAGGTGGAAATCAGTTTGCTTGAGAAGATCACTACATCGTCACAAGGGTCAGTGTGGTGGTTTAAACACAGAGTGGAATGTCAAATGTGTACACCTGCTGATAAAATGTAATGGCTAGAATACTACCTACATCAATAGTATAATATATGGAAAGGTTCTTCAATGACTCAAGTATTTCAATCAAGTAGTGAAGTATGACTAGAGGTAGAGGGACCCTTGAGCATGACTTACACCAAGAAAGATCTCAGAACAATGTACCCTAACTCAATCTAGGAGGAGAGAATTTCTAAGCAAAATACAAAAGTAGCACTCCACATAGTACTGAACCATGTAGGTCAATAATTCTTCATTAAATGATTGTTCAAGCTCTTTTAGCACCCAAAGAAATGTCACCCCTACATACTTGCATGCACTGAAGCACCTCTACCACTTCGGTAAGCCCTAAACTATAAAACAGTACTGCCCTGCGTTCATGCGGACAAGTGCTGGTGTTCGTTCTGGTAAGCTAATGATAGATTTCTGGGGTGTAAATCCATTTCGGCAAGTCTCTTCCCATTACCACTGGGCCAAGCACGTTCGAAGTCTCTGAGCTACTTCAGAACCAGTAGGGTACCAGTTTCTCTAAGAGTATGGAAGTAAATAATTTTTTTATTACCTTGTCTTCGAGTACACCTTGTGTTTAAATAATTGTCGTTTCATGTAAATGTAAATATCTTTCAAATGGTCTTTATAATTAAAATTTATTAAAATTGTCGATGTTTTTGGCAAATAATCGTTCGTTTAGCTATGAAGTTTTGTTTGACTCTCTTATCAAAACGGATCTTACCTCGCTTGGTTTTGATCCAAATGTATTTCGGCCAAATTTCAACTGATGACAAGAAAAGTCACGTGTGTATAATTTTGAGGTCTGTCAGATCAGCCAGCAATCACAAAACATTGACGATTTCGATACGTTGTAATTGTGTTTAGTTCTAATTCTTTCTATGGAAAAACGTTTGTCGAAGGTCATGAACTAATAAAAAATAAGATAATTAACTGCATGAATATTGAAATGACGGGAGAGAACAAACGTTGCAAAACCGCGTATTCACACCAGAATATTCATAGGCCTTTTCTACGCGTCGGGATCGTCGATTGACAACCGTACCTAACTTGGAATATCAATGTCTTGTTAATATGTCATCGGCAACTTCATTTCCGTTCCGTCGTGTCAACAGGCCTCTTTTGAACTCTTATTCAGAAGGATTATAGATGTGGACCTCTAATGGGTCAATCCCTTTGATTTTTTCTTCTTTGAATGGTACCGTTTCTTGATATAGAAACCATTTAAAAAATAACATGGCTGACAATATTCAAAATTGTTAAACGTTTGATGATTGAGAAAATTTTTGAAGTTAACAGAGTGACAAGTCACGCTGTGGTTAAAAAAAGACCAACAGTCAAAATTATAAATACATACTTGGATTCAGAAAGCTAGAAAGGCATAGAAATGATATATTATAAATTATAAAGGTCTTTCTAGCCAAAAAGGTTGGCTGGAAAGACCTCTAATTTATTTTTATTTTATCGGTTGCTAGCCGCCTGAACGTCTGCTAATTTCCACATGTCAAGGTCCTTACATCATTCCTATAAATGTTTTGAATCGGGCGGTGCGCATGTTTCTGGCACTTTAAACACGCTTACAAACACACATTAAAATTCACAATTTAATTTCAATTTTGAAAAAATCATTTTTCATCAGCATATCATTTTTTGAAAGGTTTTAAATTCCCTCACACAATTTTACCCGAGGATTTTAAAATATGCTGGACTTTTTTTTAAAATTTGGTATTTACCTCTTGTCCGGCCTATCTTTCCTGATTTCCGTCAGTATGACGAGGAAAGGTAGGTTAAGACGACAGTAGACTATATAGGTTTACCACCCCGCAAACCACAGGACGTCTCACTTTTTTTTTTTAAATTTGATAATGAACTTCATTTTTAAATGAGACTAATTTAAATAGATTTAAAAAATAAATAAAAAAATGATTCCAAGAGCAGTAGATAGATTGTGTATTTTGAGAAATACCTCTATTCAAAGGTCTATTTTCAATGTTTTCAAGGTTTTTAGTGGAATTTCATCTGTCAAATCATCACCATTGAATTAAAACAATTTGGATGTTGATGATGATGATGATTAGGGAAGTTTGGTATTCCCGAAACATTTACTTATTGTCCGCCTTCGGAATCCAAATATATTTATAATTTTGGTTATTATTTGTCTCTTTTTAACATAGCATGAGTTGTCAAGATGTAACACACTGTTAGTTCTAAGTTGCCGTCTGATTTTAATTGTTTTCAAGGTTTTTAGTGGCTTTTCATCTGTCAAATCATCATCATTGAATTAAACCAATTTGATGATGATAATGAGGCACCTGCCTTAGGCCCTTAGCTAAAGCTCAATTCACTCCAACTTTTTTTTAAGAAGTGGTACGTCATTGAAAGTCATAGCTGCGATGCTTTTTTTTCCCGTGCCTTATTGGCACCAATTAAGAAGAAATATAAGGAGACAATGGCTTGCCTCTCCCTGCTTAGATCCCTAACATCAAAGAACGTAAATATTGTCAAATTGAATAATTAAATTGTAAATTTCTGTCATCTACCTCTAGCCTTTTTGTAAGTCCTTATTTCACCAGTGGATATCATCAAAATCCAATTAATGCTACAATATTTCTGACATTTGTCGAGGTTTTATGGTTTTCTTGGTGCTCGCCAAATTTAAGACTGTTATTATTACGGTGTATGCTTATATATTTTTTGTATGTGTTCAAATGAAGGAATGTCTTTTGGAGTTATAGTATGTGAGGTGTCTAATGTCCAATCGATTGTGTTTCTTTGCTTCTTGCAAAAGGCAAATTTTGACTATAAGTACATTTTTTGAAGTGTCAATATTATTTCATTTTTTGAAAAGGTGGCATCACAGATGAAATGAAAAGAGACAGACTTCCTTTCCCTGCTTATGTCCTTAACATCGTACTATCTGACTATAGTCTTTTCAGCCTTTAGGAGTTTTAATTTTTTTTTAATACAGCCTTTTTTGTGTACAAGTACTTCGCTCAGCGTACAAACGATGTCAATAATTTATTTAGAAATCGTGAGATGCGGTCTGGTGTGATGTAGGTTTCAGAAAAACATTTTCTTTATCGTGCCAACGTTTCGATCTTTATTGAGATCATCTTCAGGGCCTGGGATTTACAAACATTGTTTACATATAACAATGTTTGTAAATCCCAGGCCCTGAAGATGATCTCAATAAAGATCGAAACTTTGGCACGATAAAGAAAATGTTTTTCTGAAACCTACATCACACCAGACCGCATCTCACGATTTCTAAATAAATATCGATTAACGGTCACTAATCACCACAAATGTCAATAATCTTCTTTACTCCTTTAATTACCTAACTGACTGTCCGTTTACAGTCAAATAAGAAGATCAAAATTAAAAATAGTAAGTGCCACAAGATAGCACATTAGGTACAGTTCTTTATTTATTATACACCAGTGATTTTCCGAAAATAAATGGAGTAAAATTGCAAAGTTTGCAGAAGACACGGCGGTGATATCAGTAGGACGGACGGTTGGCCATGTAAGACCAGTTGTAATAAATAAATTAAATTTTTTTTAAAATCTATTACGTTGACTACTTTAATATTAATTTTTTTGTTACTTTATTAGTTGGAAAATAACTTTTCGATAGTTTTCATTACGTTTCTTTTTACGCGCCAACGGAAAAGTGAAAACACAAACATTATTTTCTCCACTTTTTTTAATTATTATTATTAGTATTGTAAATGGGAACATTGTGTTTACAATTCGGTTACACCTTAGATAAATTATAACGTCAGCCTACGAGGCATAAACAAAACCGCAAGATCCTCTGAGCTTTCTTTTCCTTTTCGGATCACCTATCCCGAGGTGTTCGGTCTTGGATTTTTTTCTTCCAAGCCTACCCAACATTTTCAAAGGATTAAAGCATATGAAGTGGGAGAAAATCCTACACACCTGGGATTAGGTTTCAGTAAATTAATCTGTGTGAAATAATAAAAAAACTCATTATTTGTAGGTTGAAGAATTTTAGTACGAGGCTTGAAAATTTCGTTTCTTTAATTTTCAACCGATTTTAAGCATTCATGAGGAAAAGTTTTTTGTGATTAACCCGCAATATGCGATCAAAATTGTCGAACAAAGAAACCGGAGAAGAGAATGGAAATGTTCCCTGGGTGGATATTTATTCTAATGACGGACGTTCCAAGAATAAGAAAACCGCAAAGCTGAGAGAAACAATGACCCGCAAACCTTAGCAGTTTGATATGAAAATTTTTGTAAGATTTATATGTAAACTAAAAATTATTTATACATCGATGGTGAATAGATCTAATAATACGTCAATCGAACTATCCATAGACTGAATACGAGTGGGTACATATTTGGGCTGTTTTAAATTAGCTGAATTGGGGATAAAAAATATGACACGAAATTGGAAGGAATCGGCCCGGAACATTATGGTCCTCTGGGCCGGATGACCAGGAAGGTGGTAAATAACTTCCGAATACATTCCTCCGTTATTTTAATTTTGCTTTTTGTTTTCCCCATGTTTTCTTTGTTTATTTTATCAACGACAGTCGAAGTAACGTTGTGGTCCTCCGGGCCGGATGAACAGGAAAATGATATGTAACTTACGAATACATTCCTCCTTTATTTCATTTTACGTTTCATTTCTTTTGTATAATTTACGACGCAAAATATGCAATTTTATCTCTCTACCGTCGCTCAGTTCAAAACAAAACATTACATTTGTACGACCGGGTGACAGTTTGCAAGAAATAAATTAATCTTCCTAAATAAGGCTTGATGTACATTACGGCCGGTATCATCAAAAATAAAAGAGCGAGGCTTCGAATTGCTCCCAATTAATTTCAATTCATTCAAAGACAAAAAGGAGGAAAAATTATTCCGTACGGACTGTGACCATGTAATGACAGATGAAGCGAAATTATCAGCGGGGAGTGTTCGACGTTAACAAAAGGAAAACAACGTTCGTCGTTGAAAGAGGATTGCCTTGATATCGAACAAGGACGCTAAATATTTATGAACTAAACGCAATGTAAATTAAAATTATGCTTGAACAAAATTTTAATACAATTTTTTTTTCACCTTCTTTTCCACAACCATCACGGACTGTATGACATGATTGTCATACAATAAACAGAAGGCAAATAAGGCAAACGGTTCAGATACCAGCAGAAGCTGATCATGTTTCAAACCTTGCGAGACGTCATCATGGAAAGTAAAAGCCTTGATCAATATGTCCCGCAGCAACTAGCCGACGCCTACAAACAGATAATGTAAATCTCATTATCCCTTTTTGTTAAAAACCATACTTTATGAAATCGATATTTTTAAACAATCACGACTATGAATGTTGAGGACCAACCACAAAAATTAGACCGATTCTTTGGTGGTGGATGAAGGGAATTAGTCATTGCTGCTACAGACAATCAGACGTTTTTTTACCTAAAAGTACGTTGTCAGGATCTAGCATGGATAAATCGAAAAGGCCACATCTTCCTTCACGACAATGCAACATGTCAAATCACAAACGAAATATAGAAGCTACAATAGCTTAGAAATAAAGTCCTCTCTCATCCAATTACTCACCTGAACCATCTTAATTTTCATTTTCTTTTCATTTCAAGTGTTTTATTAGTTTAATCATATTTAAATATTTTTGACTCCGGTTCCATTATTATTTTTCTCTCTCAAAAAGGTGTAAATTCGTTTGCACGATTTAGTATCAGACTCAGACCAGTCGACAACAACGTGTTTAGCAGAGCGATAAGTAGAACCTGTATCGTTTTGTCTTATCTATTTTTTTCTGTCATAACAATAAATTTCATTGCACCTCTGAGAGTAATAACAATTCTGGCATTATCGGGATTGTTCTTATGGCAGGAAATGGAAGAATTCCTCCAGACAAAACGCCGCATAATTTAAAAATGACGAGTTTTGAGATCCCTCAACTTTAGAATTGGGTAGACAACAAAAAATACTTCGCAATTAAAAATAGGAATTGTGAATGAAACTAACAAAGAGCTATACCGTGCTAGCGAGTTCGGTCTGCAGAATAAAGCAGGGATGGCAAGGTTGCATCCTATGTCAATAGATAAACTAATTGTTATGACTCAAAACTGAAAGGCAAAATAGTCAAAATTGACAAAGTCAATAAATTAATGGTAAGACTAGTTAAAAACATGCAAAAATGCACCATGATGCATGTTTATGGCACAACGTCCAGGCTTGTGAAAGCCATCGCTGAAGAGGGGACAAGGCGTCCCGAAATATATACGATGTACAAAAACTAAATAGTTGTTATTGTTTCTTTGTTTTTACCTAGTCTGATCACCAATTGAATGAAGAACTTGAGGAAGAAAATGCAGATACAAACAACTACAATGCCCATGAAGTTAAAGTAACTTTAGCGGATTTCTCAAGTGCTACAACTCTGGCAAAAAGGATTCCGGACATTTATGCCGATACAACTCTGACATACTCATGTAAAAGCTGAAGGATGAACAGATAGTGCGGCGTTAGGGTTATAAGCTGGGAGAGGTAAGGCCGCAGCCTCTTACATTTCTATTGATGGTGGGAAAGATGTTGTCACGTCAGAAAAACGTACGGTTAGTCTTAATTAGGATTGTGTAATTTTTTTTTTTGCCTTATGATCTATGCTTATTAACCATGGTGACGAATTCTTGTATGTGTGTTCATATGGGGGGGGGGTTTATCGTGAAAAAAGGGCCAGAGGCGACGGTGGGAATCGAACCCACGACCGCGGCGTCTATGAGCCGAGAGTCTCTCACGCTAAGTGTAATAGTCTTAAGAAGAAACTATGAAACAAATATTTAACCCCCTACCACAGATATTTATTACTTCTCTCAAAACAGATTTGCTAACATCTATGACTTCTTCATTTTTGTGGAAAATGTATTGTTATTTCATTTAAGAACATTATCACAGCTCCAAAGCCTTCTTTTTAAAACCAGCCCTAACCCAATAAAAGGGGGTATCGTAGTGATAATGCGATGTCGAGGATGAAGGGTGAGGCAAGACGCTGAAGTGTCAATTACCGAGTCGAAAACCTGTTTTGTACCAGCATACATTTTGTTATGTTGAACAAAGTTGTGCTTGTTAAATCTTTGCGTATCCTGTAGAAATGTTTAGCATATAACTAAAAAAACCTGTCCTACCATTTTCAACAAACTGAACGCACCTAACCTAACCTAACCCGTCTCTAAGTTTACCCAGCATAATACAACACGTCCCAAACCCTACCTAACACCCTCCCTAACGCTAACTCTACCCCCATAAATCGTCCCTAACACTATCCCTATAATCAACCATTGCGCATCACTCCCCGCGAAAAAGGTAAACAAAAATTTTAAAGTATTTTTTTCTTTTTTTTTTTTTTTACGAGGGTTCGCAACAGCAGAGGTCATATAAACCCTCAAGGTGCCGGTGTTTTTGAAAAAAAGACCATTTGTAAGTATGTCGGGTTCGAATGCAGGGCCGCTGGATTCGAACCCGGGACCTTTACCTTACAGTGATGAGCGCCGTGTCAAAGACTAAACCTTGCGGCCACCGACGCCCCCTTTAAAAATATTACTTACTTGTATTGATGTAAGCTTTGGTCTCTAATCAGGATTCTCAGTGTTTTGGACTTTTGTGGTCAGACTCATTTCAAAAATCATTTAGAATGGTTCGAGTTTTGCTGCAATCGCCTAGTAAAGCCCAAACACTAATGTTTTGATTGGAAATCATAACAATTTCATTTTAAATAAATAATTGTATTACCTCTTTGAATGAGAGTCGGACGAATGAGGAAAATAGAAGTTAATGAGCTTAGTCGTAAATAACTCGATTAGTCTAACCGAGTAGGTGAGTGGGTCCTGCCCATCTTTAGAAAAAGTAGTACACATTGGTCTGTCTTGCTTTGTCGAACCCACTAATAAACTTATCACCATGTAAATCGAATCAGGTCTTCAGATTTGAATATAACTTTCAAGTTGTAGCTCTTGAAATCTCGAAAGTCTCGGCAAAAGGCGAAACGATACAGCCCATTGTCTAGACAGTTGCCCAACGGCAAGCTGGTCACGGTAATTGCAGTAATTTCTATTCAAGAGCGGATGTCCGGCTTCCTACAGTCCCCTATGAGTTTTTTTTTTTTTTAACACAGCTGGCATTTTTGTGTATATTTCTATACTGAATTCGCAAATCAAAAATCGTTGGTTTTTGAAGGGATGCCTTCTTATACATCAAATTGTTGACATTTTTACGAATCAGTTTGGGTGAAAAGAACCTTTTATAATCCTTACATATTGAAAGGGTTCGGAATGATGTCAATCTAACGATACAACATATTTTAATAGTCTAACTATAAATCTATCAAAAGAGGGCGTGATTTCCTTAAATACGTAAGTATAATTTCCTTCACTACAGAGAAATAATGCTAGAATAGTGGATGTTTTTCTACAAGTCCATATAAGATCTTTTATTGTTTAAAGAAATGATAGTTTGTATCAGACGATTGTTTAAAGGAACTGACAAAAATAGGGTTTTTTTTCACTCGAGATAAGGACGTTGATAATTATGTTTTTCAGATTTAAAACGTCTCCTTATCTCAATGTTTCTAGATGTCTCGTGCAAATCGAGAAGTTCGATTGAAATACGATATTACAATCATATAAAATAAAAGTAACAAGCATTTTTAAATTTTGTCAACAGGATTTTGAAAATACATCTTCCTTAACTGTCAGTGTTTCTCACCTAAGAATTTCATAGCTTATATTGATTGCAGAATGAAATTTTAACGGAAGCCACTGTGGGATCGTACAAATCCAGTGGAAATCTGCTATCCAGTTCATCAAACCAAGGATATTTAAAACATGCCAGCTTTGGGGAAAAGCTTTTAACGATTTCGTGACTAAACAACCACGCGTTAATTGGTTTTTATCTTTTCTTCCGCACACATTACGCATTCTCCCTGATAAATCAATCGCTACTCTCTCTCTCTCTCTCTCTAATAATAATGATTAAGGCTAAAATACAAACAATCCAACTCATCAGGACGCACACCTCGGCCTTTCAAGCAAAAAAAATGCTATCAATGCTGGTGCCAGAAAATCATAAGGTTTCACTGACAAAAGATTATCATAAGATCCGACAGACTTGCAAAAATCTGACGATATCCTCGGTGCCAGGGTAAAAGCAATTCTGGGTAATGAAGAAGCGACAACCGGCCAAAGGACGATTTGTAAGCAAGGCCATAGGCCCAGAACCTATAACTTGAGTAACATAGATCTGAGTTAGATTCCTGTATCTCAGACTAGGTTCACACAGAAGAAAAGGATAAAGCGATGATATCTACAGGTACCAGATATACTAAGCATACAATTAAAGAACCCTCATGTAAAGTGGTAAATATAAAACTTGTAGAACAGTTAAACAGGGCGAAACTCAGAAGAGTAATCTGAAAAACAGCTACACTACAGGTATATTCAATGATGACTCCAAATTTGGGCTATACATTGAGGAGGAAAACTGTCATCTTTCGAAAGCCTAGAAAATACATAAAAGTTACGCTGATGAATCAGATAGCTAAGCGGCCCTAAATATAATTAGCAAACAATGACCTATGACTTCCAAAATAATTGGCAATATGTTGGGTGCCAGGATTCAAAGGAATTTTGGATAAAGAACGAACAAACAAACTGGCAAGAGGAAGATCTCCAAGAACAACTGTACTCTCACAGCATATAATTAGGATAACAAGGTCAAACATAAACATCTCCATCTTATGTCTCTATCTTATATCTTTTGAAAAGGTAGACTTCTCTATACTGGTCCACCAAAGGTGAAATGGACGAAGTGTCAAACACATCTCATGGTTTAAGAACCGTCTTAAAACTGGCAAACGCTTGCTACTGTTAGGCAGGGTAAAATTGGAAGAGTGTGGTATAGCTATATAACGGTCACTTACATCTCAGAAAACACCTACATCATATGGGTATATTCAACCATGACCTCATTTATGTTATGCAATGAGAGGAAGAAACAGCTACCCAAATAATCTTCGACTGCGAACCAGTAGTTAACATAGCAGTATAACCTAGGGTACCAAGACGACTTAGGAAAAATAAGTACTGCAATGATTTTATTTCCCATTTGGGGTCGCAATGTCATCAGAAGGATAATGAGGTTCTTTATCGTGCGCACCTGGCACGGCCTTATAACAGGTTATTCTCAAGATAGGAGTTACACATCTCCGCTCATAAGTGGTGCATGTTAATCCTGTGAGGTTTGGTGTAGAAGCCACTCATACAGATACTAAGGTGACTTCTCCCGATGGCCCCTTCCGAGGGGGTCGCCATCTATGCACCCGATCATATGCCGCATAGCCATTGGAAAGCCGCTCACTTGGTACTGAAATGCATCAGTTGACTAACCTGCTATACCATCTAGATAGAGAAGGTAACTGTATCTCTCAGAGTGTTGGGGCCTCACTAGCTTCGGAACCGTCGGATCCGCTCCGGTTGCAGTTTTGTTAATAGTGGAATTTCTAACCACCCCTTAGAACACTGCCTTCGGTAAAGTAAACCCGATGAGTGCACCACCAAACAACAGACTCTACTCTGTCTCAGTGGGCCATGTAGCGCGCTACCGGGCTTGGAACTTGTTAATCTGCGCAACCCGATGCACCCTCCCCGTCTTTGCAGACAGGATCTGGCACCATAACCTATCTGTGCTACTGGTCGAGCACCCGCCGTCTGTCTGCTGGCGCATTGCATATTTATGTGCTATAATGACAGTCAATGACTTCTTACTCTTAGGAGCTAGTCAATTGAACTATACTAAGGGGCTAGAGAAATATACAATAAGCCAAAGGCTGCAGCGCTTGAGGACTACTATCCCTCCTTCCTAGTTCCTTTTCATCATCACCAACTTGATTATCTTCAACTATTATTTTGTTTCTTTCAAACTTTTGTATGAGTATTGTGCACGTCTAAATACCTCTTGGATGTCATAACTTCTATACAATACTTTTTCTAAATGATTCTCAAATCAAATTCCAGGGGGTATGATTGGATTCGAACTCAGAACCGCTGGCGTGGCAAATAAAAAGTCACCCTACCACTCGACCCCCGCGGTCTGTTTGTATTTGTTCCATTTTTCTATTTATTTCCCGACATCTCCCTATCAGCATCAAATCAATTAGTAAAGACAGTTTATTCTTATATTCTTCGGAATAATTAAGCAATTGAATATAATTAAACATTAAGTACTGTCAAGTAGATATTAATTATTGCTAAGATCCATGTCTTTAACGTCATGAAAATTTTTGATAAATGTTTGAGGAACAAACTCCCACCGGGAGTGGTTTCTAGTTTTCCTGAATCATAAAAATGTGCCCGTTATGCCGAATCATTTCCGACTAGATGGACTCGGATTCGAGGGATCACTCAGGGTCAATATCCAAATAAAACGTTCTTTGTATTCCTTGTAAAGTAGGACCGCTATTCGTCCTTTGTTTGTGCAATAAACCTCGGGCCTGTCTGAAAAGGTACACCCTCTGGAATTTCTCCATCTGCCATTTGCCAGATGGCTTTTCCGGGGTTTCTTGTTAAACTTTTTTACCCCCTTAGCGTTTGGTTTCATCGGCGAGAAGCCAAACAGACCGGATTCGACGTTTCAATCGGGTTTCAGGTCGGTTGAAACGTAAAAATACCAATAAATCTCAAGGACCTTATCGCTTGTCTGGATGGTTAAATTAAATCATTATAGTGATAGGTACAATAATTCTGTTATCAATTATTCAGTATTTTTTTAGAAAAACAACAGTACAGTGTCGAATGCATGCACATTTCCAAATATAAATAGCTTTCAATTTCAATCACGTAAGTACTGATATATTTTAAGTTATGATAAGATATTTTACTGCTTTCTAAAGTTTTCTTTATTATATAAAGTCTACAATTCAAATACTTGTACTTAATCTTTATAGTTTAGTCAATAAACAAAAAAGCGTTAATGAGTTGTTTCTTCAAATGTTTAAAGGTAACAGTTCCTATTTTACTTTTTTTTTTATTAATAGAAAATGCGATAGATAATAGAGAGAGGATGAAAGAGAAACTAAGAGAAAGAGATAGAAAAAGGGTGAACGAAAAGATGGGTGTTCTATCGGCTTCTGTAGATCTTACAACCTTTTTCGTTCTCTTTTCTTCATTTTCTTATCCCATCCCTCTCCCTTTCCTTTTACTCCTGTCCTCCACATTCTTTAAGCTCTCTCTTTCTTTCACTCTCACTGTCCCTTTCCCGCTCATGCATTATCTCTCTATCACCATCCCTCTCATTTACCTTTACTCTTTCTTCTTTCACATTTACTCATTACCTCTCGCTATAAGCTATTTAATTTTACTCAGTTCCTCCTTTTGTCTTTCTTTTTCCCTCTCTCTCACTGACGCGTAATCTCTATCACCTATAATTTCTCACACATTTTTTTTCTCTCTCTCTATCTCTCTATCGATCCATCCATCTCTGTTCTTTTTTACTGTATGTCTCGTTATCTTTCTCCCATTATCTACTCTTTCTCATCTGTTTACTCATTAAAATATTGATATTAATTTAATTGTATCCTTTTTGGGAGGATATCTGCTAATGAGGAACGATAAACGATAAATTTATATTACCAGTAGTTTTTTGATGTTATTCTACGTTGTTTTTGGATGATGGCCTTCTACAAGAAACACGAACACAATTGTCACGATTCAAAACTTCACTTTCGATTTGAGGATCGTAATCGCTGTTGTACAATTTTTTGATGTTAAGCTAAAAAAAAATGATTACAATTGGTTAAAAATAAATATTGAAACCCTTGGATAAATTCTACTGTTTTGTGATATTGCAAAATTGCCTATATTTTTCATCCTACAAGACAACAGTGGAAAAAAAAACCTCTGTAAAGATTTGGTGATAATTACTTATTATGGTTCCCTATCATGTTACGGGGGTCAAGAAACTCCTGTTGATTCTAAAACGATAACTTTTATTCTTACACGAGGCCCTTTGAAAAAGAGAAAAGATAAGAACAAAAAATAAGATAGAATTTCTTGAAAATGATTACCAAACCATTTTTATATTTTTATTTAAGGAAAGAGTTGTTTATGGCATTTTTTTCTTCTTAATTTTGATACAAGATTGTCTTGACTGCGATTGATAACGGAAATTGTTTTCTCGTTTTAAGCCAAAAATTATTTTCTGTTTTAACTAATCAAGTTTTACCCTTAAGAAAAATTCAGCTGAGTTTACAAGATAACAGCTGAACAGGCAAGGGGTATTCTTTCCAGAAAGTCAATCAACTGACTCAATCCTTTTAAAGTACAGGTCAGCCTTAATTTACAATCCCTTTAGACGAGTTTATTTACAATTATATCGTAATAATTTTCCCAAAGAAGCAATACAACAATGAGCAATGATGAACAAATTAAAAATTATGTCATAAGGTTTTACGGCAGAGGACGAGGCCTATTCCTTAATTAAGGACAACTCACAAGGGGAGGCTGACCTGAAATAACCACTGAATACAATTTTTAGACAAATCCATAAACTTTTTATTCCACTTTTGGCAACTTTGAAAAGACATAGACAGCCCTAGACAAATAGAAAAATCCTAGTATTTTTCGCCTTCAAAATGCCTCCGACCATTCTCCGAAAATCACTAAAATGGTGATAACTTTGAAAAGACGCTACTGATAACTGGGAATTTGAAATTATTTTAGACTGCTATAAACTACAGGAAAAAGCCTTCGTTAATAAATCAGAACCGGAGATATAAAATAAAACGTAAAATTTTTTATTTCATCCTTATATCTGTCACCAACGGTTTTAATAACACTGAATTTGGATAAAATTTAAAAGAATTATGAATTTTTAGGTGGAAACACAGGAAATTAGCAAAAACATTGCCCTGGCGAATCCAGTTAAAAAATGTAATTTTTTTTATTGCAATGAAAACGTGTGTAATTTAAGGGTTTTATAGGTGCCTAAAACGAATCCCAATTGTTTTCAAAAGCAGCAAAATTTAGTAAATCGATGGATGAAATTTCATACAGCTGTATTCTCTGCCTCGGATTGATATCATATGTGTAACATGCAACCCAAGGCCAATGAAAAAAAAGAAAAAAAAAACATTTATTTCTGGTGTCTGTGTGGCAATTAGCTAATGTGCCGACCATAGCGAAGTTCCAAACGTTCCGGGAATCCGCCGAAGATTACAGAAATGGCAAATGGAATTATACCGTTTCACTCGTTTTGTTGCGAAGTTGGCGTGACTCAAGGATTTTCAGATAAGGATTATCTATGCTCTCAAAACCCTTTATGCTGCAAAAACTACACACGTGGACTGCTTTTCAACAAAACATTATTATAAATTTTAAAATATATATATGTACACCCACACACAGGCAAAAAATTCCACCCACTTGTAATATAATTATTTGAAGATCGTGAGACGCGGTCTGGTGTGGTGGTGTGTACAACTTGAATTGTATATATTTTTATATACTAATCAAAGTTAACATTTTTTAACGTTTCGAGTCTAAAATAGCAAAAAATAAATAAATTGCTAAGGAAAATGAAAAAATAAGATGGACATTTCAGTATCGCGCATTTCCTCCTCTTGCCTTGATTACATCTCGAAGACGCCCCGGCATACTTTCTACCAGTCAGGAAATGGCTCTTTGCTGGAAGTTAGCCCGATCTTCACGAATAGTTCTTTCAAGATCGTGGAGCGTATCAGGAAGCGATGGACGTGCTCTTATTCGTCTGTTGAGGTTATCCCATAAATGATGGATGGGGTTCAAGTCTGGAGAACGGGCTGGCCAGGTTAAGACCTTGATGTTTGGACTATGCTAGCCACATGAATAGGATTGTCGCTGCTTTCATTGAGGAAAGATGTTCCACACGATGCACGATGTTCCAAAATTTCATCCACAAAACGATTGGCCGTCAAAAGCCCTTCACAACTGAGCCAACTCCTTGTGACTCTCCATTGAGATTCCCGCCCACACCATCATTGAGCTATAACCAAGATTGGCTCCGAGAAAAATTACAAGCTTCGTATCTTTCATTTCGCCATCTCCACTGTCTTTCACGCCCATCGTAGAGCAAATCACACTCATATGTAAAAAGTACAGACCAATCGTCCGAAGATCGATGGCTGTGTTCTCGAGCAAATGCGAGCCGTGCAACTCTGTGTGTTTTGGTCATCTTTGGTCCTCTTACGGGACAAAAAGCAATCAGTCCATGATTTAATCTTCTGCGAGCAGTGCGTTCAGAAATTTGGACACCTCCAACTTCCTGGAGCTGATGAATCGCTTGAGCACCAGTAAGGTGCCGGTTTCGCAAAGTCAAAAAATGGTCATGGCTTACTCTACGGCGTCCAGAACTGGGCCTTCTATGGTAGGACCCAATTGCTGGAAAACGTCTAACAGCACTTTGAGTGTTTCATAGGGAACTCCTATAGCAATAGCCGCATACCTGATGGAACGTCCATCATCAATAATAAGTGCCACACCACGCGCAACATCCCCAGTATTAAGTGGCATTTTTCAGTTTAAAAATTTAAAAGAAGAAAACCAAACAGTTTATTGCTTCAGTTTTCAAATGAGACTGAAAAACATTTTAAATTCTGTAAAAAGTAAACATGGAAAAATCCTTTACACGTTTTGGACAAAGAATTAAGGGTATTTACCTCTAATAGATATTCCACATTTAAAACATAGCATAAACAAATAATTTTTAGTGAAAATAATGAGACAAATTAAGGGCAGAATTTTCATCGAGAAAACGATAAACAATCAATTGGGGGGAATTTTTTGCCTGTCAGGGTCTTTATTTTAAAAAAATCTGCTGGTTTGCTACCGGATTGTTGTATAGGTGTAATCCACTTTCACATTATACAATATAGCGAGAAAAAAAACTGAAAATATGTTTTTGATCCTTTTTTATATAAACGTTAGTAGGAAGTTGATTTTGATAACTGCAATTTCTTATTGGAAACACTAGTAGCATTGATTTGGGTTCACGATTCTTTTGCAGGGCTGATCAACAAACAATTTTTTCTCATAGGAGTGGCAAGATATTAAAAGACGAACTTCCCATGATCAGAATATTTAATTTTGAACTGACTTCTTTAATTATATCTAAATGATTTCTTTTCCGATCTTTACGGTTTGTTGTTCCTGTTCTTCCATTGCATTTTCAATTTGCAGTAAAGTGATTCTGCAAAGAAAGGATTTTACCCATTTAATAGATACCAACTGATAAAATAAATTTTTCAACTATCAAGACAGTTCCGGACGTGGGCGAAAGGTCAAAGTACGCTCTTGGCAAAATGCACACACACGTAG
This sequence comes from Cimex lectularius, assembly GCF_000648675.2. NCBI lineage: Eukaryota > Metazoa > Arthropoda > Insecta > Hemiptera > Cimicidae > Cimex > Cimex lectularius. The sequence continues at coordinate 375,419 of NW_019392939.1, read as the reverse complement.
AAGTTACGCTTCCCTCACTTATGAATATTAATTTTTTTATCCGTAGAATCATAAATTATTATATTGCATGTAAAAATAGGCAAGTGGGGATCGCAGTAAGTGATAAGGACGCCAGACTCGTATTTACCACGCTAGCGGTTCTGGGTTCGAATTACGGCCTAGCCCAAGGAATTTCAATCAAAACTAAACAAACTTAACTAATCAAAAGACCCAACAACAATTACACAGGAAAACCATACATTAAATTGACAACGTTTACATACAGAGAGAAAGAAGTTTACAAAATTATCAATGTATTGAATAAATTGGGCACAAAAACCTCACTAAAAACTTTTCAAGATGAAATACATGCTTGTGACATAGCAAATCATAAAAGAGGTTACACTAACAAAAAAAGTTCATAAAATCAGCCAACCAAGAAGTCCTGAATGCATTCGGTACGGAAAAAGTTCACATCCAAGAAACTGCTCAAAAATGAATAGGGATATTTGTAATTTATTCTTGTTCTATTGATTTTAATTAAATTAACCAATATATTCTTGTGAGTTGGATAAAACAAATAGAAAATACAACCAAAAACAAACTAATGTTAATTCTCTTACAAATGTCCTGTAAATTAATGGATTTACTTAAGAATAGTAAACATGAAGAATACTTATTTTATAAACAAACACCTTTTTCGTCTTTTCACCATTTTAATCCAGTTGTATTCTCTTTAACCATGGAAAGACATCATCTTGAACGAGAAGTTCGCAATATTATTTTGAGAATGAGTCATCAAGGTTGCTTAAAATTTATTAGCAATTATGTTTTTTAGCAAAAGGAAAATTTAATAAACGGATTGTGAAAAATAACAAAATAAAAGGGTTTAATTCAACAATTTTTCCATTTTTCCATCAAGCAACAACAACGCAGTCCGTTATATTCAATGGCAAGTGGATATCACAGAGGAGTTGGCGTTTCTCAGAGGGTGGTCTCCCTGCTTTTAACGAGAGACTGGAAGTGCCAACAGGAGGCCTGGTAGTGGATCTCAGCGTATTATGACACTGGGAGGTCAGGATTATTGTCATTGCTGCAAGACGGTGCAATTTCCACAGGCCCGCCAGGTCCTAAATGAAGTACAAGATGTTTTGGCAAGGCCTTTATCAAGTTGGCCTCACATCGCCTTTGAGACGATTTGCGGCAACAACCCACCATCAGCAACTCTGGAGAATATGGTTCAGCGAGCGCCTAGAAGAGAACCAACTGGAACGCTGCTATATGCTGTTTACTCTGAGTGCGTTTCTGTATAGAGATAGCAAACGCTGAAGAGTCTACCGGATGCATACAATGCAGTTCGTGCTCCCTTCATTGCAGTTTGGAGGAGGCGGTGTAACGATCTGGCACTGGAGGACGAACTGGAAGGCAACGTCAACGCAGTCCGTTATATTCAAGAAATTCCTCAAATCTCTCTCATTGGCAGGAATTTTCGATTTCTGGATGACAATGCCAAAACTGACAAGAGGCAGACTTGATCATCAGTGTTTAGTAAACCTGGGAATTTCTCAATCTGCCCCTTCCTACACTGTCTCCAGACCTCAATCCCATTGAGCACGTGTGAGATGCGTTGCAGGGAAGGCTTTTCGATCACCATTCGCAGCCAGTTGACCTGCAACAAATGAGTGAGATTCAGCTTTGCAACAAATGAGTGAGATTCAGCTTTGCAACATCTACGGAGTGAAATTCCTTATGAAATTAGTGACAACCTTATTAACAGCATGCCTAACAGGTGCACAAAAGTTATAGCTAACAGAGGACATTACACACGGTATTAATTGTTTAAAAAAATTGTGTCCAATAAATAAAATTATGGAATTAAACTCTTTTATTTTGTTATTTTTCACAATCCGTTTATTAAATTTTCCTTTACTAAAAAACATAATTGCTAATCAATTTTAATGCAATTTATAATAAAAATAAAATCAAAATGCTAGGGAAAGTAAATACTATAAAATTAGCAATATACTTATTCATTTTTGAGCTGTTTTGTTGGTGAATGCATCGAAAATCAAAACCGTGCAACTTGGAGTGAAGTGGCCTTCCGTTAATGTTTCTCAAAGAATTTATAAGCTTTTTTAAATCATATTTCATAATGATATCCATAATAAAAATAATTTGCTCTTTCATCGGTGTTCAACTGTGAAACGCTTTTGACAGTTAGAATTTGTTGGACCTGCATGATCAACCAGTGCGTCACCCCGCAGACACTTGCATAGTTTTACATTTCAGTACTCGCTTATAGAGAATAATATTCTTAATGTTTTATACACTTTTGAAATATTTCAGGCATAACTAAAAAAATGCTTTTTTTCTTATTAAAATTATGTAAGGAAGGTATGATTTTTAAAGACAAAAGAGCCATATTGTTCAATTTGCCTTTCTCTATTTTTATATGTATTCTAAAAGTTATTAATGTGCCGGCATATACATTTTTCAATATGTATAAGTACAAGAAGATGATCTGTTTAAAATTGAATTAATCAAAATGATGTATACGTTAAATCATTCATCTAGGCAAGCTCGCGAGTCGGTTCTGCTCCATGGCAGCAGGATTCTGATGTAAAATGTAAATAAACGGGAAATGAGAAGAAGACCCGACCCAATTGTCGAAATAGCGTGAAAATCTCGAAGCGAAAAGGAAGGCATTTTCATTTGCCAATCCCTTCCGTTTGTGAATCACAACAGGCCTCCTGAGATCAGCCGATTGTGGACAATGCATCTTCACCGCAACTGGTAAATATATTAGGGGTCAGTTTTTTATCTCAATCATCCTTTGCGATAACCCTATTGTGCAACGACAGGTCATACAGTACATCACACAGTATCAAATCATTTCATCAATCTGAAAGACGGCCGATATGCAGTCACGGCCTGGATTTTTTTCGCGATTAGGACAGATTTCTGTTTTGTTCTGTATTCAGTATGATGAAATAGCGGTAAATGTATTTAAGTCGAAACGCCGGCCTTGGCCCCGGACTGATTAACCCAAAGGAAAATACGTCGTCCAGGTTTTTGTTTAATGTAAGAGGAAGTACATTGAGTGCACATAAACCCTGGAGGATGTTAATAATCCAACCAATAAGTTGATTACACACATAAAGTGAACGAGAAAAAACTACATATAAGTTCAAAAAGTCTTGTGTTTGGACAAATTTTAACCAACAACAAAAATCGAATTCTAATTTTTAACAAAAGTCCATTCGCTTGTTACCCAATCGATGGTATCATCATTGGTTAGGGATGGATCCCTAACCATCCCTAATCATTTACTGAACTTTGGTCTGGAAAGGGTGTGAGACAGATGGAAAGTCCAACTTATAACATAAGAGATGATGATGATGATGTAAGAGATATGATAAGAGAAAGGAAGCGAAGAGAAGAGTGGAAGAGAAAGAGCGAGGGATAATAAGAAAGATAGAGGGGAAAAAAGGACAGAGAGGAAGTACGGGATTGTTTTTTTTGCCTTATGGACTCGGATATTAGCCAAGTAGTTGAGTACTAGATAGTTTCAATGTAGTTGGGGGAAGGGTATCGTGACAAAAGGGCTAGGGGTGACGATGGGAACCGAACCCACGACCGTTGAGACTATGGGCCGAGAGAGTCTACTCCGTTTCCGAGGGGAGAATGGGAGAGTGAAATTTAAAGGAAACGAGATGTTGAACTGCTCTTTCGAACAACCAGAAAGATAGATAGATAGAGAGATAAAGAAGAAAAAAGAGAAGACAACTGATCAAACAGACAGACACAATGAGTGACAGTTATCGAGACAAATAGATCAAGATAGATGGATAGAGAGAGAAAGAGGAGAGAGAAAGAGGAGAGAGAAAGAGGAGAGAGAGAGAGAGAAAAGAGAGAGAGAGAGAGAGAGAGAGAGAAAAATAGAGAAAGGGAAAAAGGGAGAGAAAAATAGGGTAAGAGAAAAAGGGAGAGAGGATGCGGGATAGATAGATAGAAAAATAGATGGTATATGAATAAGATAGATACACAGATTGAGTAGAGAAAAAAGAAAGAGAGTAAGAGAGGTAAATGAAGGAAAGGAAGAGAGTTACTGCTCTTCCTGACTTGATGGACATAGTGGAAAGAGACAAAGTAAAGAGAGAGAAAGATATGTAGATAGATAAAGATAGGGGAAAAGGCGGGGGAAAGAGAGAGCATGAGAGAGAGAGAGAGAGAGAAAAATAGGGAAAGGGAAAATGGGAGCGGGATAGATAGAAAAATAGATGGTAAATAAATATGATAAAAACATTGAGTAGAGGAAAAGGAAAAGAAAGAGATTGAGAGAGGTATTTGAAGGAAAGGAAGAGAGTTAAACTGCTCTTCCTAACNAAGAGGTATTTGAAAGAAAGGAAGAGAGTTAAACTCCTTTTGTTGACTTGAGGGACATAGTGGTAAGAGGCAGAGAATAGAGAGAAACGTAGATAGATAAATAGAGAAAGAAAAAAGGAGAGCGAGACAGATAGATGATTAAAAGATAGATACATATAAAAAGAGTGGAATATTAGTGGCAGTGGGTATGCCAAAAAAACACGTATAAAACGTGTTTCATATTTACTTCCTATGGTTGACAGAAAGTATTTTATGAACATCCACTGACATAAGACAGGAAGGACATTCTCTGACATTAACCAATGTACAGCGAAATTTAGTAATTTTTTTAAGCAAAATTAAAATCACTAACAATAGGATACTGGCATGTTAACCCTTTCGCAGATCAACCGGTGCAATCTTTCGACAAACTTTTATTTGTTTAATTTCGAGTTGTAATGGAATCATCAGAAGACCCCGGTTTTGTTCCTGCCCAGTTATATGACTGATAGCTTATCTGAAAAAAATACAAGACCGCTTGATAATTATTGTTTCGCTAACTTTACTGCGATAACTGTTATCTTATATCACATGGATATTTCCTGACTTTCGTAGTCAGCTAAGACTGTTAGCTTAGTTCTATTAAAATTTGCCACTCTGTTATTTAACATCACTCCGATGACTCGTATGACGACAAGTCGGTAATCCAGTTAAAATGTAGTTTCGTGTTCCGGTCAAGCCTTTGGACCCGTGCACGTGTCCGTTCCAAATTTCACGGTGGCTTCTATCAAACAGAGTACCGTTATGACTCGCACAACACGTTGATCCCGACGGAAATTAAACAGTAAATACACGGGCCGAATTCGAAATGGGCTAAAAACAAGCCATAATAATTCCCAACGACAACCGCCGGCTTTGAAATTTTGAAATCGACTCCCTCTTCAAAACGCATTGATGATGAAATCTACTAATAGAATTAAATAATAGAGCGAAATCTGAAGTAGCGTTACAAAGATATAAATGGGATAAAGAGTACTTTACTACAAAAAATAGTCTAAATCACAATTAGTAATCTGAATGATCGACACCATAAGTAGCATAATTTTATTTTAAACCTGATCTATGTCTGTTTCAATAACTATAATCTGTTCGTTAACAAAACGTATGAAAATAATTTAAAAAATATATACACAAACTAACCAGGTTTCTTATGTCAGATAATAGACTAAGGTAAAGTTTGAGCAATCAAAACCTCTCCATCCTGAATCGTTTTACAATGTTTCAAAAATTTCACAACTTGGTGTACACCACTATAGCTACTATAAAAAGATAAGATTATTAGGACATAAGAAAGTTTTATCGTTTTCCGTTACAAAATAATTAAATCTTGTATGCCTAGGCAGAATGAAATATTTAAAAAAGTCACGATTAGTAGCAAAATATATAAGGATAAAGAATATAACAAGGAAAAAGAAAGAATGCTTGCATATACGGATTAGACTGATTTTCTTTTTAAATCATTAATGTTAAAACGATATTTTCCTATGGATTATGTTTAGCCAACAACCTCATAATTTGAAATAAAATAAACCTTCCCATAGTTTCTGCTTTATCTTTTCTCACTCCTTATTTCTCAGCATCCAACTTTATGCCTCCGTCTTTGTTTTTGCCTCCCTATTCACTTTCTCTCTCACTACCTCTCTTTCTCTCTTCCCGTATTTTTTATTGAACAATCATACACATTGATCATATACTTTTTATTTAATGACTTTTCTTTTGTTCTATTGCTCTCTGTTTTCTTTACCTCTCACTCATTCTCTTTCCCTCTTTCTCCCGTTCTTTTTTCTTTTCATTTTTATTCAAAAATCGATATATCTTTTTTTTAAATAATAATTTACTCCTGTCTTTTCTCTTTTCCTATTGCTCTTTTTTTACCTCTTGCTCACATACTATCTCTCCCCATATTTTTTCTTGTGTCTTTCTCTCTTTCTGCTCTTCTGTGGTACACCTCAGTCTTCGTACCATTTAATTTTTTTTCTTGTTCATTGTTCATCATGTCCCCTTTATCTCTGTTTTCTTTCTTATATAATCTTACCACCCTCTCTCTCACTCACTCTAAATTACTATACCTTACTATCACTCTGTCTCAACTTTTTCTCTGTTACTTCATCCGTATCTATCTTTATTATTTCTTAGATTCATTTTTCGATTCACTTCCTTTTCAAAAAGACATCTTCGTGAAATTAGCAGTCTTGGTCAAATCAAGTGATTATTTTTCTTAGTGTGTTGTTGTATTTTGCTTTAGAAAACTACCTATTGTTCCTCCGAGCAATTTTTTCTTGGCTGTATTAAAAAATCAAGTGTTTTTCAACTAATTTTCTTCATCGGATTTCCCCCTTTCTTCTCCTTTTTTATCCCCCCAAGCGATGTTAACAGTCTCGGTCACGATTCCGTGCTCTTATCAAATGACCAGTCCCCCTTCAGTGGGAGAGCTTCGGAACAGTTTTGACGAACAAAAGAAAACGCTTTTTACGGCGCGGTGAACACACCACAGCGATGTTGAGGCTAAAATCAAACCTTGGGTCCATGAGCCACAAACTTAAGACCTAATGCTTACAAACTAGTTTATTTTAAGTGGCCTGCATATTATTATTATACATGCCATGAGAAGGTCAAGGTTTAGGCTGTAGTTTAAACGTTGTTAAATCATAAACTAATGGCCTATTTATGCAGAATTGATATAGAAACCTGAGATGTTCGGCTGAAAGGTTGATAGGTCAGTATAAGTAAGTAGGTAAGTTGGTTTTAGATGCATTGGGGCGAGTTACTCCTCAACAAATCTTCAGAAGTTTTAAAAAAGTTCATTGCCGATTAGCGAATACACGATGATAAGTCTTCAGCTTGCAAATTTGTTAAAAGCTCATAAAAAAGTTTTGTCACCGATGCAGATAATCTACACGTTACCATCGACATAAACGTATATTTCACAAATTAGTTTTAATAGAACTTAATAGGCTTGAAGTTCAGCGAACCCTAAAAATTAGCTCAATTCTCATGTTACAAAATAACATAATACATGAACTCTTTTTTGTTTAAAGAAAAGGAACTAACTTTTTAAACGCTGTCTTTATATATAATTGTGAAGCCCAAAACGCCGATCAAAATTGTGGCCGAACCGCCCACGGATTTTCGTTCTTGATGTCACAAAACAAAAGCCCTGACCTCAAATTGATTCGGAAAAATAACAAGGGTGAAATTCCATCATATAGTCAATTATATTTATAGTTTCTTCAAAGCTTTGCATGTGCATTCGGGACGTCCAGAAAATACAAAATCAAACCGCACAGTTTCGACAGTCATTGATGTTATTTTCGCTAAAAATCTCTGAATAATAAAAAACAATGCAAGAACCAAGTTTTAAGTTAAACTTCCGTTTTGTTGATAGTGTACCGATAGACGTGCGAAGATTTGACAAGCCTATAGCAGAAGAAATAGCTGGAGTTTTCTGTCCTGCAAAAGGAGAACAACCAGGTCATCTACACATCACTGTGCACTATCGTCAAAGCGGTCCAAAATTAATTTGTTTTAAGCCCTCATTGTGATCTCATGTTGTACCGACTGATCTATCCCTGTGGTGAACCAAGCTGGGGCACAAAAGTGGCCTATAACGGCATGACAAAACAACGTCGTGAACTACTAACAATGTTATAGTTTGCTTGCTATCGACGTATTTACAATCAGTTTTCTCACGTTTTCTCACTACAAGATTATCTTTTACTCATACTTTATTCTCATTCTTATTACCTCTTTACATATCCATCTTTCTTTCTCAGCCCATCAACCGTTAATCCTTTTTCATAGTAAATGTTTCATCTTCTTTCATCATCTTTTTTTTCCTTTCTTGATCTATTTGTCTCTACCACTGTCACTCATTGTTTCTGTCTGCTCGATCAGTTTTCTTCTCTTTTTCCTTTCTTTCTCTTTATCTCTCTCCCCCTCCCTACCACTCTATTTAGCTGTCTTGATCTATTTAACTCTATCACTGTCACTCATTATGTCTGTCTGCTCGATCAATTTTCATCTCTTTATCTTTCCTTCCTTCTCTCTCACTCTCTCTCTCTCTCTCTCGCTCTTTCTCTATCTTGCTAATACTTTCTCCCTCATTTCTTAGTTTCTCTTTCACCCTCTCTCCCATTCCCCTATATTTCTGCTTTTTTTTCTTGTATCGTTGTTAAATTGATATCTACAAAATTCCAGGATTTTTTCATGTTACCTTCATTCAGAATGTTTGTATTTGCCCCACCACCAAAAAAATCCTTGCATTATTTTTTTTTCTCCTAACACGCACATAAAAGTCCGTAATTGTCTATATAATTGGCGTTTACTGGAATGAAGTGCAAGCTGCAATAGCTTTGTCCTAGAAATATGTAAATATATAATAGCGGTGAAGGCATCACGAAGGCGAATTGCAACAATTTTACGAACGAAAACGGCCTTGAGAAGCCCAACTTCCACCTCGTCCATTCGCTCTTTCAGTCCTATTTTCTTAGATGTCCATTACTTGGTCAAGATGTGAAAATTATCTGACTGAATCTTACGTTCTGAGAAAAACAGTTCGTTGTACGTGATTCCTCCCATGATGATGTCAGCCATTTAAAGTTTATTCAGTCAGTCTGTCAAGTTTTTCTTTTAAGGAGAATTGTCGGCTTTCTACAGCTACAGCTTATAAATGACTTCGATTCACATATCAAACTGGCGTTCGGATTATATTTTTGCCAATATAGGCATAAATAAATTTTGCCTCGTTGAAATGTAAATCGTTGTTAGCAAACAGGAAGGTGAGTTGGCTTTTCTTAGATGCCCCAGTTTCAAAATCCACGTGTGCCGTTTGTTTCCTTTCTCGGTCCTAATCTTTATGCTGTGCAAATTTAATGATGAATTTTGCATGGGATTGTTACAAGTTATCCACGCGATGACCTCCTTAGCCCCTCGACAAGATTGTAAAATTTAAAACATATTTATTAACTAAATTCATATTAGAATTTGTTTAATAACAATTCTTTATACACGGTTACAAAAGTCTTTGAGCATTAGTTAATTGGTGATTTACCAAGTTTCCATTTTAATCCTTATTCTATTCTGATGTAAACCGTGCATACATCATTGTTTACTTTGACTAATTCTTTATTCTGACTCTGCCTTGCACTCCATTTTATAAATATCACCAAAAAATGTCAGAAACCATTGTCATTCGTGGTCTACTAAGGCACTACTGGAAAAAAGGACTAACCGGCGACACACTAGACGGAATGCAACGGAAATTTCCGCTGCACAAACTTACATTCAAAACACACAGCTAGCGAAAGACTGAGCGTAAATTTCCGTCGAAATGTCTCCGTCGAGGTCCGTTGGTATACCATCGTCCATCAATGTTCCCCTGGGTTCCGTCTAAACAGATCAAAACAGTTCAAAGTAAAGGGGGTGCGCCACACTGACGGCGGACAAGCACGGAAGAGGCAGGCAACAGGACAGGCAAACTACAAGTGAAGCTCATCTAGAATGGACGTGGACCAACTTATCGTGGAAGTTCAGAACAGGCCCTGTCTGTGGAATTTTAAAGACGCTCGTCAAATCAAGCTACTGTCATCCCATAGTATTGGAAGACCTTGACAGGATAGCGTCGAAGTTCCCCATGCAGACAGTAGAATTGACCAAGTGCTACCCTTTTCATGTTCACTGGATGAATCCAATGTTCTCTCTTTCTCTTCTGCTTCTCCATTGCATTGTAAATACACAAAACGAAAAGTGGTTTCATTGTACTGTACACGATCAACTGAGTCATGCTATTAACTAAATATCCATACGCTCCTGCTCATCGTTCACGTTGCCAAAGAAAAATGTTCAAAAATGAAGCAAGTTCTCTTGCCCAACCCTCCTTACATCCACTAGTTTTCGTGGTCCGCTTGACCATTAATATCTTTCAATTAATTAAGGTTTTTAGTTGAGATAAAAACGTCAGTGTCACAACGGGATTCGAACCCACGACCTTCGGCTAGATACGCTACTCTACCACTTGACCTATCGTGACTTCGATCCACTCGGACACTAACTTCCCATCTCAACCCTTTTTTTAATTTTCCTTCCTTTTTGCCATTTTTCAAATGTCATGTAATCTATTTGATTCTCGGCGACAAATGAAATGGCCACGGAGAGTTTTAGTGAAGATATACTTCATTTTAACTTATTAACTTCACTAGTTTTCGTGGTCCGCTTGACCAATTAATATCTTTCAATTAATTACGATTTTTAGTTGAGATAAAAAAGTCCTTACATCCCTGACGTCGCACCGTCTGACTATCGTCTTTTCCAGTCAATGGCGTATTTATTAAAAGGCCGGAACTTCGAAAACTACGAGGATGTCATATTAGGATGTTCTTTTTCCTCGAAAACAAATAACTGTTATCACCACCAAATTCAACTTCTGGCAGAAAAATGGGTTAAAGTAGTTGATAACGTTGGCCTATATTTTGAGGAATAATGTTCATGTTTACATTTTATACTGAAATAAAAATAAAAATTTATGCACAAAAACTTTTGTAACGACCTAGTTAAGTTATTGCTCGTTTGTCAGAATGTCTGCTTATTACAAACTAACTCCGATAACCATGAAATGCTGTTCCTCACTCAATGCACCTAGAATCAAGGAAAAGGTGGCATGCACGAATGAATTAGAATGGAATTGTTTTCCTCAATGACAACGCAAGGTCTCTTGTTTGGTCAGTGATGCGGTGAATATCGCTGCACTTGAGCTGGGAGTGAATCTTACCAGCCAATTTAATGATCTATTAAGTTCTGTAGTGTGATAAATCAATATTTGTTAAATTATTTCTTGACCTATCCAATAATAATTTGTACATTAAGATATATTATTGTGTATATTATTTTTTAATGCTTTGAATATGTAGCTGTTCGTACACTAACAATAGAAAAATTTTCTGTTTCTTCTCTTTCACACCCTCACACATTTTCTCTCTAATTTTCTCTTTCTATCTCTCGCGCGTGTGCCCAGTCTCCTCCACTCGTTTTCCATCTCGCAATATCCCACTCATTTGTCCTCTGTTATTCTCAATTTGCCTTTTACATATGCAATCCTTCTACCCCCTCTCTATCTATCTATATTCTGGAAACATTTCGTATTCTTATTCATAAACTCACAAACTTCTTAATTTGATGTCCTTTAACAGACCCACCAGCCTTCTGCGATGTACAAAATCCTCGAAAGATTCATTTTAAAACGTTTAATACCCATCTTAGATTCGCAAAAACATTCCTTCTCATGCAACTTGGTGTGGCAAGACATCAGACTGATACAAGGCGACCCACAAGGGAGCATTCCTGGCCCCACCTTGTTTATCATTTGTACTGATATTTTTCCTACACATCCCAATGCCGTCGATACAACCTCGATGATGGTTGTGGAATCCTCACAATTAAGAGACAATTTATCAGAAGTCTTGAACAACTACAAAACTTTTAGCACTGAATTATGACCGTCAAAACTGAACTAACACTATACGAAACATAACTGACTACTTTTGATAAAACGAGTTAAACTATGGGGTTTCACCAAGACATCTTATATCCAACGTAACTTCCAGCGATCTTCCAATCAAAAGTTCCTAAAACAAATTGTCAAAGCTTCATACTACGCCACTACACTCATTCACAAAATCTTTCAACGTTTTTTCCGTTGAACTTATTCCGCTTCCAACAGCCCTCGATTCATCATAACCACTGCCCAAGCCTCTTCTACACTTTCCCATCCCGACAACCCACCACGTATGGCATGGCATGGAATGTAAGACTTGTAGGAAAGATTGTACGACTTGTAGGAAGGAGGACAAGACATACGTAGAGGAACTCTGTGCTTCCACCAAGCCATGAGATATCCATCACACAGAATCCTTCCAATCATTCCTCAGAACAATTGTCAAAGCTTATTACTACGTGATTTAGACTCCTTATCCTCAACCATTTTTTCCTCTTGTCAATCAACTGATCCGATCATGTTTCCTAAAGTATAAAACCAAACTTTCGACCTACTCTAATTATTCTGCTTATAAACCGGATCCAAACTACCAATCCTTAATCCGAAGAAAAATCCATGATACTCCATTTTATGTGTCCGACGAAAGTGCCCAAATAAATGGTGCCTAAATATTACTTATGGTCAAGCTTTATCTACACTTTTCTATCCTGGCACTCGCCACATCGCCTTAAACGATAGACTCGAGACCTCGCTCGTTAACCCTGATATTGAGAACCTGGTTTTTATTAATCTGTGGTCCCCGGGTGCAGTGAATCTACGCACGAATCCAATTATTTTATGTGTAACCTCAAGATTATATTGTTATGTTACCTTAGGTTTTTAATAACCCGTTGTTTACATAGTTTCTTTAGCAGCGATGTCCCATTTTCTTGCGTACTGATTATTTCCTTTAATATTTATGTTTTTTGATAATTCCTGATGTTTGATTGGGATTGTCGTTGTTTTATTTGGTTTTTGGAAAGCTGACAAGTCGCGGACTTAAACGTCAATAAACTACAGCTTTCTGTGACACATTATAGATCAAAATTGACGTTCGGTGAGGTCAGATAGTGAGGATAGAGTTCGAATCGATCTCCCACACCCTACTAATTCTCTCGCAACGTTCGCAAGGGGGCATGAGCACGACCAGGGCGCATGTTTATGTTTTCCCACCTATGTTTCATCCCAGCCCCACCATTTTCACCATTTCCTTGGCCCCCACCCAAACCAGTCAGCTGATCTCAGTCGCCAGTCCCCAGCTCACCAAGCCAATTCTGTTCAGTAAACAAAGAAGCTCTTGACGGTTCACTTCGTGTTATTAACTAATTGTATAAATATAAAATATTTTATATATATTGTTAATTATTATAACATAGGACGTATATTTAAATTCAATTGTGCTGTGGTGTTTTATAAGTGAGCTAAAGACTGAAATTTTAATTAACACGAGAGAAACGAGAAGCAAGAAAACACGATTTTTACATAACTAAAAAAAGCCAAAAAATATATACATACTAAGGAAGGCTTAAGGTAAATATTTTGCTTTATTTTATTTTTTCAATAAATAATAACAAGTTTAAACGATCCCTTCGGATTTTTCGAGGTTCCTTTGCCTAAACCCGAAACAAAAAGCCCAACATCATCAATAATGAAACAATAACATTTTACACCCTAACTTTTTCCAATTTATTTATATTGAATTATTTTCCATCTCATTGAAAATTCAACTCGTCAAAAAAAAAGTTATACATTTAATAGAAATTGAGATGTTGTGTTTCAACCGGTTGTATGGAGTGTATAAAAGCATACTCCGACAGAAGGGCCTTGCTGAATATTGATCTTCCTACCCCTGTTTTCCGTTATTTTCATGTTGAGGAACTGTAGATCGATGCTGTAAGTTCGAACTTTCAGCACATCGAGGGGCCAAAAATCGATTTCCTGTTTTTAAAGGCCCAGGTGTATTTTCGAAACGGTTTTTGTTTTGCACCTGGGTCGCCAAGAGGCATAAACGTCATCGTGGCAGTAGGGGGTGTCCCGAAAAAAACCCTTGTTACTTTTTAATTTTAAAACATTTTTTTCCAAATTATATACCAACTTTACAAATTTAAAAAAAAAATCAGCCAAAGTTACACCTTTTTGACATCTGCCTACTGAAGATGGCGTAAAACCTAAGTGTGTCCGACCAAGGACAAACAACGAGAATAGTCAAAGGCCATCACTAATGATCATTACTTTTGTTTATAAAATTCATGAAACATCACGGTTGTCTTATTTCTAATTTTAAAATTTTAAAACGGTTTAAAACCTGTATTCGAAGCTCTTGATATCAAGTATGCCATGGTGATGTCACAGTTCATTTCTATGTATGTCGGTCTTATAGAAAATTTTTCCCTGACGAATTTTTTTCCTGCCTCCAAAACAAAACAAGACGTTTAACAGAGAAAGTGAATGTATTAAAAAATATTAAAATGGAATAATTTTAAACTGGGCACTGTCCAAAGCAGTAAATATTCTATTATTCGGCAAATTTCTAATACAGGGTTAAATTTATTTACTACTAAATCTATCTAGTTTTTTCAAATCGAACTTAGTTTTGATGTTGAATGTTGAGTGGCTTTTCTCGATACTTTTTCTAGTGGTCTGGCTTTTTTTGATCCTGCACCACATTAAGATAAGTTACTGTTGTATCAACCTGTTGGTGACTGATGGTAACTAAACGATATGCTGGGGAATAGTTGGAAAATTGTACTCGCATGTAAGAAATCATGTCCTACGAGTATGATTTTTACGCCAGAAGTGTCATAGCAAATCGGACGAACGTCCCTATGCGCCTGCCTGGGAGGGAGCTGCCCTTGGAAGGCAGATTGTCATGAAAACATGTCCAAGCTGAGCTGGAAACCTTCGTGTCATACCTCTCTCTTTCTGCAGGGAGGGGATGCACGCAGGGGAGCAGTGCCCTTCGTGTCAAGGTTCAATAACCCTCTCAGCGCCCTTTAGATTTCAACCCTTGGCCACGATCGAATTTAGAACGTTACATTAATCGAGTGGGCTTCGGGGATCTGATTGATTGGAATTCTGAAAAAAAGAAAATTAATAAAACTCGTAAATTTGTGTTCCAATTCTACGAATCAAAATATATCCACCACTGCGGGATATAGCTTATCTTTTCAAGCCTGACTAACCTGGAAGACGACTTATCTTTTGTTTGCGCATGCAAACTATAGGAAATATCACCAAAAACAGGTCTTTTGTAACTTTCTGACCTCTTCTAAAGTATAGCCCCTTATTTATGTACAATCCTTTCGGTTTGAGATCAAAGGCGCGCTGGATAAATAGAAAACGCAGTGCTTACATTTCCAGATTTAAAAGTTGATCAAACTCAGTTTACCCCAACGATATTCCTACCCCATGACTAACCTCGTACACAAACTTAGAGTTATATGACATGGAGACACACGAAGGTCAACAGATGTAAAGTAACATTACAAAACGAAAAAATACAGCACTGTTTGCACTATGTTGTCCTAAAGGCTAAACTTTTCCAGGAAAAAATGAACAACCTATATTGCATACAGTCCTCGGTCAATGAATGGAACCAACATCCACCTACAAAACAACCCTTACGTCCTAGAACTTCAAGACATACTTTTTTTTTTCTTTTTAACACATTTTTTTGTTGTATATTTGATATATATTTGAAAATATATTTTTCTAATGTAGAGAACCAAGGAGAACCTCGTATTTCAGACCAGCGTACAAATTATCAGAGGGATTATTCCGAACAAAAACACCAGAACACAAAAACAGGCGTAAACAAGAGTATTTTTTGTTTATCACATTTCAGTTAAAAGGTAGAAAAATATCCAGAAATTCGAAAACAATAGCTTTTACGATACACTGTACGTATGGAAAATTTCAAAACTTGGCCAAACATAACACTTATGTTTTTAAACCTTCAGATTACCATAGGTCCTCTATCTCATTTATTTTAATCTTAGAGATAATTCTATCGTTGTTCTACCCTGCGGACCTGCTACGACAATTTTACCGTTTTGCATAAATTGACTTAAGCCCGATATAAAACATGGATAACAAAGAAAACATATTATTAGGGAGTGCGAGGCTCTCGAGGGGGGGACCGTTTTATAAAAGTGATTTGCGGTTTAATGCGCGCTTTGCCCGAGGAAACGAGAGGTGGGTGACCCGCGTAACAGTAGTGCAGTGATGGGTTGTCCATAACGTTTAATTCTCGGTTCATAGCACTCTGCGTCGAGTCTTTTTCTTTGTTCGACCTGTGAGGCTGTGGTCCGTTTCGCGTTTTATATTCCGTCTCGTGTACCCTGACTTGGGGTAAACAACACGAATTCCCTTCTAACCACCCAGTATGGCCTCATTCGCACTTCTTTCTTAACTGGCAGAACTATCACGGTGATGAAAGAAACTCGTCCCTTCCAGCCATTGTTTCAAGCTTATTGTAATTTCTGCAAAGACGCTTTCACAACAAACCTTTGAACTCTTGAAAACAATACAATAGGTGTCGATTTCTCTGCTACCAATTAATTGCACTTCAGTAATAAAACCATAAACAATAGACAACGGACTGAGTAGAAAACGAGATTAACATGTTCCGTCTGATTTATTATAAAACAATAGATAAGGCTCAAAAGCAGGCCTATCAGTATAACATTCTCACTGTATAATCGCGTGATATTTTATTAGCTATCACGAACCGTTTTTCTTTTGTTGTAAGTTCTGTACAGACATGAGCAAGGGATTACGTCTTTGTCCGTAGCGGTGACTGTCTCATAAGAGTTTTTTTTATGTGTTATGCTCTGCGGTCATTGTGCCAGTAGAAACATGGTCGAATTCAACATATAGGAAAACCGAATAGAAATTACATGGAGTACCATTCAATACAGCACAGTAACAATATAAGTTGATGGGTGGGTTGTATTAATACATAAACCGGATTCTTTTACAAGAATGACCCGAGCTGAGCTTTCATAATACTAAATATAACCAAACAAGGAAAACTTTTGCCCCTCGTCATGACCACAGAACATTTTTCCTATTTGGATTCAGTGAGATTTTGAAGGTAACCCTTTGTAAAAATAAATTAATTAAAAAAAAAACTACAACAGCCTGGTATCCAAACTACCTAACACCACATACAATCATCATTAACCGTCAATAATACAAATTACTCTATAATATGTATCTGGACAAACATGATCTCAGGCTAGTACATCAAAATTAACCAAATCCTTAAAAAAATGACAATTCATATACATCATTCAATAAAATAAAAAAATCACGGCGCTTCAAACGAAAAGGAACGGACGTAATAACTGGCCTGTTCGAACACATGGGCTCTTATGTGAGGCCATAAGAGGATCACTCTTACAAAGAAACCGCTTTAGAAGTGATCCGGGATCTGATTCTACAATTTAAATTAAAAGGGACATTTGAACTAAGTTAATTAATAAAAATCACGCATCAAAAACACAACAAGCCAAAAGCCAACACCGATATAAAAAAATCTTTCCAAAGGACAGCTGGTGATTATTACTGATTATCCGATGACATATATTTTTATAAACCTTTTTCTACCTCATTTGCTTAATATCCGTAAGAACACCATTTCTAAAAATGATTTAGTCTTTTATTTTTGGTTCACCAGTTGGATTTTGTTTGCGGTTCGACCCTGTTTGCCAAATGGCGAAATGTTATCGGCAAATAGAGCGAGATGAATATATAGATCGATGTACGGACGTCAGAAAAGTAAACTCTGAATCACTTAGTCTGACGCAACTATGCAATATTTTCTAGGAAGTCAATGTCAATATCGATTTTTCTATTCGTCAGAAAACCGCAAGGCTAGACAAATCCGTGACTACATGCAAAGCGAGAACAGACGGACCATGATCGATATACGGACGTCAGAAAAGTAGACTAAATCTCTTAGTGTGACGCACTATGCAATATTTTCTAGGAAGTTAATGTCAATATCGATTTTTCTATTCGTCAGAAAACCGCAA
Source organism: Cimex lectularius (assembly GCF_000648675.2). Lineage (NCBI taxonomy): Eukaryota > Metazoa > Arthropoda > Insecta > Hemiptera > Cimicidae > Cimex > Cimex lectularius. The sequence goes on along the minus strand of NW_019392939.1, from coordinate 357,449 downwards.
GGCTAGGCAATCCGTGACTATACAGCGAGAACAGGCGGACCTGAGCTGTTAGTTTTTACCTGATTTAACAATGAAACTTCAGACTTAATCATAAAAAATAAGCTGATTCCATGCACCGAAATATCAAATGGGCTTGAATCTGAGTTGGCATCAAAGGTTGAAATAAGCAAGTAAGAAGCCTCCTGACTTCAAACGTAAGTTGCGAATGCGGTATGGGAAAAGAGGTTGACGCAAGAAACAATCATATTGATTTTACACAAGGACGAATTTCATAAACGAAGGATTTCAGTGTTAGGATGTACCAGTATCAAGATGGAAAAAAAATTCACGTCGAATATGAAAAACCGTATTATTTATGCCATATACTTTATACATGCCACATTGATTATTTAAACTTTGATCGTTTCCGATCATAATATTCTACCTGTTTTTTATTGCTACGATTTTGAATTTTTGCTTTCCCTGCTTATAACCCATTGACAACAATGTTCACCAACAACAATGCTTTATGAAGAACGTAGGGCTAAAGGAGTGTTTCAGTGGTCAAAGTTCAAGTCTTAAAAAACGGACAAGGGAGTCTCAAATGAGAACTTAATTTTACTGGTTCATAACATTTTTGTTATGACGCACGGACTTTAAGAGCCGTTTAACTGAACTCCTTAAAATGCGTAGCTGGCCCCAAAGTGGCATCTTATGTTCCAAACAACGAAGCATGTCGCCAGGACGATCGATCATCAATTGTTCAAACGAGAGGTTCTTTTTCAGTGTTGAATCAACGTGATAGTCACTCCTGAAAAAAAATGATGACCTGGGAGAAATTGCGTTTTTCGCTTATCCAATAAGAATATTGGTTTTGCGCTATATTGTGAAAGATTAGTTGTTTTGTGTATAAGCTTTCAAGGCCGAAGAGAAGAAAATAAAACGCTCCCGGTGGAGATAATGGCCTGGAGGATTCTGGATCTTTGTCCTGCATGGGCAAGGAAGACGTTTGACCTCGGCACGGGTAAAGAAAAAACGCAAACGGGTTTATAAATCACCAACCCCTCTTATCTCCCAGTCTGCTTGTCACTGGGCCAATTTAGTTTAACTATTTTCCACCCAATACACAATTTGCAAAAAGTCAGTCGTGTTACAACGAAGTTTTTGATGGTAACAAATCATTTAGACCATAAATATATTTTAAAAAATCGACGATTAAAACTGTCTAATTCCCATAGATGGAGAAGGCGAGTGTAGGTGGACGAGGATCTGGGATTAACAAACTGCGGCTAATTTAGCAATAATGAACCGTAGGAAAACAAAACAAGGAAAAAACAGGTCGAAATGAGAATGCAACTGTAAACCAAGGTTGTTGATAAAAGAAATCGCAATTCCATAACACACGATTATTATTCAATGTTCTGGAAACATCTATACCGGTCGAAATGATCAAAACCCTGCGCATTTTTTTATTTATTGTCCTACATTCGGTACCAAGCACCTTTGGGTAGAGGGTTATTGATAAACCCCTATCACGTTATTTCACGATTAAACGTACAAACATGAAATAATGGCAGTCGGGATCAAATTGCGACTCTAAGTAACGAAACTATGGAACCGTTAAAAAAAAAAAAATTATCTGTTGTTCTCTTTCGAGGACAAGTTCCGATGATCAACTGCGTCTTTTCATCATTTGTTTACTAAACGCGTTTGTTTTAAAATTTCAATCTTTTATCCTCGGGAAACACCTGCTTTTTATGTGCGTTTTAACTATATCAACAAGTATGTTTGCTGTTGAACAAGTGTTCCATTATAATTAATATTTTATAAAAACTTAAACTAACCAATGAAATCATAAACTAATTTATTTACGTATTTCGCTTAACATACTTTTGGCGTGATATTAATTTAAACCGGAATAATAACGTTATGCCAAACAACATAATGAGCAACTTAGAAGCCGATCTGCCATTTTCAGTATGATTTAGCTTATTGTAAATAAATGGCTTTTTCCCTCCAAATCACAATACTGTGACTGAACACGGAAGACATATGTTAAGAGAAATCAGACTACGTGGCACACAACATTTCCAAATTAAGGGTGAGTTGGAATCGAGTCGTTTAAGGCAATATTGTAGGGATAGGATAATTAATGCTTGGGCAGTAGGCTTAGGATGGAGAGATTGGTGTGGAACTTTTAGAAGCGAGATCGGATCACTTAGGAAAGTTGAGGTAGTTGTGGATAGTGAGGTTAGTAATGTAGTAAGGACCTTTGACAATTTGTCCGAGAACTTTTGACTGCTAAGTTCTGAATCAGAAGGGAAGTCGTTTATTTACTTGTTGATTTAAAGGAAGGTAAGACTCCTTTTTAATGTAAATTTACCCTGTACACGTTTCCCTCACTCTGTCTTGTCACTTTTTGCACGTCTTTTATAATCTGAAGCATGTTGGAGGGTGCTTGAATAGGATTCGCAAGAGCAATGATGTTATTGGGATACAGGAGTCAGCATTATAAATAATATGGGGCCAAAAATGTTCCCTTGTGGGACCCCTTGTATAATATCTGAATCGACTCCGAAACAGCGTTCAGTTAGAGTAGAATTAACCCTTGTGGTGCCGGTGTTTTTGAAAAAAAAGCCTATTTGTATGTCGGGTTTCAGTTCAGGGCCTCTGGATTCGAACCCGGGACCTTTAACTCACAGTGATGAACGCCGTGTCAATGCCAAAACCGTAGCGGCCATCAAGGGTCCCCCAGTGGGTAGGAATCGTGCAAGTTTATAGCCTGGGTGTGTCATACTAAAGTTCGTAATCTGCTATTTTCAATATATTTTTGGAAAAAAAAATTAGCTTTAGTAGTATTAGTTCAATCTAGTTCTTTTCAATTCCCAAAAATCTTTTTGTTTTGACATTGGACAATAAAGGAAAATCACAACAAGGCAACAACGTGGTAAATAACACGTAGGATTTTTTTTATTATTATTAGGAGCCGATAAATTTTTAATGTCATGCGAAAACAAACAAGCCTCTTAACAAAACGTGACGAAGAAACGTTTCCTTTTGTAAACATGCGGATAATGCGTAAAATTAATTTTCATCGTTTTCGGCTTTCTGATAATTACTTCTTTTTTTTTACAAAATTGAACCACTCGGCAGAAAGACCCACACAAAAAAAATTCCCAACTTAATTTACAATGTTTACAGATGGGATTGAACGATACGGAAATGCATAGGAATAAAGAGATCTTTTACCCGGTTATTCTCAATTTTCGCGCAAAACAGTGATATCGCAATGGCGTAAAGCGATATTTGACATTTTTAAAAGAGGCGTGAAAGAATTTCACGCGAAAATCTTCTATAAACACGTCTTATCGATTGATCTGGAAGAGGATGGGGAAATAATCGTTGATGACTGTATTGAGAAATTAAACTTGCGCAACGAATAAATTAAAATATCCACCTGATTCCATTTTAACAAATGCAACTCTCGTCGAAAATGACTATGGAGCGCATATTGCCTATTTAAATACATAAATAAAGCAATCATGCAACATTGCAATACCATGGAATAGCAAACGAAGTTTTTAGCATAAAATTGATGATGAAATTGAATTTCATATCGTGGAATTTCACGTACCAGTATGTCGACGGCTCTTATGGAAGTATGTCATCTTATGTTTATAGTAGAGGAAGAGTGGGGGTGCATTAATGTATGTAAATAGGCAAGTGGAAACGACAATAGGATTGAAGGATTCGCCCATGTATAATTTGTAATGACACATAATAAACGGTGACTCGTAAAAATGTTGAGATGATTTTACTTTTGAAAGGCCAAAAATCGAAGAGCACCATCTGTTAACAGTTCCACTGAAAAACATTGTACAATGTGCAATACGTGCGTATATCAAAAGGTTGTACACTCGATATGGCTTATTCTACATATTTAACTTTAAAAAAACCCTACAACCAGATCTTTTAGATGAAAACATAAATAAGTAAGTAAATCGTTTAATTAACACAGTAGAAAACACGGTATGAGAAATTCCTAATTTAAAAGTGAGATGGGATTTAATTCAAAAGAGTAGAAAGGTATCTTTTAATTCACACAGAATAAATTTAATTCGTGTAAATATTAAAAGTAAAACCGAAGCAAAAGCGTTGTACATGATAAAAATCAATTTAAAATAATTCATGGTATACAAGATAAATTAATAGTATTTAAACTAAGATAATAGAAATGCGAATAAATGGGATAAATATGCGAAGTAAAAGTGAAGTAAGCCTTAATTACCACTTCAATCTATAAAATGCACAGAAATTCGTGTCAATATTAAAATAATTCGTTTAATAACTAGTTATGGGAAAATCTTGATATCAAATAGAACTAAGAAAAATTCAATAATAAAAAAAAATTAAAGAATGAAGTAAAAATATTCGTAAATCAAAGGAAATTCTTGGAAAAAGTCACGATTATAGGGTAAAATAAATTCAAAATTAAATCTAGGCAAAAGTGAAATAGGCTTTAATGACCACTTCAATCTATAAAATGCAACAGAAATTCGTGTCAATATTAAAGTAATTCGTTTGGACTAGTTATGGGGAAATCATTACACCAAATAGAAAAGCAAGAGAAATTCCCTATTTAAAAAAAAATTAAAGAATAAAATAAAAATATTAGTATAATAAGGGAAATTCGTGGAAAAACCAAGATTATAGGGTAAAATAAATTCAAAATTAAATCGAGGCTGAGTGAAATAGGCCTTAATGATTAATTTTAGTACTTTTGGGAAATCCTTGTAAATATAATATAAAGATATAAAAACCAAGGGGAAAAATTAAAAAACAAAGGGAAACAATTTTTAAAAAATATATCCGTAAAGCAATAGAACTTTTTGGTAAAACTAAGGTGGTAGGGTAAGAGGATTTAAAAATAAAATCTATAATAGAGTGACATAATACATATGACTTAATGATTACTTTAGTTTGTACAATGTAAGGAAAATTCCATAGTAAATAAAACGATAGGAGAAAAAGAAATGAGCTGGCTTAGATAAATTCATGCTAGTATTTTGAAAATAGGAAAAGTAAAATAGGAAAGAACTGAAATACACAAGCAAAGAAAAACATATATTAGTAGATCAAGTGAAATATTTTGTAGAATTACGCTAGGGTAAGAAAAATTCATAATTAAATCTAAGCTGAAGTGAAATATGCGTTAATGATTACTTGAATCTCAATGTAAGGTAAATCGGGGTAAAAAAATCGAAGTAAGTGAAATCCACTAGGTATAAATTCATTCTAGCACTTTTGGAAAATTCGCCAAGATTAAAGTAATTCAGATAATAACTGCAGATTATGAAAAATTTATGATAAAATTGTAAAGCAAGATAAATTACCGATTAAAAACCAGCTGGAAATACGGGAAAAATTTAAAAGAAAACATTCGTACTTCAATGGAAATTTTTGGAAAAATTAATAAACAAGCGTAAGAAAAATGCAATATAAATCGAGGCAGATATTAGTATGTGACTGATTACTTCATATAAAGTAGATGAGGGAAAATCATATTTATCACTTCAAAGCTATCAAACCATAAAGTCAACAGGAAATTGAGAAAAATTCTAAAAAATTAACCCAGTAGGGTAAAAGAAATTATTTTTGGCTTAGGCAGACAAACAAAACATTTTCAAATAGAAATGTAAACATACACATAAATACAATTCAACCCTTGCGAATTTATCGGGGATAAGAAAATTTAAGATTCGGTTAAGCATACAAAAATACTAATAAGTTATGATTGAATTTAACTAAGATATAATTTTAGTATATCTTACAAGTGGAGAACGAAAATTTCACTATTTTTTAGCTATAAGATGTACACGATCGTGGATATCACAAATTTAAAACTGCCTGGGTACCTAATAAAGTATAGCAAGGAAAATTCTATTCATTTCCTTTTTTCGTAACTAATATTTTTTTTTATTGTAAAACTTCTGTAATATCAAGAGAACTTGCTGTTAAATTAATAATGCATTGATTCTGATTAGTAAAATCGACAAATAATCAGCATTGTTGCTTATGATTCTGGCTTTTGAAAAGGTCTTGTAATAAATGTATTAAAATGAGAGAAAAAAAACATTATTTCATGTCTCGCTACGGTACGTTGCAGTTGCCGTAATTGTGTGAACGACCCACTTTCTTGATACTTTTCTCCCAAGCATTGACAAACGTCAAGCCAAATAGGGCCGGGAGAACTGAGCTTTTTTTAAACTTTCCACAAAGAAATGTTCTGTAGTTAATGCTCTAGGTCTAGGGCAAAGAGGAGGCGAGCCGAGACACGAACAATGATATTGAAATGATCACGAGCTAATAGCATGGTGTACAACCAACAAGCCTTGTCCAGTATAAAGAACGATAAATATATTTTTTCAAGTTCTTATCAATATAGATAGTAAGTCTGTTTGATTAATTAACGTCGTTTAATATCGATTATTGTCAAATGGAGCCAATGACCAATTCTTTAACTACTTGGAAAAAAGATATGGTGAGTTTAGCCAACAAATAAACCAAAAAACTCAAATAACAATAAAAAAAATCCTATTCCCCAAGTGATAATTTTATACTGGGTACCGTTGCTCGTTACCTTTCTGATATGTACAAAGGATGGTAATGTTGCCAAGGTTGGTCCTTCAAGGTGACTCGATCTCACCCCTCAAGTCTATTTGTCTTGGCTACAAGAGTGTGGGCCATGGCCATTAATTATTGCATAATGAATCATAATTGGGGCAATTGTCAGAAGATAGATTCATACACGCACAATTGGACCAAAAATTATCATTGTTTTCATTGCAAATTTGTTCCTTGGCATGCAAACAACCCGGTACCATTACTCTGTCGTTTTTACAGCCTTTCAAATTTAATCGCGTGATTTAATTTTGTAAGCAGATTTGAATTTAATTTTGGCTTTTAGGAGGAAATCGTCCGATTTATTTTACTTTGTTTTCATGAAAGACGAACCGTAGCCAGTAATTGTCTGCAAGGTGTTCACAATTATTCGGTTCTTACCTTTAAAAGTGTAGGTTGGAAGAAAAAAAAATCCCTTTCCTTATCTCCTCCCCGGTTAATACAGCTCTTCCTGAAACATAAAAAATTAACATTTTATTTCGGATCAGTTAACACGGAAAAAAGGATGAAAGGAAATGCAGGGAACTCATCGCGAGGAGAGAAGGTTTAGGGTCAAGAACTTTAATCAGAACCAATTTTCTCCCGGCGCAAGGACCAACCGGTAGACCTTGGTGTGTTCTTAGAAACATGAACAGGGGAGTCCTATTAGTACGTTTTGCCGATCATAATGATACTATAGAGAATCACGAAACTTTAATTAGTTAGGATAAAGGAAGAAAAACCAAATCATTTTCAAAGTACATTTGTGAAATCTAAACTGACTATCTTAGAATGCTGTTTACAACAAAAAAATACAGTTTTCTTTATCTAAAATGTATAAGACCAAAGAACAAAAAAAAGCGACATTTTGCCAATTTATCATACTTGGTGTGATCGTAGAAAACTGAACAGGGGAGTCCTATTGGAACGTTTTACAGATCATAATAATACTAAAGAGATATGTACAAAAACTTAATTATTTAGAATAAAGGAGGAAAAAAATCATTTTCAAAGAACATTTGTGAAATCTAAAACTGACAATTCTAGAAAGCTGTTTACAACAAAAAAATACAGTTTTCTTTATCTAAAATGTACAAGTCAAAAGAACAAACTGTGGAGAGACATTTTGCCAATTTATCATACTTGGTGTGATCGTAGAAACATGAACAGCGTAGTCCTATAAGAACGTTTTACAGATCATAATGATACTAAAGAGATATGAACGAAAACTTAATTATTTAGAATATCAGGATAAAAGGAAGAAAAAACAAGACAAAAGAACAAAAAAAGGAGAGACATTTTGCCAATTTATCATACTTGGTGTCTTCATAGAAACATGACTGTTCATGTTTCTATGAAGACACCAAGTATGATAAATTGGCAAAATGTCTCTCCTATTTTCGTTTTTTTTGTCCCTGTGGGAGTCCTATTAGAACGTTTTACAGATCATAATGATACATACCAAACTTTAATCAGTTAAGATAAAGGAGGAAAACAAAATAATTTTCAAAGAAATACGTTGTGAAATCTAAAACTGACAATCCTAGAAAGCTGTTTACAACAAAAAATATAATTTTCTTTATCTAAAGTGTAAGACAAAAGAAAAAAAAATGGGCGACATTTTGCCAATTTATCATACGAAACGAGAACGTTCGTGACCAAAAATCGCTGTAAGTTTGATCAGCGGAAGCTATAAATGACTCAGTTGGCCTGGTTCCCTCACCGATTGTACAGTACAATCGTACATTCGAGTTTCTCTTTTAGAAAAGGAGAATCCATTGGAAATTCAGTTCGGACACCTTACTAGATACACACGTTCGTTTTCAAACGGGGGAGTGTTAACGGGAACCTAGCACGTGTCGATAAAAACAAAAACCGTTATTATTCTTTATCTTACAGGAACATGAGCTTTTTTTAATATTTGTTTAAACACTCCTTTTGGTTACGATATGGCACGATTTTCCTATTTTTATCACCACAGAGATGTCATCAGATTCACTTTACAGCAATGGTGGTGGCTATAAAAGCCTAACAACCATTTTTCATGTCACATTAAATATTGTATATTACTTTTAGGCCTGAGACATGTACACTTTTACATATGATTTGTAGTATATCGTACGATGGATTTAATCTTTGCTATTCACTTGTAAACTAATATGTATAAACGAAGAAGTGGATGAGGTATGTAGAGGCCATATGTCCCCGGATACATGGGAGATGCATTTCTTTGTTTACTGTTCTGCTCCGGCCAGTTTGAGCCTTCCTGGCCATCATCGAGGAATTATCTTGGAAGAAAAATATGAACGGTAATAATAAAAAGCCAACAAAAGATGAATAGAAACAGAATCCCTTAAAAATCATTTTGAGTTCAAATGGAGAAAGACGTTACGACAATTTCTCCCCAAGAACGGACTTCAATCATTTATTCCTACAAATTGAGGGACCACGATATCTACCATCACTAGTACAGTCTATTAATATGATTTTTCTAGTTAGTATCATGACTACATTTTTTATCTCAAATCGGGCTCGAGGGAGGAATTTGGTTTCCGAAATGGCATAGGTACTGTAGATATGCTGGCCAACCTTATAAAATGTATAAATTTGGAAAAAATCAACAAGTACAAATTATGACCAACCAGTATTTTACTGGCTTATAGAGTAAGGGGTTAGCCCTTGACTTAGGTAAAAATTTCATATCGAATAGATACCAGTGTGTTAAATGGGAAAATCTAATATGACTAGAACTATAAGTAGAAAGCATTCTATGCCTCAAGGCTCACAATTAGGCCCGCTCCTATTTATAATATACCTAAATGATCTAAAGAAATGCATTTCTCCTAATATAGAAAATAATTAAATTCACTGATTTCGTGGTCCGCTTGACCAATTATATCTCAACTCAAAACCTTAATTAATTGTAATAGAAAATAATGTCACTCTCTATCAGATCGCAGACGATTCACCTGTGGTGATAACTGCAGATTACATTGATAATCTTGGTTGGGTAAACAGCGTGCTTAAAAAGCATGACAAAATGGTTTAAAAATAAGTATTTGCCAATGAATGAACTCAAAACGAAAGAAATGATGATTCTTTAATTATAAATGAAATTCAATGTTGTTTTCTATGTGTAGAGATTAGTGACCGTTAATCGATAGTTATTCAGATATCGTGAGATGCGGTCGGGTGTGATGTAGGTTTCAGAAAAACATTTTCTTTATCGTGCCAACGTTTCGATCTTTTATTGAGATCATCTTCAGGGCTCAAAGTGTTTGTCTTCTGTGTAATTGTGCCATCCTTGCGTGCCGTGTTGAGAGTGCCCTATTTCTATATTTAATTGCTACCAGTTTGCCTGAATACAATTTAAAAGAATGATTTGACTAAACTTTAGTTTGCTTAACCGCGCTTATACTTACTTCTCGCCGTATTCAGTGGTTTGACTCTTCCTCTTGAGGTCTGCGTAGTGATGAACCATTGGCAGACCAAAAAAAAAACAACCAGTATAGTTAATGACTAAGTTCATTACCCTCCAGACCCCAAGAGGAAATCAGAAAAACCTGTTATGCCATATTTCAAGTTTTTCGCCTAGTTTATTTTTTTCCATCAATTAGGCTAGTTTTCCCTGTTAGAAAGTTTTATAAACGACAAGAACTGAACGTTTGCCGTTTGATAGCCGCTTTACTCTGGAGTAAAATAAAATGAAATGCAGTGCACAAAAATAGACCAGGGATTAGTTGGATATCTGGTACAGATTCACAGTTGTCTGTACTTTTTTTACAATAAACGAATTATTTTTCAATGCGGTAATCGGGAAATACTACACTTTTGGCAGCTCGGAAAGGTTGTGAATTTTTCTTTTAATGATCAGACTTGATTCACTCGGAATCGCTCACTGCTCGGCGGAAGATCTACTATCCTCCTGGAGTTTTGCGATGATTAACTTTTTTAACTAATGTAGGCAAAAGTTGACAAAAGCTCACTTGAACGGTTTAACATACCATTTTTGCTTTACATCTCTTTCCTTAAGACCGACTTCATGTATGATATTCCGAATATTCATTTAGTTGTTTAGTGGAAAATCTCTCTCATGCCACGGGTCTCGGCGATTAAGGTTTCGCACTTTTTTGACTTGTAATTTATAAGAAGGTGTTTAAATTTTAGCTTAGTTAGCTTAGACGAGTTAATGAATTTAAGTTATGAAACCCCGTACATCAACAACAAAGAAATACCAGTTTCCACCCAAGTCATATACCTCGGACTATAGGCTGACGTGAAATACCCACATAACACTTAAAAAAAATTAACACAAGACTTGCACTACTACGAAGATTTCCATGACTGAATTCGAGTTTGATAACTAAGACAAAGCACTTACAAGACTTTACTAAGCCCAATAGGAACTAGGGAGTACTGCCAAGTCATCCAATATCCAGCGCATCCAGTCCTTCCAACGAAATCCTTAAACAGATTGCCAAAGCACCTAATTATGTCTCTAACCTCACTATCCACAAAGACCTGAACATTCCTTTTGTCAACGAACTGATCCGGCCCTGATTCCGAACCTTCCACACCAACCTTTCGAACCATCCTAGCCATACTGCTCGAGCGCTCTCCACTCATTCCCATCCTGACAACCTCCACGTCGTCTCAACCGGCGGTGGCCTCGGGATATCTCCTTGACAACTAATCATACACATTGAGTGCCAGCAATCGCTGGCTCCTCAAAGTATGTGTTCTACCGGTGCAGTGCTGGCATTACTCCTGTGTGATACGTATAAACGTATATACGATCGCGTATAGGTAAATAAATTTCAATTTTAAAAAAGTTATGCAATGTTACAAGTTTTAAGCCGATTAAAGTTTTAGTGAAAATACACGCTTCAATTTTTGCACGCTGGAAAAGCGTGTTTTTAATCAGTCATTAGTCTCGCAACAAGCTGAAACGATTAGTGACCCAAAGGGGAAAAACGAGCGTTCGAGGTCGAACTGGTTTGTCCAGTTTAATCGATCGAATCAACTAGTTTCTTTTCTAATTGGTCTTTTTGCAAATTACACTTCCGCAACAATCATCTCAAAAGCCAATCAGTATCGGTTATTCAGTCGGTTTGAAAAGGTAATCAAGATGCAATGAAGTAATGAACTAAAATGAAGGAAGACCTATTTCACCGGTCCTCGTGACAACAAGAACGCATTGTGCAAGTTTCTCGAATCCCTGACATCTTAATTTTAAAAATTTATGTTAGCATATCAACAATAGTAGTCTAGTAATTGTGACAACGTTTGATTTATGTTGAACAGTGAGGAACAAATGGACTGTACCAACTCCTAATACGTCTTCTAGTACTCTCTTTTAGCTTCTTTCACGACGCCAAAACTCAAGGGTTTGGATATTTCATCTTCCCTTTTGGGTTTACTGTCCTGAAAGCTTCCCTAAGTTTTATAACGGTTTGCGTCACCCTGCTTTAGTTAAACAATGACCGCCAGCCGGCAATGTATTCAAGAGGAACACCACTACTACAAGAAAACAAACAAAATTGAATGAATAAAAGTTAAGTAGAAAATCCTTTCCTAAACACTAAACCAAGTTGATGGATGTAATTAGCGAAATTAAGCGGACCACGTTAATAAATTTTGTCCTGTTTTGTTTAACAATTACTGTAGCAAATCAGTTCTCCTTTGGTACATAATTTCGTTTTATTAATAGCGAAAATAAAACGACCCAGTGATCCTATAGTGGGGCATTTTCAAACCAATATCTATTTTACACAGCTTTTGTGAGCAAGTTACGAAACAAACTTTAATAATAGGATAATTGAAACAGATAATAAAAGTTGCCTCAAACAGCTTGTATAAAAAAGCGAAAATAAGCGGACCCAGTGAATGGATGATTTTCCCATATTTATCAGGATACTTTTTCGAAAAGTAAACACCGACTTATGTGGATGGAAAATTTTTACTAAACACAGTGGAACGCCAATGATTTTTGTCATCTAGCAAAACTACTAAATTAGAAACGTAGTGCGCATCAACTCCCCCAAGGTACTCCAATATTCTTAAAACAACAAACCTACTAATAATAATTTTTAAAAACGTTTCCACGAAATAAATTTACCCCGACTAGATTTTAATAAATATTCTATATATTAAAAACTCGTTTGTACGAATAAATGTCAAATATTAAGCTGGAGGGAGATAGAGGTGATTAATAAGGGTAGATTCATTTTACACCGTGTTGTTCTTTAATAATTTCCTTAAACGACTCCAGTTGATCCCCCTGAATTAAAAAAAACAACAACAATCATTTGGCCCAATTCCAGAAACCCTCTAGGGAAGGTTCATTTATAGCCGGTGATGGCAGGCATGGAAATCCAGGCTTCGCCAAAAAGTCTCTTACTACCTGTTACAAAATTCCGGCCCCCTTTTTACAATTGGTAAACAGCGAGGCTTTACGAACACACGAGTGGATCTTTAAATATCTGTGACGGAGAATCTGGTCCCCTATCGGTCGAGGGATCTTTTAGCGCGTCAGTGTCTAGGCTTGTCCCCCTTTGGAAAAACAAGTCAAGACGCAGATTCCCCGTCAATCGTGACTGCTTTTAGAAAAGATAGTAAACACTAAAACATCCCAAATTTAAAATCTTTAAAGTAGAGCTTTATAAACAGTATTGGGAAAAGAAATAATCTTAATTAAATCAAAATATGAAAGAAAGTTGCCTAAATAGGCAAAATTAATCCTAATTTGGGTTTGTCGTTTATTTTCACTAAAACGAAACCATTCACACTTTCAAGCCAACAGAATTAGAGACGTAGAAAAAATTGCCCAACGCAATGCACTGTTCGAATTTAGTAACCTTCAATAAGCGATAAAAAAATACCTGTTTCTACAAATCCAAACACAATTTTATAGATTATTGTTTTATTAATTTAATAATAATTAAGGATGGTTTTAAAAAAAAAACTATAACTGCCTTCGAGTGAATATGGTATTCGGGTTGCTCTGGAAGTTTAAGATAGACCTCCTTACCTACTACCTGATCCTAAAACTCTACCTAACGGACTGACACTTGTAAATCATCAGTGATCTCCTCTCTACCAGCCGTCTATCGGCAGATAGACAGATCCATTGTTTTTCTCGTGCCGAAGCTGTTGAAAAGATCTATCTATTTTTGTGCCCTCTTCTGTTTTTAGTCAGTTATAGTATTTGTCAAATAAAAAAATAAAAAAATTCAAAGTTGTAGGTTGAGAGTATCGAGTTAAGGGTATCGAAGAACGATAAGCTCAAGTGGTTAGAGCAGCGACGTGTTAAGTCGTAGGTCGCGGGTTCGAATCCCGCTCGTGACGCTAACTTTTTCATCTCAACCAAGACCTTAGATATAAAAAAAAAATAATTGAAATAAATTGTTTTGTTTAATTATTACATTTATTAGAAAATTTACTCTGTTAAATTGGTTTTGAGAGAATTTGAGGCGAATTCAACAGTATACATCCTACCCTTTCTGAAACAACTCTTAAATGAGGAAGATACCGCCATCCTTTGCTATCAAAAAGATCCCGTCATGTCAGCTAGAAACGTTCAAAAATATGTCACACCCCTTGAGCTGTGATTTAAGCTGTAGAAAGTAAAAATACAGAAATTTAAAAACGAAAACGACTTTACTGCTCCCATTCAGCTGTCGGCTGCATTGTGTATTGTGTGTATAAAAAACAAAAATCACGGAATCCACACAAAACACAACTAAACAGATGTTCAGACTTTTTAAAAGACTGACTGAAAAACTTTCAAAACTGACTGCAAAACATACGGCATCGAATTTTGTGGATAAACCAGATGTTCCAATAATCAACCTCTTTACAATCCAAAATCCTCCGAACCACCTTCCTTCTAAGACGCTTTTTAGGCATCCAAGATTCACAAACGATTACCCTACACAAAACCTTTCAGAGCTCACCATGTATTAAATTTATTAAAGCACAGCAATTGTCGCAAGTGAACTAAAATTAATTTAAAAACAGGTCTGAGCCCCATTGTTTATTCTCCTCCCAAGGTATTACGTAAAATATTTCACTTATAAGGGTTTTCTGAAGTTAATATGAATTTAAGGCAGTATTGCAAGAAAGTAAAAGTCTTTTCAGCATGGCATCGTGTTAATCACTTTTTTTAAATTATGCAACAATGCAAATCGACTGGGACATACGTTATAAACAAAGGCTATTATATAATTCCCTTTTGGCGATTATTACACATTTAGAAATTATTAAACCATCGTTTTTAAGTTTTCGCCAACAGATTTATTGTGATTCTGAAACTCGTGCAAAACCTTGTTTGGGATCGTTTTTCGTTTCGCCAAGGCCGGACTGATTAAACTGGTTGAAAGACCTTTCTGAATTGTTTAGATGTAATGCTGATCATGGTGCGTTGAACTGTAAGAGCTGTTTTTTTTTATCTTATAAGTATAAAATCAACATAGGAAATGAATGATTTCCCTGGGATTTGTTGATTATTTTAATATCTAAAAAGATAAAGTTCATAAAGATAAACTGTCTGATTAATCAGAACTCATACATTTTCAGAATTACATTCGTAATAAGCAAACTAGACTATTATAACGGAAATACTAATAAGACAAGTAGATACAGGCGAGTGATGGGTTCCCGTTTGGGTCGACCCATAAACAGACCCGATGTTTACTATTAAAATTTATTCCGAAAATACTTAAAAGCTTTCGGTTTATTTTCAACCCTGAATATGGCATTTTATTATTACCTTGACTTAAATGAAACTGATCAAACAATTAACGATTATCGACCTTTTAGCGCCTTTAATTAATCCCCACGATATTTTTCTGTCTGTAACTTTATACACGTCTTCATCACTTCGGAATCAATTATAACGTTAAAACAATTTCAAATTCCGTGAAACGAAAACACCAAAAGTTCAACGTCCGCATTAAGGTCACGCTACCAAACATGATGTAATCAATTTCTTTCGCGCTGCCCCTCCCTCTAAGTCCATGTTAAGTCCCTTGGACGCTTTATTGATTTGTGCATTTGGAATAACATCCGATTTCTAACTGTTGATAGGCGTGATATAAACATTAAAAAAATAAAACTACTTTCTTACTTCGTTATTTATGCGTTGCTTTTTTGCAATATTGATGTTTTATCCAGCAAGTTCATGGAATAAACAAAGATTTAAAAGCTGAGCTTGATAAGGAAATATCCTCTATCTATAAGGAAATAGACTCTTAATGGATTCTGTGAAATCTAATCAAAGCTAAAAATGGGAAAAAATAGATTTCCCCCCAAATATTATTGTTTTTGCAACGAGGGTTATCTTATTTCGGTACCACGATTTATCAGAGTTAAAAAATAGCATGGATATTTTAAAAAATGTAAATAAAACCTCCAAAAATCATGTTTTTTAGAAATTTTATTATATATAAAAGTATTTTTTTAAACCAGCCTAGGTACTGCCATCAAACTTACCTACCATATACTCCCATAATCATATGGCCAAATGATAATATGAATTTACAGAGAATAATTTGGAAAATCTCTTGTACAATAAAGAAAACGGAAACTTTTAAAATATTGGGTTAGTTTACTGTCCGTAAATTTATGTTTGGCACCCAACAAACTTTAGGCTTATGATCGCTGCAGATATTCAAACTTAAGTTACATCATTTTCCAAATTGAGAAATACAAAATGAGTATTTCATCATTCTTTTGAGGCTCGTGACAACTCGTCGAATTCTCCATTTGGCTTTTAGCAGATTAGACCCGAGTATCGATAAGTCCACGAGAAGGTACTTCAAATTTTCATATCTTTTCACTCAGACGATTGTTGAGATAAGCGGTGTAAACGAGTAAACAGACAAAACTATATTACACACAAAAAAAGTATTTTTTTATGTTCTATGTCACTCCTGGCAAAACGAACTTGTGCTGCATTACTTCAAGTACAAAATTTTGATGGAAACAATCAACGATTGATGCTTTCCAACATTTGAGATTATTAATAGTCATTTGTATTGATTTTAGGAATTTGGCAGTTTATCAAATGCGTATTTGACTGTTTAAATTAAAATAGATTTTTCTTTTATTAATATTGACACAAGAATGCTAGGCAACATTATCATATCATTGAGCTTTTCAAGCCTACTACAGGATAAATTGATTTAAGAATTTTTAGTTTTCCCTACTCATTTTATGAAACATCGAAGATATAGATTTTCCAGTCTAGTTCAGGTGGTTGAACTGCTCGTTGCGTGTAGGCGTTTCGAGAAAAATTGAACGTGAAGAAATACATGAAAAAAAATTAAATTTCCTTAAAGTCTTCCCCAAGGCACGGCCTTGAACAGGTTAATCGGAACATCGCTGTAAAGTTTGCAACACATTAGCAAACAAATGGCAACATCCTAAGTCCTTGGCTTAATACACAGTCCACTGGATAACAAGTAAAAATGAAGAAGATAAATGCAACCTACACGTCCTCGTAACCGTTTGCGGTAAAACTGAAAAATAATTTTGACTCGGAACTGCTACTCGGCTTTTAATAGACACGTATATTTGTGAATATTTTTGGATCTATATCTTGTGAGTTCGGGTACGTGGGAGCCTATGTACACATACGAGTACCATGCCTAAACATTAATTGTCGTGGAAATAGTTACATACAATCTCACTCTTTTCCTCACTCCCTCTGAAGGTATAATTGTTATGTGCACAAAAGAGATAAAGGAAATAAAATAATAGAATAAAACACACATAAAATACATACGTCCCGGGGTCGAAACCAATGGTCCTGCATCGAACCCGACATATTTTTACGTAAATTGTAAACAAGCGGGTTGATATGACCTCTTCTATTGAGGAACCTCGGAAATAAACTATGCAACAAAATAAATTGCTCAAAATTGGAGATGTTCCCACTGAATGTGCACAAGCACAATAATCAATTCTATAATTAAAATAGTCGTAGAAGTAATAAACCTTTTAATCTAAAACCTGGATAAACAACCGCATAAAAATGGCCTTAAATGTCAATGTTAACGTGTGATTTATTTTTTAAAATTTTGCCATCATCATGAGAGCGGGAGAATGGGCGGGCGATGGAATGAGCCTGTTAGATTTATCCTTGGACTTGTACCGGCCTTGGCTGACCGAAATGTAAAAATGCTCCCTTCTACATCTTCCAATTATTTTTTTCGCAATGAGAACTCGTTGGCCAATAATTAATAGACCAGATAAAAAGAACAACAGACCCATCGGCCAAAAACACTGGTCAAAATTCTGACAAAAAAAACCAGGGTGCGCAAGAGAAACCCTTCCATCCCAAGATTGCAAATTTCTATTATTTTATACCTAATATATTACTGTCAAAGCCATATCAGGTTTTTTAAATTTCTGAGGCCCATTTCATAACGCTACCAATAGTGTAAGTTAAAATATCCAAATATACACAGTACATTCACTAATACTTTCTCTTTCATAATGGATAAGGCCTCGTTTATATACAAGTGATCTTATACTAACAAAAAACTACAAAGTACATGTCGCCTGGTTAGAGAGTAACCTGAATCAAACATTTATTTCAAGCAAAGCTTGGTGAATCAAACATGTTGCAATTGTTGCTTATTGCTGTTAACTACAAATTAAAAATTAGCAAATGGGCTCATTTTTAAGCCTGGATCAGTGATCTATCTATTATTCCATACACGTGAGGAAAATGAGCCGTATTGGAAAACACATAATTGTGGTGACGTTTTCTGGGCATGCAACATTTGTGTGAAATGACCGAGTATTGATTGCATTTTGAGCACCTACAATATTGGTATCACGACACCATGCATGCGACCAACTGTGTGGAACCGGCTACCACATCCCAGCCAATGCAATGTAGAGTTTGTTTTGCTTAAAGTGCCCCCTATTTATGTTAGTGGTCCTATCAGCGATTCAGATGCAGAAATGACCACTTAAGACAAAATTAATGTAGATTTTCTACGTCTAGTAACATTTTGTCGATCCACGCAATCAGTAATTTGTTCGTCCAGTAAATCTAAAGAGAAAAAAGCATATCTAAATAACTGCAGGAGAAAAGTAATCTAACCTTTGGAAGTTTACACTAATATTTTGATAATATAGGCGATCTGTGTCTTGTATTAATAGTAAAAATAAAGACATGTCTTACAAATATTTGTATTATTTTTTAAATATTTAAATTATTATTAATAATTTGTATTATTGTTTATGAAATGCAATACCTTGTGTATTTTTTTCTTGATTTTTTTTTCTTGAACTTTCGACTTTGCAACATGTACTCTTTTATTATGAAACGAAATTGTATAAATTACAAGCTACAACACTAATAGTATTAGTTTGTATTTCATTATGGAACATGGCCCTGAGGTACCTTTTGCATTACAGAAAAAAGGAAGTTACATCATCAGTTTGAAAAATTAACATAAGTTACTTCAGGAAAAAGACCTATTTATTTATATATTTATTTTTTTCGTATTTTATTTCATTTTGTTAATTTTATTATATTTATTTATAAATTCTGGAACACCTCCCTACGCTCTAGTCTCGTTTTCTTTGTATCTATTCAAAAATTATCACTGTACTAATCCAAATAAAATACAAAAAGTAAAACCAATAACAACAACCACGAAATAAAAGAGGACGATATTGAAATATTAAGGTTTCACGATGAAGACAAAAAGGTAAATCCTGCTATCATCCTCAAAGTGATAAATTCAGTAAACAAATTTCTTCAATAAACAGACATTCCAGTTTTATTAGCCAGGAAATTTCAATTAGCGAAGTTTTATTTGTCAATCTTCAATTTTAATCGGTACGAAATAACTCTCAATGTTTTTTCCTCTCTACAAATATTTTCAAGTGTTATTAAACTTCTAGTCAACACTTGTTAGTACGAATGGTCATCAAATTATCTATTGAATTATAATAATAAAGAGCTGCCGGCATAGCCCCCAGAAATTACTGTAGTTTTACTTTTAACAGGCTGAATAGAAAATAGCAATATTGTAGTACTTTGTCTATTTTTGTAATTTTCCATAACCAAATTTGTTTGAGTGAAAATATTGTGAGTGTTTATAAAATATCTATCATAAAAGCTTTTAACATGATTTTTATTTGTTTCAGATATAAATAAAACAAGAGCTCTTTGAAGATTTAAAAAAAGGAAAAACTCGCAAGGACAAAAATTCTAAAGGGTAATCTTCATTTTTACTCCCCCCGCCAGGTTTATAGATTTAAAAGAAACTAACATAATCAAAGGATATTTTTATAAAGATATTTGCGTAATGCGGCCTTGACAGTCTCACCACGTGTCACTTAACAGATGCGGACAAGCAGAAAATTTTATGCGTCAATTGGCATCACTTTACCATAATGGGTTCCATTCACACGCGAATCACAATACCATTTATTCTTTTAAAAAACCACTGGCGTTTAGTTTCCCCGTCTTAGATATGGTAAATATTGATTTTATTGAAATTCTGACGATGTCCCATTTCCAAGGCGAGATTTACACCAAACCTTTGTGTTCAAGTGAAAAAGCAGAAAAGTGGCAATGATTGGAACATTCACATTAATGGGCGAATATACAACATTAGAGTAGAGGACACCTGTTGGCTTTGACACAATGAACCAGTTCCATAATTTCACCTTCCATACTGCAAGAACAATATTTTTAAAAAATGTAAACGTTTATAGGTTATTCAAAGTTTCTTACAAGACGATGGCAGTTATTAAAACTACTTCAAAGGATGATTGTTCTTCAAAATAATGAATTTTTGAAATAGTACATTTTAAACCATCACAGGTTCCCCCTCTTAGTATAATTTTGGAATTTCACTTGTATTCATAATAAAATACTATAAAAATCGATTTATAATTATCTTATTATTTGGGTGTACCGTGGTTGACAAGTGGTTAGGCGTACGAATCATATTTACCAAACTAGCTGTTCTGAGTTCGAATATATATATTCGTACATGTTACAAATGAGATTACAAAACCTTTTTTGACACGCTAGCGCAGTACTCGGAGGACACATGCAATAAAAAGCTAGCAAATGCTGCCACTCGGAGTGAGGGATTAAGGGGCAAGGAGGTCTCTAGGTCATCGTGGATTAAGGCCTGGGTTCTCGGGATGGAATGTGTAGAGAGGGCTTCAGCAGTAGTGTTAGGATGGTGTGAAAATTTTGGAAACTGGAACGGATGAGTTCGATGACAAAAGGAATATTGAGGTCGTCGTGGATAGTGAGGTTATTAGAGATGTACTAAGGAGCTTTGACGATTTTTCTGAGGACTTTTGATTGGAAGGATAGACTGCGCTGAACGTTGGATGGCTTGGCACAACCCTCAGAGTTCCGTATGCCCTAAGTAGTCGCAGTACAGTATTTTATAAGGTTGGTTTAGGTCAAGTCAGATTTAGGTCCTAGAAGTCTTCGTACTTGTCCAAGTCTTCTGTTGAGTTGTCTCTTGTCTTGTATGGGGATTGCATGTCAATCTGCTGTCTAGGTATAGTATCGCCGGCATCTCTTTGTTGTTGATGTACAGGAGACTGTTTTTTCAATAGAACGTACACTGAGTACATGCTGCCTTACAGAATTCGAGTTAGAGGGCAAAATTGCGGTACCGTTCGCGAAGGTTGTAATGATGGAATTATTAAGGTAGACCAGAAGTACAAGTCATATAAAGATTAAACCTTTTTAATTGAGATTATTAAAAACTTATTAAAGTGGTTTGACCCCTCGCCACCCAACGAATAGCGCACAAATCTGTATGGCACAAATTACTTAGCTTTTAGAATACAATTGGATTCATGTTGAAAAATATTTCTGGACGATAGCTCACAAATACACTAGCAATGCCAGATGAAAAAGGTAGAAGGGATCAATTTTCATCATAGATGGTATATTTTTTCAAATTAAGCTTTAATTAATGGTTTTGTGATTGTTTGACATGGGCTTTTGTGGTATAGTTTACGTTTTTGTTTGATCTCTACTTTTGTACAGTGGAAATGATGAACAGTGTGTGTTAATGATATTTCTGTTGTAGAACAGTTTTTAGTTCTAATTTTTTCTAATCATTTGGTATATCGTATCAGGTTTTGCATGAAATTCAACACAAGCCAACTTTTAAATCGACCGAAAATGTGGCAAATCATTGGGTTCTTTACATCAACCAAATGAACTGAGAAAAAAATTAAATTTTGATTGGAATTTAACGAATCGAAATTTAATCGAACGTTTGAGAGAATTTTCTTGTTTTAAATCATCTCAATACTTTATTACCTTTGGGATAATATTTTAAAATGTTGGGAATGTGAGGATAATATAGGTTTTTGCTATAATTTCAACAGGGTAGCAAGCGATATTCGACTGGCGGTAAGGGAGATAAAGGAAATAAATTATCAATATAAGCCCGATAAGAAAAATCGTTTAACATTTACATTTTTTAAACAAGCAAAAATGTTCTTCTTGATTTTTGACGTTGTTATTACAAATTAGCATACCTTTCCGTTACCATAACCGATTCAGTTTTATCGTTTTATTTTCAAAAGTATGATAATTCAGTTTATAAGGATATAAAATTTATCATAATGCCTCTCCCTAGTAATTATAGGAAACTTATTTCCCTGTTTGCACGATGGTTTTTATATAATTATTTATTTTCTGAAAGAAGAGATATCCTTCCCAGGGACAAGAATCAAAAGGCAAGGTTCGTCCTATGAAACAAAATCAACCGTACCTTTCACCGTTGCCAAGGTTACGGAAAATGTAATTTGTATTTCCTACAGATGCCCTCTGGACTTGGTTGCAATTGGCATTGGCTGGATATTGTTGCGTGTATTGTTTGCTAAACCGGCGAGTAGGAAGTCAAGTCGGCCGGTGCTTTTTCAATTTTGCACCGACGGATGAATTAAAACAGTCTTCACAATCAGCCTTTTCAGGGTGATTTCAATATTGAAGAGGAAAAAAAAATGCGGAAGCTGGCAACTTCATAATGTCGCGATTACGACATCGAGATCAAGATCAGACAAGTTATCACGACTAACCACACGGACTTGATTTTTCCCCTCCACTTGTAAGAAAGGATTCGCAGAAATTTCTTATTCGATCAATTGAAATGCAGAAAAGGTCATGGCAAAGAGAAAAACTCAGTTAACAAATAATTTCGTCACGCTTGTTCATACTAATAAAAACAGTATGTAGCTAGCTCAAAGACTCAAACTGGTCTCAATAGTCAGTCACCAGCCTATGCGGCTTGACCTCCTGAGCAATCTTCTCATGACCTCGTGGTGACAGCGAAATAAGGTATGATCTCATATCTGCGGATTCCGCTGAGGACACGAGCATAAAGGGTTCATCTCTTATCTTAAATATATAGAGGTAATCGTTATTTAGTAAGTGTCCACTAAGAATTATTGTCGTTTTGTGAGTTACTTTACAGATAGTTTCAAGTCTATTATGTATTATTGGGCAAAACTTATTTGTATGAGATATTTTTGTCGTTTCTTGTCAATGTTCTTCCCAAAGAAATTGACTCTTCCTGGCCGATATAAATAATACTTAGCTCCTTAGTGCTACTATAAGTTCGACATCTAAAGGTGTCTAGCTACTTTAGCTGCACTAACTGCTGCTTCGTTTCTTATGCCGATTGTGAATCTTTTCTTTTAAGGAAAATAATTTTTTGCGGATGTGATGTAATGTTGTTATTTTTTGGGTTGCTCGATGGCTACCCTGCTATCAGTACTTATTAATGCCGATATTAAAGTACCACCTTCATCGGTCCACCGATTTAGCCAGTCTAGTGCTTTCAGTATGGCCCAAAGCATTGGCATGTAAAAGAATTACATCAAAACTAGTCAGTGAATGTATCCAAAATCTCCAAAACCTGGGAAAACACAACAACCTGATATCTTGGGTGCCAGGGTAGAGGGGAATTCTGGGAAGAAGTAGACCAACTGGCCAGAGGAGGATCTGCAAGACCATACATAAGCCCCGAACCTATCCTTGGGAAAACAAAAACAAACATAGAATCCTCCATCGTAGAATGGATCCAAATAAAACAAAGAGAGAAGTGGATAAACTCTAGCAGTGCTAGACATAGTAAACTTATGATGAAACAACCCTCACCAAAATTGGCAAAAACACTGCTGCAATTGGAGAGGGCAAAACTCAGAGGAGTGGTGGGACTACTAACCGGTCACTGGTATCTGAGAAAACATCTACACAACATGGGTATATACAATGATGATCCCCATGATTATGTAATGAAGAGGAGGAGACAGCCATTCATATCATCTTCGAATGCGAAACAACAGCTCAATGGAGGTTTAACCTAACGTACGAAAAAGACTCAGGGAACCAAATTGCAGAAATAACAGTTTATGACCTGATACTTCTAAGAAGAAGGATTGAGACTATTGACTGAACTATAATAAGCCTGAAAATAAGCCAGAAGGCTGCAGTGCCTGGGGAATACAAACCCCGCTTCCCAGTATCCTTTCCACCATACCATGGCCCAAAGCTCGGTTTGATTATTTGAGCAACAGTTGTCTAACTTAAAAATTAAAGATATGTTAATCAGTGATCGTAAACTGCCTTTTCTTCGCCTTCTTTTATGTCTATTGTTGATGTATGATGCCATTGATTTAGAGTAACGGAGATTCTACTGGCAGGGGTAGAAAGCATGATTGAGGTTTCCTTTTATTGGCATAGAATCTATCTGTTGAATTTTAATATGTTTGGGGACTATAGCAGCCAGGACATAAGGTGCTTAAAAGAAAATTGTTTTATAGCCTTTAATGATTCGCAGTGCGATCCTCCGTTGAACTTTTCATTTATCTTTGATTTTATTTCTTTTTAAGGGCTTCGCTCCATACTGGAGCTGCTTTGCGAGGATGGGCAAGATGGCACCAGTGCAAATACATATACAATACAATAATACTTCAAAGCCCAATCCTCAATATACTTTAGCAGATCGAAGTGCTGATCGATTGTGAAGCTTTAGTACATATAGCATCTTTGTTTCACCATTTTTGAACATGAAACTTGATTGTCCTATTTAGTTAATAAATTTTTTACTACTTTCAAACATTTAAAAAGTTTATTTTTTAATGTCTAAAATGGCATTTTAATTAATTCATTTCATGGTTTTTATATAAGGTGAATGTGTAACACTTCAAGCTTAATTGACTTTAGTGAATACGAAGGATGTGGACAATTATGTATTTAATTATTCAAGGGCCATTATTATTTGCATTTTTAAACAGTGCATCGATTGTTGAAAAAAAATTTACACGTCGCCTCACGAAAAAGCATCAAAAAGCCCAGTTATTTGTTTTCTATTTCTGCAAAGAAACCCGAGGGTAAGTTGTCGACGGGCACTCATCTAAAGCCAAGCTTAATCGATAAACCGGTCCCAGGGGCTAGGGGCTTTTTATTCTCTAAAACTAAACAAATAAAAATATTAAAAAATCCCATTGTCGCGTATTCAAAACAGAAAATTTTTTATGCATCTCCCTTGGGATGTTCATCTTTACGACAAAGTAGTTGAGCAGGTCCAAATTGTGAAAATATTGATCCCGAGTTCCCCCAACAGTATACAACGGGTAACTGAATCTTGATTCCATGGATCAACTGTTTCCTTCTTGGTGCTAGGACTTTTATATTGATTTTATAGCGATTTTTTCTATCTTATCAAAGATAGCAAGTTCCACCAGTAAAACCACGAATAAAATCGAAAAAGTGCCATACTTTTCTCTCTCATTCGTTCCAATTATAGATAAGCATAAATTAGATGAGCAAAATTACTATTTAAAAAATATATATATAAATTGTAAACCTATATATATAAGAACGTTTATAGAAGAACAATCATAAATAAAATTAACATTCTTTTCAAGAAGAAATAAACTTGCAAAACTGGTGCAGAAGGAAAAAAAACAGATAAGAAACTGCCGATAAAAGTCACACAATGGTGTAATAAATAAATGAATCTCGTTTCCTGCGTACACGAAGCATGACCGTCCGGTTGTCTTTGCAACATGAAACACTTTTCACTTTATGTTGATGGGGTAAAACAAAACAAAAAAAACTTTCAAAAAAATTAACAGCTAAGATAATATATAAAATATTCATCAGGGGGTGCCGTTAGGGACATTTTCTACCATGAGACACCTTTTACTTTATAAACGGTTTTCCTCATCAGGATCGTTAGGTGTTACACCCGTCGACCACTAGGAGTTGCTGGCCTCCAAGAAAAACGAGAAATTACCGTTCAAGGTTCAAATATTCAGACATATATTCCTCGGTTGTCTCATAAAGAAGAAATAAAAGGGTGGGAAGGCAGTCGCCCTTGTTCATCTCCATCCTTTTCCCCCCTACCAGAGTCAAGTCCCACCTCTGATCGCAGAAGAGAAGGTTGGATGAAAACCGTGTCACAAAGGAACATGAGAAGCTTCAAGAAAAAACAAAGTTTGTCGTCCATCCCCAACAATAAACACACTACAGAAATATACCTACCCTTGATTTCTTGGTTGGACTATATTTAAAATTGCGCCAACTCTTATTAATAAATTAAGGATGCAAGCCAAATCAGATTGCCATATGACTTCTTTGGTAGCCAGTATACATTTTATATAGAGGCTTCTTGTCCTTTCTGAAACCCTTGTTCGAATTAAACAATATATTTCTCAACATCTTACATTGATTAACTACCTCATACTACTAAATATACAGGGTGTATCAACTTTATAATCCACCAATTTAATTAGGAAAAGATTAACTTTAGCAAAAAATGGTTTGTACAAACACAAGTTAATTTTGGCTAGAAATCGGAAGAAGGTAACAGATTTAATATAACTTTCTCATTTAACTGGGAAATGTCACTATTGTTTTAAATGAAAACCCCATATTTTTATTGTACAATTCGATCCACTTTTACTGAAAGGAAAATTTTGATAGGATCTATCATTTTGAGTTATGCCCGACGGAAGATTGTTTTTTGTATCAAGATGGCCCTCTCCGTTTATTTTGAAAACGATTAGAATTAGCAAGTTAATGTTGGATAGTAATCGTCTCAGAATAGGGTAGGGTTATCCTAACAAAATTTTCCTTTCAATAAAAGTGGTATAAAATAAGCTCTAGAATCGAACTGTACAATAAAAATATGGGATTCTCATTTAAATAACAATGTTACTGTCATTTCCCAGCTAGATGAGAAAGTTAAGTTAATCTGTTACCACCGCACGATTCCTAGCCAAAATTAACTTGGGTTTATATAAGACCATTTTTTGCTATGTTAATCTTTTCCTAATTAAATTGGTGGACCATAAAGTTGATGCACCCTGTATGACGTGACAATTAGGATAAGATGAATTAATTATTTATTAACAACCAAATGTTTTCCATGTTAAAAAATGGACAATTTCTTTATGTTTTGTGGGTGTGAGACTAAGTAATTGAGAAAAAGAAGGAGAAAGTGGGAGAAAGAAAGAAAAAAGAAAGAGAGAGAAAGAAAGGGAGAGAGAGAAAGAAAATGAGAGAGAAAAATCTAAAACAAGGGAGAAAGGGAAAGAAAGGGGAAAGAATATGAAGTGCAGGAATAAGTATAAATAAAGAAAGAGTTCAAAATAACAAAGAAGAAATAAAGAGAATTAGAGAGAAAAGGGGAGAGTGAATAGATAATAAATGTTCCGTTTATTTCAGGTGATTAATTATAATGAGAAAATATCTGTATAACGGTAAAAACTGCAATCTCTGAGAAAATGTACAATAAGAAAAAGTTACCGGAAAAAGTTTATTAACATTATTTCTCTATTCTACGGTATCGAAATAAACCCTATCACAAATATTTATCAAAATCCTTGCCGTTTAAAAACAAAATTAATTCAGCCAGTACAAACTTCTAAAAGCCCTTGAAAAGTTATTTTATAATGAAGTGAAAAACAACTCCCCAGGGGGTTTAGTACGATTTTTTTTAACAGGGGTCAATAAAATTATCAAGAAATCAAATATATTATATAGGGTCGTTTCTTTTTAATGCTTAAAGGGGTCAAAGTGAATAAAAAAACCAAATTGTATAATTTTGTATTGTTCCCGGCTTAGAAATAGTTGCCTTTGAAACGAGACTCACGAGAATCAACATATCTTATTGCCTGGCCGATTTAACACAAAAATGACACAAGACCGATTTTCAATCTCCCCTGGCAAATCCCATATTGAAAGAAGAAAAAATATGAATTTCAACACACTTTGAACTCAAAATCCACCGAAAATGTTGCTGTTTTGTAAATAAAGCTAAAATAAATCCTCACTATTTTTTCGCATTTATTTTGTCTAAATTCTAAAAAGTACATTATTGTTATTGTAAGGATAGGTGATATTAAGGAAGAACGGAAAATATCTTGGAAAATAATACTACGGGAGTTAACATCTTATCAAATTTACGTACAAAACGTTATAATGAAGATAAAGAAAGTGGAAGATGGCAAAAATTCGTGTTCCATCTGCTTAAGTCCGGGGTAAACAAACAATTTAATGGTAGGGGGTAATTTATGCTTCAATGTTGCCTCTCCTGAACATCAGGCATACGAAGGGACCTTTTTTTCCCCAAACTTTCTGGTTCATAGACCAACAAAGGGGAGGCAAATGCACATCTACAAGGCTTTATGAAACCTATCTTCGATTTCTTCGATTCAAAATGAGGTACTGTTCTGTTTATAGGAAGGATTTAAAATTTCTTACTTGGGACAGTGCATATTTTATATTTATTACATGACTTCAATAGTTAAATGGATTGAAAATTCATGCCAAGACCTCTTGGAATGCATTATCACCCCTTTGAACTTGTCTTGAGGATTTGAATTTACAATCCTGTTTTGCAAATCACTTTTAATTAAAACAAGCACAGGGTGTTGACAATTAATTAAAACAGAATCGGGTTTTAAGCAAATTGCAACATTACCCTTTACATCAAAGAGTGGGTTAATTATGACAAAGCGTCAACATCAACAAGAATATAGATTTCTTCAGTTTTCCCTCAATAATTCAAAGAATCATTTCCCATTTAAAATGCGTTAATAAAAAAAAATTTCATAATAGATAAATCCATGTAATATAGCACAGCTATATATTTTATTAATTATTATTACACAGCATTTTGAAGACATGCTAACATTGGTTCTTTTCTAAATTTTATTTTCAGATCTCAAAAAAACCTTTTTGATAGAACAGAAACAGAAAAAATGTTGACCAACTTGGCGAGTTACCTTCTGGGGTATGGGGACTCTGCACCGGCTCCTCAGGAGCCACAATCATCTTCGCCTGAGTCGAAAGATGATGACATAAGACTGAAGGTCAGCGAGACTGAGGAGGACGAATGGTTAATGGTGGACACCTTGGGTAAGCGATTACTAATGGGTTTTTTAACACTTATTTTAATTATAAAATATTTTCAGAGGGTGCAAGAAGTAGGCGGTCTTCAACTGCCTCTCTCCCTTGCTTCCCCATGGAGGAGTCATGGTTTGTGACTCCTCCGCCTTGTTTTACTTCGACGGGTCCTGTGATGGTGGAGACCTCACCACTTGAAAACTTGCTCAT
This sequence comes from Cimex lectularius, assembly GCF_000648675.2. NCBI lineage: Eukaryota > Metazoa > Arthropoda > Insecta > Hemiptera > Cimicidae > Cimex > Cimex lectularius. Next base: position 328,168 of record NW_019392939.1, on the reverse strand, counting down.
AGAACATCCTAGTATGAGCGTATACCACCATAGGAGTTTAGCTCAGCCACAGAGAGAGGCATTGGCGGTTAGGCCTAGAAGTCTCTCCCCTGTCCAACGAGTCTCTCCGGCAGTAACGCAAAGGCAAAGAGCGCCCTTCCAGTTGAAGCAGATGGTGAACATGCAAGTTCAGGCCTTCACAGCTCAAAAGGTATTTAAAATCAGATTCCTATATTGAAACAAAATTCATGTTAGAAAACTTATAAAAATTGTCATTTCATTTCAATCAATTGTGCTTTGCCTACAGAAGGAGAAATTCAAGGAAAGCCTTGCATTGAAAGCAAAGCAATTGGAGAGAAATAATAAAGTGAGAGACGGAAACAAGAAAAACAAGAGGCACAGGAGAACCGATCTCCAAAGGAACCACTCTGGGGTCAACAACAACAGGAAGTGCTGCTAATTATTTTGCAAAAACAAAAAATTAACACACAAAAAAATTGCAAAAATAATTGCACCCCCAAAAAAATAAATAAATACAAGTCAAGGGAGATAATATAAAGCATACCTCCAAGCTTTCTCACATGATGTTCATTTTATGCTATCATCCAAGGCTTCCTTGTGCACTAGAAGTTTACAATTTTTTTTAAATGAATGTTTTTTAAAGTTTATTTAAATGTATTATTATTAATTATAGTTATACATATAAAATTATTTATAGCAAGTTAATGACAGAGAAATGAATTTTAATAACCTACGATATATTTACTAGCACTCTGTCATGTTTTATAAACTCATTTGAAATTACATCCTCTATTTACTGGGGCATTTGATATTTGATTATAATAATCAATATGTACATAAATTGTATTAAAGGTAACATAAGTACCGCATATCTTTATGAGAACCAATAATTCTATCAAACAAATTTGTAATGATCTTTATGATAATCCACAGTCTTTCATTTGTTTCAAATTGTCTAGGGATTTCTAGTGTGATAAAAAGATCACTATAAAAAAATTAAAATAAAATAATGCAAAAACCATTATTTGTAAATTACTACTACAACTTATTATTATTTAATGTACCATTTATTTGTTTGTAAGTAAAAACAAATTACCGTACCTTGTATTTAAATTGACAAAAAAAAAATTATATATAAATATATGTAAATATGTTAACTTCTTTAATCCATTAATTATTTCTTTTTAAAAAATGTAACTTTTATTAGTTATGAGTTGGAAATATATATAAAAGTATACGTTTATTTAATCTGTTTAATGGATATAGATAGAAATATAAATAACTATTATTTGAAACTTATATTTAACATGATAGGAAGTTATATTTGGTTGGGTTTTATTAGACCAAATGAAATTTTCTAAATGAATATAACAGTCTACCTATTTGTAATATCTCTTCAATTACGCCAAAAGAATATTGTTGTATAACTTATTACAGTCAATGAATTTTCACAAAAGTGCCTTTCAAGAGGCTACATTACGTAAACTCATTTTATCTGTCCTTTTTAGAATGTTGTGCATTATGTTATGTATGTATTTTTTCAAAGTTCAAAATAATGTGTTTGCTTGCCTAACAATCGTGTGTAAATTAGTGTTGTGAAGAAAAAAAAAGCCTAATTTTATTATTTAGCACCAAAAACACCATACATATTGTTGAATGCATTACAATTTAAAACCATGAGTGTTCAAAGTCTATATATTTCTACAATCAATTTATAAAATTAATTTATTTTCTTATTATTGAACTGTGACAAATTAATGTTTGTTTGGAATAGATTGTGGTAAATAAGTTGAATGGTAGAAACTGAAAATGGAAGTTTTCATGATTGTAAAAATACAGCCAAATAAAACAATAAAAAAAGGCCTGAGACTAAATGGTGTGTTTATTTTAACAATCTTAAAAATCTTAAATGTTTATACTTTATTTAAAAAAAAAGCATTTCATGTTTTGGCTGTTAAAATCTTATATAGTCAGCAAGCAATGTATGATAATGTTTCTAGCAATCTCTTTAAAAATTACAAAAATAATTAAAAAAAGAAATAAAATATTAGCTGTGAGGTCATAAATTGACTTAGGAATGTAAAAAATGAAAGTGTATTCAATATTATCGTAATGAAATAGTGTTGTATGTTTGTTAGATTCGAATGATTGTATTTATGTATGATGTGAATCGTTTTTCTTTTAGATAAATGTGTGTTTTAATGTACCAAGACAATGCAGTAGAATTGATCTCATAATTATGCAGTAAGCCATGTATTATTACTATTGAATGTTTAAAAAAACACCATGAATACAAAACTCAAAATTCTTCAAATCATATTACCAATAATTGTGCTGAGTCATAAATATTTTACTGTGAGCTAAAGTATGAAGAATTAGTAAAGTTGAGTCGATGTTAAAAAAAGAAAAAAAAAAAAAAGAGTCCTGCCAGTTCAAATGATGAAATGTGTATTAATTGTAATAAATACCAGTCAGCTAATTTTCTTTAACAAACTCTTTAACCATACAAATAAAAAATGAAGTTCTATTTTGTTACAATTCAAACGTTATGTAGGGTACAAAAATGGGTTATAAAAACACTGCCCTTACAATTGCTTTTGTAAAGGCAAAAATGTACCAATAACTCGTCAAAAAAATTGTTAAATTAAAAAAAGTGTTGACACACAAGTTACTTTATTGTCTAAATAAACCCACATCTATCACATATTTGCATAATTTGTACAAAAGATTTATCTGTATTTAATAGGTCTGCGGTTGAAATTTAACATCAATCTGCTGGAGCAGGGGTTGGCACAACTCATTGGGCATGGGGAATAAAAGACAACTTTCCATTTATAAAATTTTTAAAAATACATACACTAACATCGTCTCTATTCTTCACACAGCTATGATTTTGATAAATAAACTATCAAATATTACTTTCATTAATAAAAATGTAATACACACTATCAACACGACACACAATAATGACACATCTACACGGAAAACAAACACTATAAGCCCTGAAGATGAACTCAATAAAGATCGAAATGTTGGCACGATAAAGAAAATGTTTATTAAACCTACGTCACACCAGACCGCATCTCACGATCTCCAAATAATAATAAATATATATTTATGGCACTTAAATTTTATTTTTGTTTGAAATTTTGCTGACTCCTGTGTTGGGGGTTAAAACAGTCTTCTTGTGAAGAGAAATTAATAACACTTAATAATAACATTATATATAACACCTAATTGACAATAATTATTATCATTTAATTTTATAAAACCCATTTCTTACCTTATTCATTTTCAGTTCAATAATCCCTTGTGATGCACCTAAAACAGAAAAATTAACATTATAATGTACATTAAAATTTATTTGTCTTACAAATAGTTCTAGGTTATATAAATTCATGTTCAACACTGAGGTAAAATTATTATTAAATATTGATTGTTTCTAGGTTTGTTAAGTAGGTTGCACGTTTCTTAATATGCGGACACCGCCATCATTCCTGCCCTTAACAAACATATGATCATTTGAATTTATATGCTAGAAAAAGTACAGTAAAAAGTAAAAAAAAGGCTTTTATTTTACAATACAATTATCTATCATATGAATATCATCCTGATATGCCGATGTTTGAAAAGATCGTTTCGCCTATAGGCATGTTTTGGCATTTCACCAGATCCACCACTGAAGATAACAGACCAAACAAAAGAAGATTGGATGGCTGGCCAAGATGAAAAAGCACATTTTTTTTTTATCATGCCTGATATCCACCAATCTTCATTCTTGGCTAGCGGCCTTTAATGCTTTTAATCGAAATTATCACAACAAAATGGGTCAAACTATTATAATTTTTTATTTTTCATGTTACTCGAAATTATAAATCAGTCAGACTCCCTATCACCGAGCCCTTGTGTCATCAAGGGAACAAATTTTGTTTACAAACAACTGAGGCTCCTCAGAAAATACACTCAGTATATGGTGATGATTAGGAACCAGATTTATATGTGAAATAAAATATGTACATGTTTTAACAAATATACAAGGACAAAAGAAATATATTTAAAATAAAACACACTTAATTATGCATGTTTGAAAAGAATTTTATAATTTATACATATTAATTGAATAATGTATAAAAAGGAAGAACATAAGTTAATAAAATAGACAATAAATCTTTAATTTCAAATTTATTTGAAATAACGTCCATTTTTAAATTTCATAAATAAAAATATAACTTTCTAGTATTAAAAAATTCTATAAAATAAAAACTATTTTTTTAACGATTAAGGAATTATATAAACATAATTGCATTATGTATTTGAAAAATGTGAAGAGATCAAACAAAAATTTAAAACTAATCTACAAAATTATTTGAAATTCTGAAAACCCTCTTACGTTTTTTCCTTAACTTTTTTTTTAATTGTATAATAATTTTGTTGTTTGTTTCATTAATTATGAACCAAAGTATGTAAATTAAGTGAAATCCTACAAATATTCACAAATATGTAAAATAAAATACGGTTTATTTGCTTCTAAATAGCTCGAAACATGAATTAAAAGTGTGTGGTGTTTAGTGACTGTTAGTTAATGATTATTTGGAGATCGTGAGATGCTATCTGGTGTGATGTAGATTTTAGAAAAACCTTTTCTTTATCGTGCCAACGTTTCGCTCGAACACTTTGAGCCCTGAAGATGATCTCAATAAAGATTGGCACGATAAAGAAAATGTTTTTCTAAAACGTACATCACACCAGACCGCATGCCTCCAAATAATCATGAATTAAAAGGTTCAAATGCATTGTACAAGGCTCAGAAAATATATGAATGCATATAAATCCAGTCCCTATTAATGATGAACTCTCTGTCTGGAAGGTGCATTTTCAGTTTTTGAAATTTCATTATGGATTTTGTTAAAGAATTATAAATTATTTTGGATAGAATTATCACTTGCAATGAAAACTAGGTCCTGTACATATCAACGGCTTTCATGTGATGAAAAAACTAGGAAATTTGTAGTCATTATTTCATGTATGCTACAAGCTTTTGATTCCAGGGCATCACAGGAGTTAAAAAATGATGGAGTGAGTACATCAATTCAATAGATGAAAATCACAATTCTACTTACTAACTGATTTTGCAGTGATCCAGATTTCGAGAAAATGTTCATCATTAGACTAATGCTAGTTAACTACCATTATCTATAGTCTGTTGAACATTTAATACCCGAAATCCAGATCACTGCAAAACCAATTTGTGAATAAAACCATCCTTTTCAACTATTACAGGACATACCGATGTGCCATTCTAGATTAGTGTCATTCAAAACTAATAACTTTAATCCAGGTTTAAGATTCCAGGTTAAGCCACCGGCACATGGAAAAAAATTCAACGGAAAAATTAATGGTCAAAACTTTGCCACATTATCTAGGTCTATCACCAATATATCAAATCAAAAGCATATAAAATTTTTGAAAACCAATGTCTTGAATCGGAGTTGACTCTTTTCTAGACAATTCAAAAATTATGGTTTGCAAAAGAAGGGAATGCAGAACCACCAAAAATGGAAAGTAGTTCTTTAATTGGCAGTTAATTGAAACAGTAAAAATATAAATATTTGGGGGTTCTTTAATGTTCTCTTTGAGATTGGATACCCATTTAAAAGAAAAATTAGCTTTTGGACAAATTTAATATAAATAGTGTTTGGCAGAATCTAATGTCTAACTCTTAAGTGCTTTGAATCTAAATACAGTGTTTTATTCTAAATCCCAATTAATGTGTTCTACAAATCAAGTTTGAGGCTTTAGGAAGAGGAAAAATTTACAAAGGTTTTTTCCGTTAAGAAACTGTTTGGTCTTCCTTACATCAGTCCAAATTATATTGTAAATTTAAAACTGAGCAAAAGTTGATGTTTGTTTAATTACCCTTAATCATTTAACATTAAGTACATTTAACCTTAACTTTGCATTTAAAATGTATTTTAAGTTTTAAAATGCCTGCAAGTAGACTAAAATTATGTAATAGCTAAAACAATGGAGAAAAATATTTCTTGGTGTGCTAAATAACATGTGTAACAAGTTTAATACTTAATACAATAAAATAATATAATAAAAAAATATAATTCACGTCAAGAGACGTACTTATAAATTCTTTGAACCTGATGAGATTTATGCTTGAAATCCGGATAGTTGTAAGCAATAAATTTTTGAGTCCACATAAAGTGGGATCTGATACGTAAATATTTTAAAGCCTTACTATATTATAGAAAATTAATAACGGAAGAGTTTGATTTTTGTTTTTGTCATTTTAAGTTTTGTTCCCATAAGTTTATAAATAATATTAATTTTCTACTGCATCTCCATTGACAGGTAATCAAAGCAGATAATTTATATATTTTTTGTAATTATTTTGTGAATAACCATTGTTACTGCTACTGCTATACTATTAATTTACTGGACTTTCTGCCAGTCCCACAACATTTTAGTCCATAGAAATGAAAGGGCTCCTCACATCACCACTACCTGCTAAAAGTGCTTTGTCAGAATAGTCAGTCCACCATTAAATTCCATTGTGTATGTTGCTGCTCTTCCAGAATAAAGGTAAGAGATTTCTTTTTATAAATGAGTCAAAGTGAACCTTTAGTAACACAACTAAATTTCTAGAGTATATCTGAATCCTCGTTAGAAACAATTGTTTTGTGTTTTTAATAAGTACATAGTTTTATTTTTTACAGTTCTCATTTTTCCTTGGTCCTTTATTTGGTTGACTTTTTGAGATAAAGTGAAACCAAAAGTCATTGAAGATAGATATATTAGACCGAAACGTATCTGACTTAATAAATGCCTTTGTGGAAAAGACAATTTATTTCCTACCTGGGCACTCTCAACACGACACGTCTACACAGAAAACAAACACTTTGAGCCCTGAAGATGATCTCAATAAAGATCGTAACGTTGGCACGATAAAGAAAATGTTTTTCTAAAACCTACGTCACACCAGACCGCATCTCACGATCTTCAAATAATCATTAACTAACAATCAGTAAACACCACACATTATTTCCTACCCTTCATCTTATTAAGAAGTTCCACAAAATCAGGATGGGCTCCATCAAAAAATTAGCTATGTTTAGTATTTTTTTAGCGTACAATTTCCCATTGCTATTTTAATTTTTTAACATTCTCACAGATGACAAAATGATCTGTGAAATCCAATGGAGTCTATACTCAATGGCAAAACATTACAACAAAATGTGAACTAATAGAATTTAAAAACAAGCAAAATTTTAAAAGTGCTATAACTTGAATTAGAGCTCAATGATGTGATGTCATTTATGAAACATGCAAATCAATAATTTATAAATATGTACTTCCTGTTTTTATTTAAGTTCTGTTGTTATTAACTAAAAATGAAAGATGACGCTTTTATGCAAAATGTCTGTAAAAAGTTTTTTTGCCTCTAAATAAAGCTTTTTAATTTGATGGTTGTTGAAGACGTGTAAATAATTAAATGTGTAAATAATAATTTGAAATTTTAATTAATTCATGAGTAAATGGTGGTTTAGTAAAACGTAGTAAAAGCTACGTGTATTACATTGAAAAATTAATAGCAAATTAAGTTAACTGAAAATCATAATTTGTTATCAAATTTTTTTTTGAAGTGTAAGGCTAGAGGAAATGAACTGCAAACTTTTTGAAAGTATTATGTATACAACTATGTGTATTAACTAAAAGGCTTTTTATCTCAACTTAAAAACCTTAATTAATTGAATGTTATTAATTGGTCAATTGCGGACCACGAAATTAGTGAAATTAACTAAAAGTTTCAAATGCATTTGTACAAGGCTCGGAAAAATATATGAAAGCATATAAATCCAATCCCTATTTATGATCAACTCTCTATCTGGAAGGTGCATTTTCAATTTTTGAAATTTCATGATGGATTTTGTTAAAGAGTTATAAATCCTTTTGGATAGAATAATCACTTGCAATAACAAGTAGGTCCTGCACATACCATCGGTTTTCATGTGAAACCTAGAAAATTTGTAATCATTATTTTACGACTACAAATTGTTGTACACTATGAGCTTTTGATTCCAGGGCAAACCATCACAGGAGGTAAAAAAAATTTTATTTGGCTATGTTTAGTATATTTTTTATCGTACCATTGCTATTTTAATTTTTTAACAACTCACGGATGATTATCCAATAGCAAAACTTTCCAACAAAATGTGTGAACTAATTGAATTAAAAAACAAGCAGAATTTTAAAAGGTACCATAACTTGAACTAGAGCTCAATGATATTTCATTTATGAATCATGTAAATCAAGAATTTATAAGTACTGTGTATATAATAATGTATATTAACTAAAAATGAAAGATGGCACTTTTATGCGAAATGTATGTAAAAAGTTTTTTGCCACTAAAAAAAGCTTTTTAATTTGATGGTTGTTGAATATTTGTAAATTATATAACAAAATAGTTTAAAATATTAATTAATTCATGAGTAAATGGTGGTTTAGATACAAGCTACGTATATTACATTGAAAATTAAGTTAATCAAAAATCATAATTTTTATCAATTTTTTTTAAGTGGACAGAGGAAAGGAACACAAAAAAAATTTTAAATTTGCAAATTTAATTTTGATACTATTTAATTTAGAAATGACAGTCGATCGCTTTATTATATTTTTATTTGTGAAGTTGTGATCCTTCAAGCAATTACGCTTGGATTGAATGTTATCATTAAATAAGAACTTGACGAGAGTTGAGTTGGTGCACGTGGCGCCAAGCACGTCCCGTCAAACGTAACCAGCAGCACGTGGTGTCCCAAATTTTAGTTCCATTTATTTTAATTCTGTCTCATCCCCAAAAATGAATTCTTTTCGGAAAAACCGCCCGTATTGGGATTCTAAAAGGGAAAAATACATAAATCCCACGTGCAGGCCACACATCGTGCCGCCTGCTGTTAACACGTCCTACCATAAAAAGGATCATGATAATTTCGAGTTTTTATTACACTTACCGGGTGACGTTAAGACCCGGGGGAAGTTCTACACGTTAATTTCCTCAACTTCTTATACGTAGATCCGTCATTTACGTAATTTTGACACGAGGTTAACCGTAAGAAGCACATACGGAGCCAAAAGGGCAGAGCTGGGCTGATAGATTGGACATGAATGGGCGGGAGTGAGGGGCGTGGCCCTATCACGGTCACGTGGTTCGCCCCTACAAAGCATCTATAAATAAATTATAATACCCTAATAACAAATAATATTAAACTTTTCAGTCAATTTTTAACCTTTCTTTATAAAATAGTAATTATTTTTACAAAGAAATTTATAGAAAAAAATATGAAATTCTATACAAAGAAACATAACCATTAATCACACACTAATTAATATTTTAAAAAATTTATAAACAAGTTCTTAAAAACTATGATTTATTTAAACCAAATCTTCAAAGTAATATCCTTCTCAAAATATTACTTACAAATGCAAAAATAATCGTTCGATTTCGCGGGGAATATTTTATTTGCAAAAACATGTCTTAAACAAAATGGCTAACCTATTTCCAAAATTGCTTGATGCTGCTTTAGTTGCAAATCGCTTTAAATATTGCCACTTTAAGACTACAAAATTATTGGTAGTCCTAAAATCGATAATAAAACAAAAGAGATAATGGGATAAAACTAGCAAAAAGCTGCACTCGAACCTCTTCTTGGTGGTGACGGTCCAAATGGTTGAAAAGAAGCTGCTATACATAAAAAAAGTAAAAGTTAAAAAAAGTTAGCAACTCTCGCTTGTTCTAGTGAATAGGCATTGGGATTTCTATTAATTTACTTTATTCGTACTTTTTTTAAAATATTAATAAACCAACCAAATTCAGCATTTGTTTTGGTTTGGAAAAAAAATTCCCTTTTACAAAACTGATCCCCTTAATTTTTCAGCAGCAAAGTTAAGGCTATTGAGGCTTCAATAAATAATCAATCTTGGCTTAGAAATACATTTATAATATTTCTTTAGTTATAAAAAGAATGAAATATTAATAATAATAATAACTAACATAAATAATTTTAATAAGTATATACTAATGTAAATGAGTTACTTAATATAAATACTAAGATAACTAATTAAATAAGAAATAAGATGTGAACAAATATTGATTTTTTTATATCTAAATTTTAACATATTTAAATTAAATTAATTATTTAAAAATAATTTTATAGATTGTTTTGAAATAAATACAGTTGTATATTGTTAATCTTTGTTGTTACTGTGGCACGTATTATTGTATCAATTTTGTTTATCTGCTACTTAAATTGTTTGTAACCTCATGTTTTATTCTTTGTAAAGGGTGTTTGATCAGTATGTACAATTTCTTACAATTTTAAAAATTTTAGCTTCTATCATAACAAAATTATGAGTTTAGCCAAGTTGAGTGGACAAGTACCAACCATTGTACACCTTTAAAATAATAATTACAGTTTTAAAATTACGTACTAGTAATGTATGGTATATAAACACTGATTTTTGTGAATTAAATAATTTTGAAATACACTAATCTGTATTAAAAGTTATGACCCATCACTATTTTAATTAATAAATAATTCTTTATCATAGACAAAACTTTTATCTAATCAGGCAATAACTACTTGTAGTCTAATAGTTATTTGAGGGCAAAGAAATGAGGTAATTTAAAATTGTCGCGGAGCTCTTTATACCACCCTGGGCAACATTCGCTTTCAATTGAACAGTTGAGGTAATTGTAAATTTAAAAAAAAATTGAATAATAGATTTATTTGCTATTTTTACGCCCATTGTTAGAAAACAATTATATTATTGTCACATTTTTTGATTAATTGTGTTCGATTAGATTTATTGATGGAAACTACAACAAAAGAACCCCTCCACTAAGGCAACGCCTACAGCACCATAAAAGCATAGAAAGTTCCAGTAATTTACTGACAATCATTTAAACTACACCTTTTTCCAAAATAATATAAAGGTATTAAGAAAGAAACCAAATTTTTGTGTTAAACATTAAGAAGAATATAGTAATAAGTAATAGTTTATCAATCAGTATTATAATTTGTCAATAACCAATTAAAAATTTCATTTTGTTCATTATTCAGGAAATAATTTTTCATAAATTCTTTTGTAGGCATTCCCTCTTAATAAGAATTTTTTTAAAAAATGGCTGAAATGTTAATGATGAGCAAAGTTTCAAGTGACGAAGAAACATCATCAGTTGTGTCAAATAAAGTTACCATTGTTGGATGTGGTCAAGTTGGAATGGCATGCGCCTTCTCTTTATTATCCATGGCATGTATATACATTAAATTATTTGGCCAGATATATTACATTAAGTTTCTACTTTTTTCACCTAGTTGATTAATTACTCTTTTAAAAATGTAAAATTTAACTATTAACCATTTCCTGTAGAACTGTATTTCTTTTGAATAAATTTTAATATTATTATGTTTTAGAATGTTACTGGCAATGTTGTCTTGACAGACATAGATGCCAAAAAATTGAAAGGTGAAGTTATGGACCTTCAGCAAGGAAGTGCTTATATCCCAGGGTGTAAAATAAATGGAGGATCAGGTTTTATACTAGATGGATTTTTCAGAAAGTAGATTTGACAATAAAAAAACATTTATTTAGATTATGAAATAACAAAGGACTCAACGATTTGCGTAATTACTGCCGGTGCCAGGCAGAAGGAGGGACAAACTCGGATAGATCTTGTCAATCAGAATGTAGGACTTTTAAAGCATATCATTCCCAACTTGCTCAAGTACAGCCCAAATGCAATAATTTTATTGGTGACAAATCCAGGTGATAGATCGAGCAATTTTTACAAACCTTTATATAAATATTTTAATTTTTCAGTCGACGTTTTAACTTATGTTGCATGGAAGATCAGCGGCAGACCTTTAGGTACTGTAATAGGTTCAGGGACAAGTCTTGATACAGCCAGATTGAAGTATTTAATTTCTGAAAAGGTCGGCATTAATACTCAAGCCATTCATGTTTGGATTATTGGAGAACATGGGGATAGTAGTGGTATTTAATATTTTTATATCCAACTATTATAATAAAAAGTGAATTAAATTCACCAATAATACACTAGTTCCAACTTGGTCGAATCTTCAAGTTGCTGGGGTAAACTTGAAAGATCTCAGCGATACTTCAGGCCTGAAAAACACCGAGAAACTTAATGAACTGCATTTTAATGTAGTTAACAGGTAAATTATGGAAAACAGACAAGTTTTTTCCTCCACAAATAATCAATTGTGATTTTTTTCCTTCCAGTGCGTACGAAATTATAAATCTTAAAGGATACACTTCCTGGGCAATCGGACTGAACATAGCCGACATCTGTAAATCAATATTGCACGACACTAAAAACGTTCATGCTGTGTCTACACTAGTAAAAGTATGATTTTTTTTTCCAATTCAGCCACCTGTTTGTTTTTGAAGTTTAAAAGGAAAAGTTTTCCAGGGTTTTCACGGTGTCAACGAGGAGGTTTTCATGTCTTTGCCATGCGTTCTTGGAAAGGGAGGAATTTCACATATAATCCCGTTAAATATCAGCGACAATGAAGAAGATGCTTTCGTCAAAGCAGCGATGAAGTTGTGTGAAGTCCAAGAAAGTGTCGCACTTTAAAAAAAAATCTTAATATATTTTAGAATATACTGTTACATTAACCTGCAGAGGGTGTATTTATGAAAATAACAAAATTTGACGTGACTCAGTTCCACATTTCATTTTTTTTTTTTTTTTTTTTTTTTTTTTTTAATTATGGCAAAGAGCAAAATATAAATTTACCTTTATTGCAACATTTTATTGATAATAATATACCACCATAAAAACAATTCTAATCTAATGAAAAATATAAGCATAAATATTTATAATATAAAAGACTTGAAATTAAGAGCATCAAATACTTATTAAAGTAACATAACAAAATAAAATAAAAACAATTCTTGTCATACAGTTGTTGAGGAATGTTGAATCCATTTGGTATCGCAGACAAAGATCAAACCACTTTTAAAATACTTTCTCCATATTATTCGCAATTAAAAATCCAACAGCTGTGCCCGGATTCAAACCCAGAACCACTAGCATGGCAAATATAAGGCAGACACACTAGCCACCCGGCCACTGCAGTCTCTTACAATATTTATTTAAACAAATTACATTTTTTTTTTCAAGATATTTTAAAAACACTTTGATTGATTATTTTTAACTTTCCACTCTTCTTCCATGAAGTTTTCCTAATTAACAAGACCGTTATCAAATAGAGTTATTTACGTACTTTGCATAATTATGTGAGCATGTTATGATCGTTTTGTTAATTTTTTAACTTCCACATTTTTGACCCAATAGTACAATTTTGAGTTGGTCCTCCATTTTTGGAATCTAAACGATATCTGGAAGGAAACAAAGATATCTTTAAGAAGATTTTTTAATTTTATTTATTTATTTTTTAATTGGCTCTTTCCTATAACTGATTATTCAACAAATTATTTAAAAATTCTCTTCTTGTGTTGTTTTTTTGAATGGTTATCACTTTTTCAAATAACAATATAATAAACATTGATATAGGGGGCGTCGGTGGCCGCAACAGTTTAGGCATTGACATGGTGCTCATCACTGTAAGGTAAAGGTCCCGGGTTCGAATCCAGTGGCCCTGCATTCAACCCCGACATATTTACAAATGGGTTTTTTTTTAAAAACACCGGCACCCGAGAGTTGATATGACCTCGGCCTCGTTTAAAAAAATAAATAAATAATAAATAAATAAGCATTGATACGAGCAATGAGATGAAAAATGTACAATCTATATGCATGTCTTTATTGACATCTTGTATTATTTCTTCTGCTCCATTGTCATCTGTAAAACCTAAGAAATTATCATCAGATCCATCCATGAGTTGTTAGAGGACCTCCAAGATTTTTTTTTACAAAAATCAAATAAAACAAATCTATAACAAAAAAAAAGATTAAAATATGATCACCTAACATTAAATTATAAAGATGATTATACTTGAGGCTTGAATGGTATGCAGTTCCAAAATCAAGAGTTTTCTCTTTAATGGCTCTGCCGCGGCTGAGATAAAAAAAAGTAAAGTAATTCATGTCATAAAGGAGAGCTTGCAATCTTAATTACAATTCCATGGACTATGCTGGGATTGAACCCAGGATCCCCATGGCAAATACAAGTTGGATGCCCCTACCACTTGACTGAGATAAAAAAATTACATGTCATTCCCCATTCTTGAAAACTTAGATAACAAATACTAATTACTTTCAGCACAATTGGAACAAATATTCAAACTAAAAATACAATAAAAATGAAATTGCGGTGCACAGTACCACCATGCACCTGCTGCAGTTTGTAAGAGTATAGTATTAGCTAAAAAGCTGTTATTTTAAATTTAATTTGTTTTAATATATGTAAATCATAGTAATCATTGTCAATACATGATCATACTTTCATCTTAAGTTTTAATCCATAGAGAATCCCTGTGTAAATTAATAGAAATAATTTCATATGAGCAAGGTGACAAACAATCACGCAACTCAGGAAAAACAAGTGATTTATTAATATATAAACGAGAACATAATAAACAAAAATTAACAAAAATAACAATCATTTTCAAGCGTGTAGATTGCACTTGCTTTGACTATACACAGTAATAAGTTATACTGACAATACTTTATTACGGATTTATGGCAATAATGACTAGACAAAGCATTCTTTTACAACATAAAGAATCTTAAATTAAAAATTACTGCCTATGAAGTAGTCTTCCAAAATAATTAAGATGGATTAAGGAATGCATTTATTAATACTGCATGCAAAAAATACTATTGCGGTAAAAAAAAAAAAATGAGATCAAAAAAATTGACTAAAATATTTATATATTTATTTTGGCACAAGACCACGAGTTTTTGGATACATAGGTTTACTTGAAGGTGGCCTTGAAGATGTAAAAGGAGTTTTAGGGCGTTTTGAGTTTTTCAGAGAGGCAGCTGATGCATCTACATCTATGTCCTCTTCCCCTTTTAAGGCAGCCTCTAGAGCAGAAAGGACGGAAGGAGCAACAGCTGGCCCACGGTAGTCTTTTGTCGTTCTGTGAGGTTGATCCAACTCGAGTTCGACTATGTTTTCACCTTTGTACCTGTAATTCAGCCCGATGGCTCTAGCAGTCCTGGCATACTCTGAAAATGGCCTTCTCTCGGATCCGTTAGCAACAAGGCGGGTCAAAATTTTGGTCGGCTCCGACTCTGGCATCAGTCTCCAAGCATCCTCTTCATCGTCGTAAAACAGCCTCGAAGATATGCGCTTCTTTTCTTCAGGGGGGATGAAGTTGTCGATAATCAATAGTCTCAATTTATAGTCTCGCAACAGTTCATTGTGATGACTTTCAAGTTCTCGCCTGTCGAAATTGAACTGTTCATTTATATCATTGATCTCCTGCCTTGTACTCTGAAGCTTTTGATAAAGTTTACGGACTTTATTATTTTTTGCCTCCACTTCCTGTTGCAGACTAGCGTAAGTTTCTCGAATCCCTTCCATTGACTCTTCTTTCATTTCCAACATCTGTTTCATCTGAACTTCCCTGCGTTTCCTTTCGTTTATTTCGATATTCCTCTGCTCTAATGCTTTTTGCTGTTCATTTGTGTGATCTATGATGTTCTTTCCACCTCGAAGCAGTTTGCTCTCCATAGCATTGATCTTATTGTTCAGCTCTTCAGCGTATCTCTTTTCCTCGAGGATCTGCGCTTTTCTCTTTTCGATGTCATGAAGAAGCTCTTTCCTTTCATTTTCGGGCATCTCGTTCTCGTAGCTCAAAAGTTTCTTTTCTTTCTTTTTCAGGCTCTCTTCCTCTTCGATCAACCTCTCTTCGTGCGTCTTCTCTTCGCTCTCCCCTTCCTTCTTCCTCTTTTTCTTTTTAGAAATTATACTTGTCGAATCGCTGGATTGTTTCAGTAACTGTTTGAGACGTGTTATTTCCTCTTGGTACTGTCGGAGTAATGCGTCTTTAGGATCTTCATTTATTCTTGGTTTGTTTTTGATATTTTTAGCACGATTGGCATATCTCAAGGTAGTAAGGCTCTCTTCGTAATTGTAACTCGCCGGGCCAATGTTGGCCACCATTAGAGTTTTTGAGTTTCCACCAAGCGAGTCTTGCAGCAGACGGGTCAGCTTCGAGTCCCTGTAAGGGATGTGCTGCCCCTTCCCATCAACCAGTGCGGAAATGACGTTCCCCAGGGCTGAAAGCGAAAGGTTTATTTTGCTAGCCTCTTTCAACCTGGTACCGGAGGATCCAGTCTTCGTCTGACGTTCGCTTCCGGCCAAATCGACCAGGTTCAGCTTTCCAACCCGCACTTGGTTTTTTATTTCAGAACCAGTATCGCTCATTTCAATGGTGACCATAAATATCGCATGCGACCTCGAGCTGTGTTCATTCATGTTTGTGGCTCCTATCGTTCTGTTTTGATTGCCTAACGTCATGACCCGCTCGATCTCAAAAACGTTCTTACACACGAAAGACTGCAAATCCTTGACGTAGACCCCCGTATCGAGACTTTCCCTCAGCTCGTATCTCTTCTTCGGATTCGAGTCGAGAAGGTCCCTTATCTCCTCTTGGTATATCTCCAGATAGGAGGCGCGCACCAGGTACTGCATGTTGTCCGTTCTGGAGATGTGGGTGAAAATCTGTTCGAACGACCTCGGTATAATGCCTTTGTTGCCGTTTTCGTCCATCTTGCACCCTTCCATCGTGTACGTCTTGCCGGTCCCCGTCTGGCCGTACGCGAATATCGTACCGTTGAAGCCTTCGAGGACGGAACTGACGAGCGGGTAGACGGATTCGTCGTAGATGTCTTGCTGCGTCGCGGACTGGTCGTAGACGGCGTCGTACGTGAACATCTTCCCGTTCGACCTGTCGTCCTCTTTCGGGTTGAAGATCTCGACGACACCCCTCGTCGGATACACGTCGACGACGTTCTCGTGACCGTGCATCAGCTCTTTTTCGTTCATCGGACGACATCGCACCACAACCTGGACGCACTCGTTCCTCGACGCGGACTTGCTCCTTTCCGAAGACGAGCTCATCTCGAATACAAAAACTGTCAACTCAATCCGCAATCGCCCGCACAACTATCAAACGTCGAGCACCGCGTTCCCATTCATCTTCTCACGACCATCACCGCTCTATTCCTCGATATTTTCCTTTTTTGTTCAAGTAATTTACTTTCTGATTTGAGTTTCGAAGGAACTAAGACTGGGGTGGGGAGAGGAGAAGAAAATTAGATAGGTAACACTGGATATTGGAAACAAAAGAAGACCAAAGTGATTTGTTAACGGGTAACAATAACGAAACCTTCTTATCAACTATTGCAAAACTTATGACAAACTTTTTTTTACATAATTTTATTCACTTTTTAATAACTGTCAAAATAAACCATTTCTATTTTATTTCTAAAAAAAAGAACTTTCTTTCTCTAACAAACCAATACATAACCGTGATCTCGCTTGACAAAATGTACTGTATAATTGTGTATGTTTTGATGTCCAAGTTTAAACAAAGATTTAACGTGCTCTATTTATTTAACATTTTCATCACTGCTAATTCCTCTTTTTCACTGATTTTTAAGCTATAGGAACTTATCAAGGCAGTTAGGTATTCACTGGACAAAATAAATTTTCGAAAATTCTTATTAGGCTGGTCTTGGTCTTTCGTACGCCATCAAACCTCTCTCACTCTCACTCACTCACTCTCCACTCACCCTCTCTCCACTCACCCTCTCTCCACTCACCCTCTCTCCACTCACCCTCTCTCCACTCACCCTCTCTCCTCTCACCCTCTCTCCTCTCACCCTCTCTCCTCTCACCTCACTCTCCCTCCTCTCACCTCACTCTCTCTCCTCTCACCACACTCTCTCCTCTCACCTCACCCTCTCTCCTCTCACCTCACTCTCCCTCCTCTCACCTCACTCTCTCTCCTCTCACCACACTCTCTCCTCTCACCTCACTCTCTCTCCTCTCACCTCANCTCTCTCTCTCTCTCTCTCTCTCTCTCTCTCTCTCTCTCTCTCTCTCTCTAACCCTCTCTCCCTCTCACTCCCGCTCCCTCTCTCTTCCTCCCTTTCACTCCCTCTACCTTCCTCTCACCCTCCCAGTGTATATGTATTATAAAAAGGAGTACGCGTTCTGAGTTGGTTGAAGTGCACTATAAGAATCTGAAAATATAATTATTTTTGGTGACTGATAGAGGGCTCATCTAAAGCATTTAAAATGGCAAATATTCTGTGTTGTATGAACTGAAAAGTGAGAGTAAACGAAATAAAGTTTCCAAAGATTGACAAGTCATTTTCAGCACTAGTCATTCAACATTATACAAACAAAATTAAAATGTAAAAATAAATTTAGTTTTCTATGCACAAAAGGAGATAATATTCATCTTATTGTACTCAATCATTTTATATTTTTCGTAATGAGCTGTGGTATAAGTTTTGGTAGAGACCTTTTAACAAAAATTTTACATTGAATAACATTCTACTTAAAACAAGCCCAGATGCATATGGGATGTCCATTAATGTCCTGAAATATGTTAAAGAGTCAATATGTGAACCTCTATGCCATTCAAAATAAATTTATCTTTTAATGAAGTACTTTAATGAAATTAAAGTAACTCATATTTTCAAAAAAAGACAAAAAGGAGTGCTATTTATAACACAATCACCCCAGCTACAGGTGAAGTTAAAACTTTGGTAACAGATGACGAAGCGGATTCCAAGCTTATACGCTTTATATTTACTGTTACAATTCATGTGGAGAGACGTGGTTATAAATTCCTTCAACAAGATGATGAGTTATAAGCTTGAAATCCGGATTGTTGAAAACAACTATGAGTAGGAATTAGCTTTTAAAAAGACTGAACAACATATTCACTCTACAATTTATCATTTTTATTAATTTGTTAATCAAAGAATTAATGGTTATAATGCAATCAATCAGACGATTATCAGTTGAACTAATGTTATTATTTTTTATCCAGCCCAAGCTAAGCAAAGAGCAACCAGGTTTTACTTTTTCTTAAGTCTTACAAGTTGACGAGGGATGCTTTTCACAGACACAATCCAACTGGTTTTTCTTCTGCTTGTTTTACGATCAAAGTACCAGCTGCAGTAAATTTCACTGTTGACATCAATTACTCTTGATTTAACTTGCAGCACTTCCTTATCGACATTTTGACGTAAATTTTCAACTTGTTTTTGATCAACTACTCTCAGCCTCTTAGGAGAGATGTTTTTGCTGACCCTGACCAAAACTATCAATATTATATACAATAAAACAGCACTGTTTCATTATTATTTTGTACATTTTATTATTTATTATATTATTTTTATTATCTTTATAAAACTAGATTTATTATTATGTGTACATGAAAGATGCTTAAAAACCTATTTATAATTTAGTATAATAATGAAAAACAGTGTTATTTAAATTTTATTTTACCATGTTATCCTCCTTTTTTTCTATTGTTAATTTTATGAAACAACAAAATGGTCAGATTGAAAGTTCGAAGTTTATTCGGAGAAGAAAGTAAAATTTTGAAAATCTTGTTCTGTGTAAAGTTTATGGCGGTTGAAATTTGTACCGATGCACTGTAGAGGTCACTGAGCTTGACTTTTCGCTTTACAGTTACACACAACTCACAGCAAGGAGGTTGCAAACTTTCAAAAACAATCACGATTTGTCAAATAAGATTTCGATGACAGTTCTGTAAGAAATAATAGACTTTCTGTACTACTCAAAAATGGTAAAAAGCTGGAATTGTAACAAAGGTCTTCATTTCTCATCTGAATCCTTTGTGTTTTCTTTTTCAGTCAGACATTGGATCTAACATTATCAACGAGTATTTAATTTTAAAAAGGATCTTTTCTCATCTTCTACCCAAAGATTTACTCTCAGCTTCTTTGGTCTGCAAGTAAGAATCGAAATATATATATTTTTTTTAAATTTAAAAAAGGTGTATTTTAATGAATTTAGTGATGACATGGGTCAATAGACATTCTCTAGGTAATACATTTTTGGAGAGATTGACCCATAGGTGTACAGATGACAAAGAGAAAACAATGAGGGTCATTGATCTACTCAGTCTACAGACAGTTTGTGAAAGAATTTTTCTAAAATGTTTTAATGCATAGTTAACACGTCTTAAAAAATGTTGAAACAGTTTTGCTTTCTTCTTTTATTTGCAATACATAAATATATAATGTTATACATTAACAAAAAATATGAAATCATGAGGCCTCAGGGTACTGTTATAGGTCCTACTCTTTTTAATATACACTCCCTAATAAAATCACCCCCCATATTTTTACAATAATAATTATAGTGAACCAGACTTTATATCATTAATTTTGTTTGTTTAAAATGTACAATAAAGAACAACAATCAATTTGTAGTAATAAATTGCATTTAGTAAAGAACAAAGTATGAAAAAAAAAAAATCCAGCATGAGAGGCTGTTTTCTTACAATTTCCTCACTATTTAAATCATTTACTGTAATTGGTTGGTCCATCTGTCCGTCTCCAAACTTCCACTAATCTTTTTGGAATAGATTTTTAAAAATTTTGTTATACTTTTGTCTGATGTTGTCCCACTTTTCTAAGATCAGCTCCTCTATGGAGTTTGACCGTTTACCATTTGCCAAACAGCACAATTAAGCCATTGCCAACAGTTTTCAATTAAGTTAAGATGAGAGGTGTTCTCATCTGGCCAGCGTAAAATGCATTTTTTCTTTTCAAGGACCTAATTTTTGAATTTTCCACCAGGCTGAATCACGCTTTATTGAGCTACATTAGTGCTTCCTAAACTGTGTGCCATGGCTGTGCTACAAGGGCGCCGGGAAAATTTTCTTTAAAATATATTATTTTTATATTTATAAAAAACCTAAAAACTAAAAGATTCTTGTGGCCTTTCAATATAATATGGATGTTATAAGAAAGCTGCAATTGTGTATTTTATATTATTGCCCCCACAAAAAAAAAAAAGTGCATAATCACTTTTAAAAGGCAAGTTTTTCAATTTCACAAGAAAGTCAGGAGTGTTTATTATTTATTAAAGAAAATTGCAGACAAAATAAGAGGATCAGATATCAATGCTTTTCTGAATTGTAAATAAATTATTACTATTTTAAAGTTCACGCTGAGATAGACCATTGTTTTGACTTGGGACACCATGGAAAAATTCTAATTTATTAAGGGCGC
The DNA here is from genome assembly GCF_000648675.2 of Cimex lectularius. Lineage (NCBI taxonomy): Eukaryota > Metazoa > Arthropoda > Insecta > Hemiptera > Cimicidae > Cimex > Cimex lectularius. The sequence goes on along the minus strand of NW_019392939.1, from coordinate 306,879 downwards.
CATAAACAGAAAAAAATTGGGAACCACTGAGCTACTTCCAGACCATCTTGAGTCCAGTGTTATTTGAGTGGAACTGTTGCAAAGTTTTGAAACATGAAACAAATTATTTACTATATAAATAAATATAAGTAATTAATTGAAGAAGTTGGAGATTTTGTTTATCTGAAAGACAATTTTCAAAAAATAGTGTTTTTGCAGTTAACATGAGAATGGTGTTACAAAAAAAAAAAAAAAACTTTTTACACTATTGACTTCAGCGTCAAAAAACCTTTAAAAAATTTACATTAATCAGGACCTTGCCATTTGCAATTGTTAACCTTCTATTTGTATCCTGCTATCCTGTATAGTTAGATAAAAACTGTTTGGCTCATGAGAAACTATACAAAAAATAAATCTGTAGTGTCTCCTGGTTTTTCCCAAAAACTCCCTTGAAAAATAATATGGGGGAACAGAAGTTAAACTTGCCTTGTATTACACAAGATCCTGCCATTTAAATCCAGTGAAACCAAAGACAAAACCTTTTAAATAGCTACAGAGCTACTGGAAGCGATTCAATAGTGAACATGCTTCATGGAGAAAGAAGAGAAGAAAATAATTTCTTAGTTTTGAAAAAGTGATTTAATTTGGATGGTTCTGATGGATTTTATTTTTTCATGGTCTAATATCTATTAAAGGAAACATTAAACCATTAAACATTAAATCTGTTAAAAAATTATGGGGCTTTTGTAATTACAATGAATCATACTTGTCTTGAAAAAAAAGTCATGATTTATTATTTAACTCTTTAATCTCCAAAACATAATTTAATTTTTAATATTTTTTAATTTTTAATTAATTTTAATTTTAATATAACATAATGAATACCGAACACGATAAATTTATATCAGATTCACTTGTAACACCTATACCCCTAGATTTGCCACCTAAACCAATAACTCCAAAACAAGTATCACAAGAAATACGACAGCTTCCTACAAAAAAAATCACCTAGTCATGATTTGATAACAGCTGAAGTTCTTCAAGAACTTCCCAAAAAAGCAGTCGTCTTTCTCACTTCTTTATTTAACGCAATTTTGAGGACTACACATTTCCCCATACAATGGAAACTTTCTTACATTAAAATGATCCCAAAGCCCCATAAAAATTTAAGCTCCCCATCATCTTATCATCCTATTAGTTTGTTACCCGTTCCTTCTAAATTATTCGAAAAATTAATTTACAAAAGAATTATCTCTATTGCTACTTCGAACAACATCTTACCAGACCATCAATTTGGCTTTTGAACCCATCATTCCACCACTCATCAACTTCACAGAGTGACTGATTTCATTACTTCGTGTCTCGAGCAGAAACTGTTCGCGACTGGAGTGTTTCTAGATGTTTCTCAGGCCTTCGACAAAGTATGGCATGAGGGATTATTATACAAATTAAAATTATTTTTACCCCAGGCCTATTATCTGATTATATAATCATACCTTAAAGAGAGATTTTTCGCAGTAAACCAGGATACGGAGACTTCTGGGATGGAAGAAGTGCTTGCAGGTGCGCCACAAGGGTCAATACTCGCTCTGCTGTTATACACAATTTTTACTTCTGATATGCCCACAAATGAGAATACGCTCACCGCCACATACACAGATGACACCGCCATATTAACAAGCCATCTCTCTTCTACACAAGCTTCACTCATGTTACAAAACCACATATCAACAATTGAAAAATGGAGCAATCTTTGGAAAATAAAGTTTAATCCCTCAAAGTCACAGCATATCACCTTTACACTTCGTCGTGAGACTTGTCCTAGCATATACTTATACAATGAACCTATTCCTCAATCTAACAAAGTTAACTATTTAGGACTTACATTTGATAGAAGACTAACTTGGAATCCACACACACAATTAAAAAAACAGGCACTGAACAAACGATTTAAAATTCTTTATTACCTTCTCAACTGACAATCAAAATTACCTTTAAAATCAAAACTTTTGATATACACATACCTACTCAAACCTATTTGGATGTACGGGTGCCAAGTATATGGATCGGCAAAGTATTCCAATATTCAAAGATTACAAAGTTTTCAATCCAAAATTTTAAGACTAATTGTTTCTGCCCCTTTTTATGTAAACAATAATACACTTCACAGAGATCTTCAAATCCCAACAGTTTTTTCATCCATCAAAACATATTACAGACGTTTTCATAGTAAATTACAAAATCATACCAACACACAAATACGATTACTCAGTGGATGTTGGAATTGTGTATCATAAAAGTCGCACAGTAATGAAGATCAATAATGATGAAACTGCTAACGACTGTTCAAAAACTCGCTGGACATTTAATTAACCCAAAACTTTTTTTTTTACTTTTTAAGGGATTGGCATACAGTTGCCAAACGAGTCCTACAAGAATTTGGAGGCCCATTGGGTTACGTATGGGACCCGAAAGAAAACTGGCCCAATTTCAACAGGCAGATCCTTCCAAAAGTCATTTTGCATTTTGACATTTTCAATGAGGGTAAAATAAATGAAAATACTGAACTCATCACATTGGAAACAGGTAACTAAATTCTGAAAAGTGTTGTATTTATGTTATTTTATTTTTTAAATAAAATTTTTGACTAAACTGTTTAAAAATATTTCTAATCAAGATGGTTTATAAGTTAAAAAAATTAATAGGTTTAAATTATCACTGAGTGTTGTATTTTCTTACTGTGTTAATAAGATTGCTATTGCTTTCTTTATATATTTATTTTGTATGCGTTAATTAACTATTACAGTTTTATTTTTATTTTCCTTTTTAGAAAAGATCATATTTAAACTTAAAGAAAATTACCCCCTTTACTACAAGTTCTACACAACAAGCAATCGATGTTTTATCGGAAGCAATTTCAGCAATAAGACACACAATAAAATAGACACAAAAACAGGTTTGTTAATTAATATTATGTTAATGGTACAAATGTTACAATTACAGTTTATTTTTATACTTAAGTATAATCATTTGCTCATTTTTGGCCAATGTATGTCATCTTACCCTCAGAAAACTATCAAATTAAATCTAAAAATAATCTTCTACAGTAACAACTTCGGTAGTTGGAGAGGAAAATAAACCTCCAATCTGCAGTCAAGAATGAATTCTTTTAATAACCAAATGCAGTAAATTGGACAGTTAAAATGACATTATTTTAAAATAAAATACAGACAAATTTTAATTACATAACCAAGTCGACAAAACATTTATTGGAGAACAAATTCTCCAACAATAAATCATCTTTAAGTATGTACTTAAACAAATAGTTGATTTAAAAACAATTTTGTTATGATGATGTCTGAGATTATGACAAAAAAAACGGAAAAAAAACTCGATGTAAATTTTCATTTACATTTGCAGCAGTTTTAATATTATTGTACAAACGGATTCTTAAGCCCATTCGTCCCAGATCACTTTATATGCTGTCTCTCCAAAAACTTGAAATATATATTTTAATAAAGAATTTCTAGAATAAAAACTAACATATGTCTACACGTACCAACTACCAAAAATGGCAGAATGCTGAAACAAGTCTGATTGACGAACCAGCAATAATAGGCAAGATTGTAATGATCAGAAAAGGATTGACCTACAGATTTCTTCCCTTAGGAACCCCACCATAAATTTTCAAAAAATTTACCACCTATTTAACTTGAATGGAAACACCCTGTATTTTATGAATTTAATAAATATAAAATACGTACATAAGTTTTTATCCAATTTTTGAAGTTTATTTTTCTAATGTATGTGTTAACTATTGCTTGACTCTTGGGAATTCACAATTGGCTGACACTCCCTGCATCCTCCTCCCAACCATATTCGTTTGGAACGATCTTGCAGTTCTAGCCAGATCATGGTCATCTCCACTGCACCTCTACTGATTTGCATTCCTAGAAATCAAATAGGGGCTCCATGGTTTTTGTCTCGTTTTATAGTCGGGTTTAAGACTGGTAAAGGTGTGGCCTGCCACTCAGCCATCTGCTCTCGTGGCCTTGCTGCTTGTACACGGCTGAATCCTACGTGATCTGGCAAGGGCTCTGGGTGATTCAAGACGAAGGTGGTTCTGCTTATCTTGTCTGTACAGACTCTCTGAGCGTGGTTTCAGCTATCTGTAACATTCTGGTCTCTTGCTAGAGATGAGCTGTTGTACCTCGAAAAAACAGTGTTGTTTGGTTACCCGGGCCCGTTGGGCTGATAGGCAATGAACATCCAGATAATGCGGCAAAAGCTGGAACGTCTCGCCCTCCAGACCGAATCACCAAGATCCAACCCTAAGTAGTAAATATTGCAATAAAAGAATGTTGGTAGCATCAATGAGCCAGTTCATCTAAGAAGCTCCTTCTCCTCAAAAAAACGACTGAACGATCCTTCTCCCCAGGGTGACTCATGAACTCCTGATTTTGGTACAAACCTTGCACAGCTGTCCTGCTTGTAGAGAAAAGTGTTCACACTTAGACAAGGAATACAGGTCTCGGCCCTTACAGGGAGCGAGTAGGCATGGCACCCAATATAAAAACACTCCTTGGTCATAAGATCGTTGGGTCCCCTGTTCCGATTTTTAAAGAAAATTGGAAGGGCGATTTCCCCATAGTTAATCTATGTAATAATATTTATTATATATTTTTTGTGTGAATGTAAAGTTGTATGTGGTTTTGTTTGAGTGAATGAGTAAGTAAACGGTAAAGTACTATTGCTTTTGATAGTTTATCTTTTCTCAATGCTTAATGTTATTTGTGCAAAGGGAATTGTTAATGTATATATTTTAATTTAATTTTATGGTTTTAGGTTCAGAGCTCAATGCTCTACAATCAGTCTTATTGTTAAATGACAGTCCTGGTTGTACTATTAAAACATTTGAAATAACTTCAAAAAGTGACCTGAAGAAAGAGGTTAGTATTTTTTAATACACGTAAAAGCAAAGTATGTGCAACTGCAATTTTATTTGTTTTGTTTTGTAGGTTATAAACAAATTCCAATCAAGAGATATCAAAGGGATTATCTTGATTGGCAACTTCATACCCAATTTTCAAAATTCGATGAAAACACTTTTCAAAGGGCTAGAAAGGTAATGAATGTAGTTAAGAATTGATTAAATGTTTATATTGATTGTGAATGATCAAAGGCTCAACGCTCCATTGGCAGGAGGCAGATGCTATTCTTTATTTCGGGTCGATGATGTATCTAGAATTGACAATAAGGAAACAAATGAACTAACTAATATTGAAATATTGGGGATTACGTTCGAAGGGGAAAATGTTACAACCAATTCAGCCGTACATAAACTCAAAATGGACCACGATAAGTTTTTAAAAGAGGTATTTATTCGATTGTATTAATATTAAAATGCATATTTAAATATACATTAAATATATTTTTAGTTTTCTGAAGAGGTAGGACCGAGACCGGACAATAGTACAAGGATAGCATTTTTATTTGTTTGTGTAGACAGGATTGATATATTTTCTGAAGAATACGAGTGGAAATTGTTGAAAAAATACTTTCCTAATGTACCAGTTTATGGCTTTTTTTGCTATGGTGAATATTTCTTGAAAGGAAAAGGTATAATGTATATTTTGTTCAATATGTACGATGATAAATAACAAGAATCAATTTTATAGAAAATCAGACCAGCCCTTTACCCAAGAAAAGGAAAGTATACAATCAGAATCCAGATGCCTTCTATTATCAGAGTACTTCATATCTTATCGTAACTATAAAAAATCATTTGTAAATAATTTTTAATTTTTTTTAACAATCTTCTGTATATATATTGTAAATAAAATATTTGTTCAAAAATTGGAAATTTCTGTGTAGACAAACATTTCCTGTCCATGAATATTTTGAAGACATAAGACATAGCAGTGATGGCAACAAAAATTTGATTAGATATCTGAAGTGTATAAATGCAAATAATCGCATTTAAAGGCTTTCCACTTTTTCCTATCTAGAATGAATGTATTTATTAGCATGAGTGGTCGAGCGAATGAGTGGGTTTGTTGCACAGTATAGAGTACCCCACAGACCCACCAAACTAGGTTAGTTATTTTGTCATACTGAATGAATGTATTTATTAGTGTGATTGGTTGTGTGTGGGGGGGGGGTGCCTATGGCAGAATGTACTTTATCCCAAGGACCCACCAACCTAGGTTATATGTATATTTTTTAATTTAAAAATTTTTTTTTTTTTAGTACGGGCGAGACCAATATAAACCGAGACACCAGTGCCTCTCAAAATTTTAATTTTACATATATGAAAGTTCGCCATCCCTATGGTGAGACCTCAGCGGAATATCCAGCTCCACAAGATCTGCCACTGGGTTGGTCACAATATATGTATGTGTGTACAGGTTATAGAAGTTGGGAAGGGCTGATTACAGATTATAATATTGTCCCGAAGTTCCATAAAATCGTCAGGTACTCGTACTGGAGAGCCAAATTTGGCCAATTAAAAAAACACGAAGTGGAGAGAATGCAAGGTTTCAGCAATAACTTGGCAAGTAGCTGGCTGGGAGAGAGAGAAAAAAAATTATAAATAAAAATTGCGTGTAAATTTGCCATTCAGCACTCACCACAGAAAAGAACATCTCCAATCTAGACTATTCTTATAAAATTTAAACAATGTCAAGACAAAGGCGTTAAAACATTATTAAAATGGATTCCTGGTGTAGTTGAGAATGAAAAGGCAAACAGAACGTCAAGAGGTCACCTAAACAATGGTTTCCCTGAGTTGCCCTATAACTTAGGCAGCTCATCTGGGAAGCCTCAAGGCGTGAATGGGCTGCGCCCAAAGAAACAAGCTCCTTGTACTTAAAAAATTGTAATCCTCCAGACCTTCTCAAAAGGAAGAAACCCTTCTAACCCAGCTTCAAATCATCTACTTCTAGCTTATTTATAATTTCCTATTCAAAAGAGCCTTTAAACCCATATGTCCAATTAACAATCAGAATTAATTGCACATATGCTAGAACCCACCACCTAATCCCCAAAGGCCTCACTCCTTACAAAAACATTAAATGTCATTAAACAAAATTTTTAACACATTCACTATGGGAGCCTTGGTTCCAATCCAAAAACAAAACCTCCAGTATTATTGATTCTAATACTACCAAAAATACTGTAAATTAATTCACTACTTTCGTGGTCCGCTTGACCAATTAATACATGACAATTAATTAAGGTTTTTAGTTGAGATGAAAAAAAGTTAATGGCACGAGAGGGATTCGAACTCACGACCTTCGGCTAGATACGCCGCTGCTCTACCACCTGAGCTATCATAACCTCGACATTTGAAAAATGGCAAAAGGAGGGAAAACTCATAAGGTGGGGTTGAGATGGGGAGTTGATGTCCGAGTGAGTCGAGGTCATGATAGCTCAGGTGGTAGAGCAGCGGCGTATCTAGCCGAAGGTCGCGGGTTCGAATCCCTCTCGTGCCATTGACTTTTTTTCATCTCAACTAAAAACCTTAATTAATACTGTAAATGTTGAAAGTTTTGCCAATTTACTAATATCAAATGATATTGAACAAGCCATGGAAGCTGAGGTGAAAAGGCATTCTGAAGAAACATCCCTTAGTACTACCAATGTTTTTATAATTGTAGGATGACCCAGATACCCGAGATTTGACAAGAAAATGGATCTGTGTTTGTTGTGGTCAATGCACTTAACAGACATCCAACTAATAGATAAAATTTAATATCATATTCTTTATTACTATTATTTCTTGTACCCTCTACTGTAGTTCTATGTTGGCAGTGTGACACCTATTCAATGCCTGTGGTGTTAGTCGATGTTGGGCTGGGTACCGTTCTTTCCCTACCTGAGGCTGTTACTGCCCTATGATCTGTTTATCCAGAACAAAAACATCCATGTTAACATTAAACTTCTCTAAATCAATTCAGTGGCAAAATTAAAATTAATGTGCATATTTTAATTCAGAAAAAAAATTAGTTGGGTAGAATGTTCTACAAGTATGGTGTCTTTTTAAGACGTTTACTCTGATTCTTGACTACATGTCAACATCATCTTGTCTAGTGCAAGTTATTTTAAACCATTAAATCAATTTAGCTTAGGGTATCAATATAATAGAGGCGGACAGTCAGCTTGTTAATACACCTTACAAATATCATACTCTTAAAAATTTTTAATATTCAGAAAGATTCCAATCTAAAGGACTAATTATTGTTATAAGCAGATTAGATTAGAGTGGGTCGGCTTCTTTACAACTTGCACTCAGCGAACATGTGCATCTCCATTGATCCTCATTGGTCATTTAAGGCTTTTTACCAGATTCCAAAGCTTTATCAAAGACAAGTATCCTTCAGGCTCGGGTTTTATTCCCTCCAGGAGTGGGAATTTCAGTCTACATAACCCTTCGCATCAACGCATGTTCTGCTGTCTCTTCTTTCTAGCAATACCTGCACAGGCTTGTTTCTACCACTCCGAGTCTATAAATATGCCCCTGGGGTCTTAGTGTACATTTATCAGTGTATTTATTATTCTAGTCCTAACATTATCGAGATTTAGTAGTCATGCCATGAACTTTTTTGTTGCCTTTTTCCTGCGCTACATTCCCATTGGACAGATGACTTATTTTTAATCCATCCTTATTTAATAGACCCATGTTTTTCGAAGTTTGACATGCCATACAAGGGTTCAGGGCCGATAAGTGCCTTCATTGAACTTTCCTCAGCCAATTTATCGGTTTTTTCGTTACCCCTCTGCCCTTTGAACCTTGGTACTGTTGTTTTCCCCAATGTCTGACAGGGCCAACAAGTAGAGTAAAAAAATTAATAAAATATTCAACAGTTTATTAAAATATATTCAAAACTAGAACAGTTTACTAAATAAAACGTGCTTACTGACAATTATCTGAATTAAAATTATCTGTAAAAATAAAAACACAATCTTTTTTCAATTAAGCAACATTATTAGCCTGAAGCAATTTTCAGTGTAAAACTTTTTTACAGCATTATTATTTGTTATTAAAATAATCAATAAACAGGAAAGGTTATGTAAAAATTACACAGTTTAATAAAAAATTAATTAAATTTTGATGTTTCACATTGAAGTTCACATTGAAAAATCCAAGTCTTCCTCTGACATATTAGACTTCACCCTCTTTCTAGCTTTTAAGATTGAATCTTCTTTTTCATCCTGCAAAGAAAACAAAAGGCGTTAATGGTTTAATACGAAATAATAATAGGTATAATTACATTGCTATTTTGTATCAAGCCATCCGAAGCCATTGTCTGATTGGTCACACCGTCTGTACAAGCAAGTTTAAATGCATGTGCTAATTCAGCTTTGTTCGCCACTTCGATTCCCGTCAATTCCTTCAATTAAGCATACGGTATTAATAATGATGAATTTACATATTAAACTTGATTGTAAAACAGTTTCAGAGCTTGTTTCACATTATAAATTAAGTCTGTTCAATTGCATGTATTACGGCAATATTGATGTTCAAGAATTGACTTGTAAAATGTAGTTGTAATTTAACGCTTTATAACAAGGGTTAGCTAACAAACTACAATAGAAATCAATTTTGTCCATCAGTTTTTATGCCGTAAAACAAAAGTAGTAAATAAAATTAAAACCTACTTTTAGCACTTTATGAAGAGCTTTTAGATGATAATTCGTTTTTATGTGATTCAATGCGTCAAATTCTGAAAGGCTTAAAATGTTGCAAGCATAGCAGCGGTACACCAGTGTTTTCAATATGGCCTGATTCTCTGTCAAAATTACACAAACAATTAAAATTAGAAACATGTAATAAAAATGAACATAATTATACTCAGATCATTATGAAGGTCAAATTCATTAAATCCACTACTGGGCCCATCCTTTTCGACTTTTATTTCTAAAACAATGATTTTATTCATATTATAATAGTTGTTGAAAGACAAATTAAATAAATAATAATAAAAATAAAATAAAAAAACGGGCACTTGTCTTTTGTTGTTATCTCAAATTATTTATTTTTATCTTTATATTAAATACACCGCACTTATTTTAATGTAAACCAAATTAAACGAGACCAGAAATTCATCAAAACACTGAAGGGTGCAATTCCTTGGCTCCATACAGAAAGGGCCGGAATGCCACCCGATTTAAAAATTGTGCTTGAGTATGGCAGTGAGTATTTGGGTCTCCTGTTCCGATTCTCGGAGGATACGGGGTTGGTCTATTGTAATACTAGTTTGCAATAATAGTTGTGTATACCTAGTAATGTGTGAATGTATTTATTAGCTGAATGTGTGATGTGAGGATTATTGGTGGAATATCGAGTACCCCATCAACCCTCAATTAGGTTAATTGTATATGTGTAAAGAGTGATGGACGAATGTCAAGTACTACATCACCGTAATTGAATGAGTGGTATGTAAATAGGAGTGAATTTTTTTAAGAATGAACTGAGTTATGAATGGGTTTGGATCTGCTTAACCTGGTTGTTGACAACACCCCCCTGGGCCCAATCTCAGTGGCTGGACGGATAAGACTGAGGTTTGCCCCTGGACTGCCAACATCCGAGGTGGGTGATTTTCTAGTCTGCCGGCAATTTACTGTAAATAGCAAAAGCTGGAATTGCCGGTGGACTATGAGAAGCCAGTAGGTTCAACTTGACACATTTGTATGTGTGGATTTGAACCTATACAAATCCAAATCCTAAAACAATTTATTACCATTAATATAATTATTACCTACTCCACCCTTTCAGAGGGTTTAAGTCTCCTAGGCATTAAGTAAATAAGTGATTGAATTTTGTCTTGTGAAACAGATTCCAATTTTTAAGTTATGAAGCTGTTTAACGCTTGTTGGAGGCAGTGGACGATGTCTAACCCATCTTTTTATGTTTCATAAGTGTTCTATAGGATTCATTTCAGGAATGTGCTCACAAATACATTCTCCAATTAATGGTTTAACGATTCGAGCTATATGCTTTCAAGCATTATTATGTATTATTAAGTTGTCCCCAAATAAATGGAGCAATGGGCCCACAGCTTCTAGAAGGTTTATTCTTCAATGTACCTTTGTGCAGATTCCTTCTCATGACAATCAGTTTGGTACGGGCCTGAACGTGGATTCCACCCCATACCATAATGACTGTCTTTATTGGCTATAACTAGCGACGCACAGTCCCGGTCATCTGATTGCTACAATCACGGCGTTGTGAAGAGAACAGCCCTCGATTGTTAAAGGGTCCAAGTGAAATGCTGATTTGCGAAGTCTCCTTTTTACTCGATACCTCTCCAGTAATAGAGAGCCTAGTGCTGGAGTCAATAGAATAGGCGACTAAGCTCTCACAAAGCCTTCTGATGACTGGTTTTAAAGCTCACCCTTACATTACGGATCATTCAAAATTGATCAAGGAAGTTGTTAAATGACTAAATGACGATACTGTTTTTCCACCATGCCAGTGTGGTAAGGGTAATAAAATTATTGTCTCTAGCCATAATAATTTCAGTCAACTACTATCTTCTCTTTGATCGAAGGCGGCCTAAATTGCTGTAGACCATTGTGGATGTTAAGCGCAGCACACTCAGGACTTGATCTATGCAATAATGCTATGTTCTGTCAGCTAAAGCATCTGCCCGGTTGAAATTTTCTCGACTGAAAAACTTGCCTTTAAGAAAAAAAAATGTTTACTCAAATTTATTAACCAAAGATTAAATTAATTAATTTCGTGGTCCGCTTGACCAATTAATATATTATAATTAATTAAGGTTTTTGGTTGAGAAAAAAAGCTAATGGCACGAGCGGGATTCGAACCCACGATCTTCGGCTTGATACTATCGTGACCTCGATCCACTCTCCAAATCTCAATTTGAATTTTCCCTCTTTTTGCCATTTTTCAAAAAGGAGGGAAAATTCAAATTGAGATTTGTAGAGTGATTGACTTTTTTTTTCTCAACTAAAAACCTTAATTAATTATAATATATTGGTCATATAATATAATTGGTCAATTTAATGATTGAAACTGAAGTATACTTCACTAAAGCTCTCTTTGGCCATTTCATTTGTCGTCGAGAATCCAATCCGATTACATGACATTTGAAAAATGGCAAAAAGGAGGGAAAATTCAAAAGGTGCGGTTGAGATGGGATGTTGGTGTCCAAGTGGATCGAGGTTATGATAGCTCAAGTGGTAGAGCAGCGACGTATCAAGCCGAAGATTGTGGGTTCGAATCCCGCTCGTGCCATTGACTTTTTTATCTCTACTAAAAACCTTAATTAATTAATCAAAGAGTGTAAAAAGGATAATTAACACTCTTCAAAGGTAAACAACAAGTTATTAATGTTGTTTTTATGTTTTAAGTCAATTATTAATCTTAATAAGTGTCCGGTTTTTTGTCTTTGATTGCATATGTGTTATATACATGTAAAAATATTACTCCTTTCTTTGTTTTCTTCTGGCATCTCTTGATCTTCTTCTGAGGACACACAAGGCTCTTCTACTAAATTAATTTTATTAAAAATATTAACTAAATAATAAGCAGTTAATAAGTTAATCTGTACCATTCTGTGCACCAATCTTTTCTTCGTTGTACTCATCATCTTCATCATCCTGTCAATGTTAAGAAAAATTAGAAAACTAAAGAAGAAAGACTGGTTATGTAACTAAAAAAAGTTATTTATGATATAAAACGATAAATCAATAATAATAAAATTGAAAATAGTTACCCAGAACGCATCATCGTCAACTTCAGGAATTATAGGCTTTTTAGGCAACAGATTTGCTCTGTAAATAAAACAATAATAATGATGAGATACAAAAAATTATTACAAAAATTGCAGATGATAAATAATTAATTATAGGACAAAATCAACTTTGGGTCCTGTTGATATAAGTGAGATTGTGTGTGTGGTGTTTAGTGATCGTTAACGATTATTTGAAGATCGTGAATGAGGTCTGGTGTGATGTAGGTTTTAGATTAATTAAATTATATGTGTGATTAATTAAAACTTAAACTTTAATGATTTAACATGTCAACTGTGAAATGTCAAATACCAAATTTTTTCTCTGACCTTGGAATTAGGGAGGAAGACTTTGAAATGCAAAGGAATTTGTTTTCCAGTGAATTCAACGTTAACACAATAACAAATATAAAAATAAGAAGTATTCATTATGGCTTTATAATAAATTTTAAAACACTGTAAAATTATTTTAAATTTGCACTTGTGATTTACTTTCACACCATTAAAATGACACTAGCGTACCTTTTTTTTTTTTTTTTTTTTTTTTTTTTTGTAGGGGGGATTACTTGGAGTCAGAGTTGGAACCTGGAAATCCATGGGCACAACCTAAACTATTTTTTTTCTTTTTTACGAGGGTTCGCAACAGCAGAGGTCATATAAACCCTCAGGGCGCCGGTGTTTTTGAAAACATTAAACCATTCTTATTGTACCAAATTTAAAATGGGTCAAGCACAAATTCAGTGAGATTCGAACTCACTCAAGGCCTTATGTTGAGTGCCATGTCAACTTTTTTCTTTCCGTTGTGGCCATTGTTCTCCTTATGGGTCAAAAAATTCAGAAGCGAAGGTGGGAATTGAACCTACAACTGCAGGATCTACTATCTTAGAATCTGACGCCTTAACCACACTGCTAGTGCAATCCACAGTACTGTCACTCCCTGGGTATGCTCACAGGTTTAGATGTACCTCAAACATGTTCCAGCTTTGCATCATCTTCACTTAGTAACCGAGTTTCAAAAGTTCCTTACTGAAAATGGCTCAGTGCTGCAACACATTTACACGACATCAAAACAGACCCAGTTGCCAGTTCAAACATGTTTTCCTGACTGCATACCACCAACATCCAACAATTAATACAGTACATTCACTTTCACACTGACAATCTACATAGTAAACCTTTTTACTGGTAAATTTAAAAGTTACAAAGCAAAGTAAATAATTCAGAGTCTAGCCAAACTGCAATCTTCAAGAGTATTGTATCCTCCATTCTGCAATGTCTGTATAAATTAATTTTTAGATTTCATTCAATGAAAGCTGACAAGAGGACTGATAAAAAGTAATGTCAAAAAGGTGGAAAAGCATATATTATAAATGAAGAAATAAGGATTATTAATTTTTTTTTAATGACCTTATCTTACAATATTAGCTAGAGAATAATTCAGAGAATGTGGTGAAAAATAGAGCCAAGGGCGAAGTGAGAATCAAATCCATGACCGCAGGGTTTACGAGCCTAGAGTTATCACTTTGAACACTCAGCTACTGCCATCACTTGCATGGTGACATGCATTAATGTTATTTCTATAAAGTATTTATTCTACAATTTTAAATCTCTACGCTTGAGAGTTCACACTTGCTAATTAGATAAATACCTGTAAGCAGTTTTCTTGTTAGTTGGTTTTATTTTAGACTGTCCTAAAATTTCTGGGACTGATCTATTCAGCATTTTGGGAGGGACACTGTAAAAAAATATAATTTATTTTTCTGACACTAAAATTATGACAGATTTCCTGGTAACAAAATGCAGTATTTAGATTATTGAACGTATTTTTATGGTAACAAACCTTTAGCTGGAGAGCTACAATAATTTTTATTTTTTAATTATCCAGTCTCCTTTTACCAAAATTATCACTAATAATTTTATTTAACATAGTTTTTAGCTAAAAATGTATGTAATTAGTTAAAGTTACCTGAAATCCCTTGTGCTCTGAGGTGGCGAAGACCGTTGGATTACATCTGCTCTTTTCGATAAATGAGATGTACTAAAAATATCACAATAATTATCTTAATGCAAATATTCAAGTTACTATACTGAGCTCACCTTTCAGATCTCTGGAGATTACTTCGGGTAAAGCCTCCATTCATCAAACTAGTTTAATAAAGTGAAAATACAATAAAGCATTATGAAATAGTTACATATATATAATTACTATTATGTATTATTTAACAAAAATGGATTTGCTCAAATCAAGTATACTACAAGAAAAGAACTTACTAATTATCTCTTCTCACTTCATCCCAAGGTTTCGACATTGAGTAGTCATTTCTAAAGAAATATATAAATAAAATTTCAGAAAAAGAAAAATGCGTGTTAGTTAAAAATGTGTACCCATTGGACCAACTGGACGTTTCTCTTGGTGGAAGCGATCCTGCTCTACGCATTCTATTCGGATTTTCATCGAGGAATTGAACTCGCGGTCTTCTGTTCCCTGAACTGTTACCACCACCGCTGTTCCCGCCTCCTCCGTTCATCATGAATTCATCATAATTTCTACCGCTTCTTTGAGAATTCATCTAAAAAGGTTAAAATACAGCTTTAATTTATCTGTCAAAGATTGAGACAAACAGTTTCATTTTTACATTGTATTGCATCCTGTTTCCTGTTCGTCGTGACCAATCAATTTTACTGTTCGAATTGCTGGGAAATCGAGAGAAGCAATTGTTATTGCGATAATTTCCATGCATGTTGTTGTTGCTTCTTCCTGACTGCTTGTTAAAAGTGCAGTTCTGATGTCTTCTCCACTAGAAAAATTAACAAAACAATAAAATCTATATCAGAAACAACTGTACACTTTTCTTCTTAACATAATGTATCATAAATGTTATTACTTTTGTAGATTATTTCATGATTTTTTTCTACATAAACAACTATTTTTGCACAATTAAGATCAACATGACCAACTCTTGGATATAAGCAAACATCAAAACCAAGGCCAATGTTAATTTATTCTTGATATTTTCGTTTTACTAGTGCGAAATTCTAACTATGACGAACAAATAGACCAGAGAACTTATGAACAAAGTTTAGAGTGATTCTGATCCTGATAATTGTAAATTAATTTAAAAAAGTAAAGTAATTCCTGTCTTACAGAGGGCTAAACATTTTTGTCATGTCCGGGGATGTAATTAGTCCACTCAATTAGAATAATTTATTTTAGAGTTTTATTTTATTTTTAGCCATCTTCCTATATGATCCCACAAGATCTGCCTAGGTGACATTATATACGAGCTATTCTTGAATTTTGAATCATGTGTCTGTGGTTGTTGTCTTGCTGGAAATGGAAAGTCCTCCCTACACCCAATTAGAAAGTGTTTTCCTTTATTCTGTATATGTTTTTTTTTTTTTTTTTTTTACAATGGATACCAGGAACTGGAGGAGTTCCCTCCTGAGCAATGCAGCTGTACAGCTTATTGTACTTTATCCCTGGCTCCATATTTTTGGGGGCTCGCAACATATTTTTTGTGTTGAAGAACTGTTGTGAATTGAAGAAACTCATTTTTTGAAGGAGGTTGGGACCAAATTCAGGATCGCTAACATCTGATCCCGTTCCTTCCATTGATGAGAGCCGTGTCAATTTTTTTCAATCGCCTTAGGCATCAGAAAAAGTCCAGAGGCGACGGTGGGAATCGAACCCACGACTGCGGATCTACTAGCTGAGAATCTGAAGCCTTATCCACTCGGCTACCTCGGCCCCCCAACCCATCTGTACTTATTTTATTCTTCAATTCCTCTGACTTTCACTACATTTTTAATAGTTAATACTGTTTGGACTTAATTGATTATAATCTGATATAGAATATCTGTAAATTGGGGGGACTTGTTGGTAGATAGATTTTATAGGAGCTGGCCTCCTTACGACCTGTGCACTGCGACCAGTATTGGTCTATTGTGCTTTTTTTTTTAAACTAGAGCTGCTCGTTAAGCTTGAGGCTTTTCACCAGACACCAAAGCTTTTTCAAGGGCTCCCATGAGTATCCCTTAGGCCCTGGCACCAACATAGAACAAGTTCCGCTGTTTCTTCTTCTTCTTGACAATATCTGTACAGGCTTGTTTCTGTCACCCCGAGTCTATACATATGATATAGTCTGCAGTGTCCAGTTAGCAGTCCAACTATTATTCTAGTCCTAGCACATCTGGATTTAGTAGTTCTGCGGTTAGTTTGTGCGATGGTCCTTCGATAATCTTTTTCTTATGCCTTTCGAGAGAAGGGTTATATTCCCATTGAGCGGATGGCTGCCATTGTCTAATGGATCTGAGTTTTTGGCAGTTTGGTAAGCCATGAAAGGGTGTCCTCATTGAACTTTCCTTGGCCAATTTATCGGCCTCTTCGTTGCCCCTCTGCCCAGTATGCACTCATTAGTAGTCACTTGAAAACGGCACAATTTTGAATAGTGTGCTGGACTAAATGCAGTCCTTTTTTTCTGCATTACACCATTCCAAAGCTCCTCTATCAGATGATGTAAAGAATTGTCAAGGTTCGCTTATTAAGTGATTATTCTTACTTCATGAAATGATTTTCCTTCATTTTGCAATATAACAATTACTTCCAAAGGGGACTGTGGCATTGGCAAGTTAAACGCTATTAATTTCAAGTGGTAGAGCTGCGGCGTATCTAGCCGAAGGTCGTGGGTTCGAATCCTACTCATGTCATTGACTTTTTTATCTCAACTAAAACCCTTAATTAATTAAAGGCTATTATCAAACTAAGCAAAACATCAATCTGTGACAAAGCGTTTAATACAAATAATGTAAAATTATAATGGAAATTTGCTTTCTATTATCAGTTAAAAATAGATCTTTAGCCCATAGAAATAAATACAACCATTTAGTGGATAAAACTAGATGTGTAGATTAATGGATGGAAGATAGAAGAATGTAAAATTTAATTAGGGCTGAACCAACTAACAGCCTTGGCAATGTTTGGACTGAGTCGGTCTTCAAAGAAATTTGAAATGTGAAAAACTTAATTGAGACAATTTGTAGACATAGTTAAAATTGTTTTGCCCGTAAAATGACCATAAATAGGTCCAAAGCTTTACTACAGTAACTATTGAATTTGTTTTTTCATCAAGACCATAGTGTGTTCCAGAGTATTCGCAAAACCAGTAGGTTTTCAGATTTTACTGCTGTGTGCCGGCACCTTTTAATGGTCTATGACCAAAAATTTGTCTTTATGTAATAATTAAAATAGAGTAAATAAGTCCAAATACATAGACTTATAAAAAAAGTAAAACTAAGAAGGTAAACTAGTCTTTATTGGGATTATTGGAATTAGGCTTCTCACAGCAAGCTGTCAGAATGATCTGGCTGGAATTGGAACCTGTCTGTTTAAGTCTGGTCATGGTACTACTCCTTAAACACAAAATGTACCACTAATTGAGGGTCAAAAAGTCTTTCAATAGTACAACATATTTGTTTTTATTCCGAGTCATGAAGAGAGAGGAGCAGATTGATTCTAAAATGTATCGGCATCCATAATAAAAAATTGTCTGAATAAGTTCACCACTTATTAGTCCATAATTGATCGCCAAAGAAAAAGACAATCAAAGAAAAAAGCAAGAGTAGCAAAAAGCAATTTACAAGACATTTTATTCAAATATTAATCCATTGTCCGAAGCCACGATAGCTCAAGTGGTAGAGCAGCGGCATATTTAGCCGAAGGTCTTGGGTTCGAATCCTGCTTGTGACACTGACTTTTTTTTTATCTCAATCAAAACCTTACATAAAAAGATTAATTAAGTGAATTTGATTCAAACATGGATTATTAACCTATTGGTAAAAGTAATTTATTTCCAAAATTGTGCAGAAATTCAAACGCGGTCCTTATTATTCAGGCATTACTACTAGCTTTCTATAAGGAGTCAAGAACATGAAAAACCTGATCAGATCGGACGCTAGTTCTTTATTCAATTTTGTTCTTACCCTAATAAACATGATATTGACCCCATTAATAATAAAAAATTGGTTGAAAAAATTCACTACTTATTTGTCCGTAATGGATATAGAAGAAAAAAAACCATCAACCAAACAAGCAAGAGTAAATTTACAAAACATTTATTCAAACATGGATTATCGACCTATACGTAGAAGTCATTTATTTACCTAGTCATGCCATAAGTTCTGTTACAAGAAAAAGGGTCATTAGGGAATAGAGAAACTTGATAATTTGAAAAAGAAATTTATTTAAAAAAATCCAATATTTTTTAAGATTGAAATAAAATAATATTACTTGAAATGACCACCTTTTGCCTTCACACAAGCTTTTAGTCTACGGGGCCAATCATCTATGGCAGTACGCAACATGTCTTGAGGAAATTTCTCAACTGCTTTTAGCAGAGCGGACTTGAGGCTCTCTAAATTGGCGTGTTTCCTGTGGCAAGCCGTAAGCTCAAGATGGGACCACACCTTGTAGTCCAGAGGATTCCAATCTGGGCTTCCCGAGGGCCAATCTGAAGCCTTAATGAATTCCGGAACATTCTCCAGCCACTGCTGAGTTGTTCGGGCCTTGTGGGCAGGAGCTGAGTCCTGTTGGAAGACCCAATGAGTTCCGGAAAAAAGAGTAGTACTTAAGGGCTTTACTACTTTCTCAAGGATGTCTTCTTGGTAATTTTTCGCCCTTGTTTTGACTCCTTGCTCACAAAAATGGAGTTTTGTGGTGCCATCATAGCAAACTCCCCACCACACCATTACGGAAGCAGGATGACGGCCTCTTTCTACCCTTCCGATTTTTTCCTGAGCTTCTAGAGAACTTCTAGCATAAACCTTGTCATTTTGACGGTTAAATTTTTCCTCGATGGTAAAATTTTTTTCATCGGTAAACAAGGTGTTTCGATGAACTCCATCAGCGTACCGGGTCAACAATGCCTTGGCTCTTTCGACTCTAATTTTTTTTAAAGATACTGTAAGCCTTTGTCCTGTCATTCTACGGTAAGCACTCATCGAAAGATCGTCTTTTATGATGCGCGACATTGATCGGGAAGAAATCCCCATTTCTCTGGACAATATTTTTTGTCTTCGTAGCGGATTTCTTTGAATTCGGTTTTCAACAGCTTTGATAGCATTTTTCATCCTCACAGAGCGAGGACGGCCGGACCTTGGTTTGTCTTTAATAGATAGAGTATCTTTGCAGTGATTTATTTCGATTTATTCCTAACAATTTCAGCGTCTTGAAAATTTCTGATTTTGATTTACCTGCCTTGTGCAGTGCGATGATGGCATGACGGTTTTGTTCAAGGGTGCGTTCCATCTTGACGTTATTAATTCTCAATAACAACTGAGTAAAAGAATTTAGCATTATATCAAAGGTAAACAATAGGCAAGAGAGCAAGGCTCGCCAGGCGTTTGTTTGGGATTATTTTCAAGGTGAATGATTGTAACAGAACAGGCAGGACTAGGTACAAAAATTGGGCAAAAATTCAAACGTGGTACAGTAGTAACAGTGGTATTAACAGGCATTACTACTAGCTCACTATAAGGAGTCAAGTACATGAAAAACCCGTTCATTAGTACGGACGCTAGTTCTTTATTCAATTTTGTTGTTACCCTAATAAACATGGTGTACTGGTGGATCTCTGAATTAAAATTAAAAAACAGGACAGTGCATTTGAAACATTAAAAACTAATAATTAATTAAACATAAAAATTGTATTTTTTTTAATACGCCAAGATAAATGTGAATGGAATAGTAAAAAAAAATGGAGATCAGCGCCGCCAGGACATCTTTTTTTATTCTTTTTTTTTTAACCAAGTCTAGTGTGCGGCCTTTTAAACGGAGCTTTAAATGGTTTTTAAAATACATAAAAAAACGTCTTTAGAAATGGATACTCACTCTGCCCTCATTTTGGGTATAGCGATCCCAATAATCGTCGCACATGTCTGTATCAAACTGATCGCAATACGGCATTATCTGTAGGACGGTGGTAAAACGTCGTTAATCTCATCAAATAAGCAAAATTCTTATGTATTTGAACAAAAAATAATAATAGTAATAATAATAAATATACGCTGAAGGTTTACCGGGAGAATTCCTTACAAGGCCTGCGTTCAATAGGATAACCAAATTCAAAATTATAACAATAAAAAAAAAAAAATATTGTGGAAGATATGTATTTGTTGTTTTTTCTTTTGCCGGGCTAATCCAATTTTGAAAACAAGTTCAGCATGCTTTACACGAAGGCGTCACAATCGATACCTTAAATACCTTAAAATTACGCCACAAGGTAAAATGGTTAATAAATGCATTAAATCTATTCTAATTTGCAAAATGACGGAGAATGCGCGTTGTTTATCCGTCAAAAAATTAGGAATGATAGAGAAAAAAAGACCATTTTATTTTTATTAAGAAATAAGCTTGAGCCTGTTTCGCGTTAATATTTCAAAAACGTAAAATTTACGTTATTTTGGTTACGTTTCATAAATTCACTATTCCATAATAATAGCACATAATTAAAACTATATGAAATAACTATATTTTCAATCAGAAATAGTTTCGGACTTATTTAACAAAATAGTTTCTATAATTATATTGTTGCCTGAGGCTTTTTGGCAAATAATTCATAAATTCCTTGTCCCATAATTGCGAAACTTCTTTCTATGGTTTTTGTTTCTTTAAAGTTAAAATAATGTAACGATGTTTGTTCTCCAACTCACAATTCTATTTATTTAGAAAGAAACGTAAAATCCTGATTTTTAGCGAAAAAAAGCCCAGAACACAAATATTGTAAAGTTAATTTTTTAAATGCAACATTCTCTGTAAAGTTGTTTTCTTCGGATTTTAGGCTTTCTTTATGGAATAATAATAATAATGAATAATATTTCATTATGTACCAATGTGTAATTCTATTTATTTCAAAACCTAGACGTTTACTTCTTTCATTTTTAGGCTTTCTTTAGGGTTAAAAAATAACCAAAATAATGTAAAGTTTCTTTCTCAAATGACACATCCTCTGTTAAAGTTTTTTTTTTAGATTTCTAGGCTTTCTTTAGTGTTAATCACGTAACATTTCATTATCCACCAATCTGTACATCTATTTATTTAAAATTAAACGAAAAAACTAAATTTTTTGTTAGGAAAAGCTATGGACGAAAAAAATGTAGTTATTTTCTCAAATGCCACTTCTTCTGTTAAGTTGTTTTCGTAGATTTTTAGGCTTTCTTGAGTGTTAATCACATAACATTTCATTATCCACCAATCTGTAAATCGATTTATTTAAAATTGAACTGAAAAATAATTTTTTTGTTAGGAAAAGCTATGGACCAAAAAATGTAAAGTTTCTTTCTCAAATGCCACTTCCTCTGTAAAGTTGTTTTCTTACATTTTTATGCTTTCTTTAGTGTTAATAAAATAACATTTCTTTATACACCAATCTATAAATCTATTTATTTAAAATTGCACGGAAAAACTAAATTTTTTGTTAGGAAAAGCTATGGACCAAAAAAATGTAAAGTTATTTTCTCAAATGCCACTTCTTCTGTTAAGTTGTTTTTTTAAAATAGATTTTTAGGCTTTCTTTAGTGTTAATCACGTAACATTTCATTATCCACCAATCCGTAAATCTATTTATTTAAAATTGAAAGGAAAAACTAAATTTTTTGTTAGGAAAAGCTTTGAACCAAAATAATGTAAAGTTATTTTCTCAAATGCCACATCCTCTGTAAAGTTTTTTTTATTTAGAATTTTAGGCTTTCTTTACTGTTAATCACGTAACATTTCATTATCCACCAATCTGTAAATCTTTTTATTTAACATTGAAAGGAAAAACTAAATTTTTTGTTAGGAAAAGCTATGGACCAAAATAATGTAAAGTTTCTTTCTCAAATGCCACTTCATCTGTAAAGTTGTTTTCTTAGATTTTTATGCTTTCTTTAGTGTTAATCAAATAACATTTTATTATGCACCAATCTATAAATCTATTTATTTAAAATTGCACGGAAAAACTAAATTTTTTGTTAGGAAAAGCTATGGACCAAAATAATGTAAAGTTACTTTCTCATATGCCACTTCCTCTGTAAAGTTGTTTTCTCCGGTTTTTAGGTTTTCTTTAGGTTTAATCATTTAACATTTGATTATCCCCCAATCTGTAAATCTAATTATTTAAAATTAATCTGAAAAATTAGATTATTAGTGAGATAAACCGTTGAATCAAAACATGACGTAAATGTACTTTCTCAAATGCAACTCAAATCCTCCGTCACGCTAGTTCAAGTGGTTAGACCAGCGGCGTATTGAGCCGAAGGTCGTGGGTTCGAATCCCGCTCGTGACACTAACTTTTTCATTTCAACCAATACCTTACATAAAAAGAGTTGAGGAGTTGAAAGAAGTTATTTGGTCAATCGGACTACGAAATATAATGGATCCTCCGTAAAGTTTTTTTTACTTCGGTTTTAGGCTTTCTTTAGGGTTAATCACATAATATTTCATTGTTCACAAATGAGGAATTCTATTTATTTAAAACGAAAAGTAATTCTAAGTTTTTAGTAAGAAACATTTTTGAACCAAAATAATATAAAACTGCTTTCTCAAATGTAAAATCTGCAACGTTGTTTTCTTCGGTTTTTAGGCTTGTCTCCAACTACGAATTATACGTAGATACCGTCCTTTTACAATTTCAAGGTAAAAGCACGTACAAAGGAACAAGTGAAATGTTAAAACATCCATTGAAAATTTTAAATAGAAAGGTCTGGCTTAAGAAGTTGACCACTGTCCAGCCTTTAAACTGACCTCCTACAACAAAAGTCAGTTTAAGGAGTTGAATATGTAAATTGAGATAACGAAGACCATTCTTCTGTAATAAATATTCTAAAAAAGAAAAAAAACATATATAGAGGTCGCCGACCCGCGTCTGTTTCAGAATAAGGGGCCATAACAAATATTTATTAATTTATTCATTGAGCCTCTCTTCAGGACTGACCTACCTCCATATAAGTAATCTTGATGAAGAACCTACTGGGAGAAAGCTTTGACTTTTTAATTCCAAGGCAATTGGGCTTGAGAAAGGCTACATGTCAATAAGATTTTCCCGGCTCATGAAGAAAAAACTATATAGTGAGAAAGTATGTTGGAAAGAGTTAAAAGACGTCTGGTTTTTATCTATGAAAATGCACGCATTAAATGTATTATTAAATTTTTTTACCGCCTTAGAAGTAAAAGTGGTTTTTCCGCCCTTTACAAAGAATAATATAAACTTAACATAAAGACGATAAACTTAAGACTTTCACTACATAATTTTGACATTTTACATCTCATCAGAGCGTAACTTTCTCATATTTAATTGGCTTTTTTATCCTCTTTCTATGTACCCCTGATTTTAGATTTTGTTTTCATTTTTTTAAATTAACATTTAACTTAAGGTATGCAATAGAAAAATGAAAGCAATATTATTTTTGAAAATGTAGCAATCATTATTATTATATGTTATAAAACTTTACAACCTTGGATAAACGAGATGTAATCTTTAGTTTTGTTAGGAAGTTTGCTTGAGAAAGGCTACATGTCAATAAGATTTTCCCGGCTCATGAAGAAAAAACTATATAGTGAGAAAGTATGTTGGAAAGAGTTAAAAGACGTCTGGTTTTTATCTATGAAAATGCACGCATTAAATGTATTATTAAATTTTTTTACCGCCTTAGAAGTAAAAGTGGTTTTTCCGCCCTTTACAAAGAATAATATAAACTTAACATAAAGACGATAAACTTAAGACTTTCACTACATAATTTTGACATTTTACATCTCATCAGAGCGTAACTTTCTCATATTTAATTGGCTTTTTTATCCTCTTTCTATGTACCCCTGATTTTAGATTTTGTTTTCATTTTTTTAAATTAATATTTAACTTAAGGTATGCAATAGAAAAATGAAAGCAATATTATTTTTGAAAATGTAGCAATCATTATTATTATATGTTATAAAACTTTACAACCTTGGATAAACGAGATGTAATCTTTAGTTTTGTTAGGAAGTTTCCGGAGAGAAAAGCATAAAAATCTAAGAAAGCAACTTTATACAGGATGTTGTATTTGAGAAAGTATTTTTATGATATTTTGTTTCAGGGGTTTTTCTCCCGAAAAATCTAGCATTTCCATTTCATTTTAAATAAATATAATTACATATTGTTGAATAATGAAATATTATGTGATTAACCCAATATAAAACCTAAAAACCGAACTAAACAACTTTACAGAGGATTCAATTAATTAAGGTTTTAAGTTGAGATAAAAAATCAGTGTCACGAGCGGGATTCGAACCCACTTCGCGCTACTCTACCACTTGAGTTATCTTGACTTCGAGTGGAGTGCCCGAGGGGATCGAAGTCAAGATAGCTCAAGTGGTAGAGTAGCGGCGTATCAAGCCGAAGGTCGTGGGTNTGTTATAAAACTTTACAACCTTGGATAAACGAGATGTAATCTTTAGTTTTGTTAGGAAGTTTCCGGAGAGAAAAGCATAAAAATCTAAGAAAGCAACTTTATACAGGATGTTGTATTTGAGAAAGTATTTTTATGATATTTTGGTTCAGCGGTTTTTCTCACGAAAAATCTAGCATTTCCATTTCATTTTAAATAAATATAATTACACATTGTTGAATAATGAAATATTATGTAATTAACCCAATATAAAACCTAAAAACCGAACTAAACAACTTTACAGAGGATTCAAATAATTAAGGTTTTAAGTCGAGATAAAAAAGTCAGTGTCACGAGCGGGATTCGAACCCACGACCTTCGGCTCGATACCCCGCTACTCTACCACTTGAGCTATGTTGACTTCGATCCCCTCGGGCACTCCACTCGAACTGAAGATAGATCAGGTGGTAGAGTAGCGGCGTATCAAGCCGAAGGTCGTGGGTTCGAATCCCGCTCGTGACTGACTTTTTTATCTCAACTTAAAACCTTAATTAATTTAATGTTATTAATTAGTCAAGCGGACCACGAACAATAGTGAATTTACAGAGGATGTTGCATTTGAGAAAGTAGTTTTATATTATTTTGGTCCATAGCTTTTCCTAACAAAAAATTTAGTTTTTCAGTTCAATTTTAAATAAATAGATTTACAGATTGGTGAATAATGAAATGTTATTTGAATAACACTAAAGCATAAAAATGTAAGAAAACAACTTTACAGAGGAAGTGGCATTTGAGAAAGAAACTTTACATTATTTTGGTCCATAGCTTTTCCTAACAAAAAATTTAGTTTTTCCTTTCAATTTTAAATAAATAGATTTACAGATTGGTGAATAATGAAATGTTATTTGTTTAACACTAAAGAAAGCATAAAAATGTAAGAAACCAATTTTACAGAGGAAATGGCATTTGAGAAAGTAACTTTACATTATTTTGGTCCATAGCTTTTCCTAACAAAAAATTTAGTTTTTCCGTGCAATTTTAAATAAATAGATTTTCAGATTGGTGAATAATGAAATGTTATTTGATTAACACTAAAGAAAGCATAAAAATGTAAGAAAACCACTTTACAGAGGATGTGGCATTTGAGAAAATAACTTTATATTATTTTGGTCCATAGCTTTTCCTAACAAAAAATTTAGTTTTTCCGTTTAATTTTAAATAAATAGATTTACAGATTGGTGGATAATGAAATGTGAAAGGTTGAATGTAAAATAGTGTTTCGGTTTACTGGTTGCTGTATAATTTAATAATACATTGAGATGAACCAAAGGAAGCCTAAAAACCGAAGAAAACTTTCCAGAAATCGTAAAGAAATTTTATATAAAACATTAGGGATAAGGCCAATAAAGCCAATTTCCTTCGTCAAACTTTGAGGAAATTTAGCACGGCTTTGGAACTATTATTAAAACTTTATAAGATTAGCCTATATCTACTTGACATGTAATGAACTTTATGGTTTCAAGCATAATTAAAGTTAATAACCGAATTTTCCGAGCTCTCTGTATAGAGATCTTCCATTCTAATTTCGCCCATTGTAAATTTGATTATTAGTTTCATTAAAAAGTTCATACAACGCAGATAATTTATTTGATTGACGTGTAATCAATTTTATAAACGTTGTTAATTTTCAATTCAATAAAAACGAAAATTGCTTTAAACAATTATCAAAGATTGAAAATTTTAGTTTTTAGCCTCAGGGAGAGTAGGTTATAGTTACTGCAAATTAAACAATCGTTTTTAAGAGTTGAAGATGACCTCTCTTTTCAAGCACATCCGGGTCTGACTTATTTTGGTCCAGTTTAATTTAAAATATGATTAGCATATTAAAATACAGAGAGGTGAAAGTGATGCTTCTGATCGTATTCAGTTTTCCTTTTTGGGTTGTCGTCGCGTTCAGCCCTTTATGGTGGAAAAGAATATGGGTCAAAGTTGACCGTAAAAATAGAAGATAATCAGTAGGACTAGTCCTTTTTTTTCGACTAGGACTATTTAAAAAGGAGGACCGAGAGGAGCTCGTATTCATGCTCGGGCTTAAGCGTAGTCAACATGTGGCAGATATTTCTCTTTCTTACAGTCATCCTTTTCATCCTGTACCTTATATTGGATACGAAGAAACCACACAATTATCCTCCAGGTGTGTTGTTTTTGAATTACTATTTATATTCGCAGTTATTCAAATGTCCTTATTTTATATTTAACTAAAGATGGTACAAGTATAAATTGTTTAATATGAGACCTTACAGGGCACAACTCAGGAATGTATAGTCTAAGTAGAGTAGGGCCTTGAACAGATCCTTGAGCTACCTCTCGGCTTTTATTTCTCGTTTTGGCAACCTGACGTTCATCACTTGTACAAAGGATCCTTCACAATTAGAAAACATTTAAGCTACATTTATAATTGCCCTTCAGCGTTGTTACTTGTTGAATTGAAATTATTCGATTTAAACTTTGTTAAGTCTGTTTCTGGTCAATTTCGTCTGTACATTCTGGCTGTTTATGTCTGTCAGGTGCGTTTCGTCTTTTCACATCCCTAAACTTCGCTTTATATAATTGAACTGTCCATGGCATGCGAATTGCTCAGTGCTCAAGGTTTTCTTATTTTCAGGACCAAATTGGCTCCCCGTAATCGGCAGTTACCACGTCTTCTACAAACTGTACAAAGAGCTCGAGTTCACCCACCTGGTATGGGCGAGACTGGCCAAAATGTACGGCCCGATCACGGGCATCAGGCTTGGCCGAGATCGACTTGTCATAGCGACGGACAACAAAACGGTGAGGGAGATTTTAACGAGGGACGAATTCGACGCACGACCCGACGGATTCTTCTTCAGAATGAGATCTTTTGGACAAAGATTTGGTGAGTGTTTCCTACATTTTTTAAATAAATATCTACCCTAGTCGTTTAAACAACCTGTCTTCGAAATTTGAAAACATTTTAACAACAGAAATGGATGATTAAGATTTCCATTTTGAAGTCAGTAGGAACACAAAACAAGGTATCTACCAAATATTGAATGCAATAAAACAGCCCTGTTTCTCCAAATGAATATATATTCAACAATGAAATAAAATTTAAATTNTATATATATATATATATATATACCCTTTCTCTCACCCGCTCTCTATCTCTTTCTCACTCTCCCTCTTTTCACTCTGTTCCTCAAGTTAGGAAGAGCAATTTAACTCTCTCTTTCTTTCCTTCAAATCTCTCTCTCTCTCTCCCTCTTCACTACATTCCTCAAGTTAGGAAAAGCAGTTTAATTTTCTTCCCCTTCAAATTCCTCTCACTCACCCTCTCTCGCTCACTCTCTCCCTCTTCGTCTACTATATGACTAATCTAATTTAGGTCGATGGAGTATTCAATATTCCATAATCGGCCCTCTCGAATAAACGGTAAATGCAATTTGTCTCATTTATGTATATTTATTATGTTTCAATACTAGTAACATAATGATGTATTGAACAATGTGAGATGTTGACGTTAAAACAGCTGCCGACTTCAGGTGATACTTCAAAAATTCGAGATCAAAAATGGTATAGACTGTGACGAATTCCGAGCCGCAGTTTTTGCTGAAGCAGCGCAATCCGATGGCGAACCCTTTACACTCTAAAGGCCCTCCGTAACTTGTACAAAGACGTTTGTTAGTTTTCGACATGTTCTTCGAGCAGAGGTGCGGATCTTCTGCTCGGAAAGAGCAGAATGCGCGGCCGGGGCAGATGTAATCGTGGCATGCATTTGAGTTGAGCAGGTCGAGAAAAGTTTCACGAAACGTCTTGAACTCGTCGTCGTAAGTCCATTCCCTACAGTTATAATAGCGCGGGTTCTTCAGGATCTTCGCAATTATCCCATTGTTCGGTATCCAAGCTGCACCTTTCGAAAATTTAACCGCGGTGCGCATTACGATGAGATCGTTCTTCCAAAACATCCCCTGAGTTAAACCGGCCTTGAAGTGTTTCTGCCAACTTTCGACGCCGCCGGTCGAAGAGTTGACACCTTCCATCTCCACCAGTACTTCCCAGGGCTTGTAGATTTCAAAGCAGCTTGCACAGGAAATGACGACGTTTGTGGATATTAAAACACCCGTGCAGATGTGCTCGTCGGTCTCCTTGTTTCGGATGTTGACGATGTCGGGAAGGACGGAACTCGGACGTCCTCCTTCAGACCCGCCAAGTAAAGAAATAAAATATAAAAATACAAAAATAATCATCGCTGTTTACGATTATTTTAATACTACTAATAATAGAACATGTGTTCCTAGCGTAAGTTGTATTGCAACTGACACATACCAAGAAAAACAAAAGCGAATGAACCATCTACTTAATCAATAAACTATATCTTTGGCAACTTTTTTGAACAAGTGGTAAAATTACATATATAAACATACACAAACAAACACGCGGTGGAAAAAACACCCGCAAAATATAAACTTATAACACATTTACAGATCTTGAAACGTCTTTTTACTTGAGTTTTGACCTTAAAATGTCATCACCAGTCCTCTGCGAGTTTTCCTTCTGCTTTATTATGTATACTAGTATACTACGTAGATATACTAAAATTCAAGCCTCTCGTTTGTACCTCATGTTATCAACGACAGAATAGACAAGGCAAAGCATACAATGCATACACGTAAATCACCGCAAACAGAAATTTGATCACATTCACTCCTCCATAGTAGTCGACATTCCTCGGGGCGGAATTAAACAACCGCTTTTTTCACGCTAATAAATAACATTTATTCTAATAATAATAATCACACACACACGATATATACATAGAAATTTGGCCACTTTCACACCCCCAAGTACTCGATATTCGTCAGTGCGGTGTTAAGCAACCTCTTCTTTTCACGCTAATAAATTATATTCATTCCAATAAATTAACATGAACACAACACACGATATAAACATAGAAATTTGGTCATTTTCACACCCCCAGAGTACTCGATATTCCTTAGGGTGGGGTTAAACAACCTCTTCTTTTCACGCTAATAAATTACATTTATTCCAATAGATTACCATGAACACAACACGTGATATAAACATAGAAATNTTGTTACATTTATTTAATTTTTTTACTTTACCAGAAAAAAGGAGATTGTTACATTTATTTAATTTTTTTTACTTTGCCAGAAAAAAATACTCTTAAACCTTAATTAAATTAATTTGTGAAGAATTTTTTTTTTAATTTTTACATTGTGTTTGAATGTTTTAACAATATTGGTTTTGTTTATTTTCCTTCCAACCTACTAAAACTAATTTATAACGAATGGTGCATCGAAAAGTGACTCGCCTAATTTTTGGTACGAGACTATCAAAATAAAATGTGCCGAGTCATAATTAGATGCACCAATGTTGATTTTCCTACGGTGCACCGAAAATTGACTTACTTCTTTTTTTAATGTTAAAATCAAAAGAAATAGGCCTTGAGTCAGATTTAAACGCACCCATGTTGATTTTCCAATGGTGCATCAAAAAATGACTCACCCTGTGTATATATATAGGTTCCCATTATTAAGAGTAGAATAGAATAATGGTCAACCACCTTTTCAATAGTAGAAGGCTTGACATATTATTTTGGCAATAGCAGAACTGTGCTTGTCTTGGATAAAATTTTGTATTATATATATTTTTATATTGAATCCAATAAATTAACACAAACACAGCACACGATATAAACTCCCAAGACAAGAACAGTTCTGATATTTCCAAAATATTATGTCAAGCCTTCTACTATTGAAAAGGTGGTTGACCATTATTCTACTCTATTCTTTATAATGGGCACCTATGTGGTAGCTTACTGGCCAGAGGGTGCCCAGGAGTTATTCTTGTATAACCTATGTGTAGTCGTGTCAGTATGGCCTTTTCCTCTTTTGACCGTTCTCTGTGGTCCAGGGACTGATGTCCTTCTTCACCTACTACTGTAATGTATGTTTTTACAATCCCAGGGGTTTTCCATTGTAATTTTACTAAGACTACTTTTTATTAACCAAAAAGCATCGTGGGGTCTTGCGGAGGCTTTATTTGGCTGCCCTGTATGCTTCTTTGTTCCTGGCTATTGAACGTTGAAGAATTATACTTTTTGTAATGAAAACAACTGAAAACATATTTCAAAATTCAAAAAAGTCCTTGTACCTCGTTATGATTTATTATTTAAGTTGGAAAATTTAGTATGAACACCTTTCAAATGTTTCATTTATGGTTCCGATTTTTCAAGTTTCCAATGCAAAAATACTTATTTGATTGTTTTTAAAATGTCGAAATCAAAACAGTACAGTTTGTAAATTTGTTGTTTTCCCCAGAATACAATTATACAAACTATCTATTAATTCTTGAGATTGGTGTAAATAAAATTACATACCTGTTTATTTGGTTTTTACAGCGGAAGTACTAACACTTAAGAATTAGACCTGTTTACAATGGGATTGAATTTTCCAACACAATTATTATTATTTTGCTAAACTTTGTACATAACATACTGTCTTAGGATTAAGGAGAAAAACAAAAGAGGCCTTTGTTTTATGATTAATTTGACACACATACAAACATACCAAAATCCTGCTCTTGTACTGAGATGTTAAAATTAATGAAAATCTATTAATAAAAATCAATTTTCGACATCGGTTCCTCGTTGAAAAGTCATCAATTTCACAATTTGGAGGACTGAACAGGCTGAATTAAAAAAATATAATGAAATGTTGTGAAAGAATATTTGATTCTTAACATACTACTTAAACTAATAAAAAGTCTACTTGACAACAGATCAAAACTTTCACTGTAAAACAAACACATCTGCACATCATTATTACAACCTAGGACTTACTGAATCGAACTGTGGGGCTCAAACAAATCCAACGAATCCATTCTCTCCTATTTCTCGAGTCATTGCCCAATTTACCTAATTTGTATCCAACCTTTCTATCCCTGAAATACCATTTGTTCTCGAAACTGCAAATAGCTGAAAGACACCTCATTAAAATGCTGGTTCCTCATACCAGCCCCGTACACAACACCTTTCATCCTTTTCAAACAACCCTCTAAAATGCTTAAAGCACCAATTTCCAGTCTTATAAAGTTATAAAACAAAATTCATAAAGACAGCAAAGTTGTAACAATAATTAAAAAAAAAAGTTAAAGAAAACAAATTAATATGATAAAAAATATTGAAATAAAAGTGAGATATCCGAAGAGACTCTTGGCTTTGATTTTAATTGAAGGCCAGGGATGGGGTGTGTGATTGACTATTCCAAGGATGTCTTATATCACCCACACTATTTATAAAATGTACACTTTTGTCACTATGAAGTAACAAAACAAGAAATATGTTTCAATGGACAGTAAAACTTTTTATCAACTATTTACTGATTAATATGAAGCGTTTCAAGAAAAACAATTTAATTACAAAATTTAGATAGATAACATAAGGACTAAGAAGACCTGCATAGAGATATGAATGGTAAAGAGTGCAATAAAATTAAATCCACTTCTGGGAAAAAATAATAAATAAAACAATTGGAAAGAAAATAGAGATGAAAAAAGACCTTCTGCTGTAGATAAGAATACACCAGGGGTACTAAGGTTGGTAATATAAAGGAAGGAAAAGGAAACATAACAGTGGTTTTTGAGGGCCATAATCCATAGACAAAACCCAGAATAAAGTGATAGAATGTCAAGAGGTCATTTGGTTTAAAGGAGGCAATGACGCTTATACCAAGCCAGTGCCGACCATCAAAGGGCTCGACGGTGCAAAATTTGCCCCAGACCTTTGGTTTAGGAGGTGCTGGAATGTCAGAAGAGATGTAAACCAGCCTCATACTGTTTAAAGTTAAATACAAAATTTTTGGTATTTTTTTTTTAAAGATAGGCTCATACAAGAAAAGTGGATAGATAGTTATTTTTAAAATTTGAAACCCTCAACTGGTATGAAAGGACACTGGAACAAGACAAAGGATCGTGTGAAAGACATGAAAACAATTCCGATCAAAAAACTCTTCAGTATTAATGTATACCTTAAATTTAAAAAAATGTTTATAATTTTTTTAACTAAACATCATGCTTATTATATTTCTTGTTGAAGTCTGTCGGGAGTACCTGAATCTGTAGTTAGGTTTTTCCGATTATCTGGTGTACCCCTCACATCTTTCATCAGTCTAGGATGATTCAAATGAATAAAAAGCCTATTGTTAAAAATTTGTTCTCTTATGTTTCAGGAATAGTTTTTGTGGATGGACCTTTTTTCAATGAACAGAAAAAGTTCTGTATGAAACACTTAAAATCGTTTGGATTAAACCGGAGCATTATGGAAGACAGAATAACAGTTGAAACAACTGAATTAATCGCCGCTATAAAAAGCAGTAGCAATGTATGTTTCATTTATTGCACACTTTAATATATAGAAATATAAATACTATAATTACATTTATTTTTCAGCGGCCGATCACAGTTCCAAATATACTTGGAGTAAGCGTTGTTAACAGTTTGTGGTCGATGGTCGCTGGAGAGAGGTTCAAAGTAGGAGATTCGAGGCCACTCGAGCTTTTAAATTTTATAAGTTTGGGATTTAGATTGCAAGACATGTCCGGAGGCTTGCTGAATCAAATGCCCTTCCTGAGGTTCATCGCACCCGAACTTAGTTCTTTCAACAAAGTCCGTTTGGTCTTAAATACCCTTACTAAGTTTTTACAGGTACTTTACTTTTTCATGATTATACGATGAAAAATAATTTTTTTCTTCTTTTAATTCAGAATTTGATAAATGAACACAGAAAAACAGTATCTTCATATGAAAATCGTGACTTGATTGATGCTTACCTAAATGAAATTGACAAGAATAGAGATGGTTTCACCGAACAACAATTGGTCGTTCTTCTTTTAGATTTGTTCTTGGCTGGTGCGGAGACGACACAAAGCACTCTCGGCTATGCAATTTTAATGCTTTTACACTTCCCACAGATACAAAAAATTCTACAAGATGAAATAGATACGGTTTGTGGGTCGAATGTTCCCGAGGTCCAGCACAGATCTAAGTATGTACCTGAAACACGCTTATTGTTAATGATTGCATAAATGTTGTGAATTTTAGACTGACTTACTTTGAAGCGTTCTTTATGGAACTGCAGAGATATACGAATGTAACACCTACAACAGTTTCTCACAGGGCGACAAAGGATACTGATGTATTAGGATATTCAATCCCTCAGGTATTATTAAAATAAATAAATTAATAAGTAGATCTTTATAATATTTTATTTCACAGGATACAGTAATTTTGGCTAATCTATATAGCTTGCATATGGACAAAGAGCATTGGGGAGATCCTGAAATATTCAGGCCAGAAAGATTTCTCGACGAAAAGAAGTGTATCATTAACGACGAGTGGTTTCTCCCATTTGGAATAGGTAAATTTTAAAAATTGTAAATCAATTTAAGGTTATATAATAGATGTTTGACTTTAAGGAAAACGAAGGTGCCTTGGGGAGATTTATGCAAAAATGAGCCTGTTCCTCTTTCTGTCGTCAATTCTGTACCATTTCACCGTGACTCCTGTCCCGGGCGAGCCAGTGCCGACCATCAAAGGGCTCGATGGTGCAACAATCTGTCCCAGACCTTTTCAATGCATGTTTGTGTCTAGACGTTGAAACTATTTTTTTATTTTTATAAATATTGTGATACAATTGTGTTTATATTGATTTATATATTTGTTGTAATGTTAATACAATAAAGTGTTTTAATTTTTTTTTGTTTTGTTGTATATATTGTTATATAAATATAAATCCTATTCATTTCTAGGCAAGGCAAGGACTTCTTTAATTATAATTTGATAAATGAAATAAATTCAAACTATAATTTAATGATTAAAAATAAATAATTGAATATAAAAGGGATTTAATTTTCTTATACTAAATTTATTATTTTTATTTGTGTTCATCTTTTGATGATTTTCATTTCATAAGGAAGGGGAGATAGCGTAAGACCTGGGATGTAATCGAGTGTCGGTGGATTGGATTTGTCAACACACTCGATTTTGTATTGCTTGAGAAAATTTGTGAAAAACATAAAGATAAAACTCTTTGCCAAAGGCTCACCAGGGCATCTTCTTTTGCCTGAAAGAAAATTGCAATTTGTTAATAATTAACATAACACACAATACAGGCAATTTACTGGCCACCTTTTCCAAAAGCGTACGTGAACTTGTCATGGATCACTTGATTATCATCATTCAAAAATCTCTCCGGGGTGAAATTATTCGGGTCTTTCCAATTTTTTGGGTCTTTCAACATCGGAACCAAATTAAGTAATATAGTAGTGTCCTATAAAAGTTGATTTTGTTTTGTTTAAAATTGTACCTTTTTCTTCAAATCTTTACCTTTGGAATGCTGTATCCACCAAGAGTTGTTGTGGACAATACACGTCTTGGGCCAATAATAGGTATGATGTGAGAGAACCTTTGAGATTCCAAAAGAACCGCTTCAACATATGGTAATCTACCATAAAACAAAAACACATTAATATTTTTGTATTATTATTTCACTTGTTTTCTTCTTACTAGTGGAGTATCCAGCTCTGGGTGATTAAATAATCTGTCTGCTATACTTCTTTTTTATTAATTTCACGTTTCAAAAATTCTTCCTTCATCCTCAGATTTGTGTAAAGCTAGCAAATGCACTTTAACTTTTGTTTGCATTTCCTCTTATTCTTCTTTTGCTTCCCCATTAGTAACTTTATTATTTTTACGCTTGCTGTCTTAAAAATACGTACACATGTTGCATACTTATGGCATATCCTTGGGCATCAAGGCCCGACAATGGAAGAGACTCTCGTTCTTTTCTGTACCAGGGTTGGAGATTTTTTAGATCCTTGATCAACTTGTGCTAAACTTTCTAATATAGAAAATCTCTTTGGTTTCTTTTGTAAATGACAGTGAGCTTTTTTATTTTTAATTACATTTTGGAGTTTTTTATTTATTTTTTAAATAAAATGTTTTGTATAAGCCAAAGTGTATTGGAAAGGTCCATTATAATTTGTTTCCACTTTCCATTTTTTCTTTGATCAATTTGAGGCTTTTCCTATTCGGTCCAAGCTTTCTGTTGAGCCATACCCCTGGTTCAGTTAGTTTTTTTATGAAATCTGAGGCAGTAGTTACAAGTAGAAAGATGCTTGTTTTAACACCGAGAACACTGCTGGATACACCACATGTAAGAAGAAAACCAATTAAATACAAGCACCAGCAACCTAATATTATCATTTTGGACCTTGGTAGCTGACACATTTGGCTCACATTTGCCACACTAGTGGTTCTATAAAAGTGTCTCAAGGAAAATGATATTTAGCCATGCGAAACATACCCACACTTAAAAAACCACACCTTATGAAAATTCTGTAAAAGCTACATTTAATAATTTAAACTACATTTAATTTTTTAATAATAATCTTTATGTAAGGTATTGATACCCAGAAACAATCTTCACAACTTCCTATAAAGTCTCAATGGACTATAAAGGAGAGGAAGAACACAGGAGAGCATCAGACACAATGATATGGTACAAACAAGATGGCTCTAAAACAAAACAAGGAACTGGATCAGGCGTTTTCTGTACAAGCCCAAAACATGAGCAATCAAACTATTAGGGAAGTATACTTCAGTCTTTCAAGCGGAAATACATGCCATCAATGCTTGTGCCCGGGAAAATCTTAAGAGAGGTTACTGACAAAAAATCCTCATAAGATCAGATAGCCAAGCAGCCATTAAAGCATTAGCATGTAAAAGAATCACATCAAAATTAGTCAGTGAATGCATGCAAAATCTCCAAAACCTGGGGAAACACAACAACCTGATGATATCTTGGGTGCCAGGGCACAGGGTAATTTTGGGTAACGAGAAAGCAGACGGACTGGCCAGAGGAGGATCTGCAAGACCATACATAGGCCCCAAATCTATTCTTGGGATAACAAAAACAAATATAGAATCCTCCATCGTAGAATGGATCCAAGAAAAACAAAAGGAGAAGTAGATAAACTCTAGCAGTGCTAGACATAGTAAACTTATGATGAAACAACACTCACCGAGACTGGAAAAAACACTGCTGTAATTGGAGAGGGCCAAACTCAGAGGAGTCGTAGGACTACTAACCGGTCACTGGCATCTGAGAAAACATCTACACAACACGGGTATATACAGCGATGTATATGATCCCATCTGCAGATTATGTAATGAGGAGGAAGAAACAGCTACTCATATCATCTTCGAATACAAAGCAACAGCTCAATGGAGGTTTAACCTAATGTACGGAAAAAACTTAGGGAATCAAATTGCAACAGCGACAGTCAATGACCTGATACTTCTAAGGAGAAGGATTGAGTCTATTGACTGAACTAAGGAATTAGGAAGGTACAATAAGCCAGAAGGCTGCAGTGCCTGGGGAGTACAAACCCCGTTTCCTAGTATCCTTTTCTATCATACCATACCATTAGTTGAGATAAAAAAGGCGTCACGAGCGGGAATCGAACCCACGACCTTTGGCTAACTACGCCGCTGCTCTACAACTTGAACTATCATGACTTTGATCCACTCAGACACCAACTTCCCATCTCAACCTACAACCTCTTGAATTTTCTCTTCCCCCTCTTTTTTTGCCATTTGCACTTTATTTTTGGAAAATACAAAATTGAAGTACATAAATTAAGAAAGGTGGATTTTAGCATGATGTCAAACCAGCGCAAAAAAAATTTACAATTCATATATTAAATGAAGCTGATAATTGGGATGTTGGCTAAGTGGTTAAGGCATCCGACACATTTTCCACACTAGCAGTTCTGGGTTCGAATCCCAGCAGAGCCCATGGCTTTTTAATTGATAATAGTAGAAAAATGTATTGTAAACTGGTTTGACCCTTGGTTGGCAAAACCCAATGGATAGTTGGAAGTTAATCCCTCCTGTATGACAAGAATTACTTTACTTTATTACAAAGATATTGTAAATTTATTAATGATAATCGGTAATTTAGTTATTACTTTGATTTATCGCTGAATAAAACAGGATTCCTTTTTTCTAATACGAGGTCAATCTCATCGTGAACTTTCTGCTGTATGTGAGGAAATACAATCATCTGCAATAGTGCAAAATCCAGTGTCGAGCTCGTCGTTTGAGAACCGGCAATGAAAAAATCCAAACATACCATTATTAGTTGGTCGTCTGAAAAAAGAAACTTACCAATTTTAGGATATCTGGTTAAAACAAGGTGAAAATCGAGTAGCTCACCTGTGAATGATGTGTCGGTGTTCTCATTATTGTACATTTCATGAAGAAAAGCGTCAATAAAGTCACGAGTGACTTCTTTATCGTAAGTCCTTTTATGCTTATCGATTATATCCTAATAATACACAAACAATGTTTTTATGGGAATATTCTGTTCACTGCATAGTAGAACAAAAGAACTTTTAAGAAAATTATTTTTTAAACTTTAAAAGCCTCAAGTTATTCAAGCTTGATGGATAAATAGAGATTAGGAGGAGGGAATATATTTTTTCTTTCTCAAATTTACTTGCAATAGTACTTTATGCCAATTATTACTTTCTACAATAAATATAAACCACTCAGGGAAAAACAGTACTTTTTATACAAGAAATATTATAATATTTATTCAATAAATAATCTAATTAGGAGTAGC
This sequence comes from Cimex lectularius, assembly GCF_000648675.2. Classification (NCBI taxonomy): domain Eukaryota; kingdom Metazoa; phylum Arthropoda; class Insecta; order Hemiptera; family Cimicidae; genus Cimex; species Cimex lectularius. The sequence continues at coordinate 268,022 of NW_019392939.1, read as the reverse complement.
GTTCTAGCCACTTGAAGAAATTGGTTTCTACTATTTGTACAAGTTAGAATAGGTACAAGGCGCTTAAAATATAAAATCTACTTACTAAAATCATTGTTTTGAACTGTTTATTGAGCTTTTTTATCAAGTTGTATCCAGACCATTCAGGTGCGATGTATCGGATCCATGGGAACTGACAAAGCACCCCGCCAGCCATGTCGAAAGCTTTTGCCCTTTGACCCATGAACGAAATGAGAGATTCCAAAGTGTCTTCGTTTAAAAATCTTGAACCGGTCACCATCGCCCAAAGTACGTTCAGCACACATTTCGATATACAATTTTTCAAGTTTACATTCAAACCATTTTTTAAAAAGCTAAAAAGTATCTTGAACAATATATAATTAATTAATTATTTCTTTTTGAAAGCACAATGATGGATAGAAACCTGCATTTCTTCATTAATGAGAAATTCCATTTGTGATTTGCCAAGACCTAAATTGTGCATGTGTCTCACAGCAAAAGCTCTTTGCTCACACCATAATGCTCCGTCAGTCATTGTTATCCCTTAAATAACCAAATTTTTAATTTTTTTAAATTTTGTAAAACATTTCTCACCTTTTCTCGTTCCCATAGACCTAAGACGAATAAAAAACGTATCAGGACGAGCTTGAAACTGTTCCCTTGAGAAGACTTCTTCTATCAGGCTCTCGCTCTGTACGACCACTACGTAATCCTTCCCAAGTTTAAGTCCAAGAATATCTGTGTTGTACATTTCGCACATTTTATGAAATGCGTTATGCAAGCCGCCATAAGTGTGGCTGTATTTTTTGACCAAGGCGCCATTTCCTAATATTGGCAATTTAATCGGGCCTACAACATTCCAATCTATACTAAATAATGTTTACAGATAAATTCTTTATTTATTTAAGAGATTTTGTCATTGAGAATTAAAGAAAAATCTTGTATCACAGGTACACAAGAGAAAGAACAATTTCTACCAATAACAATAAAAAAAAAAAAAGACGTTAAATAACAAAATATTAACTTTTTTAATTAAATAACTAACTTTTACTTAACTTAAAGGTAACATACCAGGAGGAAATTTCTTCTTCTTGGAACCGATTCCCTGCCAAATCAAAATAATGGCAAAACTGATCAACATAACACATAGAATTACCGGAATCATTGTCAAACAATGCTATTAAATTTAAATTAAACAGCCTTGAAGGAGATGGATTAAAAGGCTGAGACAGTTATGTAATAAAACAACTTTATAAATGAAAGGCTCAATTATAACTCTTGATTGGTAAAACCGATTATAATAAGGGGCTTTGATAAGTTGGTTATCTCAAATAAGATAACAAATGACATTTTAGGGTTTAATTAATATAAAACCTAGACAACTTCAAATATAATGTTGAAATTTTATTATGGTAATGATCAAACATGCTTAGATAATACAATTAACAAAAGACTTGTAAAAATAAATGTTTACTTTTAAAAATGTATTTATATATCTACAACATGTTATATAATTACTGTAACATATATACAATAAAAAATTTACAAATATTATGATTTTCTTAAAAAATATTTAAAATATCACAACGTTTCTAGATTGACCTCTTTTTTGGGTTTCTTTTTGTAATTATGCTTTTTAATGGAGTCCATCTTTCTCTTTTTGGCCTCTTTCTTCTTCAGCTGTTTGCGTATTTTTCTTTTAGCCGCTTTTTCGGGGTTTGTGACCATCTGAAACATACAATAATAAATTGAAAACCGATGAATATAATCTCTAATATATGTCGCGCTTACCAGTTGAGATCTTTCTTTCTTCTTCACTGCCCTCTTCGCCTCGATTCTGGTCGTTAATGTCGCCACGATGCTATTGTATTTGTCGGATCCAATCTTGCTCTTGACACAGTTCGCCGCTTCTTTGGAGATCCTTTTCAAAGAGGGGTTATCGTCGATGCTCATCTCCCTGAGCATCGGGTACAAGACGAGCCGAGCTACTGGTTCGAGTTCTTCTTTACTCAATTTAACCGCTAGAGCTGATAACCAATTAAATGCCATAGTTCGCTGAAATAAAAGAACAATCTACTTAACATTAATTATAATAAAAATGGAATAAGTGCATCTTTTTGTTGAGAGATGATACAACAGTCATAAGTGCTTGCTTTTGTACTGTTTAACGTTGTGCACCTAAGTAGCAAAAATGGGTTTCAATGTTAAATTAATAAAGCTTTTTAATAATTTCAAATTTTTACCACATGGACCCTATAATCCTCCAAGAAATGGCCCAACTTAAGGGAAAAGCATTTTATTACATTAAAAAAAAAAAGTACAAGGATTTAAAAAAAATTAAAAACCAAGGAGTGGCTCAAGGAAACTGAGCAGCTGCCCTCCATATGTTAATCATTAACTATGATGTCCTATATTTCCAAAATAAAACATTGTTCAGATACAAGATTTTAAAAGTAAGAAACGTACAGCATTGTATTATATTGTCGAAATCTCTTAGACTTGAAATATTAATCAAAACATCTTCCATTGTCCTGCACCCAATCTCACCTGTATTTCCAACTACATCTTCACACAGTAGCGAGAATACTCAAAATTTCAGAAAGCACTTTGTTATATGTGTCTTTTCCTTGCTTTATGAACTTGACATTTCAGTACCTCCTCTTCAAAAGATAAATGTCTCCCCTGGCAACTACCTAAACCTAGAATTTCTCTTTGGCTAAGTTTCTAAAAGAAAGCACCCCGGCCTGAGATACACAAACAGAAATTCCTTAAACTGTGCTTGTCCACCATAAAGGTGATCTTCGTTTATATCGACGTCTCCAAGAATTCAATCGGTGTGGGAGCTGCCTTTTTAAGCGATTCCAGAAGTTATAAGTTTGCTCTTCCTGCATCCTCTTCACCGCAGAGCCCTTCACACAATGACTGGTTGTGTGTAAGGATTCTCTAGTTGTGCTGCTGGCTATACAGAATCAATCCCCTCAATCTCTTAATTCAGGAAATACTCTTAACCCTGAGGGATTGTCCGAAAAATGCCATTGTGAATTCTGGGTCATTGTGACAATCGTGGCAATGCTCTTGCTGACGCGGCGGTCACAGAAGGGATCTGGATAAATCAAGTATCCGGAGAATACTTTCTTACTCATATCAAGAGAACTATTTGATAAAAGTAGCAAAATGAATGGCTTAAAGTGCCCCTTAACAAGCTTAGAGAAAGTAAGATGTAACATAATGGTCCACTGCCACTTGAACCTCCCGTACAGAAAAACAGTCCTCGCTTGCCTCAGAATAGGTCATTGCAGACTCATACATGGTTTTCCTATGGCAAGAGAACCTCCATCAATATGTCAAGAACCGTTAGCAGTGAAACTTTAACTCTTATTATCTTCTGCAAAGATCTTTCTTATTGAAATTATTTCATTCTTCAAATTATTATATTAAAAAATATTGTAATTTATTTAGTATAAATTTATTGTGTGTGGTGATTAGTGACCATTAATCGATATTTATTTAGAAATCGTGCGATGCGGTCTGGTGTGATGTAGGTTTCAGAAAAACATTTTCTTTATCGTGCCAATGTTTCGATCTTTATTGAGATCATCTTCAGGGCTCAAAGTGTTTGTTTTCTGTGTAATTGTACGGGCACAATAAAACGAACACTGAGCCCTGAAGACGATCTCAATAAAGATCAAAACATTGACACGATAAAGAAAATGTTTTTCTGAAAGCTACATCACACCAGACCGCATCTCACAATTTCTGAATAATTATCGACTGACGGTCACTAATCGCCACACATTTTTCTGAAAGCTACATCACACCAGACCGCATCTCACAATTTCTGAATAATTATAAATTTACTGTTGTAAAATGGTTCTATGCCATAAATATTTATTATTATTGTTCTTTTTCTTCATAAGGTCTCTTCCTCCTACATATGTTTCACTTTTTGTGGAAGAATTGTTCAAGCATTTGACTGGGTCCTTTTGTATTTTATTTACCTGGAAACTACTTTGTCTCCATTTATTCATTTCTTCTTCCAAAGCTCCTCTTTTCACAGAGGAACCAAATATTCTTTCCCCTCTGCTCTAACATGGTTGACTGATTTTTAGATATTAGGATTCTCACCCTCGACCCTATTTAATTGGTCTGGAATTGACCACAAGTTATTCTAGCTCTCAACTGTATTCTGTGCCACTAAGCTTCAGTTGATTTATGTAAAATTAAAAGAGCTTGGATTTTTTTAAATTTTAAACATCTATGTATTTATTTATGTGACACATTGAAAACTATAAAATATTATATATTACGTACAGCACAAAATTTATCTTCATTTTTTTAAATTTGTATTTTAAACCCTTCTGAACGGGGAACTGTCAATTACAGACAAAAACACTTTTTCCTTGGGTATTTGGATGTATTATTTGTATTTTCTGTTTCCCTTTGTGCACAATTTCAGTTTACTTGTAACTTTATTTCAATAATAAGAAGATATAGACTCCCAAGGCGACCTTTAGCTCTGGACTTGTCTTTTTATGTTTTTGACTTATTTTATTTATTTTGTGTAAAAAGAATATATTATTATTAATATACTTACCACTATTGTTGATGTTGGATGTTGAGAAATTTCAATGTTCATGGATCTTCTGACTCGCCATATTAACCAACTTAATGATAGGTTTTCTTCATTACGACTTTCATCGCTCTTTTTAATTTCTTTAACAACACAGGCTAAATACACTAATAGTTTCATACACTGAAAAATAAACAAAAAATAAAAATATAAAATTGTGTCAAAGAAACAAAAACTTAAGACGATGACAAAAAGACAAACCTGAAGCAAATATTTTTCGTTTGAAGCTTCATTAGGAACGATTTGAGCTATTAGGTCTAAAATCAAACTTTTCACTTTGGATTTTGTGTTGCTAAGTAGAAATCCTTCTTTTTCCATTGAAGGATCATTTGCAGCGTTTGCAACCGTAGATGGTGGTACCATTCGGACAATTATATTCAAGAGCTGCACGGCCAACTCTCTAACCCATTCATGTGGATACGCTAGCAACCCAACTGTGTTTTCTGAAACAAAATTGTATATATTAACAGAAACATAGGAAATGTTATTTTAATTGACAAACCTGCAATAATTTCAAGATGACTGGTGTATTTAGGGTCTTTAAGGAACTTTGAGCAAGTCGTGCTGATTTTGACTAGCATGGATAAGACTTGAAACAAAAGGTGATCTTTCATCCTTTCGTCTTCGCTAAGATCAGTCTCATTTTCTTCTTTCTTGAGAAGTACAAACTTTCCAGGCTTAGTTACCTCGAAGCCCTGCAGAAATTGGCTGCTGACCAACGGAAGAAAATCATCCAGCCGCTTGTGAAATTGGTCATTTTCACATTTTACAAAAACGCCAATGAGTTGAGCTGCCAATCGTCTGAGGGTGATCTTCTTGTTGACAAACCAGAGTTTAGTAACATCAAAAAGTTTTTCCTTGGTATTGTTATCGACTTTGCTCAAAAGGAGTTCAAGAGTGGAAGCTGCTTTTTCTCTGCAGGCTGGGACAGGGTCATTTACCAGCATGGTGGACATATTTATAAAAATAACTCCGCTATTTTCCTTAATAAATTCCTAAAACAAGAAATAAATATATAAAAAAAAGTGCATACAAATAAAGGTCATAAGTTAAGAGCATATGACATACTATAGGATAATGATTAATAATACTCGTAATCATGTCTACAGCACTTTTTCTTCCAGATTCAAATGCATAGGACAATTGGGAAAAATAAAATGATAAGATATCTATAACTTCATCCTTTATGGTAGTCCTGTATTCTTTAAGGTAATAAAGCATCACCTAGAAATTAAAAAAAAAAAATATATATTTTAAGGAACTTCGGATAGAAAAACTAACGTTGTGTTCCAAATTTTCTTACCGATAAAGCCTGATGGCGTACTGAGTCTATACCCGAAGTTATGCTCAAAATTGCCACTTTTTTAAGAACGTCTTTCAGCTCGGGCGATTCCAACTTTCTTGACAGTATAGCATGAATCAGTGAAAACGCTGTCGCCTGCCTGTTATGGTCGTCGAGGTCTTGCTCGCAATATAGCAACAACGCTCTTTTGTGATCGTTCTGAAGATGATGATACTTGACATCCCTTACTATCACAGCGACAGCCTGATACAAAAAGATAAAAATTGAACATCATTTAAAAAAGCTACATGCTGAACTGAACTTACCTTAAATGTCGCCATGACGAGATCAAAATTATCTCCCTTCGATAAACCAGCTGAAGCATATTTGTGCAATATTTCGAACAAATTTTCAGTAACAGTTGATATGTTTTTTTCAAGGGATGGCAATTCCATTTTTAAACACCATATCATACATTTTACCGCCAATGTGGTTATCTGAAAAACAAATTTGTTTATAAATCTAGTAATTTATTATTAATTATTAATAACCTAAGAAAACCCATTAAAACAAAATTAAAGATATAAGGGGATCGTCGTTGGTGATCGTGAGTACCAGGGAAACTATCAAATTGTCCAAACTCGGTAATGATTTTAAACATTTTCACATTGTTTGAAATTTTTTTTGGTAATTTGAATATATCGGGTTATAAATAAGACTGTGGCATTTTTTGATGGTAAATTCTATGAAAAATTCCGGTACATGATACGTGATTCATTTTTTCCACTACCTTTTGCCATCTGCCATGAAATTTTATAATTTCGTTTTTTATAGATGATCTGATCCAGATGAGTTTTATGCAGTCCACAAGTAAAATAAGTTTTCCCATTTACATAGTTTTTTAGAGCCTGGAGTAAGTGCAAATCTGAAAGGGGCAATGCCAGATTTCTGGCATGCGAGGAAGAAGAAGACAATAAATTTTTTTCTGGGGCTTTAGGCCAATTTTTGAATAACAAAAAAAGTTCAAAAATTGGCACAATTTGTGTCAAAATGAATATATAAGTAATTATTTAAAGTAATGGCAAAAAACAATAAATAAGTCATACTAAATTAAATAAAAAAAGGGGGGATTAAGAAAAAATTAACTATCCTCAGTGTTAAATTGTAGCAACAGGAAGTAGTAAAAAAGACAAGATTTAAAGGTGGAAAAGGTTGAGGCACAGCAAATCGAGTTAGGTAGGGAATTCCGGAGATTGTAGGAATGGGTAAGGAAGGAGTGACCAAACGTGGTGGATTTGTAAGAGTGAGTGGAGAACAGAAGTGTTGCAAGGGTTTATAGTTGAGTTAAATGTTAACCAATTATAAATATAGGAAGGAACCAAGAAAATATAGCCTTCAATAGGAGGGGCACAGCCATTTCAATTCATGATACATATCAGACGCATGATATCTCTTTGGTTAGCTAAATATGAACCTAAGAAAGCAGTTCATGATTTTTTTTTATTCTGTTAACAAGCTCACAGGTGAGCCTGCCATAGACCAAACAGCCATAATCAAAATGGGGAAGCAGAATGGAAGAGACCAGGAGTTTGCGGATGCTGACTGGGAAGTGTTAGCTCGCATGACAGAACTGATGGAGGATAAGTGTTATCCTGGCGTAAAACAATTCCTTTGAGATTAGCAAATGTCAGTCGTTTTTGGCTAACTGCTGACTTTAATCATTCCAATTATGCACAATATTGCTAGAATTAAACAACTAGAATTAACAGTTTGGTTGGGCTTTAGAAGCTCATAATAAAGCATCCTAACCTTCTCTAACCATCCTCTTCTTCCAATCCCACCAAATGACTTTTTTAAAATGAAAATCTGGCTTTTGGAGTTGTGTTTCCCCCACAATTTTCCTTTCTAAATATTGTTGTAAAGCACCACTTTTCATCCCTAGTTATCAATATTTTTAAAAATGCAATTGTATTTTAAAAGGGATTTATAGATGAAGATGCTGTCCAATAAATTTGTGTTAGTCAACAAATGAATCCATATATCGTTCTGATAAGTATATTCAGTTGCTCTCTCTCTCAGGCATGTTGAAAAGCAAATGAGAAATGAGTCTCTGTGATGTCTCATATCATTTAGTGTTGATATGTGACAAAATTTTGAACTTCGTCATCGTCAACGATTGTTGTTACAAATTTTCCTAGCAGCGTAGGCGGTGTTTTACTTTTGTGGTAATAGGTAACCATTAATCCTTAGAGTGCAGCTGGTCTCATTTGTGACCATAGGCCATTTTTTGGACACACCTATTTCTAATGGCTATTATTTTCCCAACCTCTATGGATACTATGAAGCAGTTTTTAAATTGAGTGAAATCAGCTTTCAAATGTTATTAATTGTTCCAGTGTAGCTCCATTGACACCGAGAAAACTGGCTGTGAAGTTTTTTCTTCAACTTTTTGCTTTTTAAAGGTAAAATTTGCTTATTTTTACATTAAATATGATTACAGAATTGATGGATAGACTGTTAATTGCTAAAATATTTTGTGGCTCAGGGTTTTGAAAAGAAAAAACACCAAACGTTTAAAAATTTGATGTTCTCTTTAGGTATTATTTTAATTTAATTTTAAATAAATTAGGTTATTACATATAAAAATGTATTTCTATTTTTCAGGGCTTTCTAAATTTTTAAATTAGTTTTTGTTTGTTTGAAAATGAAATCTTCAATGAAGAAGGTAAAAATTGTTATATAGAGCATGTTGCTGTTGCTGATTGGTACAAAACGTTAGCCTTTCACCTCATCCAGACACTACTCATGAAAAGCTTCTTCCTGTTTAATAATTATTCCCATTTGGACAAGAAGAAGCTAAACGACTTCCGACTGCACAAGATAGTCTCTGGTCTGAATATCCTAAGCATCCCATCCAATGAGTTCTTCGTCTATTGGCCATTTTCCTACAGGATAATAGGGGTCAAAAAGGACAAACCATTTGCGTAAATTGCAGCAAAGAGTTGAAGGGTGAGGTACTACTATGATTAAATTGAAGGCAGTTCATACATCGTCAGATTGGAGGTACGTAGGGATCAATGGGGTATCTCATTCCGTAAATATTTGTGTACTTTGGTAGTTTTTGTGAATCAAAATTGATGGTTTGGTTTTTTACCAAACCGATTTAGTTTGGTATTTGGACCCGTTCTTGACATGTGATGTGGCAAAGGCTTTTAATTTTTATGGCAGATTGGATTTGGTAGATTGGATTGCTTTATAGTTTTCTTTGTCAGTAAAGATTAAAGATCTTCGTCAGTAAAATCGACATTTTTAATAACACCATTTCTATGAATAAGAAAAGATTTAATATAAACCAGGAAGAAATCATGAAGTATTTTTTAGTCCTGGAATCCTAAATTCTATTTTTATTCTAATAGTGTCTACTACTTTCATATTTGTTATTAATTGTTTATTAGTACATGCAGATTTTTAAATGTATTTTCCAATTGTCGAGATGAAGACTTTTGTCTTTAGCCAATCAGGAGTCGGTATTTTTAAATCGATTGGGTGGAAGATACTGCTTTTTTCTTTGTGAGCTGACGAATATCGTTTGGTTGTCATTAATTTTTGAACTTTTATGAAAAGTATTATTGCCGTCTAGTTTATGTTTATTGCTGATAACAGTTTCATTTGGAACTTTTGTACCAATAATAGTTTCCATTTGCTCCAGCAAAATATCTGTATGTTCATTGCTGGACACAATCATTTTTGATATTTGAACCGTCTGAGACAACAAAATGTAACTGAAATTTGATTTACCTTTGGATATGAAATATCTTGTAATACAAACAAAGGTATTGGGTTGAACGGAGAAAGGGTTAGCCATCCGCTCGCATTGGAGTTTAAGGAGGACAATAACTCTTATTTTAAATTAGCAAAACACCTTGGAAAAATACAAAAATAATAACAATGCCTAAATAAAGAGGGATAAAATCAAATTATTGAAAAACACTGGACTTATTTTACAAGCCAAGCCAATAGATAATTATGAGAAAAAATTAAATGCACAATATTAAGAGCCTCTTATACACAAAATTTCGAGAATAAGATACAGGCGGATTTTATATCTGAAGTGGGATATACTAAAAACAGGAAAAATGAAATAGAAAGGAATCTAAGCTCAAGTTGAAATTATAATTTAGTCCAACTCACCTTCACATGCTGCGATTTAAAACAGGTTATCAATAAATTAACAAAAGGATCGATTTGTGGCTTATAAAGTTCTCCTTTGACTTTGCTCCGTTTCAAAAGTAATAGGAACAACTTCAAACCAAATTCAACCAAGATGTGTGCATTTGTTCTTGAGCATACTTTTGATTGGGAGGCTTTTTTCATTTTTGGTTCTGGAAAAAAATAAAAAATAAAATAAAAACTGTTGGTACAATAAAAACAATTATCCGTATACCTTCTGGTATTATGTAAATATCTGGCTGCCTTCTCGATTCAAACTCAAGACTTTTTTGGTCAACCGGTGCATCCTTCAAGTCTGCTGTTAATATGGGTATGCTTTCTGAAGCTGAGCCGTAAGCAAGTTGTAAAAGCGAGAGCGGCTCTATATAGTCATTTTCTGTCAAACCGTGTATTATATTTTGTAAACAATTTTCGATCTTTGTTAAATTTTTATGTGACAATGTTGCTGACAGTTCCTAAAATACAATTTTATAATATTAGTAGGGTATAATTTTAAAATAAGATATTATCGAAAAGTTGTAATTTACCTCTTTTAATGGTATGATCAAATCTAACAAGTAACGATCGGTAACATACGTAGCCAAAATGTGCAGTATATCGAAACTTTTTGTTGATCTTGCTTCCAACACTTTTCCGACAATCTGGTGGACTTCTTTTTCCTCCGAAGCGCCACCGAATAGATCTGATTTGCACACCTAAAATAAAAACGGTGTAAATATATCGGTTGACGGCGATAAACATATGAAGATAATTACTTTCAGCAATAAATGTGCAGATTCGTCTAAATCACCTCTTTTAAAGCTTGGCTTTAAAGAGACAAGAACAGAATGCACAGTATACGCTAAAACGTGCACATGGAACCCCTTGATAAGGATCCCTGACATTTCCCTTATGAGAGTATTCAAGTACTCCGGTCCGAGCGATGCCATGATGGTTTGTAATGTTTCTCTTGTTACTTTTCTAACACTTTCCAAACGTGATTTAAGCAGTGTGCACATTTTCATTACAATCCTGTAAAAAATGTATAAATATTGTTAATATATATAAATCTCGAATGACTGTACTTGATTTAAGTACACCTCTTTTTTTTATCATTGTTTTCTGATTAAATTATTTTTTAATTTATTGAAAATGCACAACTGCTGTCTTTGACTAGTCGGCAATGAGTTCAAGAACTCTCACAAATTGCCTTATTCTTAAATTATAAATGTCGGTCAGAGAAGAGAATCAAGGCAGATGTTCCTCAAGGGCGCATCCTCAGTGCATTTCTTTTTTTCACCGCCTTTCTTTCTACTGCCAAACCTTTCCTAACCAGACTAATTATCCAAATTCATCTTACTATACTGTATTAATATCATTCTAGTAAACTTTAATTTTGCAGAAAGATACTTCTAAATAGGTGTAAATCTTTGTACAAAATACTGTCTTAACCTGGGCGCACACTAGGTCGGTGGGGTGGCGTGGAATTGTGAAGGTGCGCACATTATGTAGGAACTGCTCTCGGCCGTGTTGGTCGAATTTTCCCCCTCCATCTGACTAGCACTGCGGTTTAGTGTTGATTTTGCATTTCCAGGAGTCTCCACGTCCACAATTGTTGGCTTCGTCTTTACAAATATGGCGTCTGAGGGCAGCCGAATATACCTGAACTCAAAGATTTCCGACTGCCCCGGCGGACACTAGGCTGGTAGCATGGCATGGAGCCGGGTTCGAGAAGTCTGGCAACTTTCTCCGGCTCTGAGCCGAACCGCGCCACGTCACCCTACCATTTAGAAGGTTACATTCATTTCAATCTATCCTTCTTGGGGGACAGTTCCGTGCCGCGCCACCGACCTAGTGTGCACCCAGCTTTATACTTTCATAAGCAAGAAACAAGAATGAAAAGAACAAGTAAAAAAAAGTAACAAACCGAAGTTACAAACTATTAAAAATGATAATTTACAAAATAATAAAAAGACAAAAACGGCAGTTTGGCGCTCCAGGTTTAAGCCAAAATTTTCTACAAAATTCTTAATAATATAATACGCAATGGCATTTGGTTATTATATTATGACATCCTGCCAGTCCATGACACAATCAAATTCATCAAAATTGAAATTAAGGAAAAACGTCGATAATAATGAGAAAAAGTCTGGAGTTTATTAAATTAAAGAAATAATTAATATAACAAATTACCCGATTAAATTCCGATCGAGAAACTTTTTAGAGGGTAGTTTCTGTAAAAGTTTGATGATTGCGACTGACAATGGTATTCTCAGAACAATTTCTTCGTCTAAATTGCAATCGCCCGATTTTGCAGATAGCTTATGAAGTGACTCTGAATGCATCTTCTCAGCCAGAATCGAATGTAACCGAGGAAGAAGCACGACGATTATATTATTTATGACTTTGTTTGCATGAGGTTTTGATAAAAGAGCCATCTTGTCAATCGAAGCTATCTGTTTTGTCTCGTCGATTTTTTCTTCTTCGTTCTCAACAGGAACTGAAGTTTCTAAAATATAATAAAAAAGTATATTTTTATTTGATATATGAAAATTCTATATCAGTAATAGTTTTGCTGATTAAAAAAAAATCTTACTTAGGGCTGAAGGTTCATATTCATTTGTACAAGCAGGGATTTCTTCTGAATCATTTCCCAAGTCTTCAGTAGTGCTTTCTTCTGTTTTATCGGTTATTCCTTTTTCGATATTGAAGAGATCTAAATCAGCTTGGCTTAGATCGAAATGGAATGCATTGAGTATCTCGACCAATATTCTCACGATTTGCTTCTGGAAATCTGGCTCAGTCTGAAGTTTTCCCAAATAGTAGAGAAGAACATTTTGGTATTGGTGCCAAGGCAAAAGTCTACAAGCGGTCCCAACGGCCTAAAAAAATGCAATGTTGATGCAAATTTTTCAAAAGTACATTCAAGCTTAATAAATTTCCATGTTACCCCTATTGCAGAATCCAGGATTGTGTTTTTATTTGAAAATTTCTTCGATAGCAAATAATATGAAACTATAGGAAGAATAAATTGCGTTATTGTTCGTGTTGTGAACGGTTTTTCCAATTTTTCAGCAACATTTGAAAACCTGCCAAGAAAAACGTAAATCTTTAAGTAAATATTTTTATTTTAATACAGTTAAAAAAATTTGTTAACAATTATCAAAACTAACTTTAGCATAGCACGAACTCTTCTGTGAAGCTGTAAATGTTTAATATTTTCAAAGAAATCCACTTCTGGATCCTCCTTGTTTGAAAGGTGCGACAGATCTTTTAATACTGGATGATAATCTCCACATTCTCGAGCCTGAAAAAATAAATATATTTAGTATTTTATAATTAAATATTTAATTTAAATTACAAAATAGTACCATATGTCCCAAAAATGTTAAACAATCGTCACGAACAGCTTCAGTTTGTTTTTCTGAAAATCCGCTACGTATCTGATTTAAAATGGCGTCATTCAAAATTAAATCTTTGAGGTTTGCGTCGTCTTTTACAGACTCGCAAAGAAGTGGGGAAATTAGTTCTAATGTGTGTTTGGCATTGTCTCTCAGAGAAATATCCTTTTCCTTTAAATTAAAAATGTAAACAATTAAAATGTTTATTAAACGTTTCAAGTCACATTTTTAATGTTAACTTACTGTTTTGATAAAATGAAAACATGTATAAATAACGACCACTCCCAAATTAACCGAAATATTTTTTTCTCCGGCCATTTCCTCTAATTTCTTGAAAGCATTCAGCCTCCGTTGAAAATCAGGCTGATCGACCCATTTGGGATCCCAAGCATTCATTTCATCCAACAACGCTCCATCCAATCCACTTTCCGATCTTGAATAAAGAAGATAAATTAATAAAAAGAAATTTAATAAAACTAACTATTTAATAAAATGTTACCCTTTTTTGTTTGATAGTGTTACGACGATAGAAAAAAGAAGTTTTCTCGCCATTGGACCATCGACTGATCCAAACAAAGGAGCAAGTTTTAGAACATATCTCCCGGGATCTTCGACATTCTTTATAAGGTTGTAAACGGTTGTTAAAAGCGGCATTATGATTTCTTCTCCAGCACCTGCTTTTTTTATAAGACTGGGGAAAAGTAAAGAGAGAAGTTTATCGGACGATTCTGAATCGTTAACGAGTTCGGTGATTCTTGACATGACTTCAGAATCCTTTTTTGTAAGTGGCAATTTGGATTGCAGCTTCCGGTCGAGCCGTTCCAAAATGGCAGAGACGTGAGGCATGAGCAGTTTGCTTCCATAGTTTAATTCATCTGCAACTATATTTTGAAAATACTTATTATTACAAAATAAATGTGACAGCATAAGAAAATAAAATTAAATAAAACAAATTGAAGTTAAATTAAATACAGTTTATATGTTTAATTAGTAAATAGGTCATCACTAAAGACCAAATTCCCGTGCAATCACATCTTTTTATTGCTAATTCCAAATTCAACAAAACCAAGATAGAAATTTGAATCACAGAAAAGACTCTTTTTCTGACACTATTTTTATTTTGTGTCTTGTGCCAAAAATTAGGTTTTTACAGTTTATATAGTATAGTATTTTTATATTAGTATTTTTTTTATTTTCCATGAAATTGTTTTATGTTCGCCATATGCCAGTTCACTATGTTCCATCACTTGTGTATTTCTCACTTTCCATTTCTCAGTCTTTCTGTGGTTTAAGGAGCGATGCAACGGCTACCCGGAACCAAAGGTAAGAGTAAAAAATTTTTGTTTTTTTAAAGAAAAGAGTGGGACTTTTTTCTTTTGTAACACATTCTGGATGAAAGTAAGGGAGAAAATGTATAACTAAGAGAAAAAAAGCTTAGCCATGAATGTGGTGGTGAATTATAATGAAGAAAAAAAAAATTCACTGTATTTTATTGGATAATAAAATAAACTATTTTTATGCTTAAGACAATAATTAATTTATTAGGTAAAATTTTTTACTGTGTTAAATGGGAGTTTTTACCTTTATAACACTTTTTACATTCTTTTGATATTTTTTTTTTTGACGTTTTGAAGGTAACTGATGATTTTTCCTTTCTTGAAGGTGGGACAATAGGTCCTCCCAAAAAAACCATTTTAACCATTATTTTAATCCCTACTCAGGTGAGTTAACGCAATGGTTAAAACAGTGGTCGTCAGACATTAATATTTTATAACAGTTTAAGTGGTACACATTTAAGTCTTTCAGACTCCGAACAAACGATTCAATATTTTGAACCAGGTTTTAATGTTAAAACGTTTGTTTGGAGTCTGAAAGACTTAAATATGTACCACACTGGGTCTTTTTTTAAAATAAACTGTTATAAAATATTAATGACTGACGACCACTGTTTTAACCATTGCGTTAACTCACCTGAGTAAGGATTAAAATAAATCCGAAATGCTGTGGATAAAAACTGGTTGTGGTTTTTTTGAGATGACCTATTATCCCACCTTCAAGAAAGGAAAAACCATAAGTTAAACTTTGAGGTCGAATAATAAAACAACGTTTTGAAGGTATTTACTGCACAAAAACCTGTTACAGGCTGGGCAGGGCAGAGAACCAAACAGGTGGAGTGAGTCTGTGTTATGACACTTTTTTTAAATTACTTTAGCAAACTTAGGATGCTGCATGTACGTACATGTGCATATACGTGCCATCATCCATGTCTAGGATCTCATTCAATTTGAGAGCAAATCTGCTCTACTCATCACACTGGGCTCTCAATTGCCAATCAAGAGGACAGCTGATCAATTACCTGTGCGATACCACTCTTTGGATTTTGATTTAGAAAATCTGGTACGTTATCTTCCAATATATAAAATGTTTTTCTCTAAAAAAGCATTGCACAGAGTATGTTGTCTGAAGGAGCAAGGTCAAGGTTGTTGGCAACGAGTGCTGAAGAAATTAGATTCTATTTATTTATTCTATTCGATTTTTGTAAGTTTTTGCTTTGTTGTTGAGAAGAAGGAATTGTTGAATCAAAACTATCTATCAAAGACCTTGTAATCAACATTGTACAACGTCTTCTGAAAAGAACTCAAAACTAACAGAATGCCTTTTGGAACCAATTCATACTATTTCAAAATTCAAAAAAATCAGAATGAACTATTTCAAATCAGCCTCGCAACCAGAAAATCCACAATTCGTCATGTTTACAAGGTTTCCTGATTTTTTTTTTTAATGTAGCCTGTATGTCTCTTTTCTACATGCACTTTTCATTTTCCCAGACTGCTTATCTTAACCTTTAAAATTTGATGAACGAATGGCATTTTCTTTAAAGGAAGGTCGAACAAGCGCTGACCATAAAATGGGGATATGTTTTCAAAATTATACAAATAAAAACAATATAATGTGGACACAAATTCAAGAAATGCTTAGTACAGTTGTAAACAGTCTTTTTTTCTCTTTTAAGTCACTCCAATAAGGAATATTTCCCTTTAATATTCTAATAGTCTATTGACAGTACCTTTCAATTTCTCTTCGTCTATAACAGCCATACAGTTTATTATTAAAGGTTCGACAACTTGTTCATCCATAGTCTCGAACTTTTCAAAATCTTGAAGAGTCAAAAGGGATTCGACCAATTCCATTATCATATTGCACACAGAGCCATGAGCTTTATGGGCAAGCCACAGTGCCATGATAGAAGTCAAAGGGGTCATCTCGTTATCTTCAGAATTAAATTTACCAAGAAGAGGGAAAAATCTGAAAAAAAAAGTATAATAAAAAAAAATATATCTAATTTGACAAATAAAATAAGTAAGAGGAAATTTTAAAAAAGTACCTGGGGTTTTTACTCCAAACAAAAAATAATTTAAGAAGCTGAGAAGGGCTGCTGATGCTATCGACTTGCAAAGTTGGAATATAAGGCCAAATGAAAACCTTACAAAAGAAAATTAATTAAATTTTTAATTTAGTAATTTTATCATTTAAAACTAATTAATAATTACCAAAAACATGGCATCAATTTCTTCAGGTGTCCATGGATAATTATCAAAATTTGAAAAAAATTTGTTTAACCCTTCAAAACAGATATTTTTGATGCTCCTGAAATTTTTGGCATGCCCTGGATGAACGTTTTCCTTTTGTTTTAAAACACCTGTGACATTTGATCCCAAGGCGATCAAAACGCGTATGAGGTATGAAAGCTGCTCATAGGCAAGAAGTCCACCACAGTACGTCAAAAGCGTATTCAGGAGATAAATCGCTGACTGAAGCCTCTTGGGAGGCAGTACTTTTTCCAGGTCGACATTTTCCATTATATTATTGGCCATTTCAATGACGCCTGACAAAATAAATTATTTCCTTGTGAAACAATAAAAACGGGAATTTAAATAATTTACCTTTTTCGCTGTCGACGCTTTCTTTAAAAAGGGCGAAGGACATTTTGAAAAAATCACTAAGCTCGGAGTTGGAACAACCAGCCAGGAATCGAATTACTGTAGCTTTCCTTGCATGCTTCGTTATACCTTTTGTGCCACTTTGGTACATTTTACTATAAGCTATCCTAAAAATAAAAATAAACTAATTTTAAACTGAGCAAATTTCATCTATATCTAATTTTTTTTTACCTCAATACAATAGGAATTAGACCAGGCCGGTGTTCAGATTTTATAATATCGCTTTGTGTATCCACTCTGAACAATGCTATTTCATTTTTGAAAGTGTTATCGTCGATTAAGCCAAATAAGTTCTCTCTAAAAGTTACAATTGTTAAAAAAAATATCAATTTATACATGTGTTTATTCATTAAGACTTACTTATAAGGAGTCAGAAACTTATGCTTATACGTCATGATGCATTTTAAAGCAGCTTTTTGAACATCTGGCAATTTATGTGATAGAAAATCATAATAAATTTTAGACAACTCGGGTTCCCTGTGCATATTCTTCGGAGATCTCATTTTGCCGAGTACTTCCATATGTGCTAAGAGGCTCCTTGAAAAGGAAGACAAATTGTTATTAAAAAATTTCTATCTAAACTTGGCAATTTACTATTTTTAAAGCATTAACTTACTTAGTAATGGATCTGAATTTTTTATCTGTGTTGTCATTTTCTTCAGCAAAAGATTCTTCTTTTGCAGGCTGGTTATCAGGCGTTTTTTCCGTTTCATTTAAATCAACAAGAGTTTCTTCTTTTTCAATGTCCACATCCATTTCTTCTTCACCAAGCTGAGTTATTTCTACATCAACTGCAGACGATTCAGCAGTTTTCTTCTTCACATCGCAAGAGAACGCGGCTTCATTATTTCTTTTCAAATACTCTTCTCTAAACAATTATAAAAACATATTTACTTAAAAAAGTAATGACCGGTTGGTACGATATAATAGGACGTTATAAACTTACTCCATAAAAAGTAGAAACTGAGTTGAAATATCTTTATTCTTCGCTTCACACACAGGAATGCAGCTTTGTAGAATGTTCCATAGTAAAATTCTATGTTGAATATGATCGGGTTTTTCATCCAAGCTGTTTAACGATAAATACATTTCCGTCAAAAATTCACCTAAAATACTCACATTAAACTTAGCATTTTTTCTTTAATGGAAGCGCGCAGATGGAAAAAATTGACTCACAATTGTATGGCGACACAACAGGTTGTTCGTCGATATTGTCTCTGATAAGTTTTCCAACATTGTCCAGCTCTTTGCCAAACACCGACCAAAACTGATTCGGTTTCAAAGTATCAGCATATGTGATTATCAAATTTGAAACAGGTTCCCAGATTAATTTGAAGTTGATATAAAGCACGCCGATCAGGTATTTCAAGATGACTTCATAGTCAAGTTGGTTTTTCGCTATCCCTGTAGAAACAGATTCGTTCGTGCAGCTCAGTTTTTGAAGTTCTTTCATTTTATCACGGTATTCTGCAATGGAAGCGGGTATTTGTTCAGCTTTCCAACAGACCTCTAACAAAAACACCATCTGTTTGTTGGGTTCAGCCAAAGACTTTTCTATACTATATAATATATGTGTAGTGTATTCTCGTACCTAAAATTATGAAATACTCTGGTTAATTTTAAAAATTCACAAAAGATGCAAATTATTTGATGAAATAACTTACTTTTTGATAAGGCGAAAGAAGATTCTCGATGAGGGAAGATTTAATTTTATTGTAAAACAATGAAATTAGATTTACCTCGTCCATGCAAATATAAAAATCTAAAATTCTCAATATCTCCAAGTTTTGCTTACTAGCAAATGGTAATAGTACATCGAGGATGATTTCCGGTGGGCATATTTTCAATATATTTTCAGACGGCTTCAAATGAATGAGTGTTTCCAGTCCAACAGATACAATTGAAATCAGTTTATCTGATTCACTGTTGATTTCATCACGAAGAACTTCACAACATGACATAACAACAATGCTTATGAAGGTAATTGCTTCGACTTTCTTTATAGGAAGGATGTGCGGAAGTACCTTCAGCACGGAAACAGTCGTGTCAATATCATTGACCAAGTCAGGAAGTGTTTTGGACGAGATGTAGTTTAAATACTCATCACATAATTTTAACGAGTACATGTTTCTAGAAAGTAAAATACACAATAAATAATGTTACAATAAAAAACACTCCTAGAATGAATTACTTACTTTATTGGTGTAAAATCTAAAGTATACGGGGTCCAGCACAATAATTCTTCTGTATTCTTTGCAGTATTTGATTTTTTCAAAATAAGTCGTACTAATAAAGGCAACGCTTTGAAAGGTGTTGTTGCTGAACAGAAGCTAATCAATCTGGGAAGTACTAACCCTTCAAATCCAGGATAGTCAAAAATGTTTGTTATAAAATCAATCAAATCATTTTCTTTCAAATAATCCATTGTCTAGAAGAAAAGTTATAAATTATAATATTTTTTAACATTGAGACTTATTTTTCAATTGCTTACCGAAACAACAATTTTACTACTTAACTCCTGTGAGAGCTTGATGTTCTGGGACAACAAAACAATGCCAAGAGAACGGCCGATTTGTCTAGTTATTTCTGAGTTTATAAGGTTCTGAGGTTCAAGAAGCTTAATCAAAACCTCGACAACAGTTTCATGATCGGTAACAAAAGTACATTTTCTAAATTCAATCATTTCCTGATACATGTCCAAAACTAATTTGACATTTTGTGCATTCTTTTCAGTGCCAGACTCTTTCCACTGAGAGTGAAAACGCAAAAGTTCCTCCTAAAATTGTTCGTGCTTATATATTTGTACAAAACAGTCTGTAAGTAAAATGAATCACAAACAATTAAAATTGTATACAATACCTTCAGAATATTCCATAACAAGGAAATATGTTTTACATTAATGTTTGATAAAGAATGTGTTACTGTGCTTCTTAAAAGCTGGCACATTGGTAAATGCGGCACTGATTCATTTTCCAAAGAGGAAAAACAGGCTTTTAACGTCTCCTCTGCGCAACTGTGGAACTGACCTGGGACTCCTCTGATAACTTCAAATAGTAGCCTTCCACATCCGTCCAAACACTTCGGATAGAAACAAAAATATTAATTTTTAACATCAGAATATCGTTTAAATTGAATAAAACTCACATCAGGAGATTTCTTTAAAGAGCGAAGAATCATTTTGATCATTTTGTCATTGTCTTTCACTTTTCTTGCAACAAAAGCAAAACTTTGAGCGGCAAAATTGTTGATATAGTATGGCTTAGATGAGCTCAAAAGAGGCAATAATGACTCAAATATCGTTGAAAAATTGTTAACTAGATATCTCCAGAGAAATTTAAAAAGATAGGCAAGACACTGGAACGTCCATTCAAGCTGGTCTATATTTTTTGTTGATAATAAATTAACCAAAAGCTCATAAACTGAATCAAAATAGGGACAAAAATCTTGTCTTAAATCTTTCGCTAAAGCTACAACCAACCTGCAAGAAAAAACACAATCAGAAAAAGAAATACCACAATATAGAATAACTTACTCTAAAACAGCTTGAATATTTAAAATGTTTTTCATGGCCAAATGTTTTTTCAAAATGTCCACAAGGCGGTCCTTTTGTGCGACAACCTGTGGCAGGATTAAAACGTCATTTCCAATATCTTCGCGTAATTCGACAAAGCTTCCAGAACAATTGAGAAGTATCCACTTTTCGAGAGTCTGGTGAAAAAATGTCGTTTCTTCCTCTTCCTCTTCATATTTATGCTTAACGTTGTGAAATATGTCAACTCTGATATTGTTAATCCGCTCTGAGAATGGTTGAAACTGTAAATAAAATTTAAAAAAATTAATACTACTTTTTATTAACGAACATTATCTTAAATATGCGCTTTATAAAAAAAATATGTTTAGTTATTTAAATAAGTTATTAAATTTAGACATTTTTTAATTCTGGGATTTTTCCATCAAACTAGAAATGCAAAATGCAGAAATTCAAAATCAACTAACCCAGCGAGGATAGGCAGGCCAAATTTGTTTTTATGTTTAGATTATTAATATTCTTACACTTTTACAAGTCATTATATGCAGTCATAGCTATTAACTGAACAAAATCATAAATATTCGTAATTCAACTGTACTGAAATGAATTAAGTAAGAAAGGCCAAACTTCAAGTTCATCACCTCACAGATCTCAAGTAGAAATCTAACAGGGTACAATTGGTTGATTGGTAGTTGCTGATTATTTTCTTCTCTCTAATCTTGCTGTTTTATTAGTTAGTTGGTCTGTTTTGTTAATTGTGTCCTTTGTAAATGTTTGAAATGAAAAAACCAGAGTTCGTAAAACTTTTTTTTGCTTTTTATTTGAAATTGTTATGTGATTGTGTACTTATAAACATCACTGAAGGTTGTAAAATGTTGATGCACAGAAGTGAGGGGACTAGGATGATTTGAAAAAACAAACTTCACAGATCTCAAGTAGAAATCGCACAAGGTATAATCTGTAATTTGGTCATTTCTGGTAATTTTGGCCTACTTATCTTTTTTTAAAATCATTGGTTAGTCAGTGAGCTGTATTGAATTTGAGCCCATTTTAAACATTTGCAAGGTGTCCTGCGGATTGTAGTGGTTGTAGATTTGTATATTGTTCAGATTTGCTTGACGAATCAAAATATCCACAAACCGAAGCAACCGAATTCGGATTACTGTAGCTGTGAGAAGCTGGATTTTATAGCAGCTTGTCCTCCTCATTTATCTCCAGTTGCTGAAATTTTCTTTTCATTTTTTAAAGTAAATATTCGGAAGAGAGGCTTCTCGTTTCAGATGCAACATATTTCCCAAAAACATCATATTGATTCGAATTTTTGTAGAATGAAACCTGCCGATTTTGAAAAGCATGCTTGTAAAATTGGTCCTCTTAAATCATAGCAAGATACCAAATTCAGAAAAGCTATTAGTGTAACAGAATGACTTGCTGTAACTTTGCGATTTTTAACATCTGGTAAGTAGGTACCTACTATTAAATAAAAATTGTAATTGTAATTTTTTTTAGATTTAAATTTTATATTCAAACCACTCTTGTTTGTCACTCATGTTTACATGACACTTATTGCAATGGAAGAAAAGTAAACGAATGGCCAACTTTTGTGACTAGTGTCAACAGAAATTGCAAGTGGTTGAAATATACATTTGATATATTGCTTTAATATAAGAGGACCAATTTTACAAGCAAAATTTTCAAAATCAGCAGGTTTCATCCTTCAAAAATTCGAAAACTGAACTGGATCCTACATACTGAGCTTGGGAATTAATTGTTTGTAGGCACCGACTTTTTCGTGTCTCAAAACCCATTCTTGAACTCATACAGGACTTTTTTCTTCCATTTCATCTTTAGAATAATTACACAGACCACAATTTTGCATTTTGAGGCTTTCATCATGTCTAGATAAAATCAAATGGGTGCAGAATTGAGAGTTATATGAGTGTATACAGGATACAGGATACAAGTGTAAAAAACCTATTTGTACATAAACGGGTCGTATATTAATTCCAAGTTTCACATTTTTTATTTTGTTTTTTACAGGTCAAAAACCCATTTATTCAAAAAAAGTATACAAAAGTAAGGAGAAAAAATATATACAATAAAAATGGTTATAAATACCTCAACATTAATAAAGAATGAAACCCTATACTACACATCAATGAAAAAGATAATAAAATTCTTATAAATAAAACAACAATTTAATTAAACACCTTGTCATATTTATAATGATTAGGAATTATAAAAAAAAAAAAAAATTTTTTTTTAAACTAAATAAAATTATGCTTTAAATGGGGAAACAGAAGTATTAAACAAATCAACAGTACTGCATATGTTGTTACATTCTATGATGCATCAGGGACAAAATTTGTACCTTTATATTCAAATAAAAATATTTTGTGATTTCTGAGGCGGCAAGGAGGTACATAAAATTGGAGTTTACCAGGATTTCTGGGGAATCTATACAATTATTAATTAATTTGGAAAAAAAAGGTTATTTAGAGATCGTGATATGCGGTCTGGTGTGATGCGGATTTAGAAAAACATTTTCTTTATCGTCCCAATGTTTCGATCTTTATTGAAGATCATCTTCAGGGCATGGATTATAAATATTGTTTAAATTATGCAAATACATATAAGATGCGAAAAACTGAATTTGTACAAACAGAAATTTTAAATTCAATCTAAGTATTTGTACTCACTCAGTGTGTTTTCTGTGTAGATGTGTCATTGTTATGTGTCATGCTGAGAGTGTTAGTGAGGTGTTAATGTTTTTTGTTTATATATGATTTGGGTTTTGCAAAAGTAGGGAAGAAAGTAGAGATAGAAATCCAATTTTTCTAATGAGGAGTAGTCTTCTTTGAGGTGAGAGGTGCCAACAAGGGGAAGAAATGGGTAATGGTTTGTCGTTCAGGCCTGGACAGCCTATCAGGATTATTAAAGAACGGGATTATTAGGGAATGTAGATAAATTGTTGAATTAGACTATGTAGAATTGTTAGATGCGTGGAGTGTTTTATATGTTATATTGTTTTGTGTGTTATATGTATGTTATTGATATTGAATTTGATTAATGATATTAGCATAGCTGCAACTGAGTTTACATGTGTTCTAAACACACTAAACACCACACAAAATAAAAATAATCTCAAAATACTTTCTTCTGCAGCCAAGATCAGAAGTAGTGAAGAAAGATTTAACAAGAGCATGAGAGGATTTATCATTGTGACAATTTAATTTGAAATATAATGCATGAAGGGATTTATTCTGAACGTTGAAGGCATTTTATATCAGCGTTGTAGTGCAGATTCCAGATGATTGAGGCATATACAAGAATAGGCCAAACAAATGAATTATATAGATTTTTTTTTTTTGATACCAGGGACTGGAGGAGTTCCCTCCTGAGCACTGCAGCTGAGCTGTACAGCTTATTGTACTTTATCCCTGGCTCCATATTTTGGGGGAGGGCTCGCAACACAAATGTGAACTTGAGCCACCATTGTACCGGTGTTCTTTCATCGAAGAAACTCATTTTTGAAGAGGGTTGGGACCAAATTCAGGGTCGCTGAGATCCGATCCCACCTCTTCTATTGATGAGTGCCATGTCAATTTCTTTCAATTGCAACCACCGGTCCCCTTAGGCATCAGAAAAAGTCCAGAGGCGATGGTGGAGATCGAACCCAAGGCCACGGGATCTACTAGCCGAGAGTCTGACGCCTTATCCACTCGGCTACCTCGGCCCCCCTGAATTATATAGATGGACATACCAAGAAGGATTATTGAACTGAACTTCGGATAATGAAGCCAAGCATTTTAAAGTAGCGATTTTTGATTTCTTGTAAATATAGGTTAAAGGTAAGCTAATAGCTTTTACCCACGCCTACAATTTACACATGAAATCAAAAACAAAAAAATACCATTTTAGATACACTCGTAATAAAAGAACCAGATGGCACATTAATCACAGATTGGTATCAAAAACCAAGAAACACAGATCGCTACCTCAACTTTACATCTCACCATCCCCTTCATACAATAATAAACACGGCCAAAGGGTTACTTCACAGAATGATTACTTAAGCCATGAATCCTTCCACCACAAAAACATAACGATATACAAACAGATCCTCCATAACAATCTCTANATATTTTGCATTGTATAAATTCACTTTTCCACATCTAAAATGTAATTGTTATATGTAAACAATGTTTGTAAATCCCAGGCCCTGAAGATGATCTCAATAAAGACCGAAATGTTGGCACGATAAAGAAAATGTTTTTCTGAAACCTATATCACACCAGACCGCATCTCACGATTTCTAAATAAATATCGATTAACGGTCACTAATCACCACACATTCTCTTAAAGGTAAGATCAAAGATGACGCCAAATCTCTAATACAAGCTTTGATTAATGGTACAGGAATGGAAAATAGGAGATTTTATGTAAGAAAAAGTGATAATAAACATTTAGAATTATTTAAGGATAGTTTCTTATTTTGAGAACTATCGTATACATATATATCTATGACATGAATTTCTAGTAATTTCAAAAAAATCAGTAAACGGTCAAAGCGATTTTCTGATGAGACTTGACATATATTTCCGGACAAAAGTGTCATTTATACACGTGCCTTAAGACTGTAAGCGTTTATTTATTCTATATATATCATTGGACAATCACTGGTTGGTCTAATAAGAACAATAAAAAAAAGTTTTAGCAATGTTTTTCTAGTAGTGGACCATTCAAGTTTGAAGAACAACAATGTTTGACATCTTAATACGAACATTTTATAAAAAAAAATATATACTTCCTAGTGTTAATCTCATACCTTAAACGTATTTTTCTCCTTGTGACGCAATGGTTTGTTTTTCCTGCTCATTTTTGCCGATTTTTATTGTGTCACAAGAGTTTTTAAGATGAAAATCGACTGAAAATGCACGAATTCATAACAAACGACACAAATTCATAGCATACCACGTGTTGACTACGAGTCGAGCTCGAGGGTCTGCGAATAACCTTCCTCGTTGGTGATAAACGTACCTGTTTGGACCGGGTCGACCGTCTTCACCGGTCAAAAGTATACAACTACCAGCGACTTATTTGCATAATATATATTTTTTAAAATGAATTCTGTATTTATTAATTTATTTATGGCGGTCAATTCCGCTGTGTAAGACGGTAATCGAGGGTGAAAATCTGTTTATATTAAACGGCTTTAAATGAAGAATTAATAACGATCGATACTAAGAGGAAATCGTCGGGCAATTTTATCCCGCGAAACTCTCTCAATCGCCGGTCAAGGAAGGTGAAACAGACAAATTAACTTAAAAAATAAAAATAAAAAATAAAAGAACTTTGCTTGTGAAAATAGTGGAAATCAGCTGAAAACTTTTGCCCGTAAGATCTAGGCCGGTAGACGTAGATGTGTTTTTGCTGAGTCGAGATACAGTCACTCGGTTTCTGTACGGTTCTAATTTTTTAGTTCGTAATTCGCAGCCCAAGCGTCGAAAGTCGAAACTCGACACTCCAAAAACTGAAAGCACTTTATTTTTTTTTTTTTGCGGAATTACCACAGCGATAAATTTAAAGATCGCCTTGTCTTTAAACTTGAGAGTCAACAAAAGGGTCAACGATGTCCGATTGGGAGACGGTGACTACGGACAGGCGAAGGCAAAAAGCTCCGGCTATTAAGAAAACACAGGTATTTTTTTTACCAAGTCGTTTTTTTTTAAATCTTTATTTTCTCACACAACTAAACAGGAATTGAAATTTTTAAATTCATAGATTGGTTCACGAAAAGTTCTTAAGACCATTTTGTCAAGAACGAACATGCAATTTGTACAAGGAAAACCTCATGTTTTTCCATTTACTTCTAATATTTTTACAATAACATATGGCTGTAATGCCTTATTAAAAATTCACCGACACGTTTTAACATAAACGTTTTGTAAGTGTAAAAAATTGTAACCCCTTACACTGTTTTTCTAACTGAACACATGCTTCATATTATGCTTGTATTATATTTTAATATATATACTTATTTGTAGTCTATACAAATTTGTATATAGTATAAATGTGATCACTGCAGGTTTTTCTTGTTGCACGTTCACAGCTTTGATACTAATGCCAGTGTTGCACCTGGAGGACACATGCAATAAGAAGCCAGCAAATGCTGGCACTCAGAATAAGGGATTAAGGGGCAAGGAGGTTTCTAGGCCAACGTCGATTAAGGCAATGCCGTGGGTTCTCGGGATGGAAAGTGTAGAGAGGGCTCTTGCAGTAGGATTAGGTTGGGTCTAGAGGTTGATGTGAAACTTTTGGAATCAGGAAAGGATCAGTTCCTTGATAAAAAGGAATTTTGAATTCGTTGTGGATAGTGAGGTTACTAATGTAGTAATGAGCATTGACGATTCATCTGATGACTTTTGATTGGATGTGCTGGATGTAGATGCCTTGCCAGAACCCCACAGTTGCTCTCAGTATGACCAAAGTGGTCACAGTAATTTTGTGTTTGTCTTTTAAGTCTTGTATGGGGATTCCACGTCAGTTTGCTGTCTGCGCTTAGTCATAGCTTTGTCTTGATGAAAGGCTAATTATTAACTTGGTATTCTCTATGAGATCCTTCTTAATTGATTATTATCAATTATCCTTCTTAATTCTTTATTTAGCAATTTAGCAGTTGTTTCTGGTTATTTTCCTCCTTGTTTGTGTGGTACTGTTTGTAACCCTCTATATGTTTTTTTATGTTGGTTGAGTGCTCGTTTTTCTCTGCTGCTTAAGACAGATGGCTTAAGTAGTATTTTTTTTTCTGTTGTAGTCTGGATTATTTAAAAAGATAGAAATAACTTTCCTCCTCCTACTGTATCTCTATAAATTTCTGAAATTGATTGTGATCGATTTTTAATAATTATTATTATTGCGCGTTCGGAAAATGTCATCAAATAATTGGCTCAAACCAACCAAACGTTTGCATCGATAATAACTACATGCTGTGTTTCATAACTTGGTCACAAGGATTTAGGCATTATTTTTGTTTACAAACAACAGATTATTTACAGGAATTTACAGGATGTTTTACTTCAAAAATTTAACTGAAAAAGTCATTTATGTTAAAAAAAAAAAAAATGAAAACACAATTGTAATGTATACACAAAATACAAGGGTGAGCTATTTTTCCCCTGGCCTTTTATTTTATGCTTAGGTCAGTATGAAAAATTAGTGTTACGAGCGAGTCTTGGAACTTCCAGATAGATACTCGGGTGGTTTACCTTTGAGCTATTGTAACGTTCAGACCCATGATTATTGGCCTTCATCTTTTACAGATTAGGATAAAGATTTTGGACTTTATAGATTAAGTTATTATTTATTATGTCCGATGAAGAAACTGTATTAAATTGAAAGAGGTTTTGCTGATGATAGAAAGGTGACTTTTGGTCGTCTCTGATCAACCTTGATACTTTTGCTTATAGTTTATTAAGTGCATTTCCACAGTTCACCAACTTTACATATTTATATTGATCAATATTAACATTCTACTTGGTATAAATGTTATCAGATATTTTTCCCCATACAGACCTAATAATTCTGTATAGTGATATATAGTTGGTTTTGTTGTGACATATGAAGGTATCGCAAATAAATGGCTGATTTTGCACGTTTAGTAATTTTAATGATGGATTAGGAACATTGTGGCACTGGTTTTGAAGTGTCAGTCAGCTTTATATCTATACACAGATCCGACAAACTAGATTGCGTTTCGCTAAAATTTGTCTGACTGGCAATTGCAAGAATATATAAAAAGATAAAATACATAATTAATAACTAATTTAAAAAATACATTATTTGAAGTGTAGGTTATAGAACCATTCTGTACACAGTCCAAGAGCTTACACTTCAAATTGGACATAAAATAGTGACTCATTTGGAAAAGAAATTTATTCGACCCGATCATATTTCTTTATTTTCTTTTTGCATTAATTGACACGCCAACAAATGAATTTTATTCTTGACATTTTTTTTCTTAGGTTGTTAATAATGCAAGAAGGGAAGGAGTACCAATCACTACTCAACAAAAATGTAAGTCATGTAAAAAGATGATAATGTATTTGTTTCAACATTGCTTGAATATTTATAAGGTTGTAAGTTGTACTGAATAGATATATTCCAAAATTCAGAAATAAAATTTGAGTGTGATGTACGATGCTGATAAATTACTTATTATAATTTTTTTTAAACATATATACATTTAGACTTCCAGGTGTTTACATATTAGCAAAGGCTCAATTTATAACTAAGCATGATTTCTCTTTCAGGGGGCGGTGGACAAAACAAGCAGCATTTCCCGGTTAAAAATACCGCCAAGCTGGATCAAGAGACTGAAGAATTGAAACACAAAACTATTCCGCTGAGTCTTGGAAAGCTTATACAAAAGGAGAGAATGGCAAAGGGTTGGTCTCAGAAAGAATTCGCCACTGTAAGTTCTATAATTACACGCTTACTTGTACTCCCCCCCCCAGATATTTTATAATTGACTGTTTCTCTTTGATAGAAATGTAACGAGAAACCACAAGTTGTTAACGATTACGAGGCTGGGCGTGGGATCCCGAATCAGGCCATTATTGGAAAAATGGAACGAGTTCTTGGTAAGATGTGATTAAGTATATATTTTTCAAACTTTAAGGATTTAAAACTTAAATAATCATCAATCTAATAATGTAAAAAATTAATTATATTTTTCTTTCCTAAACATCCTTCCTGACATGATAAAAAAATATATACATTTCTTATCACTCAAACTAATGACAGTCTCGAGTTATGAATCTAAATCATGGTTGGTAGTATCTTCAGCAGGGCTGAAAGGTTCAAAAGTGTCTAACAGTTAGTAATATTTGTTTGCCTTTTTTTTTGAATTTCTGATCATCTCGTTTTTTTTAAATAGAAATAGTCTGACTTCAATGTTTGATAGTTTTAAAATGAACCTGACAATTTATTTAAAACGAATTATCAACCATCGGTCCACTATCTTTTAAGAAAAATGAAGTTAAGCTTGCAGTAGGAGGAATGTCACTCAGGCAGAAGGATGTCGAAATTATCAGTCAAAAAATTATAGTAAAAGTATCCAACAGTGAAAAAATATTAATTTGGAATTCTTGCCAGGGAAGAAAATTCACGGAATGAACCATACATTTTCATTTACATATCTTCTAATTAATCTTTTCTTAAGATTCTTTTATTTATACTTATAACTGTATCAAACATTAAAATCGGACTTTTAGGTTAATTTTTGACAAATTTGCTATTTTGGGTATTTTCTTATAGAAATGGTTTATATATTTCAGTGGTACATACACCATTAAAAAGCTGCGTTCCTCTTCTTTTCAAATTTTCTGTTTGACATTAAATCCATTTAGCTATTTTTGAATTATAACCGTTTCAATAATGACTTGCTAAAAATTGTAAACATCTTAGGGGTCAAAAATTGATAAATTTAAATTCAAACAAAAATTGATGTTAAGGGTTTTTAGAGATGCTAAAACAAAATGTCATATTAGTTAAAAAAAAGTGACCTACTTTACTTGAAAAATATTTGGGTTTTAGACATTTTTTGGTTATTGATAAAACTTTGATAGCTTTTACTATATTTTTATGGCAAGCTACATAAAAAATGCTACAAATAATTTTTTTTATGAAACTATGGCCTTTGGCTACAAAAAAAGTGGTGTATATTTTGATACGTGTCTGATATTTTGTAGTGTAGAATCATCAAAATCATTTGATCCAAATCTGTGACCCACCAACTGGTCATCCCCTTTTAAGATTTTTTTTTATTGTTTCTTAAAATTATACATTTGTAGATGTTTTTATTGACCTGCAGTCCTTGATTTCTTGTAGAATGTATCCCTTTGGAGGTCAGGAAACAAAAACAAATTTTTCTGGGCTGTGCCAAGCTTTTGTTAATTATATCATCAGGGCCTAAACACAATTTTTTTTACAAAATTACACTTTTATAAATAGTGGTTACAAATTAATCTAAACATTTACAAATTACTGGACCTCGTATCAAATTTACTATATAGAGCATTAACTTGTTAAAACTTTTAAGGTATGTGTGGTGTTTAGCGACTGTTAGTTAATGATTATTTGATTTTAGAAAAATATTTTCTTTATCGTGCCAACGTTTCGATCTCAATAAAGATCTCAAGAAAATTCTAAAACCTACTTCACATCAGACCGCCTCACGATCTCTAAATAATCGTATATATTAAACTCTTTTTTCACAGACCGCTTTTTTAAATAATAAAATAAATTTATGATGTACTTTGAACTGAGGTTCACATGCATTGCGATGCCACCATTCACCACCCTTGCTATTTTTAAAATTTTCCCTCCCTTTATGAACATTCAAAACACCAGCATATACAGATAGAGCCCAACATATGTTTGTAAATTGCATGTATGGGGAGTGGTATGTTCTCCCTCAGTAATCGCTATTCAATATTCTTTCCACTTCCAAGAATCTCTAGGGAGTCCAAATTAAAATAATGATTTTCCAGTATGTAATGTGCCAAAAATCTCTTCGGGCACAAAAAAAGGTAAAATAAAAGCAACAATTGAAAAAAGGAAGGTTGTAATATTGTAAAACAAAGTACTTACATTTTTTTGGAACCTATAACCTAGGAGCTTGGTTGATATGACCTCTCTTGTTGCAACCCCCTTAATTATAATAAAATAAATTAATACATGAACAAGCAGATTAACCATCGAAGATGGAAAAATACTGAAATCTGACAGATGAAACAAATTTGGCCTGAGAGACATGACAAATAAAATTTATCCTCTATTCTCATCATAAACTTTCAAGATTTTTCAAATGGTTTTTATTTTTCTGTTACAGGAATTAAGCTCCGAGGGAAAAAAGGAAGCACAGGCCAGTCCATCAACCCTCAAGTGCCCCCAGGGAAAAAGTGATAATCCCCGGGGGCAGATTTGCTCTCCTCCTTCCCTTTACACCTCTCTAACCATCCTTATTTTGACATACGAGTAAAGCCGTTATACAAACCACATAATAATTGGTTCAATAAGCAAATAAAATTTGTGTAAGATTGCATTGCAAAACTAACCCATGCATAAGGGGGTGCTTTCCTTTAATTTTTTTTTTAAATTGTTAAGTTTAATTGAGTTTTTAAAACAAGTAATAATTAAATACTGTGTTAAAAACCATAAATAATTTCTTAGTTTGTTTACTTCTAGTATTGAGAGTCATTCACCTTACATATGTGCATAAGAAAAATGTTAAAACTGAAAATGATTTTTACTATGTTAGGAAATAAAAAAAACATAAAAATAATTAATTGTTTTTATTTTAAATTCCTTTTGTGCTTTGACAATCAATCTTACTTGTCACAAAAGTAGGTTTATAATTAAACGCTTATGTGAAAGGAATTAATTTTTTTCAGCCTTTAAAAATATATTATCACTGTTAATAAATGAACGATTACGATCTTTATTAAAACAAGGGGATAAATTGCCAATGATTTTTATTTTTTGAATAATCGCTTACATATTTAAAGCTAAACATGCGGAATTTGGCGAACTACGGGATGTGTCACTTGTGAACGTTATTACTTGCCCTTTCTGTTTTGCACCACAAAAGCCAATCTTGATTAATCAGATCAAATATTCCGCACCCGTCCTCACCATGAGCAGTGTTTGCCCCTGACTGAACACCCATGAACAACAGTATGTCCAAGAGACTTAATAATTACATATTTGTTCTAGTCTAGCCATAATACTTACAGGCTTTGATCATTAATATTTTATCATGTAATAAGGGTCAGTTTGTTAATAGAATTAAAAAAAAAAATAGTACAGTGATATAAGTTCCTTTTTACTCCATAGGCGATGTAATATTTTTTTTGTTAATGATAATTTTTATTTTAATTCTGTGAAAATTAAACAAAAAATAAAATTAGTATTTAGTAAAATAATGTTCTTTTTTTTTTTGTATTTGGTTTAGTTTCTCCTCTATGATCTTTTTTTATTTATATGAGAAAATAAGTCAAGGACTTATATGAGACAAGTAAGTGAATAGAAAGGGCTCATCCTTATATCCTTAATGCTTTTTATTATAAAAGCAAAGCGTTTGTCGGTTTAGATTCTTTGACAAGATGGAAACAATGTTGGCTCCTGGGACACTTAACAAGAGATTTGCACAAATAATTTTCCATTTACAATTAAATAAGTTCATTAAGTTTCTATCCCGCTAATGATGCGATAACCACTGAAAGAACAGTAATAAATCATTTGCGTCTGATATTTGAAACCCTTTATGCACTGTCTGGTGGCCAATATTGATTTATTGTTCAACCTTCATTATTATCTAGAGCTCTTCATTGCTTTAGGGTTATTTATCAGATCCCAAAGGTTTGATAAGGGGAAGGGGTGTTGGTGGTGACAAGTTAAGCATTTACACAAAACTCATAACTAAAATAAAGGACTCGGGTTCAAATGCAGGGCCACTGTATTCGAACCCGTCATACAAATGGGCTTTTTTTCAAAAATGCCAGCACACTGAGGATTCATATAACATTGTAGTTGAAATACCCTCATAAAAAAAATTCCTGGCAATTTTGCTGCTGTTCTGAGTTATACATATTTCACATGCTTCTGGAGTCTGCAGTCGTACTAAAGAAGTTTGCAGTGCCCAGTCAGAGGCCGTACTAGAGAAGTACAGTGTGCAGCCAGCATACGTACTAGAGAAGTTTGCAGTATCCAGACAGCAGTTGTACTAGAAGGATATAGTGTCCAGTCAGCAGTTGTACTAGAGAAGTCTGCAGTGGCTAGTCAGAAGCTGTTCTAAAAGAAGTAGTGTCCAGTCAGCAGTTGTACTAGAGAAATCTGCAGTGGCTAGTCAGCAGTTGTTCTAAAAGAAGTGCAGTGTCTAGTCAGCAGTTGTACTAGAGAAATCTGCAGTGGCTAGTTAGCAGCTGTTCTAAAAGAAGTGCAGTGTCTAGTCAGCAGTTGTACTAGAGAAATCTGCAGTGGCTAGTTAGCAGCTGTTCTAAAAGAAGTGCAGTGTCTAGTCAGCAGTTGTACTAGAGAAATCTGCAGTGGCTAGTTAGCAGCTGTTCTAAAAGAAGTGCAGTGTCTAGTCAGCAGTTGCACTAGAGAAATCTGCAGTGGCTAGTTAGCAGTTGTTCTAAAAGAAGTGCAGTGGCTAGTTAGCAGTTGCACTAGAGAAATCTGCAGTGGCTAATTAGCAGTTGTTCTAAAAGAAGTGCAGTGTCCAGTCAGCAGTTGTACTGGAGGTGTGCAGGGTTCAATCAGCAGGCATACTAGAGAAGTCTTTAGAGTGCAGTCAGCAGTCATAATAGAAAAGTTTGCAATATACAGTCGGCAGGTGTACTAGAATAGTGTAGGGTCCAATCAGCAGTTGTTCTAAAGAAGTGCAGTGTCCAGTCAGCAGTCGTACTAGGGGTGTGCAGGACCCAGTCAGCAGTCGTACTAGAGAAGTCTGTAGTGTCCAGTAAGCAGTCGTACGGGGGAATACAGGGCCCAGTCGACAGTCGTACCAAAAAGGTCTGCAGTGTGCACTCAGCAGTTATACTAGAGAAGTCTTACGGATCCAATCAGTGGTTGTACCAGAGAAGTCTGTAGTGTCCAGTCAGCAGTCGTACTAGGGGTGTGCAGGGCCCAGTCGGCAGTCGTACTAGAGAGGTCTGTAGTGTCCAGTAAGCAGTTGTGCAATCATTCTAGTCCTACATTTAATAGGTTTGCATTATTTCTGTTATGGTCCTTGTAAGGACTTTTCTGCTTGCATGGAATTACAATCCTATTCTTAAACAGATAATTCATTGTCTGATGGCAATCTTTAAGTTTTTAGCAATTTGGTATGCTGCCAAAGAGTTAGGGCCGATAGGTGATTCATCAAACTTTCCTTAACCAAACGAGGGTAATTTTATTGTCGCCTCTGTCAAATGTCAATGCCCTCAGCTTTTTACTTCACTACTGATGTCGGAGTGCATGCCACCCGGTTGTGTGAGTAGATAGCTATGTATTATTTTGTCAGGAACAGTGAGAACAGATCATTCCATCAGCAGTATCATTCTATACCCGAATCCCATATTTACATATTTCTGTAAACTATAAACTTTCAACCATCTATTTAATCAATCTTAGAGAGAGCTAAAAGCTGCAGGAATCATTAAATATAGGAAACAATTAGATTTGTATTTATTAAAAGTAATACAGAAAAGTGATTTTACAAAAATGATAATTATTAGTCTTTTCTGAGCTGAAATGTATCTTCTTGTAGGCCATCCTTGGTCATAATAACGATTGAGATGCTATCACCAGTAAAAATATCTCTTTCAGCGGCAGAAATAAAAACATCTTTCACAATTGCCAAAGCTTTTTCTAAAGTGTACGATTTGTCTTTAGCGTTTTCTTGATTCTTCATGCCCAACTGGAATTTATTAAAAATTTACACAAGACTTATACATAAATGCAGAATGATAAAGCGATACGGAATAAATTTGATAACCTGGTTGTCAAGAAGGGGCTGAAGAAGAGCACCAGCTGTACCTCCAGCACGGAATTTGGAACTTTCAAAATGCCCAATAGGGTCGTAACTATACACGACACCTTTTCCCTCTGCATCCAATCCGGCCAATATGTTTGAGACATAATAAGGGAAAAATCTCTTATAATAAAGGATAATGGACAACATCTGGGCCACAGCCGGTGTAGTCATGCTTTTGTTATGCTCATAAAGGTACATCTGAAAAGCAAAAAATTTTATGATCAAGTGTATGTTACCACAATGCAAGTATGAATGAATAAATGATGTTTATTTCCATATACAAACAATCCATATACAATCATAATTTAAATATATAAAAAAAGAAAATTACACTATAAAATCGTACTTTTTTTTTCTTAACATCTAATGCATGGTCATCTATCTACCAGAGTCTACAAATATTAAATATTAACTACTTTTTGATTACATGAGCTAAAATTATGACTCCTGCATGAACTAGTTTCGTCAACATTTTGTATACACGAAACCAGAACCACCAGGATGCCTACCTCAATCTAGTTCACTAGCAACTATGATGACACGGCTGGTTTACTAATTAACAAACACACACCAGCGAGTAGCAAGTAAAGTAACTCATCTTTCAACTTTCAGATTGTTTACAATCTGCTAGTTAGCTAGTGGACATGATTACACTGCAAGTTCATTAGCAGCTGGTAGTTCGAAAAACTATTTCTTTATAAAAAATTTACTCAGACTACCAATATATTAACCAAACTATGCATATGGTTTACTTAGAAACAGGGAGTGAAACAATTTTTTTCTTACACTCTGAAATTTCCATTTTCTTATATTGTAAATATATTACTAAATCTCAGCTAGGAAATATTAATGCATGTAGTAGCAAGGAAACAATTATAAAAAATTTTGGTTTAAAAATTGACTGCGTCTGGTAGGAAGATACAATGGACGCATGCTCCAGTTTATATTGATAAAGGCAAACTTACGAATTACTTGAATAAGGCATTAAGGGGCTCGCAACAAATGCAAACTTTCATAAATAAAAATTGCACATCAATTAGACTCCCTTGTCTGGGTTTTTGGCAGTTTGGTAAGCCGAAGCCAAAGGGTTCGGGGCCAATAGTTATCCTCATCAAACTTTCCTTGGCTAATTTATCAACCTCATCATTGCCCCTCTGCCCTGGCACCCGGAAAGGGTAACTTTATTTTCCCCAATGTCAGACAGCCAAGGCACAAATGCAGTCCCAAACGATTCTGGACTTTATCGCTAATGTGACAATTGCCTTCAGTGCCACCTGGCAGATGGCTATTCTTCTACAATACCCAGCCTTTTTTTAAAATCTCCCTGGCACATTATTCAATAGCCACAGTTTCCGCTTGAAAGACAGTGGCATATTTTTCAAGGCTTTATGTATTCTAGTCCTTAGTTTATTTCCATAAATGCCAGCTTCTGACCAATATTTGGTTTTGGAGCCATCTATAAACCAGATACAGTCGTCATTAACCAGGATCCCTTTCTCCCAGTATGCTCTACAAGATATTTTGATTGTAAATTTTTTGTCAAAACTGAATTTAGGGGGTATGGCATCAGCAGGCATCCTCAAAGTTCTGTCTAGCTGAAGCTCCACTCGAAGCTTTAGTTGCACATTGTTATATGAGTAGGCTATTGGATCCTGACCCTGCATTAGCTGTTTTGAAGATAATGGAGGCTTGAGTAGACCTCTTTAAATAATAGACTCACATGGTCATGCCATGTAAGCTTGGAGGTAAAAATAACCGAGATTTTTAACTTTAGGACAAAACTAGGGGAGGCATTGCCACATTCTCCTCGTCCCTTTGTTACAAGACGGTTGAAAAGGAGGTGCGGTACACTAAAATAAAGGATTAAGGAATAAAGTTAAATTATTAAAATAAAAAGTATTTCTATACTGTTAAAAAAATATAAATAAATGCTGAGAAAGTTATATCCAAAGGATGCCTTTTTTTTGTTTATTTAATTACCCTGCACTAAACTGGAGGTCTCCTCCGCAGCAGGTCTATCCCTGACAACCTCCTTAGCGCACCTGGTGCTAAAGGGCCTATCGCTGGAGGAGTCTCCTTCCTGAAAAAGGGTGACCACGCCCCCACTTCCAGTCCACGTATCGCACGATCTCATGAGTCAGGACAGCGTTGATATGGTGAGGGGTAGGCAATTTGTACTAATAGGTTTATTGTTAATTAATAAGGACTGGTATTTGTTAAAGTTGTCAAAAAGTTTTGTCATATTTGACCATTGTTAGCCTGTAAAGATTATGACATGGCCTTATTGAAATATATTTGGATCGTGTTGAACAAACCGCTGAGAGATTTCATGTTTGCAACTTAAACTGAGTAAAGTTTCTAAGTGGTGGCTATCCAGATTTTGTGAAAAGGCAAATATATACTGTCTGACAGGAGTAAAAGTTGTGTAAATGAATAATGATTAGAGGTTTAAGGCAGATGGAATCCTCACCTTCATCCTCGTCTGGACCAGCCTGGTCAAAGAGAGTACATCGCACCAACAGCCCGAACTTCCGAGTATCGTTTTATCACCTAATTTGAACAATTTCGACTGTTCCCTCGTGTAAATTTGGAAACCCGTGCTCAAACGTGTGTCCGAGGCTATAATGGCATAGTCATCACCGGCCACGGCGACGATGCTCCTGGAAAATAACAAAAAGAACAAATGTAACGGGTAAAAATAAAAAAGGGATCGAGTGTGGAAACTGTTGTCCTTACCCTCCGTTATCCGAATAAGGGGAAAAAGACATATTTCTTGACTGAGAATCCCGACGAAGTGAATAAACGAGAGCAAAGTGGGACCTGCAGATGACCAAACAAGTTTATTTGAAACCAAACCTTCCCTAAAGGTTACCTCCCCAAAAGAGCAAGTCGTAACAAAAATGATGACGTAAGTTGGTCAAAAAAGAACGAATAATTAAATTTAACATAAATAATTAATTTAATTAAATAAAACAATAAAAATATATTACAATTTTATTATTCATTATTTCTACTATTTTTTTCTCTCGAAAGATGATTAAATTTGGTCAATCTTAGGTTTCATTTCACAAAAGATGCAAATTATTATGAAAAAGTAAAAAATATATAATTTGATATTTTTTTAAAGTTTTATTATTATTAATAATTTTTAAGGGAATTTTAACAGCTAAGGTGATTTCACATATTTAAAATTTAATTAAGATGATGGGTAGAAAATAAAATTCCTTTTAAACAATAGGCATTTATTACATGAGACGCATTTTGGAAAAAATATACGTTAAAAAGATTCCAATTAATAAACTGTTTATATAATTTATCATTTAAAATGTAATTTAATTTTATTAAGATGATGGGCAGGAAATAAATTGCCTTTTAAACAATAGGCATTTGTTACATGAGACGCATTTCGGAAAAAATAGATGTTAAAAAGATTCCAATTGATTAACTGTTTGTATCATTAATCAATTTTTTTAATTTTTTTAAAGAATGTTTTATTTGAAATTCTGCAGGATAATGAGATAGAAATTTGGTCATTATTAGGTATTATTTATTATTTTGGTCTTAATAAGTATTAATTAAATTCCATACTCATCACTGAAGATGGTGAGATGTCAAAATGCATCTGAAAGATCAACTCAGTAAGGATAGGCAGACCAAAACGATCAGTACCAACCAAATTACAAATCTTTTGAACGATAAAAAAAAAAAAATAATAATAATAGATATTTGTAAATATTACAGCGTTAAGACAAAATTATCAATTTTAATACTTAAATACTTGCAAAGAGTTGGGACCGCGGTGGCTGAATATTTACGGTATCTGACTCATATTTGCCATACTGGTGTTCTGGGTTTTAGTCCCATTATAGCCCATGGCTTTTTAATTGATTGTCATATTAAAAAAGTATTGTAAAGTGGTTTGATCCCTCATTCACAATACCAATGGGTTTGACATTAAGCCAGTATGACAAGAATTACTTTACTTCTGACAGTTGATAAATTGCCATTCTTGGAGAAAGATTGAAGATTAGAAACAATTTTTTCAAGGAAAAAAATTGTTAATCTTATTTGTCAATAACAAATTCAGTGTTTTTTTCTTGATGGTTATTTATGAAGATGGTGGGACATATTTATCTTAAAAAAATTACAATATTAAAAAAAAAATTTACGAATGTTGGGATTTTTGGTGAACGAATATTGCTAGGCCTTTCATTAAATGCATTTTTGAAGCTTAATTCTTCTCTTCAGGATATCTGGAATCCTTCATAATTACACATTTTAGTGTTTGGATACTTTTTAAAGTTAAAAAAGTTAATGATCAATCTTGAAGGAAGAGTTTGATATTTAATTCATAGCTAAATGTAAAACAAAGTATTTATATGAAACCACCACCCATGGCCAATGAGTGGGGGGTGGATCAATAATGGAATTGTTTTCGTTGAATTATTCCATATAAACAGGTATTAAATAAGAACATAAATATAATATTTAGCTCTGTGGATGAAAATAATATGTAATTTATTGTTGAAATGGACAAAGTAGTTGAATACAACTTCATCCCTCCGAGTATGTGGTGCACATGCTCATTCCGGGCTTCTGAGAGAACTAGATATAGGCAAATGTGTAAAAATTATTTGTAATTAGTTTATTTAGGATATAATTTGTAAACAGACTCCTTCAAACAGATAATACTACACTGTATGTTAAAGAATTTTTATTTTAAAATTGCTGTAATAAAATACATTTTGATTTCAGCTTTTTTTTCAGCTAAAAAATTACAATTATAAAAAAATGTGATGTAATTTAAACTCTTAAGTTATTTGGTCACAATTTGTCTAAATGCTTTAAATTTTGTGAGTTTGTATGTAGCCTGCTCTTTAAATTTATGTGTCCGGGGGTGGTATGAGGGTGAGGAGGGGTTGAAGGGGTTTGAATCAATATGAGCAACCCCCTGTGTTATTAAAGATTACTATTTCCCCCTTTTTCCAATTTAGTCTCATGTAGACAAATATAATGGCAGACACAGAATTTGAGGAGTTGAGGAGTTATTTTGAGACCGTACCCCATCACATAAAAGCATCGGTACATTCTTATACGTAAGTACGCTCATGTAATTTCCCCTGCCCCCAATTGGCATTGAAAATAGGGCGGTTATTGTCAGTTAAATTGCCACCCACCGACAATAATCATGTCACAGTTATTAAACATTTTTTTATACTATTCGCGATTTTGCAAATCGTCAATTTGATAAACTCGCTTTTTATGAAGTTCATGGGGTACGGTTTATTGACATATTGTGAATTCCTGTCTTTCGCTGACCTTTATAGGCTTGTTCCTGACATTTTACTCGATGAGGATTCACCCACTTCGACATCCTCGAAAAGCAGCGATTGTATCCTTGGAAATGAAGCGCAAACTAGTGTGGCTGAATTGAGAAATCCCATCACTGAAACTGAACATTTTACATATCAAGACAAGTAATTAATTAATAAATAATCATATCAAATCTGTATATATTTGTCTTATGCTTGATACAAGGTAGAATTATAAAGACAGATTGTAATAGTATAATGAAATGATATAAAAAATATTTATGAAAGTTTATTAATAATTTAATTAATAATGAATCTATAGGTTTTTTTTTATCTTACAGATAGTAAAACAATGTTTTAAATAGTATTAATGATTAAATTGGCAAAACATACTCTATTTTTTTCTTGACCTAGTTTTAGGTTCCATTTAAAAATTTTTTTTTTCAAGATTACTTATATGAATATGGTTTAAAACAATCTTGTGTAAGATAGACAATGTTTAAATTTTCCCTAATACAGTTTTTTTTTCGATATTATATTTACTCATAATAAAATTATAAATACTTAATAGTAATTTTATTGTATTTAACTTTATACTTTCTACATTGTATCATGCAAGTTTGTAGAAGTTAAACTTTATTTAAAACAAAATGCCTACCTTGAACATAAATATAATTTGCATTAACAGAGAAACTAAGGGAAGCAGTGAAGACAGCCCGGAAAGTAATGACAGTGATCAAAACTGGCCACCAAGGCCTCCTGGCGGAAGACGCAGAAGAAAGTTACCAGAGATTCCCAAACATAAAAAACGTATTATAAATTAAATTATTTATAGATTTCATTATAAATACAGTTATTAATACGAATTTAATTTTTTTAGCTTATGTTTTGTCTCTGGCGGATGAATTGGGAGACGCCTTGTCTCTTCAGCTTGATTACACGACTAGAAACAGCCCAAGGAATTTATTGATGCTGAAGTACCTAAGGGATGAAGATTTGTACGGATATGATGTTGATTCAGGAAATTCGACGGCTCATTCCCCTGATGGGCTTAAGTCTTCATCACCCATTCCTGTCAATACGGGTATTTTAAATAATTTAAAAAAAACAAAACAGTTATTTATTTGTTATTTTTTTCAGGTTCTACTACACCGGCTTCAACTGAAAGCTGTAGTATCCCTTGTGCACAGCTAGAACTGCTAGAAGCCACACATAGGGGTTTATATAAATTTATTCCGAGGCATAGAGATGAGCTTGATGTTGAAATCGGTGATCCGATTTATGTACAAAAGGAAGCCGATGATCTGTGGTGTGAAGGTAAATTTTTTTGTTTGTTTAAAATTATAGAAATACATATGAAATTTTTATGTAGGTGTAAATCTACGCACGGGAAGACAAGGTGTTTTTCCATCTGCGTATGTAGTTGATATGGATTATAACGATTTTGATCCGACGACGCCGAAAGTAAAAAGGGAACGATTTCTTCTCGGATATCTCGGCTCTGTGGAAACAATGTGGCATAAAGGGACTAATGTATTGTGCCAAGCGGTCAAAAAAATAATCGCGACGAAACACAAGCCGCATCAGTGTATACTTGAAATTTCGGATCAAGGGCTTCGCATGGTCGACAAGACAAGGAGAAAGGTAAGTTTTTTATTCTGTGTTTTTTTGCCGGTAAAGAATTTCTGATATGAGCAATATTGTAATTTTTAGACACAGAGCACACCATGTCAAGATTATTTTTACTCTCTGAAGAACGTATCTTTTTGTGCTT
Organism: Cimex lectularius; assembly: GCF_000648675.2. NCBI lineage: Eukaryota > Metazoa > Arthropoda > Insecta > Hemiptera > Cimicidae > Cimex > Cimex lectularius. The sequence continues at coordinate 225,303 of NW_019392939.1, read as the reverse complement.
TCCACCCGTCGGATCACAGGTATATGGGTTTCATCACAAAACACCCAACCCTTCAGAGGTTCGCATGCCATGTCTTCCTGGGCAGTGAGAGCACTCGACCTGTAGCTGAAGCAGTTGGGTACGTTGTCAAAGTTTATTGATAATAAAAAAAAAAAAAATAACGATACACTATTTTCAGGCGAGCTTTCCAAAGGTTTTATATAAAATTCATTGAGACTGCATACCCGATTGAAGATATCTACATTGAATAATTTATCAATGCATTTTTTTTCATAAAAAGGAAAAAAAAAGAATTTTGTGCCATAAAGGCTCTGCAGCACTATATAAATTCCCCTTTAGTAAATCCAAATTATAGAAAAACCCTATTGAAAATTTAAAACAATACTTTAACTTTGAAGGGAAGTGTCCTAAAGATAATTTTAGGCTCTAAAATTTTAGAATAGACTATTATTACAAAGAAAGATGTTGATTCAAAAATAATCAAAAGGTTTGTTAAAAGAAAATTGGTTATTTACAAATGGAAGGAAGGTGTGTTGCAAAGTCTAGTATTTAATTTTTAACTTATACTGGTAAGTCATTCAAATATCTCCTTTCTTAACATCTTTACATAAGGGCAGGACAAAAGAAAATGCCCAGAACTTATAATAAAATTAAATCTAGTCAAATGAACTGATTTGAAATTTTTCAAATATTTTATTTAAATTTTCAAGTGCATGTCCAGTGTGGGCGGTGCATTTTGTCTGCTGGCGGTTGAAATTGGTATTTGAACCGGTCTGATTGAAAGGGAGGACATGTGAATGACCGATATGGTATAATAAGTTCAAAAATAGGCACAATAATCAAGTTAAAGACTGTTCTTATTGTTTTGGAACGATTCTTTTATACAGTGGTTCAATGCTCATTTCACGTATACACAAACTGTTATCCACAATTTTCAAATTATCATAGTAATTCATTGTTTTTGTTTTAAATAAAAAATTAACTAATGGGCTGTGATAAAGAAGAAGAGATTATAATTTTATTTTATTTTTTGTGTTGTTTTGTTGAAAGTCACTGATGGCTAAATTTTACATAAAAACCCAATAATATTTGGCCAAATTTAACGATAAAATAAACTTAAAAAAAAATTGAGGGATTAAAAAAAGGTGTAAGCTTTTTCTGTGTTAGTATCAAGTTCTATTTGTAATGGGAAAAAAGCATTTAAATAGTTTTATACTTGCTATGTTCTACCGATGCTACAATAGATTTATTTGCACTCAAACTGGAAAAGAAAAAAATTTTACTATTGCGTTATTAATTTTTAAGCGGAATTCTTAAAAAATAGGCTGTATTTAAACTTATAGATAAAGTCTCAGGGGTATAAACTTTTTTAATATTTAAATTTTAGGCTTTATGGGAGATTAATAACACTGTCGATGATAATAAGCCACACTTTTAGATGTTTGAGTTTTTAAAAAATATAATGAGATTAATATAACAAGATTTAAGTTGAAACCATTACTGTTTTTACAATTAATTACACTCAGTACAGAACTTTGGTTGGCATCTCAGATAAACTTTCAGTTTTTTATGGATTTTTTAAATATTAAATATATAGTTGTCGTGAAACTTGATTTTTCCTGATCATCCTGGTCTGGCAGACAAACCATGTTTATAATGATCAGAGATGATCAACGTAGAATCTCACATTTTGCAATTAAATTATCAGGCTACAGTTCCTTTTCAACAAATAAAACCGATAATTGCTTTGAAGTATTTAGTAATATTATGATCACATTTTGTAAAGTTCACCAACTAGTACCATACTACCTCGCCTTGCTCCAGATTCCCGTTTTGACAAATTTATTGGTGGTATTATCAGCAGCTACAGTGCTAGGACCATTCGACTAGGATTAAGGATATTGAGCTACAGTAGCACACAAAAGTATTTTTATGAAATTCATCTTCTTAATAGTACATTCTTATACAGTCATGTTAATGAAAGAAAAGCTTACAAGTTCTAGTTTTTTTTTTTTTTTTTTTTTTTTTTTTACTCTAAACTAAATCTTTCTTAATATTTTGAAACTGCTTTGTCTAGAAGGCACTTATAATTTTTACAAAGAGAGGTGCAATAATTTTTTTATATATAATATAGTAAACAGTTGAAATTTAAAAAAATAAAGCTTTTGTAGATTCTCACAAAACTAAAATGCTAAAACTATCTGTAAATACATATATGTTAGTGCTGAGAGAAATTGTAAATTTTTATTTTTACTACAAGAATTACGCTTTTCCCAAATCCATCTGTCATACCATTAATATTTTCTAACCTGTTAATTGCAGAAATGTTCAATGAATGTGAATAAAAATAATGTACAGTATCATGGAGGAAAGAGAAAACAATAAAATTGTATGAGCAAATAAGAACTTTTTTATATATTTATTTATTAAATACATACTATTCTATCCTTGTTTTTCCTGGGGGTCACTGGTGTCCATAGTCTTACTTTCTCCCACAGTGACCTCTTTCTTTTTCTGACCACAAAATAGATCTATTTTGGAATTGACCCTCTTTTTTAATTTCTTGAATTTCTTTATTTCCATACTCCAGAAAATACATTACTCTTAAGGTAGATGGACTTTCTGGGCTTCCTTGTTACTTAATTCCCTGAAGTGTTCTCAGGCTATAGGACAGGATGTTCTGATGTCTCTGCTGTTTCATGTTAGAGTCGGCATGTTTCTATCTCAGTTTTCCTATTTTTTAATTAAATAGGCAATGGCTGGTATAAAGGTATCTATTTTCCAGTCTCCTGAGAGAGGAGGTAGATGTATACTTTACTGGTTGAGATGTTGAGAAAATTCCTTGATTGTTTTATGCTTTGGGATGTACTGATTTGTGATTCTGGTCCAAGGGGCGTGAAGGCAGATCCTGTTTTTGATAGATGCCAGCCTATTGCCTTCAATCCCCTAGGATCCTGACACCCTGACAAGAATTGGTTGTCTCTTCCCAGGATTTGGATATATTAAACAGACCATCTATCAGCTCAAGGTATATTCTAAAGCATGCTATTTGGCTGTCTGAGAATACGTATATATGCACATTTTTTAATATTTCTTGTACACAAAGTTCTATTGTATGGCTCTCAGCTTGGAAAATTGATGGCTTCACTGAGTCAAAATTTGGGCCTTTAACTCTTGCTCCCATTTTAGATCCATCTGTTTACTTTTGTAATGCCACTCTATTTCTTTCACTATTCTTCCAACAATGTCTTATTTTTGTTTGGAAAGTACGTTTTCTTTTTGAAGACATGCCATTTATTTCATCCTTTTTAATATTTTATTATGGCTTTTTCTTAAGTCAGATTAATTAATTTTGTCCAGAATTGTGTGGTGATTAGTGACCGTTAATCAATATTTATTTAGAAATCGTTAGATGCGGTCTGGTGTGATGTAGGTTTCAGAAAAACATTTTCTTTATCGTGCCAACGTTTCGATTTTTATTGAGATCATCTTCAAGGCCTGGGATTTACAAACATTGTTTACATATTACAATTACATTTTGGATGTGGAAAAGTGAATTTATACAATGCAAAATATATTTTATATATTCAAAGTATTTCTACTCACTCAAAGTATTTGTCTTCTGTGTAATTGTACCATTCTTGCATGTCGTGCCGAGAGTGCCAGTGAGATTTTGCTATTTTGTGTTTATATACGTTGGATTTTGAAGGGAAAGAAAATGTTTTTCTGACCTACATCACACCAGACCACATCTCACAATTTCTAAATAAATTTGTCCAGAATCTCTTTGCACTTTCATACTCCATTCTCTGAACTTTGGCGACCACAGTGCAATTTCCATTGCTGAAATTGGGCAATTAAGCACTGCCTCTGAGGTGTTAAGACATGCCATGCTTTCTATGTTCTAAAAATTGGTTTTGTATCTCTTATTTTCTAAAGTTTTTGGCCACTATACTAGGACTCCAGAAGGCTATTTTCGGATTTACACCCATATTTTATCAAAAAAATTTAAGAAAGAGGAGATTAATGTAATGTGATGACACTGTTGGACCATTGAGTGGCAATTGCAAAACCAAAATTAATGGTCAGGGATTATATTGTAAGCTGGTCCCAGTGTAAGTTGTAATTGTTAAAATAATAAAAAAAACTTAGTTTAAAGGACCACCCAAAAAAAAGGCTGTAAATTTGAAAGGTGTCGCAGACAGGGGTCACCAGAAGGGTCTGCACAAACCTGGGGAACACAAAGTCGCAATAAGTGGACCGATCAAATAACTAACGTCGAGTTACTTAAGGCTGAGAGGTTGTCACTAGTGACGTGGGACCTCGTAAATCAGGGTTGTGTCAACCAGGTGCGAGACCCCTATCTTCACCGGCCCACTCACGGCTTGAGAGCTCCCCCGACTTTTGATTTTTCCTTTCCACTCCTACTCCGTTAGAGAATCTGGTATAAAAAGAGATGATTTGGAAATCATGGAAGCCAAAGTAGAGCAGTCTAGTCTAGTCCAGTCCAAGGGCTCAAACCGACTGCAGCCACACTGTATCTCGGACTCAGCCAGCAAGAGTCAGGAAGGACCAGCCATTGCGACAAGTCCAATCGTCAACTGCCGAGGACCCAGGAAGAAGATCCTGGAGGACGAAGGGATGATTTGGAAGCTGGTATTAGCAAGCATCGTTTGGGGTAAGTCCTTTTGCAACTAAGCTCAGCCCAGATTTAGAATTGTGGCTGACTTGGTAGATTGATTATGATTTTGTTGGGGTCGCATTTCACAAACGGAAGTGTGTTGAAATAAATATTGATGAATGTTCTCTCTGTTTTTCTTAAATTCTTGAACATCACCTTCCCCTACACAAGAATAAGTGCTTATGCCGACTACTCCCTTATTGCTTAGAAGAAAACAAATGAATAGAGAGAGATTATCCGATCGTAGCTCGGTGGTCACTCGTGTGCTTGCTCGATTATAAAACTATTAGGAACGATTATAAAATTATTAGGAATTTTTCACTATGCAATAACAAGAATTGCATAGGACAAAACAAAAACAACAATTGCACCAATGTTACACATTTATTATTATTTAGTTTAATTTTATACATGACACCTAAACAATTTACAATTAGTTTTTTTTTCAGTCTTACCATAGTTGTAAATAATATACAAATGAGCACAAATCACAAGAACTGAAACTGCTGTAACATCAACAAAATAAAATCTTTTAACAGACAGTTAACCAGCGTGAATTGCACGTACACGATAAACTTTCAACATAATAAAAGTGGATCAAGCACACTTACATAATAAAATGAAATTAAGAATATAAATTATACAAATATACAATAACAATATAATATATTGCTAAATATATAACCATCAAAAAATCAAGTCTTACTTTTGCACAGCTTAAAAGTCTACAATTTTATTTTTAGGGGTTTTCTTTTGACAAACCCATTTAATTATAAACAATAGAAGTATTTTCTTCATTAAATTGAATGTTATTTTTACTTTTTCTTTGCTTTTATTAAATAAAATACTAAAAAAAGATATAAAAAGCTCTTTTTAAAAAATGAAATAAACAAAATTTTAGTTTGTAAAGTTTAAAGAGTTTAAACAAAACCACATAAATATAAACTGAAGTTTATTGTTGCTAAAATTTGTTGTAGTCAAAAGTGTCAAAACTACTTTTTTTTATACACATAGTTAAAAGCAAACCTTATATAGTTTAGTATTATTATTACTAAATATAATCAGAGATGGTAAACTATACATCGAAGACTACATCAAGAATTGAACGGTGAAACGTTTAGCAATGTTTTATTAATTAAATAATAATTTAAAAAAATACAAAATTGGTATTCACATAAGTTATGAATTTGGTAACTATACAAACAGCTTTATTGCAAATTTTTAAAACTTAAATAATAATTTTAAAACAAAGAAACACTAATTTTGCAGTATTTTAATTACAATTTTTTCTAGTTATTTTTATATTGTCGATTAAACATTAAAAATTTGGCTTTTTTTTGTTTGAGAAAAATGTATAAATATTAACTTATATAATTTAGTATTATTGGAAACTACTAAGTTGAAATCATGAAGGCTCAACAAAAACTAAAAAAAAAAGAAAATTTTTGTAATGAAATCTTATTCTAATCACTCAAAGCTTAATTCTATTCATTATTTAAAGAATACCTTCTTATAAATGTTATACGAAATTGACACTAATATGCTAAATAAAAAAAAAAAAAAATTGGTATCTTACAAAACAAATTATTAAGATTATGTATACAGTTAATCAAATAGAAGTAAAAATGTCCTATCACATTTTATTTAAAGTTTGTTGCTGGAAAAGTAATAAAAGAAAAACAAATATCGACGGAACAAGAGTAATATCTTTATATGAGCATGTACTTTTATGTGTGCGCATATTTTCTAACAATGCCAATTTCATTTAACAATTGTTTTTAAAACAGTTCTAACAGAATTTGCATTATAATAAATGTTAATAGGCAAGCGATATCATAGTACGTTCACTTTTTTTTTTTAAATCACAAAAAAGGTTTTTTTCTTGTAGCGTTATTGTCCGGTTGATACAAATTACTGGATGCAAAATATTGAAAGTTTTCCTTAAAATTCAGCCTTTTTCGAATGACACTTAGAATAAAATTTCTAGAGCTATGGCAGTATTTTGTTGTCGAAATATGCAAATTTAATGGACTCATCCGACGGACGAGAAAGAGCCCAAAAAATATACTTTAAGAAGTCATTGACTCATTCTGACTCGTTCCCTTGTTCAATTCAGGCCAATAGCCTCAATCTACTTTTTTCTTTTTTTTTTAATAAATGCAATGCAGTGTCAAGTGCAAAAATACACTATTAAAATTTTCCAGCTTGACTGGAAATATACATTTTAAACTTTTTTCAAGTAATAAAAAAAGTATGAATTCTAAAACTGTATATAATACAAAATATGTATACAAATGTGTATAATTTCAGCTAAAAACACTAATATATATTTATATAAATAGTTTTTTTGACATCTTTTCTTTTAACTAAATCTTTACTAAATGCCTGAACTATTTCTGTATCAAATTGGCTAAATCGGAAGATTAATTATGCAATATACCTTTACACTTAGTTTTTTATTTTTTAAATTTATATAAGCCCATAATAAAATTGTACATAAATAAATAAATATACATATTTACTTATTTATTATATTTATTTATTCTTTGATAGTTTTTTCTCATAAAACCTACTGGGAAATAAATCAGGACAATACAAGAAAAAAAAATTGACTGATTTAATTCAGAAAAATTACGAGAGCAAATCAAGATTTTATTAAACATTTATGTCTTGAGCACCACAAATTGGAACCTGTTCCTTGCAATTTTGAATATTCTGATGGTCTTGTTGAAGTGTCTTTAATAGCTTATGTTGCTTCTCATATTCCGCCTTAAATAAATACATAATATTAGCAATTATAATAAATATGTGTATGTGTGGGTGTGGGTGGGGATATGTATGTTACCAGATATGCTGGTTGATTGTTGTTGTGTATAATAAATTAATCTTATTTATAATTGTTTTCATTTACTAGTGAAATCCCAAATATTATTTTTGTATTAAAATATTGGTATCTAAAGTATACTGCATGTTATTATTTTTCTTATTTTATTACTGTCAATGTATATTTCATTGTTTTTCATGTTTTCAATGTTCGTAGTCTTTTTGTAATTAGTGTAATAAAATGGGCTATTGTTCATAAATAAATAAAAAAAATTAAAAAAAAAAAATCAACTAACCTTCAGTTGAGACAAAGTTGAAAATCTCATTTGTCCGCCGCTTTCGAATTGTACTGACGTCAAATCTTCCTCAATTGCTTGGATTTGCGTACCCTGGTACTGAATGCGGTCTTCTAAGTGACTCTGTCCTCGTGAAACACCCTCTTCCAACGTGCTTATATCACTTTCCCATAGAGCTACCGTCTAGAGCGAATATAAACCAGAAAGTCAGTTAAGTATAAGGTATTCATCAATTAGTAAATTTACCATCAATACTTACCGGGACCTGCAGTGTCTCATCAAGTTCTCCTAAAAATATAAAAAAATTAAAAAAAAATTCAATCAATTAAGATCGAAATTATTGTAAATACCTGATATATTTATGAACGTCTCTCTGTCTTCAATGTTTAACAGATCGTTTGAAAACAAAATCTCCGAAGGCTGAGTGGGTATTACTAGTCTGTTGTCAGGGGATAGCTCATACGAAGCGCCTTGAAGAGGTAATGAGGATTCTTGGGGTGAAGCGATGTAAACGGGTTGCGGAGGAGAGTTTGGTTCTGCGACTGGGATGAAAGAAGTCTCTCTTAATATCGAACTGCCTGGATCCCCTTCAACATACTCTTCTCGAGCACGAATGACAGATCTAAAAATTACCATAAAATTTTAAAAAAAAGTGTGCTGATTAGTGACCATTAATCGATATTTATTTAGAAATCGTGAGATGCAGTCTGGTGTGATGTACGTTTCAGAAAAACATTTTCTTTATCGTGCCAATGTTTTGATCTTTATTGAGATCATCTTCAGGGCCTGGGATTTACAAACATTGTTTACATATTACAATTACATTTTGGATGTTGAAAAGTGAATTTATACAATGCAAAATATATATTTTTTTTATATAGTCAATCAAAGTATTTCTACTCACTCAAAGTGTTTGTCTTCTGTGTAATTGTGCCATTCTTGCGTGTCGTGTCGAGAGTGTNTCGAAGAAAAAAAATATATAAAAGGAGAAATACCTGCTAGTATCAGCCATAGTAATTACACTTGTTTCAAGTCGATGACGCTTAACAACAGTTGAATCATCTTCAGTAATAACTCTTTTTTCTTTAGCCCTAGTTATGACTGAAGGTCTTGTGTACCTTGGGCCTTTCTTGATCATAGGCATCCTCTGTACTCCCATCTTTTTTTTTTAATAAAAAAAAATAAATAAATTAAAAAATGTCAAATAGTCAACCTTATAATGTTCAACCTTGCTAGTATGGACCGTGACTGGAGGCATAGTCCTTGAAACCATTGCAGCTTTTGCAAATTGATAATCGGGTGCAGGGTCATTGGACGAAGGGTGAATTTGGTCGGAAGGAAGGTTGGACAACAGTTGCTCGATCGCTGTTTTCAATTCGGTCGGATTGTCCACCATGAGAGGCTGCAATAACGAGCTTCCGTTTCCGCTGTCCTGTACATTCTAGAAGACGGCTGAAATTAGCTCAGACTCAGATTTGAAGACGGATAAAAATGTACCTTTAAATATCTCGGATCGGCAATTCCGGAGACGAGGTTATCTCCCTGTGTCACCAAAGGTGTATAAAGCGATTTCATCGCTGCTATCTGTGCTTCACCTTCTTCTTGGCTAAGATTGCAATATTTTTTTTAAAATGGTTTTAATAAAGTAATTGTAATTAATTAAAGAATTGACTTTTCAATTTAAATGAATACTCACGAAACAAGTGTATTGATACAAATGAAGGACTGTACTGAATTGGTGTCTTCATTGAGCTCTAAATAACCATGCGTTCTGATGTAAATAAATTCTCCATTTTTACTCATTAGCCGATAACAACTTGATCCATAACTCTCTCCTCGATAGTACACTGAAAATTCATATAATAGTTAATTTTGTGCCCTGAAACTTTTTTTTATGTTATAGCAAAATGTTTTTTCAAAGGGTCACAGCACTAACACTAAGGCCAGTGTTGCACCTGGAGGGCACAAGCTATAAGAAACCGTCGAGAGAATTAAGGGAAGAGTAGGCGTGAGGCCGATTAAGGTGACATGGCAGGTCCTTAGGATGGGAATGTGTAGAGGGCTCGAGCAAGGGTTGGTGTGAAACTTTTTGAATTGCGAAGGGATCCGTTTGTTGATGAAAGGTTGTTACATCTTCCTTACTAGCGGTAGCTCAGTGGAGAAGGGGGGGGAACGGTTGAAGGGAGATACAAGTGATGGTCGGTGAGGAGGTGAAAGTTTATTTATAGGTGTTACGTTGAGCGCCACAGTATTTTTGGGGAAGGATAAATACCGAAACCAGGGGATAAAAAGGAAAAGAAGAGTAGAACAATAGGAAGAAAGGGAAAACGAAGGGTAGCGATGTAGCGCTTCTGGCTCTCTTCTTTCTGATGGCGCTTCCAACCAGGGTTATGATGGGAGCTAAATGATGAAGTTCTTCCTGCTTCTATCCGAGTTAATTCGTTAACACAAGCAAGATATCCTAAGGTATTATCTTACTTAGGGTTTAAAACTACGATTGAAAAAAAGAAAAAAGAAAACTAATCACAATTATTCTATTTACAAGTACATAGACAAATCCTTTTAAATTAAAAGCTAACAAAAGGCCGAAACTTATAGCTAATGTCTCTAGGCCAGAATTATCAGGCCTGATAAGAAATTGTAAATGTACCAACTCACGGGATCACTCCTCACTTGCTGGGATCAGCCCCTTTCTCTTCGTAGGAACTCTCCGATCAGTACGACTAGGATCACAAGCCACACAAACACATACAATTTTTTAAAGAATATTTTCTTTCCTCGCGGAGACCACCTCTTCCTCAGAACGTCTATATCCTACTGACCCTCCTTGCTTTTTCTTCTTTGTTTTTCAATCTCGGAGCCAGTGCCCTCCCGATCAGAATCTTGCAGGCCGCGAATTGCTTCCTGCTTCTCGCGCTTCTCTTCTCGGTTTGTCCCGCCACTATTTAAGCTTTATTAATTTTTTTTTCTCCCGAGAAGAAGGAAAAAAAATGTAATAAGGTATGTTGAGGTCGTGTAGATGGTGAGGTTAGTGCATAATGGAGGAGAGCTTTGACATTTTGTTTGAATACTTTTAAATGGAAGAACTGGACGCGCTGGATAGCACGGCTTGGCAGAACCCCTTCAGTCCAAAGCAGTTGCAGTCTTGTGAAAGGCTCATTTAGTTTTGACAGTCACAGAAGATTTCATTCCTAGATGTCTTCATAGTGTCCCAATCTTCTGTTATGGTGATGTCTCTTAAACTTTGTTCTACAACGTACGGGTCAAAATGACCCAAAATTTTTAAAAACGTGCGTGTGTCAGAGGGTAGTGATCGGAAGGGGTTGAGGCTTTGAGTAGCTTTCCTTCTAGTATTCCTGTAGATGTGGACACCACTGGAATCCTTTTCACAGGTAAGTGACCTTGTAATATTGGAATAAAGTAAGAAAAATCATGGTACGGGTCAATATGACCCCACGTTGTATGACATGTTCTTTCAGTTTTAGTTCAAATTTAATTTCTTTTCTATAAATTTAATTAGTTTTCTCGATTCTTTTCTTTGTAATCTTTCTGGATTGTTTCAGCCATGACAAATAGTTCACATTTTGTAACTGACGAAGAAATTCGACGTGAAATAGGAAGATCAGTGATAATGAAAACGAGGAATACTTTTCTGAAGAACTTACAGTGAAGATGAAAATGATTTGTTACCAAACGACAATGATAAACCTGTTGCTTTCGACGTTCTTCCTGAAGTCGATGCGCTCTCAGAGGACCACTTTAGCCCAGAAAATTTTTCATATTTAGGTTCTGAAGATATTGAATAAAGCAGAAACTTTGTGTTGGGCAAAGATGGCTGCACAAGAAACTATCTGGACTGATACCAATCTTTTACCGTCCAGAAACGTCAGATTAGCTTCAAAGAATATGATTACCCATTTGCCTGGTGCCAAAGGAAATGCTCGGAACTTTGTAGATAAGGACTAATTGTAATCCTTATTCATCAACCAAGACATGATTGATGTCATTGTAAAATATACCAATGAAGAGATTGATAAATAAAAACTCAATACAGTCCTGACCAGCGCTATATTGGACCCACAGATGTTCTTGAAGTTAAAAAAGAAGACAAATATGACTCATTGCACTTAAAAACAGAGTTGGGTCAAAATGACCTGACGTAGTAGTACACATCCGGGCGTTTCACGTTGTTGACCGAAGGTTAAGTATTGTGTGTCAATTCCGTCTGCTGTCTACGTGCAGTCCTAAGTATTTGACTTGAGAATCAGTATCTCTTTGTTGATGTTCAGACTGTTTTTNATCAGCGGGTTCAAGGGAAAGATCTTTCATCAAACTGATGTGAGTATTACGGCTTCTGTTCAGGAGCCACTTCTTACACTATTTCCTCTTCAGTTTTTTGCTTTTAATATATAAACAAACAGCAGCGTAGCACAAGAGATCGTCATCCATTCTGAGAAGGTAATTCACTAGATGATGTAAGGAGCAACTGGCTGTGGAGTGGTCATGAATGCCCCCTCAAATTTCAGGCACTCCAAATGGAGCTGGACGGCTTGGCGCGGTTCCATTTGGAGAGATCGTGAATGGCCACCATAAGAGTTCAGGATAAGATAATAAGGAGTGGGTAGGAAGCGTCAAAGTTTGTCAAGAATCCCCGTGTGCCAGATCCTACCAAAAGCCCATGCTACATCTAGGAATGCACCCAAGCAATACTCTTTGTTCTCAGAGATGATGTCGACAACTCTGAAACTGTATTAGACCAATGATGAACACTGAAGCCGAATTGAGAACGAATAATTTTATGAGTATCTAGGATTTTAAAAGGAATATTTCAAGGATTTTGGACATTGCAGGAACAAAACTAATCAAATTTAAATCAAAGTTACTCACTTTGCCTCAAAGCAATCATGACCCATCTGACATCATCTTGATGCATGTACCTGAATCCATGTATTCCTGTCACTTCATCTGACATGTAGCCAGATACGACTGATATACTAAGTAGAGAAAAAACCCATTAGAATTATTATTGATAGAAAACAATTTAAAAAAATATTACCGATGATCAGAGAACACAATGGTTCCATCGATAAGATGCCTGCTGACCCATTCTTCTCGTGTTGCCTCTATCAGAGAGTTCTCGGTGACACGTTTTTCTTTGAAGGGCTTCATCATGGCGACGAGTATAGCTTCATTTGATATATGAGTATCGGCTGAAAAAAACAACAAAAAACTTTTGAAAAAAACAAATCATACAAAATTTGAGTTTGTTTTACTTATAACATACATTGTTATAAACAAAGAAAAACATATTGTCTCTTTCATACAATGGCACACTGCTTGATATAATAAGTTTAACTTGCATATTGTCAAGATCGGCGCATAGTAGATCACTGCCCTCCGATCCCACAGCATAAAAAAATCGATGAAAGTTTATTTCACATGAATCGACTTTTTATTTTGTTTTATTTAATCTTTAAAAAATACAAATTTTGTTTTAAAGGAAATCAAATCAAGAGCAGAAATGATGTGCTTTAAATTTTTGAGTCTGAGACAAAGTTTATTTAAATGGTAAAGTTGACTTAAATCGTCCAATATTTCCACATTAAATTTCCTTATGTCCTTTGTTTTCTTTAAAAAAAAAAAAAAAAATAAAAAAATAAATTTAAAAATATTACTATATGGAACAAGATGTAGAAGAATTTTTGTTTTTTCTTCGCCTAAATTTATCTTTAGATGGATAACATACTTTTTTTTTTTAAATCTATCTTTCTGTTATTTTACCTAAAGTACAATAATTTATCGTATTATTTTTTATTGCATCGGTCTTTTTGGTGATGTTTTCCTCATTTCTTTAATGAAGATTTCTTAATTTTCCCAAGGAACTCCCTTTAAAATTATAATTAATAATTGGGCAGTCGTGGTCGGTGTCTTTCTCTGCTGTATTACCCGTAAAACTCTTCTGGGAATATTAAATCCTCAGTAATTTGATTTAAGTGGGTAATATATGATATTGGAGTAAGAAAGGACATTAATGTAAGTGCTTTCTAGCAGTACTAGAGCCAAACTCCCCGGGGTCTTATTGGCATCGCCAATTCTCATTGATATTCTGCATTAATAATTACAAAGTTAATTAATTCTACCCGAATAGGTAATTATATTTTACAAGTTTTATAACCACTTTTCATCAAAATATTTTGGATTTTCTTTGGTTTAATGGTTGTCAAATGATTCTGGTTATAATATGAGAGTTAGTCCTATTTTAATTTGATTAAAAAATCATTTTTGTTGCAAAATCTCAGCTATTCTAAAATTAGACACTTGAGACACTCATTTAATTCTGAGATGATAATTTTGAAACTAATCAGCAAAGATAGATATTTTTTTGTTTCGCCAAGTGTTTAAAGGAAAGAAAATGCAAAATGAATAATAGGAAGTATGAAGAAAACATGCTTTCAGTGGGTGTAATTTCAGTACACGCGGACTTTTATTGATGAAGGCAATTTAGTCTAATTCCAGGTTTTCCTTCTTATTCAACCGTCCTCCCTATTTAAAGTCCAATAGTAGGGATTTATTATTTTCGTATATGTATATATTTTTAGACGTCATTAGAAAAAAAATTAAGAACACGTGGACGTTGAGAAAAGGTCGTCAGACTCAAGACCGTTCAGATGTAAACAATCCACTTAGCTTCAAAAATTGTTAACAAACTACAGAAAAATCTGATACTGACCAAATGGATTTATTGAAAACAAAAAAAATTGTAAAATTCATTACAATTACAAATGACAAAGAAATATTGCCTGTTTCGTGAAAATGATTATAAAACTTATAAAATCCCTTCATACATGAGTAAATTTAATTTAATTGTGTAATTATTAATATGGAATATCGACGAGAATTAGCTCTGCCAATAAGGAGTTTGGCTAAAGTTCTGGTAGAAAGCACTTACATTAATGTCCTTTCTTACTCTAACATTATATATTACCCTTTAAAATCAAATTACTGAGGATTTAATATTCTCTGAAGAGTTTAATGAGGAATACAGCAGAGAAAGATACACCAACTACGACTCTCCAATTAGGAACTGTAATTTTATAGGGTTTTCCTTGGGAAAATTAAGAAATCTGCCTTGAAGAAATGTGAAAAACGTCACCAACAAGACTAATACAACAATATGATAAATTATTGTACTTTCAGTAGAACAGCAGAAAGGTAAATTTAAAACAAAAAGGTATAAAAAGTCTATCTAAAACGTAAGCCAAGAAAAAACAAAAATCCTTCTACTTGTTCCATGTGGTAAGATGCTCAGTTCCTAAGGTTGTAAAATTTTTTTAGAAAACAAAGTACGATGTGGAAGTTTAACGAAATGTCGGACGATCTAAATCAAGTATGCACTTTACCGTTTAAATTTTGGATGTGGTCCAATGAACAGTTTGAATTGTTGATTAGACCACATCCCTAATTCACATTTATAATTAACAATGGCTGGTAAATAACTACATTCTTACGGTTTACCATCTAAAGAATCTCATTTGCCTCCACGGGGCATATTAGGGTGGAGATATGGAGATGTTGACCAAAAAAAAGAGGAAATATGAATTTTCCAGGCTGCACACCCTATTGTGGCTTAGCGCTTTGCCACAAATACATCCAAAAATGAGTCCAAAACCTGGTGGAAAAATACAATTCTATAAGGGTCATCCACAAGACTTTCAAAGGAATAACTAGAAGGTAACCGCAGCCAGGATTTTGGTTGGTTTCAGCCTGAAGGTACATGCACAGGAGTGCAGTCAGAAGAAACACTGTGCAGATACTGCTTGCTGAAAGTGTCTACTTTCTTAAACTTTTATTCACAGTATTAGAGAAATAAGCTGGGTGAGAAATTTACGGCGAAAATTCCCATCGCAAGCTATTATCAAATTGAAAAGTTAACCATAATTAAGAAAATTATCCAAGTAGTCGAGCCATTACTGGATTTACTGCGGTATGTTTTATCCTCGTAAAACTAAGTAAAATATGTAAAATGAAATGCTATAAATGCACTTTATAATTTTATGGGTGAAGATAAGTCCTCTTATCAAACCAGTAAACCGAGTTGGAAAAGTTCGAGCAAAAGAAAGCTCTTGTAAAAGACGCAAGAGCAAAATTACATACCATAGTGAATTTTACAAAGTTCACAAATAAAATATTCCAATACAATTTTACATACTCTTATTAAATTTAAAGTTAGTTGCATGTTTATGAAATAGTTTGTTGCCATTGATTAATAAATATCATGCCATTTTGCAATTAAAGTTTACAAACAAAAATTCCATAAATAACATCACATAAAATTGTAATGAAAGTATTATAGTGTGATTATAGTACTAGACCAAAGTCAGAGTTATAACTGAACAATTTTAATTTGAAGATTCATTAACTTTGTCCACTTTTATTGATGCATAGATTGTTTATTAATTAAAAAAAACCAACACAAATCGACCCACAAGAATCCAATACGCCTGTATGGTTTTGGTTGTAAGTTTGCACATTAATCAATCGGAATCTTTTGTTTTTCGCTATGAATAAATCCAATCCTAACGAGCAATTAAGACTACAAATGACGATATGTTATCTCCAGAAGAATTATTCTGGAAGCTACCTCAGTTTTGAACACTTAATGGCCCAGATAGCGTGTTATCATCTTGTGACTTTCCTCCTGTTCATTATGGAAAAAAGTAAATCGAGATTGATTTATCGCGATAATTAACTGCAGTGCAATCTAAAATTAATACGGCAATATCTTATTTACAATGTTTTATACATTTTTTTACCATTCGATGAGGTTAGATAAGTCGAATATTAATCCTTTTGGGTTAATAAATGACCAGAGCTGTTTTGCGCATTGTTGAAACAACTAGAAAGATTTAATAAATAGTTCAAAAATTTCAACTCAAGGTAGTTGGATTGTAGGTGATTCTGAATTCAGCGGTTTTACCGAGATGAAGTTAATTTCCTGACTGCAACTGCATTGATGGGCAACACGCACTTTGAAAGTTTGAAACGTATTCTTCAAGGGGAACAAAGAAGCTATATAAAAGTGGTGATAGACTGAGGGAGAAATGTCCGGTTTATTGTATAGGCCGAGGTGAATTTCGGCTTCATTTCAAGTAATGTACAAAAACCCTCAAAACTTTATTGAAATAAATTAATACTTTGAAGGATTGATCATACGCGATCTACTCTTACAAAAACAAGCGCGCACCCAACAAACCAGGGTCGGTATGCTTCCATTCGCGGAAGTCGGCCGGAAAATGACAAGACATGAAGCCTTTTTAAGAAAATCTCTCTCGAATTATCTCGTCTAAGATTAGATTCTAACAGTTTGTCAGATGCCAAACCCAAACAGAGAGTCGGATTCTATAAACAAATAAGCTCACAAATCCAAAATATTTCGGAAAAGATCAAGTTCAAGGTTCAAGCGATTCAACCGAAAGTTTCGGAAAAACGTTTTAAGTTCATTGAGTTTTAAAAGTAAAATATTCTGATTATATCGAACGATTTATAAAAGCCATGTTGCAACAAGACTTCAGAATTGATATAGACAAAATTGTTGTGACAAAAAGTTTTGTATGTATGTAAATCGTGTAAATCACTGAAAGATATCCAATGGTATGGGTCATGCATCATACTAAAATAATAATTAAATCGACAGATACGCCAGTGCCTTCTCTATATCAGCCGGCTATTAGGTGAATATCCCAAGGCGATAGCTTAGGACCCATCCTAGAGACCGCCACCTTTTGCTCACATAAAATAAAGTACCTAACACACCCTTACGAAGAGTAACCAATCATTCTCAATAGTATTCTTCTAACTCCAGCTAATGTAGTTCAGTACATCGAAATTGACAAAAGGTTACACGGAACCCACACTAGCGACTAAAAAACAAGAACTAAACAGAGTGCTGAACGATCAAAACCGACTTTGAAAAACAAATGCCTCTTTTATAGCACCATTTTGAGACCCGTTTGGGCATTGAACTTAGGGTTCAACCAAACGTTTCAATCTTTACAATTCAAAATACTCCGAATCGTAGAGTCAATGAAAGACAACTTTTATGATTTTACTACGCTTCGGCGATGTATTTCGCTTTCTTCAGGACCATGGTAACCAAACCTATTGCATATCAAAATAGAATGTTGATAATCAGTAAGGATCGACCAGCAAATAAGAGAGGAATCATAGTTTTGCCTCGCCCTGCTTATAACCCTGATGCACCTTTGAAGGGGTTGCCTAAAAAACCTGATAAAATTGAAACGCAGGTGTAAAAGTGGAATATGGATTTACGTTTGGAGGAGTAAAATACAGGTAAATTTTCTAAACAAAATTTTGAATAAAACTTTTTCTATACCTGAGGAATTCCATACTTCTTATTATACTATTCTTTAGTTTTATCTATATTTTCTCTTTTTTTATTAATCATCCCTAATGAAAGAATATATACAAGGAATATTTAATTTGCATACTTTTAAGATAGTTCGTAGTAGATCCATTTTCTGGATTGTGTGATTTCTTGTTGAGCTTTTGGTCCGATCATCCTGATTGACTACTTCTTCCGGATGTTACGGAAAGGCAAAGAGTATACAATATAAGTTTAAATAAATTAGGAAATAATCCAGTGTTACGAGAAAACACGCCTGAACATTTTACACGGGTAGATGTCGAAGAAATTGAACGGGACGCCACTCCCTGCTTATATCCCCGTTTTCTCTGAAATGGCACTGAAACGACGAAGGTGTAAAAACAATAACGGAATTTTTTTTACTAATTTCGAATTCTTTCTGTAGAAATGGTAGAAAATACAGTGTAAATCAAGCCGTCGAAATCCTATTAAAAATTAAATTTCTGAAAGCGAGGAAACGTTTCGTTTCGACGTACATATGAACACAGTTAATTATTCAGTCGAATTTGTAATTTCCTTATCTTTTCTTCCTAGTTGTGGTCTAATAAAACATTTAAGATTGAGTTTAAATAGTTGATTGGCGAAAATTAAGCAAAGCTCTCGAAATATATTTAGAAGCACTGAGAACTGGAGCAGACGTTTCCAAGCAACTGGGCACTTTAAAATCATTATCTTACAAACTAAGTTTTGTTCCCCGGCTTTATAATTCCGACCTTGTACTGTAGAAACGGTTTATCAATGATAACGATATCATTTTTAAAAATTAAAAAAAAAATCTCTGAGAAAAGTGGAACGGTTTGTTAATATAAGATTTATTTATAATGTAATTTGATTTACTGTCTAGATTGTAGCAATGTAATTATTATTGAGGGATTAAAAAATAGATAAATAAAACGTACAATGTTGTAGTCTTCTACACAAATATCGTTGTCGCATTGTAAAATAAAAATTCAGTAAACAACGATGCAGCAATTTAAAAAACCAGAATGTAAGAACAGCCAAGTTTTACTTTTCTTTTTGTGTTTGCAGAATAAATTCAAGGCTGAACATTCGTTTCGAGGTGCAACAATGTAACAGGCGAGGGAAAACACATTCAAGTGTTACCGATCATTACAGAGGAGAGTGAGATAATTGTAAGTGGGTAAAATGCATATACAGGAACTGATTTCTCTCTCACTCTCTCTCTCCCTCCCCTGATAAAATTGTTTACCCAACTGATAAACTGTGACAATGTTTCAATTGTTCACATTATTCCGCATATAAAAACAACCAAGATTAAATACTCGTTATCAGTTTGAAGACGGGAGAAAAAAAAGCGCATCTTTTTCGAAAAAACGCATCGAACAAGGCTAAAATAAAATTTAATTTATTCGAAAGATATTTATTTAAAAAACAAACAGATAGTACTAATTAAATATTATTTTATGCTTAATTGATTTTGTATTTATACGGATGGATAAGATTGGGTCAGGTTGTAGAGAAACGCATTTAAAACTGGTTATAATGACGTAAAATTTTTCACTATTGAAATTCAAATAAGCCTTGCAATGTTATTCCAACATTGTGCGCGGTTGATAGCCTATTAAACATGGAACACGTAATTAAAAAAACAAATCACTGATTGAGTCTTTCTGATTTTCAAGGATTAATTATTTTCTAAAATATTAAAGCAAGGGGAAAAAAACCCGTAATAAAAGTTCAATTCTGGTTAAGTGTATTGGTACTACGACATTCAGGGTCTTAAAATGGTACTTCCTATATTTGAAGTCGGGATCTCAAGAGTTTAATGGTTATTCCATTAAAGTAAAGGCGCAGAAAGCCTTGTGATTTTTCTTTTAATTAAACGACCAATGATCAGTATGACACTTTCATGACGATACTTGTGTACACTTGAAATGCAACTTGTCCAGTGACGCTCTTGACCTTGCAAGCAAGTGAGTTTTTTTAAGAAATTTATTCTTGCTTCCATTTTTAATTTATTTTTAATACCCAGTAATTTGAATAAAACCATACTCGCCGATTTATTACTGCAACGTGGAAGGTATATTTCTTGGAAGAATTTAAGTTAAATTAAAATTCACTATTGACTCTCTATGTTTACTAAATATTTCAGCAGTTTCTTATGCAGCCTTTTTTGTGCATGTAATTAATTCAAGGTTATTACGTATCAGTCGATTTTTTTAAAACCTAGAATAAGAAAATAATCTGTAGGATGTAATAATCTAAGTAGGATCTCACTGCATGAGCTTTGATATATAGAAAAATCGAATGACGCTTTTAATAAAGTAGGCTTAAGAAATTTGTTAAAAAAAGAAAGGAAAAAAAGACCCCGAGGAATATCCAGTAACTTAGAGTAGTGTGAATGTAATTCATTAGCGCGAATGGAGGGGCTTATCCCAAATTAACCCGAGGAATATCGAGTACTCTGGCGGAGTGTGAAGGAAGTCTGGTATGTGAATGTAATTTATTTGCGTGAATGGAAGGGCATATACCCAATTACTACGAGGAATATCGAGTACTCTGGCGTAGCGTGAAGGAAGTAGTATGTGAATAATTTATTTGCGCGAATGGAGAGGCAAATCCCCAATTACCACGAGGAATAACGAGTACTCTGGCGTAGCGTGAAGGAAGACTGGTGTAGGAATGTAATTTATTTGCGTAAATGGAACGGCATATACCCAATTACCCTGACGAATATAGAGTACTCTGGGGTAGTGTGAATGCTAACCTACCATGCTTTTTATCTTGTTTCGATGTATTTGTGCTATTTTATCCGCAACTGACGAGGCCATGAGGTATAGAGAGGCAAGCAATAGGATAAAGAAAAGATAAAATTGGTTACCGTTATATCATAAAACATCATAACTTGGCTGTAGAACCTGTGTAAGAAATTAGTAGGTGTAAGACGAGAGAAAGATAATAAAATTAATGTAAAGCTAAGGCGGGCGATGATCACTGTAGTTTAGATTGGTTTCGTTTTAAGCACCACATTACTTAAAAACGAATTTTCATATAAACCAAGACTTTTTTGGGTTGGATCAGCATGGGGCATTTTTTCTCGCAGGTCAGCTGTTCCATTTAAATACTATTCTGGGGTTTTATCCATTGCCCACGGAGTTACAACCGTGTGAAAGCTGATTTTATCTACGTTCAGCCTATACAAAGAAAATTTTGGTTTCATTATAAGTGAGAAAAATAAAGATGTAATCAACAAAAAACGAATATGGAGTATGGAGTATGGTAGTATGGAGACCTTTTATATCTGAATTTCTAATTCATTACAGCCCGGATTTATGGCATTACGTTTTGTTTATAGGGTTGTTAAAGTTTCCTGTAGATCAGTGGAGTCTCGTTTCAAAGTTGTCAACATTTTAGGTGATTTTTGAAAAACACCCTAGGCAATCAGAAAGCGAAATTATTTTTTGATTTCCCCAAACATTTGTATTTATATTATCAGGATTTTTTGGGATTGTAGAAAACGAATACAAATTTTGTTTTTTGCTAATTGTTTTAAAAACTTACTTTGGTCTTACAATACACTGGTTATTTTTAATTTACTCTTCCTGGATTTGTAACTATTTCGGTCTAAACGGTAGTAAAAATAGATGATTTATCGTATAAAATTATTTGTGTGGCTACTTTAAAAAGCTAATTTACGCAAGTTTTGACTTCAACAGCCATCAGGGCTTTGCATGTTTAGCCAATTTATCTAAGAGTTTACTTTGTAAAATGTTCCAAGGATGTTTTGTGCTAAGATACAAAAGGCTTTCATAGCGTTGTAGCAATAAATGCAGTTTTTGTTGCAATCTTATTAATGTTCCGTGCACAGGCCAGTAATGCGATAATTTAGTTAGTTACCCTTGAACTTTCAAGTGACAATTTCATCTGCGTTTCCAGTTGCAACAGTCGTGGCGTGGCCTCGAGGAGATGAGCAGAAACGTAGCTAATATTTTATCTCCTTGTTGTCGAGTGTACTCATTTCTGTACACGTTCATTAAACAAACAAAAACACATTGTAACGATCCTAAGTGTCGTGATATTCAACGAAATTAAAACTGTTCGGACATGATACCAATACAGTAAATACGGAACAGGTCAATGGTAAAATTGATAATTTTATTTATGAAGGTCCTAAATGGATTCGGTTGCATTTTCTCTTGTAATGTTCTATTTCAAAAAATAAATTTGGAATGCGCCTTCATACCGACTAATTGTGTTGAGGACGAACCCAATTACTTTGGTTACTTACTTTAAACGAAGCAAAATAATAAAATAAGAAAAACGTGTGTACATAAAACGCATCGCACTCTCTCCGCCTAGCCCGGCAGTGAAACTGTAAATCCTGCCCAAAAACTATACTTTCTTATTATGAAAAGTGAGATATTTCTAATATTCCTTGATAAAAAGGTTCACAATGTAGGGCGCTCTATTTCGACCCCCCCCCCAAAAAAAAATAGACTGTCTTGTAGAAATCGAAAAATCAGTGGATCCAAGTTTCAAAATCATTTCGGGCAAGTGAACAGTTTTAATAACCAGGATGGTGGTTTTTAAAAACGTTCATTCGAAAGAAGTCTGGGTTGGAATTCAGGACCCGAGACCAACAGCACACTTGAACCAAAAAAACTGCTCTACTCAAGTAAAGTTTTTGGGAGATTCCGGTGGTTTTGAAAAAAGTCCGTTCGAAAGAAGTCTGGGTTGGAATTCAGGACCGATGAGGTCCTACATGGAACAAACAGCACACTTGTACTACAAAAACCTCTCTAATCAATTGACTTTTTTGAGGTTTCCAGTGGTTTAGAAAAAAAAGCCCATTCGAATGAAGTCTGGGTTGAAATTCAAGACCGGTGAGGTTCGAACCCGAGACAAACAGCTCACTTGAACCAAAAAAACTTCTCTACTCAAGTCACTTTTTTGGGAGATTCCGGTGGTTTTGAAAAAAGTCCATTCGAAAGAAGTCTAGGTTGGAATTCAGGACCGATGAGGTTTGAACGCGAGACAAACAGCACACTTTTAGGACAAAAAATTCTCAACTAAAACAACCCAGTTTGCGTGAATAGTCGTATTTTAATTTTAGGTTATAAACTAACGTTTTTTTTAAATTTACAATAATAGATTTTACATTAATAGGAAAAGGTTGAATTGCATTTCGAGCTACATGCAAAATTGAAGATGATCTTTGAAATTATCGCAGAGTTTTTCTTCTCCAGTATATTATTTGCTTTTGGACGTTTTTATGAGAAAACACTTTAATAAGAAATACCATATTTTATTATTTGTCTTATTTTATACAGAGTGTCAACTTACTAGTGTTACCCCTAGTTTCATCACAAACTACTCAACCTAGAAAAACATTAATTAATTGAAAGAAATAATTTAGTCACCAGATCAGTACATATAATGGATTTAACTAGAAAAAAATTTAAATAGGGCTTTTTTAGCATAAGCTTTACTACTTTTCTACAGTGTTGTTTTTCGATTTCGCGCCCGGGGCCCAATCTCGGTGGTTGGACGGATAAGACCCCAGACAGATAAGCTCAACTCTGTAGATGCACGTTTCAGTTTCTACAAATTTAAATCCAAAATAAACAGGTATAAAAGGTTCAATTCGAGTAGGGTTTTCTCTTGTTTCTTAACGAACATTTTGAGCTTTTTTCAGTAAAACTCTTAAGATATATACTTTGTTCCTTTAAGCCATTAAAAAAATAGAAATCGGAAAGAAATGAAGTAGAAACGTTCTGTTGTATTATCTATTTATACCTCTGGATACATTTAATCTTCCTGGGCAAAAGGAGTAGCATATACAACACCAATTCTAAATCATATCAATTATAAAGTTAGCCCAATGACAAATGCTTCTCTCCGCCAAATACACATTTCAGTTTTATTAATATAAAATTACTGCCGATATTTTGTCTTTTCTCTTGCATCATGAAGAGTTGCATGCGACATCAAAATTTATCATCACCGTATTTTTTCAGGGACATTAAGAAAATTTGTGGTTTTATTCAGAAAGTGATAATATTTACAGAACAAAATAAAGTCTGAAATCATCAACATTTGTTTGTGCTTACAGTCTTACTTTTTTTTTTTTATCGTTATTACTAACGGAGATTTACAATTGGTATTCGGAAGAAAATAAAAGACGATATGTTACACAATTTTATCATTAATGAAAGGTTCCAATGTTATCTGTTTTCAGAATTTATTTGCTGTAGTCTGCTGTAGCCTATCGTAATACAAAATAATGTATTTTCACATAGCAAAAAATCTGACAATAATAAATCTGAAATATAAAAAAAAATATGCTGAGCTATTGTAATTTGTTCAATTTACTAGTTTTCATGATCCGCTTGACCAATTAATTAAGGTTTTTAGTTGAGATAAAAAAGTCAATGTCACGAGCGGGATTCGAACCCATGACCTTCGGCCAGATACGCCTCTAATCTACCACCTGAGCTATCGTGACTTCAGCCAGCTGCGGCCTATACTCATCTTGAAAAAATAGAATTTACATTTTTTTAAGTAAATCAATTTTGACCTATATTTGATTGTACAGAAGGAGCAACAATACATTATCAGTAGAAAATAGAAGATAAATGGAACATTGCATTGGAAACCACTGGGTTTTGAAATAAATACTAAAGCCAACTGAAGATTGCAATCTTTCCGAAATACGTTATACTGAATAGCATTTGGTGTTTATAAATCTACCCACCATCTACCCGAAGAGGCGAGATGCAAAATGTTGATCGTTGCGATACTATTTTTAAAATGCATCTAAAGCCTTTCCCTTGCATAACCAACTAACATCTGCGCGCACAAGCTCTTATTTTAGCATCAACAAAATGATCTTACTTCGGTTTTTCTTTGTTTGGCTGGATGGCGGAGGGACACGTAAATGACCCATAACATGAACAAGTTCAAACTGCGGTTGATCGCTCTTCGATACGGATTTCTGCCGAAGCCGGAGGTAAAACGATCGCCTCTCAGGCTGCCTTTTCGTTTCTGTGACCAGGGACGAAGAAGCTGCGTCTGAAACATAAAACATAAAAAATAAACACAACGGTTAAAAATATTTACAAAACAACCAGAGTAAGATTAATAATCGACTAAATCACACGTTTGGCAAATGGTGGAAAAAAAAGCAAGGTGGATTTGTTTAAAAAACTGCATGCAAGATAGGTGGTGTTGATAACAAAATGTTTAAATATCTTATTAACCCGGTTGGAATTTTTTTCCCCTGATAATACCTTCTGAGAATCCAATTAAACTTCTTTAATCGATCTCTCGTTAAATGACAAAGGTAATTTGCAATAATTAATTAATCTGAGCGGAAATGCTACTTTTGACGTAGAGGTATGGATTTATATTGAAGCAAATTAAATTTGAGTTTAATTTAAAAAAAAGTTTTACTTAGCAGGCGAACATTTAATTAATGCAGATACATGGCAGGTTTGAGAGTGGTAATGTTTACCGATTTATGGTATTTATAGTACCACGAAGGCAATTAATCTTTCAAATGCCAGTTATAAATACTTTATTACTCTTATAACTTTTTACATAGGAAGGGTAATTTATTATAAACAAATAGTTTATTATCTTGATTATGATTGATTGTTCGGAATCGAATATTTTTAAAACACCCACCTATTTTTTTTTCTTGAGCAACGTTCTTTTCCGAACCGCGCTCACTCGTTGCCGATTTGATTTGATCATAGGTTAGCCTGGACAACGATGATTCAAACTGATAAAACCACCGAGTGAGGAAATACTAACCGAGGCCCCTTTGATGTGATGTGAGAAAGCGAAAACTGAATAAAACATAACCGCCTACTGAATAGAACATTGAGTCTACATATGTATAGGTCACTAAATTGACACTGTTTGACTCCTCGATTCTCTGTACATTAGAAAACGAAATGTACAATCTGTGTACACGTGGTACAAACCGAGTAGGGTCTGCAAGAATATAATGGGTAGGAAATAAATTGTCTTTTCCACCACAGGCATTTAACGCGTTTCGGTCTAATAAATTCCATCATCAGTGACATATTTATGTGTGTGTAGTGGCTGACGTTTTTTTTACGTTCTTATAAGTTTAGAAGTCTGGACGACTACGGACTTGGAGAGTAGTCTGTCAAGAATGAATTTTGTTCTTATTGTTATTTTGTCGTAGGTGTCTTTAACCACAGATGGACTGCGTCTGTAACATGCATAACGAGTTGTGCCATGAGATATGGTGTCGCGCCATTGACGTTAAATATTTAGGCCATGCTTTGGGTTTATTGCCAAACCTTCATCAACCAAATGTTCCTTCACATTTCATCTAATTTAATTATTACGTGTGTAAATATGTGGTGTTTAGTAACCGTTAACTAATGATTATTTGGATGTCGTGAGGTGCGGTCTGGTATGACGTAGGTTTTAGAAAAACATTTTCTTTATCGTGCCAACGTTTCGATCTTTATTGAGATCATTTTCAGGGCTCAAAGTGTTTGTTTTCTGTGTACATGTGTCATTATTGGCTGTCGTGTGGAGCCCTGATGATGATTTCAATAAAGATCGAAACGTCGGCACGATAAAGAAAATGTTTTTCTAAAACCTACGTCACACCAGACCGCATCTCACGATCTCCAAATAATCAATCATTTAATTATTACTTTTAATTTTAAATTTAAAAAAATCAGATAAAGAGAAGGGATTTTAAAGAAAATCGTTATTGTAAGAATTTGCATAAAAGCAATTTCCATTTATGGTAATCGTATAAACTATAACTGTTCATTGTCCTGGTGAATTTTATGGTTTGCGTAAATAATTAGGTTTATTACATTCCGTGGAATAAGAGAGGGCACTGTGATTAATCAATTTCAGAATGTTTCAAACAACGAGTAAAAAATCTCATTAAGTATGGTACAATCTCTGACAACACGCTATTTTTCGAAAGTGCCCAGTCAATTAATTCATCGTAGGTTGACTTGACTCCAAAGACTTACACGAAGTGCTCTCGCAAGAGTTAAGCACTTGCTTTAGCTTTGGCCGAATTTGAACTTCACTCCGTACTATTGACCTCCCAAAGCGTACACAAATCTAATTTATCGATTTTTCCTCCATTATCATTACGTTAATTACTTTTTTTGACCGAAAATCAAATCAACATTCCACCCCCAGCCGGTTAAATGACAAACTTATAAACCTATACCAAGACAAATGACCTTAATGAATCTTTCTTAAATGTTTTATATATGTATAATTTATTTGTATGTATTCAATGTAAATGCACAATGGGCACATTTTCTTCATTGTCTTTTGTACAAGTATACTACATGTTCGAGGTTTTCTTGGATGTTGGAGGTATTGGGGTGTACAGGAAAGGCAAACGTATTAATGGTATATAGAACAGTAGTCAAATTGTAAATTAATTTCATTGTTTTGCTAAATTCAAAACTCATCTTTGGAAAAATACACATTTCATTCTAACGTGTAGTTTGAAAGCGTCAGATGTTTCCTTGACCATCGTCAGGGACCAATAAACTTTTCAGAACCTGTTGGCTACTATGTTACTTCAATGGCACATCAATTACATTGCTGAAATGTCCGAACTCATACATTTTGCGATAAAATAAAGTCTACTGCTTTTTTTATTTGATACAAATATTTGACCCCGCATGAAGTTAAAGTTAATCAGAATTTTTAGAGTTGGCATATGCTAACAAAATAACAAGAAATATATGCTGAAGAATATGCATGCCAGGATCAAACTATTTTTTGTATAATTAGTCATTTAATTACTAATCAATTGTTTTAAACTATTAGAGTGAGGGCGTGTAAAAGTCTAGTTTGAAGCTCAAGTATCATCCCAAAGTTAAGATCAGGAAGGGCAAAACTGTGGGGCCAGAAGGTAGCAGCTGCCATGGGGGAAGATAGTAGTCCTCAGATTTGCAACAAGCGATTGTTATCGTTACATATTTCTTTTTAAGGAACGAATGAGCTTTGGAAGAGGGAGTCTATTTGAGGATTTTTAACCCGATTTTAAGGATCTCGATTACCTTTTTCCATTGCCACAATGACGGATTTGGAAGATGGGCAAATTCCAGACGAGCGACTGGTGGACTATCCGATTCTCCTCGTAATGTCTTTGTGTGAAGATTAAAAGGTCTTTTAGATGTAAATGTAGTAGTAGGGGTGCAATCTCCTGCGGGCAAGTGTGATATCACAGTTTTTAGTAGATGTGTTCGTGTCTCCTCTGCCTCTTTGTAGAATCTGCATGTACCGTCTTGGATTGTACCAATTTAGGGATGGTTAGGGTCCTCCTGGATGTCTTGGCTCCTCGTGGCTGAGCTGCCTCTACACCAATGCTGCGGCAATAACACCATTCTGTCGTATGTGGAGGTGCGTCAGCTCTCATCTTGAGAATCAAAACGTCCGATAAGGTCGATAGACTAGGTGCGGACGTTAAAGAGTCTCGTTGCTCTTTTTAGGACGTCAGATGCTTCAATTTGGAAAGACGTGGATTTCAAGGAGCCGAAGGCTGCAATCGACCGAGAGTCCAATTTGTCGTGTGACTGCGGCTTGACTAGAAACCACATGGGGGAGATGTTAATGTGTCGATGTTTTTTGACCATCGATGGTGGGCTGTTGATGTTTTATAAACTTTTCAGTTTTTCTTAATTTCCACTTTTGTGAATAGGGAATGACCCATATTCTTCTAATATGAAAATGACCCATCAGAATTTGTCAGGAGTTGTTCAATTTGTTGCCTTAGTGGCACATCTGTTCCCTCTGAACGATTATTTTCCAAAGCTGGACAGATTATTTCGAAAACCAGAAATCGCTTAGAGGATAAATTGGCTTTAAAGCTACGTTTTTTCAATTGCGTTCCGGAGAAGATGTGGTAGTCTTTCATCGTAAAATTTGGATACATTACTTCTAATAAATTAAGGTTATGGTTGATTTTAGTTCCGTACTTGTTAAACCTTTACCTATTTTTGAGCAAGAGAAAGGAATTGGGCTTGGGTGGATTATGAATGTTTTCCAAAGTATCGAAGAAAAACAGGTAGGCATTTTGAATAAAATTCACAGGCACAAAATATTTTAACAATAGACGTATTTTATTTAAAAGGGACCGAGAGATCTATATATAACTATAAATGAAACCAAATGCAAAAATAATTCCTAATAAATGTTATTAAAAAAACAACATAATTTTTATTAATCAAGTCCTAACAAAGGTTCAGAACTGGCGAAGTTTGAGTACTCAAAAAACCATCTATGTGAAGACTATAGTTCGGCCTACCATTTAATTTGGTTTTGCAGTCTGCTTGGCTCTCTGACATGATAGCTATGTTCTTGTTTTTTTACACTTTAGTCAAATTGAATTGAGTACATCTCTCGATTGCTCAATGCTCAACCACAGCTTGGAAGATACTGGTGTATCTACCCATGGGTACTGAGCATTTGGTTCCAGGATCGAATACTCCTGCCCGTGTACCTTCTTGCGTTCTAGATCCATCTGTGTACTAAACGTTGGTGCCGTTCTTAAAGGTATTTTCTTCTTGTTCCCATTCTTTTTAGGTACCTAGGTTTAATCGGAAGTTGTGATTGAATTCAAACATCCTGTTCATGTCGTCCCTTGGGGCATGAGTATCGGAAGGTCTTTCATTATTTTGTTGCTATCTTTCTTCAGTTTTATTCCTGTTGGAGGTTTCTCTTTAGTAATACTAGTAATAGTTTTCTGAGTTGCCCTCACTACCATGTGGTGTAGGGGGACACAAAGATTATGCTACAAGTCTCACGGCAGAGTAGTCAAAGCGATATATTGTACTTTTGAGTAGTTAAAGTTTACTCTCCAAAGATTGCTCCATTTTTCAATTGTTGATTGTGGGAATATCAGTAAGTAGTATTGGTACCAAGTAAAAATTGTAGCGTAGCGAGTATTGGCCCTTGTGGCACACCTGCAAACATCTTTTCCATCTCACGTCTCTGTACCCTGGTGCACTGCGAAAAATCTCTCCTTAATTGTATAATTAGACAATAGGCCTGGGGTAAAAATAATTTTACTTTGTGTAATAATCCCTCATGCCATACTTTGTCGAAGGCATGAGAAACATCTGGAGATACTCCAGTCGCGTACAGGTTCTGCTCGAGATATGAAATAATTAAATATGTAACTGTGAAGTTGATGAGTAGTGGAATGATGGGTTCCAAATCCAACTTCTATTTTCTTTCTCAAAATTGCTTTAAATAAAGAAGTCAGAAAGACAACTCTTGAAGAACTTCAGCTGTTATCAAATCATGACTGAGGTGATTTTTTTTAGGAAGCTGTATATAAATAAAACTAAAATAAAATGCAATTTTTGGGAAATTAACAGTAAATTTAAAACCGAAAGTCTCAGGTAAATTCCTCTTTAAGATATTTTTTTGGGGGAAAACATTCTGATTATGCAAATCCTACTTGTTTGCGTTGTACAACCCCTATATTATATGTAACATAGAATACTAAAAATAGATATTTTTTATTTATTTAAATGTTTTGTAAACCAATTAGTGTGAATTCAATGAGGCTAGGGGATAATAAATTGGAGTATTATAGGAATGAGATGTCAAATAAATTTTGGTATGCCATTGGCGGATAAACGTATTACAGTGGGTTTAACCTTAAAGACTTACAGTTTTACCGGTACGATCGGATTAACACGAACATAATTAGGCCAAACGCCACAATATCTGTCCATCAATGAAGATAAAGCAACAAAGTGCATGCACAATCGTCAGATAACAGGCACATTTTTGACTCTTAATTTATACTTCACACTCACCATCAAGAGTTTACGCTTTCATTTCGGCAAACGTCATAATATTTATCTACTATTGAAGGATGAGATAAAAGTATTTATTTCAATAAAAAACAAAAAAAAATTACCCAACGTTGAAGGCAAATTGGATTCAGCATCTGACTTCAAAGCTCTTTTTAGCTCCTCGTGATCTTCGAGCGATGTGATGTTGTAGAGAGATTGGCCCAAAAGATCAGTCTGGAACATAGAAACAGTGGATGTGTTGATTATTTGTCTAATACGAACAAGTCAAGAAAACAATCTGTCCTGTTTTATGTTGTTCCATGAACAAAGCGAAACGATCGTGGAAACAAATGGTAGATTGATGTCGTCGAGGGACTACAATTTGGAGGGAATTCTACAAAAATAGGCGCCGTCACCCGCTGCGCGTCTTCTCCAAGTGGCTAACGAGGATCTTTTGTTCGGGTGTGCCACGAGGTACCACATGACATTTCCCCTGGCTGTAGAAACGTGGCGTATTAAGGGAAATGTGCAATTTTCCCAAATTGTACCCCTTCAGTTTATATCGATTCCGACAAAGCTGATATTGTTAAAAAAAATGAAAAGTGCGTTCTTATTGAAAATTGTGTCCGGGCTATTCGAAAACTCAAGATATGGGAGTAAATAACTTTGAATCCTCTATTTAAAAAAAAAAGAAGGAAAATCTCTTAAAAAAAAAACAAATTTTAGATAATTAAATTCTTGGTAAAATATTCAGTTTTTATTTTTTTAAAATATAATTTATATCATACTCTCCACTGACTATTGAACAATGCGCCAGAGACATAAAAAGGCTAGGAATACATTCCCGGAAGATAGCCATTTTCTCTGATAGTCAGGCAGCATGTAGCCTTACCTGATGCGAGGCGAAGGCAAAGTGTGTTTGGAACTGCATGGATGCCCTGATGGAAGTCAGCGACACTAATGACCTGACCCTGGCATGGATCCCTGGCCACTGAAAAATGTTGACATGTTGGTGAAAAAGGGGGCCAACATGGACTTCTGGGTCCTGAACGCTACAGTGGCATCCTGCCACAAAACAGGATTCATATTAAAATGTATCCTTAATGAGTCTAAAACCTTGTGGAATATTACCACAGGTATGAGGCACGCAAAAAAATCATAGAAGGACCATCTGCAAAACTTACAATACAATTATTGGAAGGCAACCCCAACCGAATCAGGATTCTGGTTGGACTCCTAACAGGGCATGAGGTTCCCGCATACTCGGTCATCCTAAAAAGGACTCTGAGGATTTTTAACGTCCGCACCTAGCCTATTCGGCCTTATCGGACGTTTTGATTCTCAAGATGAGGGCTGACGCACCTCCGCATACGACGGAATGGTGTTACCGCCGCAGCATTGGTGTAGAGGCAGCTCAGCCCCGAAGGGCCAAAACAACCTCGCTCCCCGCGTGCCTATTCCAAGTGGCCGGGTCTGCATTGACCTTCAGACCGTATGCTACGCGCAAAGGGCTCTACCTAAGCCGAAATACATCAGCTCGGACTCCCGCACGCCCTAGATAGCGAAGGCGACTCTATCTCCCAGAGTCTTGGGCTCCTCTAGCGTCGAAACTTCCAGATCCGCTCCGGCCGCGGTTTAGTTTAAAGTAGAATTTCTAACCACCCCCTAGAGGAGTACCGCCTGTGTTAAAAGCCTCCACTCGAGCTCAGCCTACTCCTACGTGCAAAGCATACTCGAGGAGGAGCAACCGATTCACTACTCGTTCCCATCCGCTACCCATTCGAGGGACTTTCCAGCACAATCATCGCGTCTCAACGCCTATACTGCCGTCCGATCCGCCGTATCCCGTGAGGCCGGGAGTATGACGTGGTCATACGCAAGTCTCGGGCGAAGGTCACAGGTAGATGACAGTCCCCGTCACTACAAGCAACTACGAATCCATTTCCAGTGTAACAGAAGCTGGATTTTGGAAAATGTCTGTTACCGCGTGGATCAGATGGTTATGCACCCTCCCTCGTCTGTGCAAACAGGATCTGGTACCCTAACCCTCGAATGCCTCTGATAAGGCACCCGCTGCCCATGTCGACCCGAGGCCGACACGAGTACAGCATGTGCTTTAGAGAGGTTGCCACGCCCTATGGGCTACACCGTTACACCCCCCCCCCCTTGTAACCAAGGATTAGGAGGGGGTCACAGGATAGAATGAAAGAACCTACTCCTAATAGGGCACCGCCACTTAAGAAGGCACGGAAGGAGTACAGACACATTCTATGTTTCTGTGAAGGGTTTTGCAACTAGGGCAAAAAAAAACCACAAGCAAGATCTTACACTAAGGAGCCTGATGGGGCTGAGCAAAGCTATGGAGGCTGATTAATAAACTGAAGCTGGCCAGTGAGTTATAAAAATAGGGGAGCACAATAGACCTATTGTCAAGGTCAAGGTATAGCCACAATATAGGTCAATTTATGAGCAATTTATATGTATATTATATTTATATTTCCCCTGACTATAGTAAAACAGATTATAATCAAGCTGAAAAAATAATGATTACAGGCTATAAAACATTACAATATTGCCAATAAATTAGCATTACACTTTAAAATGAATACATTTATGCATAGATAATAAGGCCATGGTTTACAGTTCAGATCAAATATGTTGACTAAACTAGCCTTCTTTCTTGCAAAATAGGTCCCGATGATGTGGGTCCATGTCTGTGGGCTTGGATCTCTTTCACCCTCTCTTTATCTAGCTCTCTTTTCGTCCGCTGTCCTTTCACATAAGGTAATGGACACATTGGATTGTAAATACGATTGGGACGGCCTAACGAATAGACCGATAACCATAAAATACTCGCACAACGAAAAAATGTCCTCATACGATCCAGCCCAAAAATATCTATTTTTGTTTGTCATATTCTGAACTGTTATTTCGAAAAGAACATTTCTCCATGGGCTCTTGGGGCCCATGACAAAAGAACGTACGGATTTAAGTGTGACACTCCTCCACTATGAGTCTCAACCGTCTAATTAATAGATGTTAAAAATTCCTAGCAGTTTGAAAAAGATTGAAATGGGAATGAAGTAAATGACGAAATTTGTGTAATCAAAGGAATTGTACTCGTAATACAGTTGTACAATTCTGGGAACAGAGCCTTGATTGGGACATGCTTCAGTGGTCCCTGAATGCAGGTTTATTTGTGTAAGCCTTTTTGAATCCTGTAGTACAGATACCAACGGCTACTGTAAGCTGGCGTCTTGCAGAAAACTCGGCGACAAGACTAAACATTATGTACAGATCTGCTAAGAAACGCAAGAGACTCGAATTCAATACCGTGTCTTAAAACATGAAGCAATTTGGTCTAAAGTCTAAAAAGTTGTTTTGTCGGATAATAATTATAAACGATTAAAAGAGGATAATTATGATAAACACAAAATGCTTTAGTAAAAAGAACATGTTTTCACTTATAAGAAGTTTTTTTTGTCGTTATTGCACTTTCCACTCATTCCAGATGGCATAAGTGCTGATTCTCAGCTTAATATTATTGAAAAAACCAATAGGTAAATAAAAATCCAACCTTGATTCAAGACAATCCTCATCTTGAATACACTATTTGACAAAGGCTAAATTGTCGTTAAAGTCACCCTGCTTATATCCTTAACTTTCGTGGCGCCTACTACACAGATTACCTTTGGAAACGGTTTATTTAAAACGTGATATTCTTCCCTTCTATGAAAAGAGGAGCTACTTTTGTAAATGGGAAATTTATAAGGGAGATAGGACGGTTTGCCACATTAAACCTAGATGAGGATAACAACCTTGTTTATATCCAATTCGCTAGTTTTCGTGGTCCGCTTGACCAATTAATATCTTTCAATTAATTAAGGTTTTAGTTGAGATAAAAAGGAGGAAAAATTCAAAAGGTGGGGTTGAGATGTGAAGTTAGTGTCGAGTGGATAGAACTCACGATAGCTCAAGTGGTAGAGCAGCGGCGTATCTAGCCGAAGGTCGTGGGTTCGAATCCCGCTCGTGGGTTCGAATCCCGCTCGTGACACTGACTTTTTTATCTCAACCAAAAAACTTGTTTATATCCTTAACTATATGTATTTCTTTTGAACTTTAATATAATTTTCAGTAGTTCGTAATGGCAGGATATGGTAGCTTTCTACGCTTGATATGTCACTGTAAGCAGCTATCTTAAAAAAACGTGATGTCTAGTTGTAAGAATAGATCTTTTCCAAAGGCCTAAGACCTTACATTGAGCCTTTGACTGCAAAAATTCGGTCAGACAAAGTTTATATGTCGATGAACAATTGATGAATTATTGGATATCCCCAGTGGCTCAGCAGAATGTTTACCAAGACTGATTTTTCTATCAACGGGATTAAGCAATACCACAACAAGACCACTCCGTTATTAAGTTTGCAACACGCAATGGGACCCAATTCCAAAAATGAAAATAATATAAATGGATGAATAGTGTCTCGACTCTCCCTGCTTATATCCCTGGCGTCACGCTATTTGGATATAGTATCTTCCGGCTAATATCTCAATTTTTAACGGGACGTCAGTAAATACAACAAGGATGTGAAATTATGATGAATGGTGAAAATTAAAGGCTATTGATCGTACAGCCTTACGATCCCTATATTTTCGCGATAGGTTAAAATTTCCAATCTGACAAGTTAATTAACGACAAATGATTAAGCCTGTAAGGGCAGATTTTTTTATATGAGTGATTAATCTCTAAGCTAGTCACGGATCCGGTGTTAAAGTCAATAACGAAACTGCGTCAGCGTCGTATTGCATTAAACAAGAACCATAGGAGACGGGCTTGAATGGTTTAGCTAACTTTTGTGGCACCTATTGCTCAGATTCCCTTTGGAAACGGTTTGTTTAAAACGACGACGAAGAAACTCGATCCTTCCCTTTAATGAAAATAGGAGCTTGTTAAATTTTTGTAAATGGGAAATTTATAAGGGAGACGTAGATAACAACTGCTAGTTGATCACTACTTCCTTACTGATTCCACATTTATGTAAAACAAAGCGAAACGGGGTCGACATAACTACAAGTTTCCTAAACAAGTAAGTTCAGAAATACAATCCTCTCGGAGAAACAAGGAGAGACTCCACTACTCTACTGAACTAAAAAAACCGATAGTCAAACAAGACCTACCGCAAGAGTAAAGGTTAACAAAGGTAAACAAGCAAGCTGATGCCACGTAGCGAACAAATGTTTTAAATTAGTAGGTTACAAAAATAAAATTCCTAAGTGTAGACGACATATTGCATGAAGACTTTATGTGACACTAGGTCTTCTGTACAAACTTCGAAATAGCCACTGCTTCATATTCCACTTAGAGTCAGGTGCTCCGACTATTCACACGTCTAGACATTGTGTTCCCGAGTACTCATCGTCAACAAGACAAGAGGATCTTTATCGTCCGCACCTAGCCTATTCGGCCTTATCGGACGTTTTGATTCTCAAGATGAGAGCTGACGCACTTCTGCATACGACGACGTGCCGCAGCATTGGTGTAGAGGTTTCCCAGCCCCTAAGGGCCAGTACAACCACGCTCTCCGCTTGTCCACTCCAAATGGTCGGGCCCGCATTGTGCATCGGGTCGTATGCCGCACGCGAGGGGCTAACAGGCCGAAATACATCCCCCCCCGCGTACTCCCTAGATAGAGAAGGCCACTCTATCTCTCTGAGTATAGAGGCTCCCCCAGCATAGAAACTTTCGGGAACGCCCCGGCAGCGGTTTAGTTTAAAGTGGAATTGCTAACCACCCCCTAGATGAGCACCGCCTACGGTAAAGTATCTTATCGAGCTCAGCCTACACCTGCTACGCGCATTCGAGGGACGCCATAGGCTCAGCTAGGTGGTCCGATCCTTCGCTTCTCCAAGGGTACCATGCCGGTCATACGCACAACAATGCAAAACATACTCGAGTCTAAGAG
This sequence comes from Cimex lectularius, assembly GCF_000648675.2. Classification (NCBI taxonomy): domain Eukaryota; kingdom Metazoa; phylum Arthropoda; class Insecta; order Hemiptera; family Cimicidae; genus Cimex; species Cimex lectularius. The sequence goes on along the minus strand of NW_019392939.1, from coordinate 188,302 downwards.
CCGACTCACTACCCGCTTCCATTCGCTTATTTACGCATTCGAGGGACTATAGCATGATCATTACGTACTCAACGCTTACATGCTGTCGTCCGGTCGCAACTTCTCCCGTGAGGCCGGGGGTTTTTACGTTGGCCATACGCAAGCTTCACGAAGGTCACAAATAGAAGACAGCCTCTGTCTAAGTTCCCGCCAGGGGTGTCACAACGCACCACCACGAAACCATTCTCAGTGTAACAAGGGCTGATTTGAAATTTTACAGTTACCTCGTGGTACAGATGGCCATACACCCTCTCCCGTCTTTGCAGACAGGATCTAGTTCACTGGCCCTCGTGTGACTCTGCTAAGGCACCCGCCGCCCATGCCGACCCTTAAGCCGACATGAGTACAGCTTGTGCTTTAGAGAGGTTGCCACGCCCTCTGGGCTGCACCTTTATTTTGTGCCCGGATACCCCCCTTGTAACCAAGGGTTAGGAGGGGTCACAGGATAGAATGAAGGAGCTCGGATTGAGAAAAAGGGCCGTTGATGAGAACACGAGGTGAGCCGTTTCGGGGTCTCGAGTCTTGAACCACACTATACCACCCGTTGTCGCCGTAGTTCCACATAAAATGGGCCAGGACTCCCAAGGTGGGTGAGACGAAATGGCCATTCAAGAGCCGAACTAGTCGGCCGTATCCCAGCCAGTCGTCTCGGGGGGATGAATCCGAGTCTGCGGAAAATAAATGCGAAATATGAAAATAAAGCACTCACTCTTCACAATCAGTGCGCTCGTGGTGGGCGACCGGTTCCTCAGGCTTTCGCAGTTTCCGTTTAGGCTCCCTGAAACTCCCCGAAGGCCGAATGTCGCTCGCACCTGGGCTTGAGAGACTCTTCCTCAGCGATTCGAACCCTTGAATCGCACATAGAGGCAAGGAGGAGGTGTTCAAGTCTCCCCCAGCGTCAGAAAAGGGAACAGCCGAACAGTCGAGCCCAGATAACGTGGGCTACGTCTTTCGCTGCCTCTCGTGAGACCCAGAGCAGTCAGATAGCCGAACCGAGCGCGGGGCACCCATCGATACTACCCGCCGTCATAGACTCCCTTTCTTCGCATTAGCCCTTCATGGGTTCGGAACCCCAACACGTCTAGACAGTGCTATAGGGCAGAGTGCTTGGACACGCAGTACTATCCGCTGATTCTGATTGGTTCGGATGTGCAGATACATATCTAATGTAGAGCAGACTGGTGTAAACATTGGAAAATGAAGATCAATGAAATCAAGTGCAGTCTCTGTCAGATTCTGAACCAATTCGCCTCTCACGATCTACTAAAATAATACCATCTCCAAATCTGACTACATTCGTTACCTAAGGTTCGACCAACTCTTTCAATCTAAAGTTAGATCAATTGCCAAGGCTCTGTATTATTATCCAGCACTGTACTCCACAACGGCCTTGAAATTCCTCAAAGATTTACCAAGTTCACGGTAAAATCTCCGATCACCTCAATAGCCTTGCCCAAGCATTGTCCAACAGATCCCATTTCTATAATCCCACAAGACATCTTATGCGGGAACTGCCCCGGACCATCTTTCAGAGGAAAAGTGACTAGAGAAGAGAAATGCAATGGGAAAATAACATTGATTACTAGCTCCTCTTCCCTGATGTATGTAAATGTTATCCTCAAATTACATGGCGTAATTAGAAATTGAAGATGGCGAACAAGTTGAGTAGTAATAACTTATTACTACTTAAGATAGTAGACTATAATTCCAAAAAATAATTTTTAGGCATTGGCTAGTAGTTTAAAACGCACAGATTTATCTTATATGTATATTAGTTTTTCTGTAATTATTAGAAATCAGGTATATATTTAAAGTTTAGTACATGGATTGCTCACCTGAGGATGGCCAAGGATGGTCTCAACGTTGTGAGTGACGAACACAATTTTCCCTGACGCTGTGACGACGAGCAAAATACCGTCCATTCCCTGAAAAAGAAAGTATAAAAAATTTAAAAAAAATTGCAAGGAACCATAAACTGGGAATGGAATGAAAATCATATAGAAAGGACACTAGTTCCATCTTTAGCCCAAACGGACCGAAATTTCTTTTCTTTCTAATTTGCAGTAGTTGGAGAAGGAAACTTGATCGAGATCCCTCAGCAGCATCAAGTCCCTTGTCCGGTCCATTATAAAAATGGGGAATGAATAAGTATAGAAAATATAAACGACAAACTAAAAAAACATAGATGTACCCTTGCTATGTAAAATAGGTACACGGTTTTTGTGTGATCTATGATTGCGACTAACAATTAAAACTACCTAATTTTTTAAATAAAAAATGTGATAACAAAAATTATTGAACAAGCGCCTTATGGAAGTGTCAAAAAAAATGTATACGGTATAGATTTTATTTAACCAATTTTCTCTCTCTCTCTCTCTCTCTCTCATCTCTATTAACATACATATAAGTTTTATATTGTGTCTAGATATAAATTTTGCATTATATTTCCATAAATCTTAGTTTATTACATGTTGTTTTGGTTTCTCGTTAAATTTCATTTTTTTCTCTACCAAATATTTATTGTCGTATATTGTTTCATTTAACCCATTTCTCTCATTCTCTCTCTCTCTCTCTCTCTCTCTCTCTGCTCGTTATCTCATTTTGAAGACGAAAGCTGGAAATCACCCTTCTTGTCATTTGTCGTTCAATTATAAGCAAATGAAGCTCATTAAAACAACAAATTTCGAGTTGTAAACATTTTTAACAATCGCTAATTAATTTATCAGAACAATACCAATAGGATAAAAACTTCGGCCAAACAATGTACGCATTTAGAGATAAGGAAGATACGTTAACTACAAGTTTACAAAAGGAGACTAAAACAAATGGGAGATAATCGGAACTTTAAAAGAAGAATAATGTATTCAAAGGAAAATAATATTTGTTTAAAAGTAATATTTAGTTCAATTAATTATTCTTTTTATCTAAGGTTTTGGTTGAGATGAAAAAGTTAGTGTCACCAGCGGGTTTCGAACTCACGACCACTTGAGCTATCGTGAGCGTGTCAGAGCAGCGGCGTATTGAGCCGAAGGTCGTGGGTTCGAATCCCGCTCGTGACACTAACTTTTTCATCTCAACCAAAACCTTAAGATTTACATTTACGCTCAAACTACAAACCTGTCCACCAGTGCACATTTACAACAAAATAATACCACCATCGAACCAAGTCCGCTACCTTGGGCTTTACTTAGATAGTTAGACTTACTCGGAACCCACATACACGATTAAAACGGCAAGAACTTAATAAAAGATATGGACTATTCCGACACCTTCTTGGACCAAAATCAAAACTAAGCGTACGTAACAAACTAACCGCCTACAAAACACTCATCAGACCTATTTGGACCTACAGAAATCGAGCTGTGGGGCTCGGCCAAATCATCCAATATCCAACGAATTCAGTCTTTTCAATCTAAAGTTCTCCGCCGTATCCTCAATGCTCCCTTCTATGTTACAAATCAAACGATCCATAAAGATCTTAAAATCCCTTTCGTCAAAGATCTTATCCAAACACGTTTCTTCACTTTTCACTCTAAACTCCCTCCTCCCTAACTCACTAGCCCTAACTCTTTCCTCAACATCTCACTCTTACAATCCTCCACGCCGTTTAAAACGACGATGGCCTCGTGACCTTCTATCTAACCCACCGAATTAACTTTAACTCCCCCCCCCCAATTAAATAAAAGTCAGGTCTGTCAGATTTGTTTATAACTAACTATTTGCTCAATGTATATTATGTACAGATAGCAATAAATAAAATAAACATCTTTAAAAAAAATATATGTTATCTCTCATCTAGTTCGCTATTTTGTTAAGATCACTTTCGGCTTTATTTGCAACTTCCGACCAAAGAAATTGTGCTGTTCAGATCAAGTTTATATATATATGTTACGCAGGGTGGGCGACCAAGACCCGAGAGGTTAAATGCCTGGGTAGACTCGTACCACATCCCTAAAAGGTCCGGGACTTGGTCGGCTCATGTCCTGCATAATCTCTTGGAATTGTTCACAAACCCCAAGATTTTGGACCATTTTATCTCGAGGAGTGATTTGGTGATGTTCACTCCTTGAAAGATTAAAAACGGCAAAACGGATCTGGTAGAATACCCATTACGGAGAGGTGTGCCCCGCCAGGATACCTATCAGCCTCCTATTTTATTTATTTACCTCCCCTTCTATCAGCCTCCTAAAGATTTACTAAGTTTTACTAAGTCGTTGATGTAAATTAAAAATAATATTGGACCTAGAGCCGTTCCTTGGCTGATTCCGTAGTCTTTAATTTCAGCTATTTGGCTGTGTATGTCATCTATATATATATATTACACAGGGCGGGCGACCAGTACCCGAGGGGTTAAAGGCCCGTACCCCATCCCTAAAAGGTCCGGGACCTGGTCGGCTCACGAGTCCTGCATAAACCTTTTGGTCCTATTCACAAACCCCAGGATTGTGGACCATTTTATCCTGGGGAGTGTTTTGGTTATGTCCTCTCCTTCGAAAGTATTAAATCTTTCCCTAGCATACCTATCGCATTCTGCGAGGTAGTGTCGAGCCGTTTCTTCTTTTGTTTCGCAGAAGCGGCAGAAGGGGTCTGGTAGAGTACCCATTATGAAGAGGTGTCTTCTCAAGGGGCAATGGCCCGTTAGGATACCTATCAGCCTCCTTATTCCCCTCCTAGAGTTAGAGAGTAACCATTTCGCTTCTTTAGGTTTGATTTCCTTCAGAAACTCCTTCGATTGCCTGCATCCGGGGGACATATTCCATTCCTTAAGGAATTGTTTCATGCCCCAGCTACTTATACTCTCTTTCGCTGTGCCTAAAGAGTGGGATAATACCGGTTGTGGCCCGACAAACGCAGTATTTGATCCTTCCTTGGCCTGCCACCTATATGAACCATTTGCTTAATAACCGAGACTTAATGTAAGATTTAAACCATTCTAAAACTTTCCCTCTAATTCCAATTATTTCCAATTTTTTATTAGTTTATATCTACTGATGGAATCGAATGCTTTCGTGACGTTCAGAAATGTTCAAATAATCTATTTACTTTCATCAATTTCATTATATATAGTTTTAGTAAAATTGTAAATGGCTTCATCTACCCCTATACCTGTGCGAATGCCAATTGTAGAGGATAGATTATTTTATTTTTTTCTAGAAATTGATACGCTTGATTATTAAATTTTTTATCAATATATTTAACTAAAATAAGTAAGTAATTTATTGGGCAATAATAAGATTTATTTTGTGGATTACAATTTTCAGGAAGTTGCGGATGTAATAATGACTCTTTGGAGGACCAAAACCACATATTTTTATCTTGCCCTCCAACCACAAAATATAGAGATCAATTGTATTCTGCGATTTTACAGTGCGGCTTGCTCTTACCTACTAAAAACAGTATAATTTTGAGCAACATAAACCACCCCCTCATCAGAAATGGTATATACAATTTCATTGTGGCTAATGGATTAGTTATTTAATCACGGAGATTGGAGGGTAGTATGTCTCTCCCACACTATTCACTATCGATATGGCAGATGAGCAAACACAAGGACAAAAAAGAAAAAAAAATTCAGGAAGGGCGATGATGGATTTTTTCCCAATTATTTGGATAGACACAATTCTTGATTCATTGAATACTTGTGCTAATATGTGATTTATATATTCAATAATTAATTTTATAAAAGTTGCTGAAATTTTATCAGGACCATTACTTTTAGAATTAATTGAGGGCACAGCTTCTTCCACTTCAGATAATGAAATGGTTTTCAGGTTAAATTCTAGTGATTTGGTGTAATAGAAGGAGAAAGGGAAAGAGCTGTTTTGTTGTTCTTGATTCGTGTGAGCATATGTATTAGCGCGAATCGTGTGACAGGACCAATGGTGCAATACTGAATACTTCATACATATAGATATACAGATTGATGGAGAAATGGTCTAGTGATAAACCTATTGATTTATACGAAAATAAATTTTTAAACATATTACGTCAGTTTGGTTGTATTGTAATTAATTTAACTGAATTAATAAATTACGTCGTTGAAAATTATCCGTATAACGGACCAAAATGATGACACGAGGAGGAACAAGAGGAACATAAAATGGGGGAGCAACCCTACAGCATAAACAAAATAATTTCCTTGCTCATTGACGTTACTTCTTTTATAAGAGTAGCAGTAGGATAATAACAATTTGATGAGTTTCAAATTGGCAACGATATAAAAAAATTGTAAACAATAACAAAAAATAAAATTGCATCAACTTGCCATACTATTTGTTTGTCGCTTTGAACAGATCAATCGAAAATTAGCAAAATGTTTAAATTACGTTTTAAAGTGCCACCCTAAGAGAAAATCGACTTTTAATTGGAATTTTATTTACAGACATTAACGGAAACCCTACTGGATTTTATTTACACTCGAAATTACTCAAGGATTCTAAGCAGTGTTGAATATTTTTTGTTTTAAAAATTGTAGTTAAAAATAATGAAATGTAATACTATCAATAAAGCTTATAAAACCTTAGCTATTAATGTTCAGCGAATGTAGAAAAATAATTAATTGGCCGCCATTCGATCCTCGCCGTCTCTAGGCAGCTATTTCTTACTTTTACACGTACTCTCTTGTCCAAGTTTGAACATTTTTTGCAAAAAGTGTATACGCTGTACAGGGTGATTCACAACTTATACGACAAAGTTCGTCACGTGCTTGCTGCTACACTTCCAGTAGAACAAAAAAGTTCGTATGAACTGGGGTCCGATCATCAGCACTTTCCCAGATATTCAAAATTATTTTGTCTGCTGTTTTCGTCGTACATTTACTTGTACCTCTTGTACTATTCATTTTTGGAAAAAAATTGAAAAAAAGCGTTAACTTTCCTTTAAGAAGGTACCCTTCTAGTTGCAATTTAATTTTTGGTAAAAAAGCACCAAACCTTTCAAAAACCGCTATATTTAAAATTAGTAAAAAAAACTAAATTTGCAACCTCGTCGGAAAAGCTTCACGGAAGGGTTTGACAAATTTCAAATTGCTAAATGGGGAAAAAAAGGGTGACCTGTAAAATTCAACTTGAAACTTCAACCTGAATTTTATTTCGTGTAGATTTTTAAAACTTGTTTTTTGCAGTGGTCGATTACGAGGTACTAGTATTATACTGTACCTGATACCATTACCAACTCTGTACTTTACTTTAGGCATGTTTACGTTTAATGTGTTCGATGTATCAACCACTTTTTTACTGACAAATAGACGAAGAAGTTGTTATGCATTTTGCCAACCAATATAGTGACCTTTTCCAACCAGACTGCAGTTTCATTTTTATAAATTTTAAATTCAGCAGTTTTTGAAAGATTCAGTGGTTTTGTTAATAGTTCAAGAGCTGCGAGTAGATATATGACGACAAACGTAGATAGTTGTAAGTTTTTTTTAAATATCTGCGAAATGGTTGACAATCGGACCATGGTACACAGGAACGTTGGGTTTGTTGTGTAGAAGCACCTGACGAACTTGGTCATATGAGAAGCGAATCACCCCGCATATGCCGAAATTACGAAACACATCTAAACAAACAAGCGAGAATAGACTGTCCATGACAATCTGGGATGACCGAGCAGTGAAAAATGAATCAAGAAAAAAATATTTCAAACATGGTCAAACGGAGTTTACAATTCAATCTTTGTTTCTTTTCCCGAGGAAACGCCAGAAAAAGAATGGACTAAATAGGACTTCGATTAATGTTATTATTTACGGCACGTAATTAAAGCCTTAGAATTGTCCAATGGATGGCTTTATTCTAAATTTCGTCTTATTTTATCTCGCATTTTCAGTATTTTCCTAACTCAACTTTGGCATTCAATGTATTCAGAATGGTGTAGACTATATAATATACATTATTCTATATTTTTAAGTTGATGCTTAGAAATAAAGGCTACATGATGACAAATTAAGACAACCGGACTACCTTTTAAGCTGTAAACAGTAGACGGAATCATAGCAGAGGTTGATAAAACTAAAACCGTAAAAAAATACTTTTTTATGCACTAACTTAGTCAGCAAACCTTTCGCCACCAAGTTCTAAAAACGTTCCACATTGGTATGAATATTTTTACGTTTGGGTCATTGTTGTTACTCTTATCGACAGCGGGAGGAGTGGTCTATTCTGTTAGAAGACAATGAGAACCTCTCGGCATAGAATTGATAAAAAAACAAATTCGAAACGCAAACCGGATGTTGACCCTAATTAAGCACACATATTTTGAAAAAGACCGATTCTTAATGTTAATTATCTTAACCTGGTCAAGTCGTATCGCAATATTTTACATGATAATTGGACATTTTTTCATATATATATCGCGGTTTATTGGGAGAAGAGTCAGTCTTTCATCAGTGGCTTGTAGAAAAAGGTAAGTTGCCTAAGTATTCTTTGCAAGTTATAAACTTGTGTGTACTTGGCACATATACATTTTTGTTCCAAAACAATACATTTATGGTCAGATTGATATATACTGTATACTACACATAACATCAATTACAGTGCAATTGAATTTATTTTGACAAAGTAGCGATACATACAGGTAGTTATAATTTTCTTTGGTATTGTTAAAAAGTAAGTTTTTATTATTTAGTTAGCTTGAATAACGTATATTGATTAAATAAATAATGAAATATGTTTCAATATAGGGAAATAATAATTTCGTATTTATAGCTTCAGCGAAAATGAAAAATAACATGCACCCCCTGCTAAAGATCATTCTTTTCAATTTTGTTCTATGGCACACCGTTGAAGGTATAAAGTGCGCTAATATATGAAGTTCGACAAAGACCAAATAACTCATGGAATTTTGCAGGTGCACCAGCGCAAACCAAATGGGGAGGATCTGAGGGAGAACACGGAGGATCTGAAGAATTGAAAAAATGTTTCACCACTTTGAAAGAAATGTTCAGCAAAGGAGAGACCGCGAATCCTTCGTCCAAATGGGAAGGTGGATCAGAAGGCGGTCACGAAGTTACTGAAGAGGTGAAAAAATGTTTCACCCTTATGACAGCAACGTTCAGCAAAGATAAGAACACGGAATCTTTGTCAAAAAGGGAAGCTGAATCAGAAGGCGGCCACGTAGAAGCTGAAGAATTTAAAAAATGTTTCACCACTTTGACAGAAATGTTCAGCAAAGGAAAGGTCGGGAATTATTTCTCCAAAAGGGAAGCCGGATTAGAAGGCGGTCAAGGAGCTTCTGAAGAGGTGAAAAAATGTTTCACTGTTATAACAGCAATGTTCAGCAAAGACAAGAACAAGGAATCTTTGTCTAAAAGGGAAGCTGAATCAGAAGGCGAAGCTAGATCTATCAAAGTAATGTTAGAATTGCTTAACAAGTTGGGAGGAGGGAGCAGCCAAAGCGGGGGCTCCAGGTCTCTGTGCAAAAAGAAAGGTGAATCTGAAGGCGGCCACGTAGAAGCGGAGGAATTGAAAAAATGTTTCACCACTTTGACAGAAATGTTCAACCAAGGAAAGTTCGGGAATTATTTCTCCAAAAGGGAAGCTGGATCAGAAGGCGGTCAAGGAGTTACAGAAGAGATGAAAAAATGTTTCACCCTTATGACAGCAACGTTCAGCAAAGATAAGAACACGGAATCTTTGTTCAAAAGGGAAGCGGAATCGAAAGACAGTGACGCGAAAGTTGACTCATTTAAAGATTTGTACACCAGGGTGAATAGGTTTTTCAGGAAAGAACAGAGCGCGAATCCTGTGTCCAAAAGAGAAGCTGAATCAGAAGGCGGTCATGGACAAACCGAAGAATTCAAAAAATGTTTCACCACTGTCACAGAAATGTTCAGCAAAGGAAAGGTTGGGAATTATTTGTCAAAAAGGGAAGCTGAATCAGAAGGCGGTCACGGAGAAACCGAAGAATTGAAAAAGTGTTTTACTATATTCACTGAAATGTTCAGCAAAAGTCCGAAAGGGTTGTCTTTATCTAAAAGAGACGCTCAATCCGACAAAGAAAAAACCCCCAACCACTCTTCGCAAATATTGTCTGCAGTGTCGGAAGTATTCGACGAATACGGAAAGCAACAACTAGATGACGATTCGCAGGTCAGTAAGCCTAAGACCCTGTCTTTAACAAACAAATCATACTCCTCTTATAAAAAAAATCGAGGCTAACATAAATATTCAGGCATTTTGGATCTTTTTACCTATTGCCTGCTTTTACTTTTTGAGAACATATGTAACATAAGGATTATTTAAATTGGAGCAGGTCAACCGAACTAGCACGTTTTATAAAAATCCATTTTTGCTTTTTCTATTTTAAGGTTTTCGCCAGATGAACTCAACGTTGAAATTCCACTAAATACCCACAACTGGAAAAATCGTGTCGAAAAGGTGAATAATCCATCATGCAAGGGGATAGCAACTGATTACAACACAATTGAACAATTATTGAAACATGTATCAAAGGCACAATATAATTTTGAATTCATGGATGATATTTCAATTAATTACCAATTCCACTTTTTTAAAGTTTAATCTGTTAAAATTTTAAGTTAAGAGTAAAGTATGTAAAATTTTCAGAAAGGCGAATTCATTTTCGAAATTTGTTTAAAAAAATGATAAAACATTGAATATTAAATTATAATATAAATAATAATCGAAGTTAATAATGTAAACAGACTTGCCTCGAGAAGCGACTGACACCATTCAATAGGTAAACGGAGCTGCTCCGTGCTTGTATCTCTTTTCAGCAAAACTGAAATTAAAAACAGAAACAAATAATTGTTTGAACAGTACTTTAATAATGAGCCATGCATCTCTACATTTCAGTATAAGATTTAAATCAAAATATAAAATTGTATTAATAAATCAGATCTCTCGCATGATAATGTAAACACCTACCATTTTGATGGTAAACTAGGATTATTCTGTATATTTAAGCTTCCACTGGAGTTCGTCAAATGCAGAGAGTCAAATGCAGTTTTATCAAAGCATACATTGAACAGACGATCAAAATAACATTTTGAAATTACGCGCAACATTCAAACACTATTTTCCACAAAAGAAAACAGCAGTTGAGCACGGAGACCTTACCTTGTTCGATGCCTGGCGAGGGTGGTTTTATTTGAGAGAGTACACCTCGTTCAGAGATGTTTTTATTCTGAATAAACTTAATCCTTTAATCGGACAAAGTTCGACGTAACCGGCTCGCTGGATCTCGGGGGATTTTGATCATGTATAACGTATAATTTCGGCGGATGCAATTGGCAAAAGTACATAACAAGTCAAGGACTTCAACCGAAGGGGTGACCGATCTAACATGGATATGTTTTTCTCTGCATGAAATCATAAATTATTGGGTTGGGTTTGAATATCCACTTGTTGCATTTGACCGTTCCGTATCACATTTCACGTAGTATATGCAGCCTACATTGGTTTACTTAGGCAAAGTTGTATTCATTTCCCAAGGGGTAGCCGGCCGAAGAGTGCAAAAGAATGGAATATTTATTGGCAGTTCTTCAGAGAGCAAAAACAAAGTTCAACAAGAACAAAGATGAAGATGTATCCCTGATGGAGTGAAAACTCTGATTCCGGCGTATTGGTAGAACCTATCCCTTAGAGGAGCAGATTCATGTTAGAGGCTTGGGTGTCCTGCAAAGATGAGCTTCGGCGTGTTCTATCTCTCAACTCCAACCAGCTCCTTTCATCAACGTTCCACCCTTAAATAGTTATAATCCTCTAAAACACGTGATATTCTATCCTGATCCTAGTACAAACTAAATAATAGAGTTTCGGGACATTCTGGCTCCTCTACCAACCGCTTCGTGGTCTGACAGATCTGCCAGATTTGTACATACTCTTCATGTACTATTTGACCAATGTACTGAATATTGTGGCAGATAGCAAAAAGTAAAACAAATAAATAAACTTAAGTATAATCAGTAAATTATTTTTCCACAAAGAATTGAATAAAACATCTAGCGAAAAACGACCAAACTTTATAAATTAGATAAGTAATCAGAAAGTTTATCAAAAACGTGTGTATATTCAAAATAATATGAAATAGTATTATAGTATATATAGAATAATGTATGTTTGAAACGAACCTAAATAATAATTTAAGAAAATTCAAACGTACATACAAGGAGTACAATACAATGTCAGGAATACAAATGAAAAATCTTTATTTACACTCTTTAATACTATTAATAAAATAAACAAGAGAGACAAACTGCACCGTATTCTAGGAAGAAAAGAAAATCCTCCCTCCTCAAGGCTGAATCAAACTAATGCTATTATAATTCTAGTTTTTCCAATTTCATTTTTTATCCCACTTAACGAAAAGATCAAAATAATTTAATAAATTCACCTTGGTGCATTCGTAAGAAAGTCGCCGAGAGTCGTAGTATGCTTGTCTTGTCCAGACGTTTAGCTGAAGAAGAGACCATCGGAACCAGCATGGCGAGCTCATTGATGAACTGGTTCAGTTTGTCCCTTCGCTGTTTTTCAGCCTTGTTTCTTATCTCTCTGGTCGAGCTGAAACAGAAAATCAATCGATAAATCAAACACTTTAATACACTCTCATAGAAACAATGTGCACAAGTTGAAACACCTTGTGATAACAATAATAATAAGAATTGGGATGGAGTCCACCAGGTCTTCTACTTGATCCATTCAGCAGTTAATCCTTTTTTTATGTCAATTTGAAATTTTACAGCCGAAATCCAGTTATTTTTATTAATTTAACTACTTATTATTAATAAGTTAGGGAGTCATTTGGAGCCATGATTCGGATGATCCCAAGCTCATGAAGACCCACATTTTCTACCAACCAATCTTTGAATTTGTCAAATTTACTGTATTGTACATTTCTGTACTCAGCTTTTTTAAAATTATAAATGCACTTGTAGAAAAACCAAATATTGTATTAAATAGATATTATGGAATAAATAAGGGGAAGAGCAATGGGGATCTACAATTATTCAAAGTACCAGGTCGGTGCTTCTTGGAACGACAGATAGGCCCAAATCCAAATTGTCACATAAACTACAGCCACTTTAAAACAGAACTGGAAGCTTGGATAACTAAAGGTCAACAAATACTGCGAACCGAATCACCACTTTAAAGAAAGTGTGAAATTACAGACAACTGAACATATAACAATAGCTATGAAAAGGTTATGGTACCTGGGAAAACGGTTCTTGAGCTAAGTGGACCTTGATACCATTTCCCCCGAGAAGAATTCTTTACTTCATAAAAGAAACAAAATTAATCCAAGAAATTCAATAGCAGAAAATTTAAGTACTAAAGAGAGAAATCTCTACGACTCCATATGAGAAGGGAAAAAGGGATGAGAAGATACCCTTTTTGAACGCCGACATCTTGTACTATGAGCGGTTAAGAGATTAGCAACAATGACTGTTGGTTTGATAAAGAGTATCAGAGGATAACACTATATTGCTCAAGATACTGCCAATATGATCGGGCCGAACGAAAGTTGAAACCATTCAAATTCCTCGATGCGCCCTCGTGTCGACAGTATGGACCCAATGACCCACATTTCATTCCAGAAAGCTGGTTCGGCATAAGTGGTCCGGTCGCCTGGGCGTTGATCCCCGGACGTACCACCGATGGATTGGCTTCTATGAGGTCACTTCGACTAAACTCGTTTATGAAACCTCACTGAAAAGCTTCTTAACACCAGAACCGTTCGGAAACCATTAAAACATTTTATTATAGCTTAAACGTGATGAACCGGTACGTTATCAGATTGCTTGGCTCTTTCCGAACGTTTTGAGGAAAAAAGTCGCAACATCGCATAATATTTATCTATCTGCTGCGATATGTTTTTTTGCCTAAACTGCCAACTTCGTTTCTCTGGAAAAAAAAACCCATGGATGATTGCAATGTACCACAGAGAGACAAATGGTCAAAAAAGCCGAGGGAATCCGACTAGGCTTTAAGACAGGGGCGGGTCTTTAACTGGCCAAGAGGTTTGACTAAAAATGGATAGTTGGCCGCGCTGAGGAAGTTATTACAGGAGTACGCCAGTCCGCATGTTGCCAGGGCAGTCACTCACCACTTAGAGCAATGAACTGCCGGCCGGTTCGTCTCTTAAAGCACTTTTGGTATATTTACCATAGGGATTTATTACAACCGGCTGTCAAAAGATTTGTACTATACTTGGAATTATTTACTCTCTTTACTGGGTCAGAGAGCCAAAACGAGACCTAGTTAATACCAAGAATCGAAAAGCGCAATTGGATGAATGCCATTTTGTTTTCTAAAGGATCGACCCTTTTGATTCCTGCAATATTTCAACGTTTGCGAAAATTCCACCAGGAAGTCAGCTGCGTTTCGACTTCTGGCGAAAGATGGATCTCTCTTATTTATGTGTTTAGTCCTGTCGTCTAATTCGCTAAATATACACTGCTCTTACTGGCAGACTTCAAACAGGCTAGTGATAAATCTTGCTCCTTGGCCAAATACTAACATTGTTGCACCTCTCAAATTAATATAAAACGTAAGAGGTTTCTATTCTGAGCTTACAATACCATCCGTATTATATTTCTTATTTGAATCCTTCCTAAAATTTAATAAAAAAACAATTTAAAGCTTAAAAAATGTAAACATTAAAATAGAAAAATTTGCGAGACATTTTTAATTTCGACTGGCACAGCGTTCCACGTTTCATAACAATGCAAGGTATGTTTATAATTTGACTATGAGAATTTACGTCTACGGAGTCCCAATCAAAGCAGGAAACCATTACCTGGAGTTTGATAAGCTAACTGGATCGTTTAATAGGGGCGGTCAACGTATGGCCAATGAACTATTTGTCAAATCCAATTTTAAACCATGCCCCTGCTAAAAATTATTAAGGCAATGCCCCGCCGTTCACCTTTTGTAAGCAGAAGTCTAGAACTATTATTAATAGAATTAATTAAAACGGATTGGAATTTTAATGACATTGCTTTTTTTTCTAATATTCTAAGCGTTTCAACAATAAACAATAAGATAGGAAAAAAGCACGATTGCACATTCATAGAACCTGTATGATTCTCAACTTATAAAGTATATATTAATGTGTGGTGATTAGTGACCGTTAATCGATATTTATTTGTAAATCGTGAGATGCGGTCTGGTGTGATGTAGGTTTCAGAAAAACATTTTCTTTATCGTGCCAACGTTTCGATCTTTATTGAGCCCTGAAGATGATCTCAATAAAGATCGAAACGTTGGCACAATAAAGAAAATGTTTTTCTGAAACTTACATCACACCAGACCGCATCTCACGATTTCCAAATAAGTATATATTAATATAACTAAATAGTGTAATACATAATGTAAAAAAAAACACTTTTGTAAATATTATTAACGACAGGAGGGAGTGAAAAATGCAAAGATGTAAAGAAAATTGTTGTTTTTTAAACTTTCGGACGTGACAACACTTCTTGAGACCTATTAAAATGAAAATCAATTACCTTATTTGACAAAGCGCTTGGCTTTTGTAACAGCAGACTCACATGATTTAAAAACAAACAACAGAACAGTATGCATTTTTTCTTCTGGAGGAGGCTCTCTTTCTTTTTCTACGACCTAAACTCTCCATCGTCGAATTGGCCTTTCTTTATATTCATACTCCAGAAAGAAACACGAAAATTTTGCGTTTTTTCCCTCGGGGCTGCACCGTTTCCAGACTAATGCTTTACGGTCACACGAGTTATTTCCCGATGCCTCAGCTTTTCATGGCAGAGTCGGCAGGTGCTTCAGGTTTTTCCCATTTTTTGGCAGTTAATGGGTAGTAGCCAGGACAAAGCCCTATTAGTTTCCTTAATTCTTCTTCTTAGTTAAGAAGTTGAGAAACTTTGATTTTGGTGTGTTCATTCAGTGTTTAACCTTTTCATTGACACTCAACGGTATTTAATCTTTTCATTCTCTTACCATTTGTTCGGTTCAGCTTTTTGCAAACTTTGGAGTGGGTCGATTTGAGGGTCTAGACAAAGGTGTTATGGCTGATCCGGTTTTTCATAGTTTGCCAGGCTGTTTACTGCCTTCAACCCCTTCCTGACCTGGTACCCAAGGCCTAGTTGCCTACCAGATATCTTAGGCATTCTCAAACCAGATAGGATATGGAATCTAAAGCCTTCAGGACTGTTTTTTGGAGTATTTTTTATGCACAGAGATTTATTCCATTGGAAAATTGATAGTGGAGACCTAGAAGTTTCACTAGGTCAAAATTTGACCTTTAACCCTGCTCCTACTCTAAGATATGACCTTTCTGTTAGTTTCGATGTTTTTGTTCCTTCAAACATCCATTGTTATTCTTTTTAGTTGGAAATGTCTGTCTAAATTGGCTTTTATTTGATTCTGTCAGATGTAGTTATAACCACTTCATTTACTTTTAGCTTTTTTAGGGTATCATGGATGTTCTTTTAGATGAGGCTTTATTTATTTCTCCTTAGAGCCTATTTGTACTTTTTTAAGATATCTTCTGGATGATGGCCATCCCAGTGATACTTCATACTCTTATATTAGCTGATGTTTGACATGTGTGCATTGCCCCTATAACTACATGCTAATCACAGCAATTGATTTTGCGCTTTCTTTTCTAAGGTTTTGGGCCTCCTAAGCTTTCCTAGTGGGTTGTTTACAGCCAGAAGGCAATTTTTGGATTGCCATGCCATGTTTTTACAACCAAATCTTAAGTCTATACTTGCTATATGGCCAAATGCAAGGTGTCAACTTTCTAGAGTTGGCTTTCTCAAAAACTCTTCCACTTAGAGAAGGAAATTTAAACACTATTGGAGTCTGTTTGCATGGATATCAACTTGGAAACTTAATGGTGTAGGGCAAGGTGAAAATGTATTTACGTTACTGCCCCAGTTTTATACCCCATGTTTTACTGTAAAAACCTATGGCCCTTCGCTTTTTGTATAGTTTAGTCTGTATATCCCTTCGAGGTGAGATTTTGATCTAGCGTTAAATTTAGATACTTCGTCTCCCTGGGGATAGCTTTATTCTTATTTTTCAATAAGTGCTTTTAGATTAAGTTTCCATTTATAAAACAATGTGCACAGTAAACGTTTTTAAAACGATTGTGTTTAAGATTTAGATTTACGAACAAGCGGTTTGTTGACCGACTTAATGATTAAGTATTATAATTTGCTCATTAGAAGATCTGATAAACTTTAATACAGAAATTAATTGCACCTCATTTTCATATTCGTGGCCGTTTTGATTAGTCAGAGAGGAAAATAACTCTTACGATCCGTGAATGTCGAATAACGTTATGTTAAAACGGTTGGAAATTTTGTAGGATCTTATAAAGATAAAGATAGAGTTGAAGCTGGTTTTCTGAGAGTCGGTGAACTCATGCTGAACCGGCATTCGGTAACTTACTGGGTCCGTCTTCACTCGCGGGTTTGTTGAACTACTCAAACGATTTTCGGCATTGTTCAGTGGGGTGAGACCTCACTGAAGTTGGCGCGATGTCTAAAAGCGTTTGGGTGGTTCAACAAACCCGCGAGTCAAAACGGACCCAATATATAACACTAAATCAGCATAGATATAGATACATTAAAAATTAAAAAAAAAGAGGCATATATTAAAGATTGATGAGTTTACTTATTTCTATTAATACAATGTCAGTTCACGTAATTAGCCTGATATCAGCTTGTCAAATTTTCTTGGTATTATAAATTTTCCAAAATCGTGAACTACTTCCCGCCATAAATATGGTAACAACAGACAAGACTGGATGTTTTCTCCACGAGGAAGTCATCAAGACGGGGGCAAATTATAAAGGAAATGCATATTCATTAGTCAACTTCCTAATTTTACAACAGTGTACAATTTAACTGTGACCGTAGACGACCAAGTCCGTGTTGTAACGAGTGTTTAATGGAGGTGTAATTTAACTCGAGACCCATTGGAATTGACAGTAGTTTGAATTATTTTTTATTTCGAATATCTGTTTTCTTTTCCGTGTGAGGAGTTTAAGAAGTCTAGTTCTTTCGTTTTTTCTAAACCTGCATGGGAAACATGTGGGTACAATTTGATTTGGATTTCCGTCCTCCCTTTTTTCTACGTTCACACATATTGTTAATTACTTTGAAGAACTAGAGAATAAATAGAATAAAAGGAAGTTTATGATTTACAAACCATAAATAGAGTGGTTATAGTTAATGAGGGGAGTCAGTGGCCGCAACGGTTTAGGCGTTGACACGGCGCTCTTTTTCAAAAACACCGGCACCCCGAGGGTTGATATAACCTCTGCTGTTGTGAACCCTCGTAAAAAAGAAAAAAATATTGTTGACGTGAACATATTTAAATCTGATTATTATGGCTATATTGCTTAAGGACAATTTGGTGGGCTTTAGCGATTTCTCAGCTTAAGTGGTACAATCTTGGTTCATATACCTTTCCCTGTCAGCTGCATTTATTTAGATGTCATGCAGTACACACAATTCGACAGTAATTGACCGTTTCTTTCTCAGAAAATAGTTCAAAATAAAACTGTCCTATTCTACATTTTTTTTAATGAAAACTCTATATTTAGAAGTGCCAATGCAGTTCAACTAGATTTTCCAAAGTTATCCCATTACAAAAAACCTCGTCACTAAACTTTCAACAACGTACATGAAGTAAATCGCTAACTGAAGTTCTGCGGATTAACAAGGGTGGCACTGACAGGACGAGGCCGACATGCCGAAGTTTCTGTAAATTGGAAACTCAAATTGCAATTTATACTGTCTCTACTCTCCGCTAATTCTCCCGCTGTTTTTTCTCTTCCAGCGAAAAGTTTCACTCTCGTAAAACGACCTCTGGCAAACCGGATCACCAAAAAGAGCTCACTTGGCTTGAATTTTACCTTTTCCGAAAATAAAACAACACTAATACGCTAAAATAGAATTTATTTTGTTCCATCTTGGCAACAGCAGGGTCGGATTGAATGGATTTACCATTTAACACAATTAGTGAAATTATTAGTAAAAATTAAAAATCTTCGACCCAAGGAAACAATCGACTATATTTTTTGTAAATTCATATTTACAAACATGAACGATTATATCATTGATGCATTATAAAGTCATCCAAGAGGCTAAAAGGTAAAACTTGCTATTCATAATATATTATTTTGATAAATGAATAAATATATTATTTAAATTATATATATATGTATATGAGAATGAATGAAATAATGTGTCTTCGAGAGAAAAAGAGAGTTAGAGTGAGAGGGTGAGGGTGTGGGTGAGGGTGTGGGTGAGGGTGAGGGAGAGAGAGGTGAGAGAGAGAGAAAGAGAAAGAGAGAGCTAGGGAGGAAGATAGATAGAGAGAAATTGAATGAGTAAGTGAGAGAGAGAGTGAAAGCGAGACTCTAACCACTTGAGCTATCGTGTAACCACCAGAGCAGCGGCGTATTGAGCCGAAGGTCGTGGGTTCGAATCCCGTGTGATACTAACCTTTTCATCTCAACCAAGACCTTACATAAAAAGAATAATTAAGTGAAATAATTAATATGGTAAATTATGAAGTACTTAAAGTAAGTAAGTATACTCATATTTAGCGTAATTATGACGATTATAAATATATGTACTTCTACAAATTTTTCTTTTCTTCTTTTTGGAGAGAGAGAGAGNGAGAGAGAAAGAAAGAGAGAGAGAGAGAGAGAGAGAGACAAAGAAAGAGAGAGAGGGAGAGAGAGAGGGAGAGAGGAAGAGAGAGAGAGAGAGAGAGAGAGAGAGAGAGAAAGAAAGAAAGAAAGAGAGAGAGAGAGAGAGAGAGAGAGAGAGAAAGAAAGAGAGAGAGGGAGAGAGTGCGAAGTTAGAGAGAGAGTGAATGAGAAGAGGCATCGATCCGATTTAATTAATATACATAAAAACCAAATTAATAATATGTATAATGTATATTAATATTCGTTAAAATGCAGTGTTCAAAAATCCAACAACCAATGACCAATTTCTATTTGGTACAATTAAATGAAGGTTTTTTTATTCCGTCCTTCTTGCTCTTTAGATCTAAATTAAAATTCGAAAAGGAGAATAAAATATTGGACAGCAGGTAGGACTGGCAATGCACTACGAATAATTGGCTCCATGTTGAATCGCCATGTTGCACCAGATCCATTCGATGATGTGTCTCATGGTAAAAACATTACCGATGGAAAAGCACAGACAGAATCGATTTGTTACGAAACTGAACTGGATTCATTCGAAATCGTATCAATGAAACAGCCTGAACGTGTGCGGAACAGTAATTCTGTATTTTATTAATCATTAATATCATCACAGACCAAGGAGTAAAGCGCAATTAACATTATCCAATTGTAAAAGGAACGTTTCTGTTTTTTTATTCGACCTTCGTTGACCTTGTGGAGAAATTGTACCCGTCTCGTCTCGTATAGCATACGGCTAGACGGCTCCAAGGACGGCTTTGAATTTAAGAAGGTCTTAACTCTTCTGTGCCTTTTCGACTTCGTAAACATTTATTGAATTTAACTAATAACACTTATTCAGTATGTAAGGAGAAGTCGTTTAGAGCTAGTTACTCTCAAACCTTCAGACGACACTAAATAGCATTCGGTTCATACCATTTTTCTCAGGTCGTAACAGAACTTTATCAAATATATATATTTTTTTTAAAGGAAGGCTTAATTACTACTGGTTTAATATTTAATGACAAAATAGCTATTGTTAATTGGTAGAAAATCCAAAGCGGGGAGTACTTCGATCAATCAATAAGGTGAAACTGATTATTATTATTGAATCTTACAAGGGGACGACCAGGTTGGTGTGTCACGAATTTGGACAAAACCTTTTTTGGTGATTATACACTCCAAACTATTGGACACTTATTCGCCCCTTCTTGCGAATAGCCCTGGGTTTCGCCAAAAATTATTTTGGAAGTTGAATTTTTTTAATATTTTTATTTCATCGTTGTACTTGCTCAAATCAACTAAGTGAAAATATTATTTTACAGAACGTTTTATGTAGATTGCATGTAGATTGATATGATTTTATATAAAATTTATATTTAGGGGATCTAGAGGTG
Organism: Cimex lectularius; assembly: GCF_000648675.2. Taxonomy (NCBI): domain Eukaryota; kingdom Metazoa; phylum Arthropoda; class Insecta; order Hemiptera; family Cimicidae; genus Cimex; species Cimex lectularius. The sequence goes on along the minus strand of NW_019392939.1, from coordinate 167,228 downwards.
CTAAATCGAAATTACATATTAGTTTTAAGAAAAAAAATTCTATGGCTTAGTTTACATGAAAAATATATGGTTTTTTGAAATTGATAAACTTTGAAAGCTTTTACTACATTTTTATTGCAATCTACATAAAAAATGCTCTAAAATTCAAAATTCACATAGTTGATTTAAGCAAATAGAACGGCGAAATAAAATTATTGAAAAACGGTAAATTTCAAGTTAGAAAAAAAATTGCAGAAACCATGGCCAATTCATAAGAAGCGGCGGATATTTTCGATATTTTGGAGTGCAGAATCACCAAAAAAAGTTTGGTCCGAATCCCGTGATACACCAAACTGGTCGTCCCCTTTTAAGTCTGATATATTATTAATTTCTTTTATTAAAACCAACAAAACTCATTAATAATATAATTAATTATTATTATTAATACTAAAACTGTTTAACTCTGATAAAAAAAATTGCATCCATTATTCAGAAATTTTTCTTCAATTCTTGTTTCTTCTCCAAAAATCAATGATTGTAATAATTTGCCAATCTTCTAATTTAAAAAAATCAAAGCTTTAATATAATAATATCGATATATTCAAATTTTGAAGGATGTCTAATGGAGTGACAAACAGGCTCAACTTTTCAAAAGACACACCTACGCGAGCATAAAAAAAGCCCACGTCGGCTATTATGGAAATTAAATGGCGGACATCCTAGCAAAGGAGGCAGCAGATGAAAATTCTATATACAAAAGTACCTTAGACACAAGTCAAATAATGGGCGAGAGACTAAAGCATGAAAATCTGGGATAGGGAATGGAAGGAAATGCCGAATGCCTATATTGAAAACTACCTTCTTACAGTTCATCTATGACTCTAACAAACCAAGGACCGAATCGGTCTTACCTGGCGCTTTTTTCATATTACAGAAGAGCCAATGTGCCCAGTATGATTTGAGTCTACAGACATGGACTCACATAATCCTCCAATGCGACCACTTTGCAAGAGAGAAGGGTAGGTTTTTCCTCCGAAATGAAAACCTGGGCTTATTATCGATTAATAAATTTATTTTAAAATGTAATGCTAATTTAAAGGCAATACTATAATGTTCAATAGCCTGTAATCATTATGTTTTCAAGTTGAAAATAATCAGTCCATGGGGCTACTAAGGTCAGGGGAAACATATACAATATAATATATTAATTTATATTAAAAAAAATAATGAACACCCAAACAGGGTGGCACAGAAGACAAGTCGTTAGGGCGACTCGTATACTTCAGACATGGGATAACTTTCCTGTACCCGCCTGTGCAAAATTTGAGAGCCAAGTTTATTGCTGCGTAGAACTATTGAACTCTTCTTTTTTTCCCAAAACGTGAATTTAGTGTAAAAAATAAATGTTTGAAAACTTAATTATTCTTTTTATGTAAGGTCTTGGTTGAGATGAAAAATCTAGTATCACGAATGGGATTCGAACCCATGACCTTCGGCTCGATACGCCTCTGCTCTATCCCGCTCGTGACACTGGATTTTTCATCTCAACCAAGACCTTACGTAAAAAGAATAGTTAATTGAATTAAGTTACTGGGTCAATTAGACCACTGAACATAAATGGGTTAATGTATGGGTGATTCTGTGATTAATGTGTGAAAAGTTTTATAGCAAATGTAGTGTAATATCTAAACAGTAAAAATTAAAGACCTTAAACAAACGAATGATCCAAATTACCTTGTTGAACCGGCACACGGTCACTACTTGGTCTGTCTTCACTCGCGGGGTTTTTGTTTGAGTTTTTTGAGTTATTCAAACGCGTTTCGGCATTACGCCATCTTCAGTGAAAACTCTTTTTTTCAGTTTTTCACTGAAGATGACGTAATGCCGAAACGCGTTTGAATAACTCAAACAAAAAACCCGCGAGTGAAGACAGACCCAGTAGTGCCCGTGTGCCGGTTCAGCATGAGTTCGCCAACTCGCAGACCAAACCCCATCATCTACCAAATTACCTTATTTATAAACAATAAACTTATAAATAAATTATTACAAATTATAAATTGTTTTAATGAAGGTGTGTAAGGACATGAAGGTATGTTTTGAGGGAGCCATATAAAAACGGATTATTAGAGATCACAATGTATGCCTTATTTAACATACTGCTAGTATTTCAACGAGACAACCATCTTTTTATTAAATTTGGTGGTGATGACTTTATATTAGTTCAATATAAATATTTCAAAAATTTCGATTGGTGAACTTAGAATTATCAACCTTAAGGTAAAATGTACCCTCTGTGATACGTCAATCCGCAGTCACGTGGCATACCAGAGTGGTCCAAATTTATTTTCCCTCTCATTTCTATACATCCCCAATGTTTTTTGTTTTTTGAACGGATTTATAATTCCTGACACGATAGAATATACGCTAAAAAAGTTTACAAAATTGTTTATTCTAATTAAGTTTAATATATTTAACTTCTCGTGAATAACGAATATTCACTGGGTCGTCTCTGGAATATGAATTATAGGAATAAATCTGTTCAGGGATTCTCTGACAACTTCCTCAAGACAATTAGCCATTTTTAAATTATATACACCGTCGATGTAATTAACTTTTTTAATTGAACAGTGCAAAAGTGGACGTAGTTGGTAAACACACCTAATTGGCTCTTCAACAAGCACGACATACTTAACATTTTATTCCCTAAGGGTGAATATGGGCACTTTATAGTAATTGGCCAGCAGGTGCATTCTTCCATTAATTAAAACTTGCCCGTAATAATTAGACTCTGGGAACAATAACACTGCGCTCGAATGGTTAAGGTAGTTACGCTCTTCCCAATGTTGGACGTTGCAATTGCTGATTTTAGTAGTAATCAAAATTTTTTGTACAAAATTGAAGACAATTTTACTTGGAGGATAATGCTTTTGGTTCACGCATGTGTCATGGATGTGAGGAAGGTCAACCTCACGCGGATTCCTGTTTTATCTCCGACTCGCTTCGACTTGACTGACTGGCCACCTGAGCCCTTAGCGGAAATAATAGGCTCTGTCATCTTTTGGACTTAATTATTTATGTTTAGTTATTTTGAAGCGTTCCACACGAAGATAATTTGATTGTAATCCGTTATTTATCATAAATTAAAAAAGAAAAAGGGAAGGGAGTATTTACGATCGAAAAAATTCTATATTTAATAATACCCTAACTTTGATGTAAATTTAACGTATGCAATTAATTCTAATGCATCACTTAACAGTTTAAATCTCCATAAAAGTCATCGACTTCTTAATTCATTTACATCGAAGCTTTTACTATATTTAATTTTAATATTTTTTGAAACAGTGAATTCTCAAGATTTCTTCCAAAACCAATCAGAAAGGGTATAACATGTTAAAGACATTCAAACTATTATATAGTAGATTGAGAAAAAATATCGCCTTAGAGGTAATGAAAAAAGTGGTTTGGCATCAGAAAAGGGTTCACGGTAAGACATAAATTTATCGTTAAGATTGGCTTTTTTAACATCAATTATGTGACGTTCCTAACGCTTATAACCATTCCTCAGTTTCTTTGAAGGCCAACTCAGCCCCAACAATTACCAAAAGGTTGGGTTGAAGTCATCAGGGCGATGTTAGGATCGAGTTGGTCCTCAAGGTAATTGGAAACTATCTATTAAAAAACTTAATTATACCAATTTGTAGACATCTTTAAGATTGTTCTTCCTTGATGACCTTAAAATATGGGCTCCAACATAGGAAATGAAAATCAGTAGGTTGTGGCAGGGCCACCGATGCTTCAGTCTCCAGCGAGGATTATCAGGAATATATAATAGGTTTTTAGAATTTTGATAAATCGCTTAAAAGGAAAGAAAACATTTAGAACTTTCTTCTTAAAGAAAGATTAAAAAAAAGGCTCAGTGTGGAAGTCAAAAATCAACGTCCTCCATTACCCAATGTCGAAGTGGATGTGGTAATGGGATCAGCATGAGAGGCATTGTACAGCTTTTGATGCTGTCACAATAGTATTTTGAAGAATAAATACGCAAGGAGCAGTGGCAATGGCTGAATGCGGCATAAACTGAGTGAAGCATGGGAGCGAGGACGCCCCCATGTGAGCCACCTCCTAGAATAAGATAGACGGGTTATACTGAAGTTATGTTGGGGTAGAAGTAACGTTCGGTAAAAAAGGATCTCAAGATAAGCCAGTAAATGCAAAGCTAGAGCTTCCTTAAAGGTCCCGAGTGCCATACCCTGTCAAAGAATCTATCTATTAAAAAACTTAATTATGCCAATTTGTAGACATATTTAAGATTTTTCTGCCTTGATAACCTTAAAATATGGGGATATCCAAGAACACATGAAGAGGAATCATATGTGATTGATATGTTCGTGATTAATATACAGGGTGACTTGCTACTCGTGCTACAAACTTCACCAGTAGATTCTTNGAAGGGTTTATTGCTTACAAACATTCTTCGAATCTGTACAGACGCAACATCATATGTCGCTGAACTAAGGGTTTTGTGCAGGCGTAACTTATATATATATATAAAATCATTAAATAACTCCTAGTATTAACTAAATTATCTAATAATAACAATAGAATCAATATATTTGTAACAATGTTTGTTACATAACTCATAATATTAACTAAATTATCTAATAAGTTCAATAGTATCAATATATTTGTAACAAGGATTGTAGGATACTGATGATATACTGTGCAACCGGAAAAAAAATGATAGCTACAGTTAAGCGATAAAAAAAGCATTTGGAGTAATTATTGGTCCCTACATTTTTTAAATATAATCACAATAATTCTTTCCACCTAATGATAAGTTTAAGTGTAAACTTTGGAGTCTTTAACACCTTGACAGTAATCACGTTAGAATTTTTTGCGTTATTTTCATAAGGTCTTTGTGATAAAGTAGACTTTTTGAGGTTCACCAAATCGGCAATTTATATCGCCATCCTCAGATCCTAAATAAATACGGGAAAATAATTAGGAAACTGAGGTCGTTGCTTACCGCAATTTACCATGCACTCCAAAGATAATATCAGCAGCCCTTTTAGACTTCATTAATATAGAGCATTTAATTAAGATCCCTTATGGAGGGATGGCAAAGGTCGTTGTTTCAGAAGGTGAAATAGGTATAAAGAACGCTTTCAACTTTAGTTTAAAAAAGAAATAGATAAACCAGCTCTCTCAGAAAATCTAAAGATATAATTAATTATTCTTTCCATTTCTTGAATCTTAAGTCCAATTTAAAATATATCACGGGTTTATACTATTCCGAGACCGTTTTACAGTGTACGTTTTGGTTTGACCCCATAATAAAACTGTACTCCAGCGGAAAGAATGATGACCACGCTATGGTCAGCATTGTGCTGATGTATTCAGGAAAGTCTAAACAATGGCTCCCTATCATGAGGGGAAATATCTTTGTAATACTTCCAACGGGAGGAAAACGAATAGGAGGAATTGTTATAGGTTTTTCGTTTAAAATTAATTCAGTGAACGGAATATGAACGAAAGATCCGCAATGAAACTAAAATTGGCCGATTTTTATTGTAGACCTGCTTGACAACAAAACAAATGAGTGGTGGTGGGTTTGCAGGCAAGAAAAAAATATATTTTGGAAATAAAAACGCAATAAAATTGAGTAAATCATTGGTTACAATGCTAGACAAGTACTTTGAAATAACAAACACTTAAGAATTTGGATGAAAATCGTGTAAATGACTAATTAATTATATTCTAAAACATTTCACTATAAATAAAAATAGAAGCATAAGCCAACCAAAAAGGTAAATTAATTTTTTTAAAAATATTATGTTGCAACTCTACAGCGATACCAGCAACTGTGGGCTTTATTGAATTTTATATGACAAGAATGGAGTAGTAATCTATTAGGTACCATAGCACTAGTTATTTTCCTAACTAGCGAGGACATCACAAGGTCGTTGGCGTTTTTAGCGGCACAAGAGGGTGTCTGGAAGGATTCGAGGTGAAAGGTGTTGGACTATTGTGAGGGTCCAGGGTTTTATGGATAAGTTTGGATCGACTAATTGCGGTTTCGAGTACAAATTGGATTTGAAGGCATATGTGAATAGTAAAGGTGGAAGCTTGGGCAATGATTCGAAGAATTTTGTGATGGAGTGATTGTTTTGTGTGGATGTGATTGGATTCTTCGGTTGGGAAGTTTGGTTGTAGTAGTAACGCGTAAATGAGGCGTTTGTTTTGTACTGAGCGTTTCGATCTGTTGTCAAGTAGTCTATACTTTTGGGTCGAGCCTGGAGGTTCCAAGTAAGTCTTTGTCAATGTAAAGCCCCAAATAGCGGACGGTATTGGTTGCTGGGAGAGGAACAAAAGTTGTGGATTGGAGGAGAGGTGGTACGGAAGAAGGGTGAACATTATTTGCTTGGATTTGGTTTAGTTCAGTCTGAACTTGCATTTCTTGAACCATTCTTCCAAAACGAAGAGACGGTCCTGGAGATTTCCGCAGTATCTAAGTTTCCTGAAAGAATTGCGTTATCGTCTTCGTACGTGAATTTATGCAGTGTATACTCACAAGAGAATGGGACCAAGGATGCTTCCTTGGGAAACACCCGTTTCGGCACAGTGGCATTCGTACAAGAAAATAACTACCGGATAGGATTTTAGGATGTAACGAAATGGAAATATGCCCTTGAATTTACGGAGGAAGCCCGTGTGCCATACTTGATCGAAGGCTTGCCTCACGCCAAGAAAGCACCAAAGCCGCATTTATTCTCCAATGAAGTTTCATTCATTTTGAATCGAGTGTGGGGGTTCCAAGTAAATCTTTTGCCAATGTAAATTCCCAAACGGGACGGTATAGGTTACCGGGAGAAATTTTATTATAATTTCTATAAATATGATACATAATATAAATATGATGATAAATGATAAAAATATCGAAAAAACAACACTTAGTTAATCTTTGAAGTAAAAGATAATGTGACTGCTGTACAGAATACTGAATTAAATTATTGGCCTCATTAAATATAGAGACAAATAAAAGAAGGAATAACTATTAGTTAAGTCATTTCTCCTTTGCATAGTTGCATTATAACAACATATATGACAAATTATTCAGCACTGATAGAAAAAGGTAAAATCCCGCAGCGTTTTACGGCAAAATGCCCTTTCTAATTACAAATTATCTTCACTACACGACACAAAATTAAACGTAAGACATTTTACACGACTGATTTTAGACGTCCGTGATCCATAGCTCTAAATCCCTGAACGCTAGTGAGGATTTACTATTAGACAGATCACGATGAAATCCAGGATTAAGCAGTTTATACGAATAATTCTTAATTCAAGATATAAGACGAAAACAGTCAAGTTCAAGTAAGCCAAGTTCACCTCCCAATAGTTCAAGTAACGCGTCTGCTTGTTATTTATCTGGAGGGGCAACATCATGTAAATTGGTAAGGGATGTAGGGGATGAAAGAAGGGACGACATGGAATAAACGAGTAAACAAGGTCTCACTTTTCATCCCATATATTCGAAGCCTTAAGAAATCCAGCGTTTTTATACCCCATTATTGAATTTCTTTCAGTCATTTTTAGATAATATTTTCGACAATACACACGACTAAAACTCGGCTCGAGAAAAAAGTGAAAATATCCAATTCCTTTCCATCAATTAGAGGGCGAATCGTTTTTTAAAGTGGAAAGAAATAAGTTTGACAAATATAATAGATATTTACTAAAGGTTGCTGAACAGAATGTATAAAAAGGGCTCTCTTTCCTCCTCGACGCACAAAGCGAAGAAACTCCTGTAATTGCTTAGGGATGACAAAGATATTTTGCCCTTGACACCATCATTATGTTTCGCTATCAATAACAAGACGGCAATGAATTACATGGAATACACCAGTTGACTTTATTTTTCAAAATTCTGAAACTCAGAAAAGATCAGGACTTGAAAATGCAAGAAAGATAACATCGAGTGAGAGGGGCGACTAGAGTCTGATTTCGACGAAAATGATATAAAATTACCTGAATACACTTTCTCATGTTTTAATGAATTCGAAAATATAAATGCAAAAAATCAATTCCGGCACTTAAGGTCACGTCAAGAAATTTGGTCCAAATTTATAAATGCCAGCGAAAAAACCAGAAAATCGAGCTTTCACTCACCAACACGGGCTGAACACTACAATCTTAATCTTCTCTTAGGCCGATTGCCATTTTAACCAGGTCCACTCGTGAAAAGGCAATTATTGCAATAAAGATTCTATGCCATTCAGAGAACGGGCAAAAATAATAAGAAGGCGGAAACGGATAAATAAGACTAATAATCTGTTATATTCACAAGGATACATACCAAACGTGTCAACAGTACTTAAAAAAGGCCGTTTACGTAAGTAAAGTATAATCGCCTTTTCTATTTAAAATTTATGAAGGCAACAGACATTTTCAATTGTTGTACGGTTTTTTCGTAAAGACACAGGTAATTAGATTCAATTTATATAATTATTTAGATTAAACACTCTTCGAAAAATCATAGCATTATACTGATTTACATTTTTAAAAAAATTCTTCAAAAAATCCCTTGTTAAGCATGAATTTTCATCGCCATGAAGAATAAGACATTTTTTGGCTGGGTAAATTTCTCGCCAATGACAGTTTATAATACCGTTGTATTTTATCCCAATCCAATTTATTTGAACCAACTTAATTTGACAGATGAATTTCTCTTCTTTCAGGCTTTGTCTCCCAATTGGAGGGGGGGGGTTTAGACACTTGGAAAATTCATTTTGGATTTCGACTAATCCAGGGGTTTTACTTAATTTCAAAAATTTGAAACGATTCTTAACCAAAATACTTTGAGTTACTGAGTGCGGCCAACCTATGTAAAATATTTTTATACTAACATATTTTGCTTGTTTTATTTAATTGGGTATATTACGTGTGTTTGTGTATCTATTAATTAAACCATCTTTGGAAATTCTAAGGGGGTATAAATAAGCATGTGAAGTCCAATTAGCCAAACGTGCAATGTAACATAAACGATTTCCTTACAAAATAATGGTTTAATTCATTATCTGGATATTTTTTTATTTTCCCTTTTTTAGAAATGTGTGGTCAGTAGTGACCGTTAGTCGATAATTATTCAGAAATCGTGAGATGCGGTCTGGTGTGATGTAGGTTTCAGAAAAACATTTTCTTTATCGTGCCAACGTTTCTATCTTAATTGAGATCACCTTCAGGGCTCAAATTGTTTGACTTTTGTGTAATTGTGCCATTCTTGCGTGTTGTGTTGAGAGTGCCCTTCTTGTGGCAGGACGCAAGAATGGCGCAATTACACAGAAGACAAATACTTTGAGCCCTGAAGATGATCTCAATAAAGATCGAAACGTTGGCACGATAAAGAAAATGTTTTTCTGAAACCTACATCACACCAGACCGCATCTCACGATTTCTGAATAATTTTTCCTTTTTTGGATCTTTGCATTTTTCGACCATGGGGAACAAGAAGTATGTTTTTGTGTCGGCGAACATTTAACTTTACTTAAGCCACTGTTAAAATTTTCATACCTGTTTAAAGACTCAAAATATTAATTAATTTTTATAATATCCCACGTTATGACAGCCACATCTTTACGTTACACTTTAGTAGAAAAGGCAGTGGGAAATTGAATTATAAACAGCCTATTAAGTAATATGAAGTGTCCAAGTATTAGCAAAGTACAAGTACAGAGTAAGACGAGATGAATTAGTCCACAGATCTATTACAGTCTTACCTTTTTTTGAAACAAAGGTATCACCTGTAAGGTCAGACTTAGTTCGGCCGTTGCCATAACATAAAGCTCATTTCCTTCATTAACGTTATTAATAATTTCCAGTAATTATTCGTTTTATGTTAGGTCTTGGTTGAGATGAAGAAGTAGTGTCACGAGCAGGATTCGAACCCACGACCTTCGGCTCAATGCGCCGCTGCTCTTGTCACGATATCACAAGTGGTTAGAGCAGCAGCGTCCTGAGCCCGAAGGTCGTGGGTTCGAATCCCGCTCGTGACACTAAATTTTTCATCTCGATCAAGACGTTACATAAAAATAATAATTAATTGAAATATGTACTTTGGTCAATTAGACCACTAAACATGGGTTATTAATAATATGCCTCATCTATTAATCAAAACATCTTTGAAAATTCTAAGGGGGTATAAATAAGTATGTAAAGTCCAATTAGTCAAACGTGCAATGTGAACTGTTATACATGTAAATTCATTAATTCAATCTATTTATTATCGATTATCAACGACGGGTTCCAAAATAGACAGAATACGATTTTTGAACCTTCTGATCTCAGCGGAAAATAATCAACAACTATTATCTCAATAATGTGATACGTGTCAGGGCGTACAGGAAACACGTGTTGTAAATTAAATAAGATAACAGCTTCTTTTGTGAATGAATGAGTGATCGAACTTACAATTGCAAATTGTATATCCGCGCTATTTTGAAAGAATAACGGGCCGGCCGACAACTCGCGAAATGTTAACCTAGTGCAAGGTCAAGGAAGGTTGTTGTCCGATTCTTCTATGTTCGACCTGTCAAGCTGATACGTGGGTTTAAAATATATAACATGGGTTGTAATTAGGGAGACTGCATTACCTGGACGTTAAGATTAAAAAAAAATAGGAAGATGAATAACTATACAACCCACATCATTTTCGCATACAAAAAACATGGATACAAGAAAACAAATTTTTTTACAAACTGTGATTATTTAAAGTGAGCAATTTTATAAACAAAGAACAACTAATGGACGAACAAACGCAGACCCCAGCAAATTTTCCTGTGAATAATTGTATTCTCAATTTTTAAAATTTATTTCTATTTTTTGGTCCAAACATACAAATACATAAATGCAGATAAACGTAAGTCAAGTTAACCAGTATAAACCCAAATTATGAAGATCAAACCAATACGCCTTTGTTGTTCAAGCTGAAGTTCATGTTATTAATTATTCTGCCACAGACAGTCTTAAAACAGAACTGACAAAATATTATTATATCAGGCGGCCCAAAAAGCATTAGTGGGTGCCAGGTTAGAAAGCAATTTTAGATAATGAACAACCAAACGGCCCAGGGGAGTATCTGAAAGGTACTACATATAGACCCAGAACCTATATTTGGGATAAGAAAACAAATAGAAACAAACAAAATCTAGAAGTGCCCTAGGTATTAGTCGAGGTACGTATTGTACTGCGCCCTTTANGCAATGTGAACTGTTATACATGTAAATTCATTAATTCAATCTATTTATTATCGATTATCAACGACGGGTTCCAAAATAGACAGAATACGATTTTTGAACCTTCTGATCTCAGCGGAAAATAATCAACAACTATTATCTCAATAATGTGATACGCGTCAGGGCGTACAGGAAACACGTGTTGTAAATTAAATAAGATAACAGCTTCTTTTGTGAATGAATGAGTGATCGAACTTACAATTGCAAATTGTATATCCGCGCTATTTTGAAAGAATAACGGGCCGGCCGACAACTCGCGAAATGTTAACCTAGTGCAAGGTCAAGGAAGGTTGTTGTCCGATTCTTCTATGTTCGACCTGTCAAGCTGATACGTGGGTTTAAAATATATAACATGGGTTGTAATTAGGGAGACCGCATTACCTGGACGTTAAGATTAAAAAAAAATAGGAAGATGAATAACTATACAACCCACATCATTTTCGCATACAAAAAACATGGATACAAGAAAACAAATTTTTTTACAAACTGTGATTATTTAAAGTGAGCAATTTTATAAACAAAGAACAACTAATGGACGAACAAACGCAGACCCCAGCAAATTTTCCTGTGAATAATTGTATTCTCAATTTTTAAAATTTATTTCTATTTTTTGGTCCAAACATACAAATACATAAATGCAGATAAACGTAAGTCAAGTTAACCAGTATAAACCCAAATTATTAAGATCAAACCAATACGCCTTTGTTGTTCAAGCTGAAGTTCATGTTATTAATTATTCTGCCACAGACAGTCTTAAAACAGAACTGACAAAATATTATTATATCAGGCGGCCCGAAAAGCATTAGTGGGTGCCAGGTTAGAAAGCAATTTTAGATAATGAACAACCAAACGGCCCAGGGGAGTATCTGAAAGGTACTACATATAGACCCAGAACCTATATTTGGGATAAGAAAACAAATAGAAACGAACAAAATCTAGAAGTGCCCTAGGTATTAGTCGAGGTACGTATTGTACTGCGCCCTTTATGAGCTATCGAATTCTCCGTTCTGCGCATAAAGCACACTGTTAAGTCCTAGTACAAAAAGGAACTTGATTAGTAGGCCCGGTTACAGTGGTTGAATCTCTTCTCCCTCGGGCAAATTAGCACCACAGTTTGTTAGTAAGTGTGTTGGTGTCTCCTCTAGAGGTGCTTTACAAGACTGAGAACATAGCTACACACTCTCTTCAGTCAGTTAGCAATTGTTCTCTCACCCACTCGCTCACTCCCCCTCTCTTCATTTCTCTCTATCTACAAGCTATCTATCTCACTCCCTCACTCTCTTTCTTTCTCTCTCTCTCTCTCCTTCTCCCTATTTATCTTTCTATCCCTATCTTCATGTCTATCTATCTACTCTCTCTCTCCTTCTCCCTATTTATCTTTCTATCCCTATCTTCATATCTACCTATCTACTCTCTCTCTCCTTCTCCCTATTTATCTTTCTATCCCTATCTTCATGTCTATCTACTCTCTCTCTCTCTCTCTCTCTCTCTCTCTCTCTCTCTCTCTCCCCTTCTCCCTATTTATCTTTCTATCCCTATCTTCATGCCTATCTATCTACTCTCTCTCTCTTCATCTCCCTATTTATCTTTCTATCCCTATCTTCATGTCTATCTATCTACACAGTCTCTCTCTCTTTCTATTTATCTAATCTACATGCTATCTATTGCACTCTCACTCCTTCTCTCTCCCTCTCTCTTTCATATATATTCATTAACTCTTTGTCTTTCTCTCTCTTTCCGTCTGTATCAGTACACTTAGTTAACTAAACTTTAGAATTGTCAGGTAACACAAAAACTATTGGAGATGGTATTAAATATTCTTTATGTTTAACATCATGGTTTATTGTCGGCTTCACTGTTTAATTCCGGCAATCATGAATTTTTGCATGCACGTGAAAGTATGTTACATGTTTTGAATTGATATTTTTCTCTAATTAAACATGATTATTCAGTTAACAAAATATTAAAACAGACAGACATTGTTTCACTTTAGCTGAATTTTGCGATTATAATTGTCTATAAAATTATCTCTGTAATGATGGTGGACACGGAACCAGGGAATCTAGCAAATAATCGCGAAGCATGTAACGAAGAAATATTTTAGTTATATCAACAACACTCGGTTAATTTTAGAACAGTAAGCCTGGATTACTTCAGCCACAAATCAAAGAGAGTTTATGAAGAAAATGCGTCTCACGGACATGTTTCCGTAAAATATATCAGACAATATATTCAGATGTGGAACGGGCGACACGGGGTGTAATGCAGGATGCTTCGAAAAACCACTCTGTTAACGACAAAGACTCCGTTATTCAAAACGGATATGCTGTAGATTTTAGACCTTTTTCACGGTTACTTTGCTAAATGGTTTTATAACATGTTATTCATGCGGTGCCAAATTCTTGCACACTGCGATGATTATTTTACCATTATTGGCCGAACTTGTCTAATCAATATGAATGTCGACCGAATTCAACCATGATTGTCCATTAATATTAAAGATTTTCTCAGTGATAAACTGTCCTGGAAGAAAAAAGAGAAGCTGAGTTTGTTAATAATACGGAGTAATGATAATGACCTTCTCGGGTCAGACTATCGCCTCAGAAAGATCAGCGTAAAGGAAGAGCGTCGTGATTATATTGCGACCGTTCTACAAATCTCCAATAGATTGGAATATCAACATCAACTGCATTCTTGACGTCAAAATAATATGCGAGCCTGATTAACAATTGTTACACCGCCAGCTTTGACATTAAATTAATTAATTATAAAATTAACGCGGAAATTGTCGGTGTTACAGTGTTGGCACAGTTCGGGGTTGGGTAGATTTCAAGCAAACATGGGCCCGTTTTCCATGGAAAACAATGTTCATAACACACAGATGGGCCAAACAGACGTAGGTACCCAACTGGAAGCGTCAAAAGAGAAAATGCAATTTTCAACCTGGAAACGGCTCACGCCGGCAAATTGAAAGCGAACTTCCTACAAAGAATACGCGAAAATGGCTTTTGTGCAGATAATAGAAACGTGAATTCTCCAAATGATTTGAAAAACTTGATATAATCACGTTTAACTGGCAGAATTAAAAACTATAAATTCCATAAAATTTCGAATGTTTCTTTCATATTCTCTTTTTCTGTATTTCTTAGGACAAAATTTTCTTTTTGCAACGTACTAACAACCAAGTTTTTTATTTGAATTTCAATAATAATACAACATTAATTTCTATCTAGATGAGAAAGTCTGTGAGAAAAGGAACATAAGAAAATCTTATAATGCAAAATACCCATCGAATCGACAATTCTTATAGTTCATTCACCTAACACATTATTTATATTTCTTTCGAAAAAGGTATTCTCTAAGGAAAAAAGTATGCATTTATTTTCCGAGATTTTTAAAATATCTTAAATCTTCTTATTTCGTGCTTGTTTTTCTTCAATATAATTGAGTTAGTAATATTATTTTTCCAATTATTATTAATCAATAAAAGAAAAACTTATCGCGCGGATTCTAAGCAACTGCAATAAGACTGAACGAAATTATCCGGGTTTTGCATTCAACAAAACAGTATATACTGTCAATTTTTCAATTAGCTCCTAGGTTTTCAATTAGGTTTTAGACCGATTTTTGAAATTGGCATTTTTATCTTGTTATAAATAATTATTCAGAAATCGTGAGTTGCGGTCTGGTGTGATGTAGGTTTCAGAAAAACATTTTCTTTATCGTGCCAACGTTTCGATCTTTATTCTTCGATCTCACGATTTATGAATAATTATCGATTAACGGTCACTAATCACCACACGTTATAAATAATATTGAAACAAATACAATTAATATATAATAATGTTTAATTATACAATTGTGGGGTTTTCTCTCACAACTGATGTCGTTTCAACATTTCTAAAAATAGAATTTTACATCTCAACTGCAATTCTCTTTACTGATTAAACAACTGCATTTTTATATAAGTAATAATTTATTCGTTATTGTTTATATTTATACATTATGAGAAACCTCGCTCGCATTCGATATTAGGGATAAGATGTCGTTTGTTTCTAGATCGAAACAAAGGGCTGGACTTTTATAAGTGGGAACGGATAAGTCGTCAAATATTTATGGCGTTGTTGATAGTGAAATTAATGACGTAGTAAAGAAGTTTCTGAACTTTTGAATGGAAGGATTGGATGCACTGGATATTGGATGGCTTAGCAGAACCTCACAGTTTCACTCTGTCCAAATTGATCTCTCAGATTAAGTTGAGTTTAAGTCAAAACAGATTTCTGTCTTACAATTCTTCGTATTTGTCCGATTATTCTGTTAAGTGTATATTACATCTTGTGTAGGGATCCACGTCAATCTAACCTGACTTGAGTGGATGTCAGACGTTCTTTTTGTTGATGTGCAGTGGAGGGCAAGACTGCAGTTTTAATGACAATTTACACTGTGTACATTTCCCTCGTTAACCTTGTCCCACCTTTGTGAGCTCGAGTTGTTGTTGGATGTTCAATGTCGCTTATGTTGATAATGATAGTATTGGGGTGTATAGAAAAGCCAGCAGCGTAAATGTCAAAAAGAGTAGGACCTAGAATGTTCCCTTGTGGGGCACTGGCCTGTCTCCCCCACTCTGAGGTAGAGGTCAGTTAAACAAAACCTTTATTACGACTGTCCAGCTTTTTAGAAGAGAACATCTTCCAGGATTTTATTGTAAATAAATTTTAATGCATTGATCTAATTTGAGTTATGACGATGAATAATTTTAATACTATATGCTAAATAATCTCTTGCAAGAAAAATCATTGGTGCTGTGTTAACATCTATGCGTTCTTATTTGGGTTTGAATAAACTTATTTCGTTTTTCCAAATGTTTTACGATTTTTTAAAATTATTGTTATTTATTTTATTAATTTAATAAATTTATCTAGAGTTTAACAGGTAAGATTTCTTCGCTTCTGCATATTTCAGTACAAATGGATAAAATTTGTGTTCACAAATGGTTTTTAATTTGGGAAAATAAGCACGAAATCAGACGGGCTTGACGTTTAAGTACGCAGCTTATAAATGCTATTTTTCAAGTAACTTCTCCGCAGCGCCAATTTCATAAGGTTATTCAATTGTACAATTTATTTAGCATAATAGAAATAATCAATGTGCTGTAGAAAATAGACGTAGAAACATAATTGAAGGACAGAAGAGGAGAAGAGATAAAGAGAAAGATAAGGATGGATTGTGCTTTGTAATATAATAAAGAAATGTATGTACACGCTGTGTGTGATAGTGTGGAGAGAGAGAGAGAGAGAGAGAGAGAGAGAGAGAGAGAGAGAGAGAATGTTTTTCTCGATTTCGTATGGCATCTTTAAGAATTTGCTCACTTCCACTTTTATAATCGCTTATATAATATACAAATATATTTTCATAAATCGACTATATAAAAATAAATGTATGCGTGTGTGTATGTGTAAAGAAAAAAGAAAGAGTACGGATCCAGAGAACGAATTTCCCTACATATGCATATAACCTGTTTTTATACAACAAAACCATACATTTCGAGGGGGATAGAACTATGGCATATAACTTATGCTCTGATCCAAGTATATTCTTCGTGATATTTATGCCAGTTAATGTAAAATAGTTTAAAAAGCAAAACGTACCCAATTAATGGTTTGACGGAAAACATTGAATCATGTATATGTAACCTAATCCGTCTTTAACTCTAAGACTAACCTCACCTAACTTAATCCTCCTAACCTAACGCATACATTCGCACTCCCCAGTAACGTTTAATCCCATAAAAACATCTAAGTTAATATACCGTTGTAACTTTTTCCTCAAGATTCAGATATCGTGAGATGCGGTCTGGTGTGATGTAGGTTTCAGGAAAACATTTTCTTTATCGTGCCAACGTTTCGATCTTTATTGAGCCCTGAAGATGATCTCAATAAAGATCGAAACGTTGGCACGATAAAGACAATGTTTTTCTGAAACCTACATCACACCAGACCGCATCTCACGATTTCTGAATAATCATCGACTAATGGTCACTAATCACCACACATTTTTCCTCAAGGTTTCTCGATGTGATATGTAGAATGATAAACCTGTAATTTGGTCGTTACCGATTATTTTGGTCTGCCTATCGTCGTTGGTTTAGTCTGTTAAGAAACGGCTTTTGGACATCTTCAGTGTTGGATTTGACAGACCATAAAAAAATATTTAGATTTTCGAGTAATATTCGTGCTAATACTTTGTACTTAATACGTTTGCACATAACCCAGCTGCTGGAGGCAGATGAAATTATTAGATCAAAATACAAGATATGGAATGAACAACCTTTACGTGAAGCTGGCTAATAAATATTGGTTTTTAACACATTTGGTCATAATCTTAAATAAACACACGAGCTTAAAGAAGTTCAGGCAACTGATAAAAATATTACTTTGATTTTGGAGGAGAATTTTCCCTCTAAAGAGATTTACCATCATAGGATCTCTGGCCAATGGTCTTCTTATCGTAAACTTTTACCCATAAGCTCTAAAAAAAAATCTCTAAAAGGTTTGCGGATATTTTTTGTGTGTGTCCTTTCTACTTGACGAATGCTTTCTCCCACGATCTCCTTTTCTATATTCGAATTTCGACAGAAGCACCGGATGAATGTTCCCATCTGAGAACTTCTTTTTGCCAATTATCCAGTTAAACAAGAGTATAAATTTTCTAACGGTTCAAAACCAGTTTCGAAATTTTTGCGAAATTTCAACATTTTAATACATAAAACATTCGTACTGATTGCGAATCCTGTCTTGACATAAATTTGATTTACTTCAAACTTTAAAAATATCTTATTTCTGCAAGTGATCAAATAGCATAAAACCACAAAATTTGTTAATCTAAACGACCAATGGCAATTAGAAAATATGGTGAAATATATTTAAACATTCTACATAGAAAGTTCATGTATATATGTACATAAACTACTTAGAAGGAAGATTTATAAATTATAATATAATATTAAATGTACTTAAATTTTTTAATATAATTTTTTTGATATGAAATGTTTTAAAAGTTCAAATAAAACATCAAGCAACTTGAAATTATAATTCCTAACTTCTTCCGCTAATAATGTGATATATGCAAATATTTTAATTATTTTATATCATGTTTGATGATCTGAAAATTTGTGTACATCTTAACTACCTGTTTTACGTTAGAAATAAACGGTTCAATTTGAGTTGAAGATTTTGAAATTTTGCAAACAGGAGATTTATTACAAGAGAAAAAAATACTTCTAACTGCAATTTTGTTTACGTTCACAACCACTGATAGCTTTTATGAGGATTAAACTTCCTGGAAATAATAAATAATAATATTTATACAAAGAAGTGATGGAATGACGGACGGCACAAACTCTAAACGTGCACCTTTTATGGCTAATGAGTTGATATCATGGCACAATTAATCATTACCAGATTAAATTGCAATGTTAAGTGATCCGATAAAAACCTGTTTATCCAGAACCGGCTTGTCCATAAGGAATGACATGTGTGACACGATCAAAGCAATTACTGATTTTTTTTTATACCAATGGACGATTTCTCGATAAAATTTACATAATTTGAAAATGATGAAATGCTGACTGAGATTAACTCGTGTTGATTTCATGCTATTCGATAAAATATTACAGTTATGGATATGAAGAGGAAGGTAATTGCAAAGATTTTTAGTTATTGCGAATTTCTAAGTGTATAAAAAGTTTTCCTTAGTCGTCCACTTAGCAGTTTAAATTGATACTTTATAAATGTTGAATAAAATTTAACTATACTTCCGCGAATTAGAGTTTAATAATGATACACATCATTAAAACGTTTGTAATCTGAAAATGGAGCAAGTAGAAATAAATTTCGTCCATTTAGGGATAACATTGTTACGAACTTTTTCAATTATGACTACTAAATACATAAATGGATTGTTAGGAACATTCAACTGTACATAACTCTGTACAAACATGCGCATTTTAATTGTAGTATATGTATTTATATACGATATTTATTTAATTTTTTACGTCCCAAAACGGAATATCTTTACGACTATTTAATCTGTATAAATTCACAAGGTTTTTTTATTGTGAACACTTTGTTATTATAAATATTTGAGGTTTTTAAGGTTTAAACCTTTTACCGTATACTTTATACATTTTAATATACACTGCCCACAAATAAAACCGAACTCACAGATTTGTGCCAGAAAATTTTACGCTGAAAAAATGGCTTTTTTAAAATGACTTCCTTGCGTCAGTCATTCATCAGTAATTCAAGAATTCAGGAACATGACTATTTTTGCACTTTTTACGAAAATTTACTGAAGTCGCGAGGAGCGGTCAAGAATAAGGTATGTAGTTTAGAAAACACCTTTTTCATTTTTTTTTGCCAAGGTTTCGACCTTTATTCGGGACATCTTCAGGGCATGGGTAAATTACAAAACGTATGTTGATTGGAAAAAATACAATTTAAGGTGTAAATATAAATTTTGAACCAAATATTTCATGCTCACATAAAGTGTGGTACTATTCTTGTGATGTCATATTGGTGTTGTGTGAAAGTGTGAAACGTGAATTTGTGTTCTGCTGCTTTTATATGAGTGTGTCAGGGTGGGGGACGCGGTAGGTAATAAAGGTAAAATAAAGGTCGAAACACCTTAAATTGTATTTTTCCCAATCAACAAACGTTTTGTATTTTACCCAGGCCCTGAAGATGACCCGAATAAAGGTCGAAACGTTGGCAAAAAATGAAAACGGTGTATTTCTAAACTACGTCATTCTTGACCGCTCCTCAGGACTTCAACAAATCATGAAACAACAGTCACTGAGAAACACACATTTTTACGAAAACTTCAAATTGAGCTGTGCAGCCAGGAAATCGTCCTGGGGCGACGCCCTTCAGCAGTGGATAGGAAATTTTAAGCTCTCGTTCGGTCACCGTTGCCAGATTTCTCAACCCTTTTTCGAGTTATTCGCGATTTCTGTGAAAAAAGAGTGCTTTTTTACTTGCTCATGGAATAACACCGATCACTCTTTCTCCACATTTTTAAGAAGGCATAAATTTTGAACCGTCATGTTTTCGCAAATTTTACGCCCTTCAACTTTTGTTCCGAGGACGTTTCAAAAAAGTGAACAGAGAAGCGGCAATTCTTACTTTACCTTTTGGGATGAATGCTTCTCCTGACGATAACCAGGAGGTTTACCTCATCAGGGATATTCAACATTCCCTTCCCATTTAACAGGTTTTGTAGCAGTTTGCTTTAGAAAATGCCCAAAAATCCCGAATGACTCGAAAACGGTTGAGAAATCGAGCAAAGTGGAAAATGACCAATTGAAAAGCTTATTAAAATTTCCTATCGACTGCTAAAGGGCGTCGATTCAGGACGATTTCCTGGTTCCACAGCTCAATTTGAAGTTTTCGTAAAAAGTGCAAAATGTTCCAGAATTATAGAATTTACTGATGAATGACTGAAGCTAAGAAAACAATTAAAAAGCCATCTTGTACAGCGTAAATGAGACCTAGCGTAGGTCTGTGATTTCAAAGGCTAAGAAAATATGCATTTCCAAAGTTGGCCATTTTTTCGTTCAAAACCCAGGTGGAATTTTTTTAAAAATGGACAGTGTATATTAAGTTTCTTGAATAAGATGGAAAATACAAATACAATCTGAAAAATTGGGCAAGCAGAAACATATAATTCCTTCACTGGTAGATTCAATATGTATTGTGGCGACATCAACAATTTTTCATCTTGTCCTTTTAAAAATATATTAAATTTATATGAATAAAATGTTCTGAAGAACGAAATAAGATTTTTTTTACTACAATTCGAAGACAAAAAAAGTCAATCATAGTTCGCTGCCTTTTTAATATGCGGTTCAACTCCATTCGTTTAGTATACATTTTCATTATTAATTAGCTGATGTAATTACTCAATTCTTACTGGATTTAACTGAAGATTATAAATTTTTATCTAGAAGCAGAATTGTCCAACAGGAAGAATATAATGTATGTTCCAAGGAATGTCAACATTTATAATACAGGCCGACTTATTTTAACTTTAAGATAAAAACGTAAGGTGTCTTCGTGGGCTAGGCGAGGTGTTGAACCTGTAATTTGGTTGACACAGTTCTCGTTTCGTACGACAGGATCACTGAAGTTGACAAAATACTGAACTGACAATCCAGTTCAGGTAGACTGACCAAAATGTTCGATAACGATCCAAATATTCGAAAATAGCTTATATTCTGTCATAAGAATAATAAATAATAAAATCTATAAAGTTTGGAATAAGATGGCCGGAGCAACTATCACACATAATACTGTTCTTTTATGTATCTAGCTGGTATGGAAGAGCTTTTAAATTTTTATCAGGATTTATACAATAATAAATATGTGAAATCTGTACATACTGTAAAATTAATACGCATTGAATTTCAAGCGATTACAAAAATACATTCTCTCTTCTATGTATCTGTCTAGTCTCGAAGAGGTTCGAAATTTTCAATTTTTATCAGGATTGATATATTCATAAATATGGGATACGTATTGCAAAATTAATACGCTGTGACTTTCATTACAAAAGTTAGAAACACGATGGTAGGTGCAGCGATTTAAAAAAAGTAAAGTCTACAATTTTTGTTTTGAAAAAATCAGAATTATTGTTTCAATTGGTTGTAGATTAATCGGATAGGTTGTCGGTACTTTTTGTTTGTTGTTATAAAAATCTTAAATCTGTGCTCATTATACAGTTAATATTCTGATATTTTCATAACAATACCCAGGAATTTAATCGGTCGTAGGTGACTGTCACAACAAATACTGATTTTATAAAGTGTAGTAAAGTTATAGTTTATTTATTTTTTATGTTTCGCCATTAGCTTAATAGCAAATACTGCAAAGATTATTTCGCAGAATTTTTAATTAGAAACTTTTTACTTGTTAAAAGCCTTGTAATTCACGGTCTTAATTGAAGTTGGGCGATATTTCGAAAAAAATGTCCAATCTAACAAATTAATACTCGATTCCTTTCATGGCGACATTGAGGAATGAGGTGAAAAAATACTTATTTTATTTTCAAGCAAGGGAATTGAATTTAAATTAAAATGTACTCTAGTATTAAGGAGTTCCCAGGCAATTAAAAACTTGCATCGTTTGATTTGAAAACATGGCTGTAGATAGTTTTTAAACCCTTCAATCAAAGGGGTAATATTAAACTATTTTCATTGCTGATATTATCAAAATTGAGGAATATGCACTCAGGTACAACGACCACAAAAAATGCAGAATTTTTGGTTTAATCTGTTATAGATAAGGCTTACGGTGTCTTTTCAATTTTTTTATGCAATAATGATTGTTATAAATATGTTAAATCTATGCATATTGTAAAATAGATATTCAGAGACATTGATTGCAATTGTGAAGAATATAACGACCAGTGCAGCGATTACGAAAAATGCAGATTTTTGTTTTAATCTGTGGTATGTTTAAAAAATTTTTTGGATAGCTTTTCAATTTTATATGGTAAAATAGATACTCAGTAACTTTCATTGCATTAGCGAGGAATGGTCGGTGGAGAGATTACGAAAAAATGCAGGATTTTGTTTTCCTCTGTTATAGATTAAACAAATTTCGTATAGCTTTTCAATCTTTTGGAGGAATCAAGATTGTTAAAAATGTGTAAAATCTATACATATTGTAAAATAGATACTCAGTGACTTTCATTGCAAAAGTGAGGAATATAATGACCAGTGCAGCGATGACGAAAAATGCTGAATTTTTGTTTCAATCTGTGGTATATTAAAAAAAATTTGGATAGATGTTCAATTTTTTACAAGTATCATTGTTATAAATGTGTTAAATCTATGCATATTGTAAAATAGATATTCTGTGACATTGATTGCAATAGTGAAGAATATAACGACCAGTGCAGCGATTACGAAAAATGCTGAATTTTTGTTTTAATCTGTTGTATATTAAAAATTTTTTGGATAGCTTTTTAATCTTTTGAAGAAATACGATTGTTATAAATGTATTAAATCTATATATATTGTAAAATAGATACTCAGTAACTTTCCATGCCAAAATGAGGAATATACCAGTGCAGCGATTACAAAAAATGCAGAAGTTTTGCTTTAATCTCTCGTATAAAAGAAAAATTTCGGATAGATTGTAGAATAGAATTTAGAATCAAGAGTTTATAAAGTGTTAAATCTACACATATTGTAAAATGGATACTCAATAACTTTCATTGCAATAGTGAAGAATGGTCGGTGCAGAGGTACGAAAAAATGCAAAATTTTTGTTTTAATCTGTCGTGGATTAAACAAATTTCGAATAGTTTTTCAGGGTTTTGGAGGAATCAATATTATAAATGTATTAAATCTAAACATATTGTGAATTAGATACTCAGTGCCTTTCATTGCAATAGTGAGGAATATTACCACTGCAGCCATTACGAAAAATGCTGAATTTTTGTTTTAATCCGTTGTATATTACAAAAATTTTTGATAGTTTTTTAATTTTTCGAAGAAATACGATTGTTATAAATGTGTTAAATCTATACATACTGTAAAATAGATTTGACTGCAATAGTGAGGAATATAACGGCCATAGCAATGACTGCAAAAAATGCAGAATTTTTGTTTTAATCTGTAGTAGATTAAACAAATTTCTGATAGTTTTCAATTTTTGGCAAATCTATACACATTAACGTTTAAATTACTAACGACTAAATTGCAAGTTCATCACCACATAGCCAACATAAAAAAATTTCGTATTTAATATTCAGTTATAAAATTGAGGAATATAATTACCGGTGCAACGATTTCAAATATTTGGGGCCAGAATTGTCATAAATAATTAAATTATTATAAAGAAATACAAGTTTCGATGTAAATTGCTCTAGATAGAATATTGAGTAAGGTTAGGGATATTTGAAAAATTTCTGAGGACAAGCTGAACTGAATGATTGACGAATATCGGCCTAAATCGTGGATGCAGTTTCTCACCGATGTGGAGGAGAGGCGTGCATAATTCGCAAGGAATAGAAGTGCAACAGTATGCACAAGAAAGTGCATTCGACGAGAATAGACCCAAGGCGTCACGCCGTAATCGTTACCTTGCAGTGTAATTGTCCTGATAGTATCCGATACGGTGATAATAGTCGAGATGGGTCGGCGGAGTCATCCATGGTATGTGGTACGTGTTTGTGTTAAACCGGCATTCGCACATGACACACGTGTTGAAGGTATCGTGTCCCGGCATATACTGAAGCCGAGTGGGGCGGTCAGGATTCAAGGAGGGGAGGGACGAGAGGACGTGGGACAACATCCCGGTCCCAAACCCAGGTCAGGGCGTCACCCCCTACCTACCATCCACCGCCCCACGTCTCCTCTGCCAACGCCATGGCTGTTCAATCAGAAACCCACCCTTAAGAAAGATTTGACACGATTGATTGATTATGCGCTGAAACTTACCGCACAAGGAAATGCGACAATTAAAAAGAAATTGATATCATAACACTATCTGCCATAATTTGTCATGAGGAACGTCAAGAGAGAGGTACCTTTTTCATTTTTTTCCCGCGTTTCGGCCTTTATTCAGGACATCTTCAGTGCATGTGGTGTTATATTGGTTTTCAATCCATTCAGCCCGATTAAAACCTTTCAATTAACTAGTTCTGTAATTGTAAAATAATTAATCACATATTGAATTTAAATTTGGCATTCAGAGGGTCACTGAAGTGTTTTCCAGCTCTTTGGCTAACAGCAATTTTCAACCCCCAACGCATGCGGTTTTTAACATAAACATACCTTCAACTCAACTTCTCCCTTATACGTAAATATTTTCTTTCCCGTGTACAAACTATTCACCCAAGGAAGACGATCGAGTATTCGATAATCCTCCCTCACCTATTACATAAAGAGGCGGAGAAAGAATCGATCTCTACTTGTATTGCTTGTACTTTTCTACTCATCCTTTAGTATTGGCTTTATCGAAAACAATCTTTTACGTCCCATCGCACGCAGCAAAAATAACGGCCTTAGAAATTATCTACTCCATATTTCCTGGTTACTCTGTGGCGCGTCATAAATGTAACATGGAATGTTTTATTATATTACAGTTGATAATTTTTCATACTGGTATGGGTACCGGAAAACTCTCAATGAAAATATAATCTAAAGTCACGGTTAAACCCTGTCCACCTTCTGTACACCTAAATTTCTTTTACTTAGGATCAAAGCTAGTAGATAGTTTGACTAATGGCAAAGCACGCGTTTAGGGCTATCAGTCGGTATGCGTGTCAGGCCTGGATAGATAAAGAATTCTGCAGGAATTTAATTTCTAATAACCTTAAAAAAAACAACTCTCCAAAATGCTCAAGGTCCAAATTAAATATTATTTCTTCAGGTTTTTAATTATTTAAGTTATGCATTTTACTTCATTGCTATGTTTTGTTATTATTTGTCTTTTTTCGACAATCTCTGGCAGAGAAACTTTGCCTATGCCATGCTGAAAACAATAATATATGATTGGAAATAAAGTAGATTATTATTATTATATTATTAAACCAAACAATTAAACAGGGTTAATGCGCATATGAGATTTGGAATGCAGTGAAACCTCTTGGTAAGGGAGAATCATAGTGTCCTTTTTCTTTCGGGACTTTTGTCCTTTAAAAAGAGATATTCATCATCTGTGGGTGTAGTTTTAAATGTAAATTGTCAATGACTTGACAATCATTTAAAACTTTCTCTCCTAGCGTTTTGCTAAACTTTTTTTTAAAATTAGCTAATGGTCTTACAATAGATCTCTCAAAATTTTCTTAGGATTCAAACACTTCTTTTTTTCTTTTTAAATGAACCTTTGCCAGTCGGAGCCATGTTAGAATTTTGAACTTGAAAAAATTGTTAAATTGAAATCATAAAATGCAAATATCGTACAGAAAATATGATCGAATGGGGTTTTAACAGGGATATCTAAGGAAAAGGGAAAAATCTGGTTTACCCCCTACTCACAGGTTTTCTTTACTGTACCCGACTATAAGACGACACGACAGTACAAATGAATCCTCCATGCTGGTGCATCTAATGTTACCGCCAAGATAACGGTAGTCCACATTATTGGAGGTTTTACTGTACTTTGCAGAAGTCAAAGAACGTCGACCCCAGCTTGTCTTAGGGTCACTACAAAAATTTTGCACCTGCTGAAAAGAAATGGATAACGAGTCCATTCTCTCTCCTTAACTCCGTGCCGACCTAACTGACCACTAAAAACTGTGTCCCCATTTATTTTTATGTCGCGAATGTATGACCATTTCCCTGGACGGAAAAAGCAGATACTTTAATGTTCAGCGGGAGGCAAAGCTGGAGACCCGATTTCATCCCGCCTTTTTATTGTGTAAGTGTTACAAAATATATGGAATATTCGTACATGGAAAAAACTTACACACCTTTCATTAGCAGATAATACAAATTACATCACAGCTGAAACCCTGCAAAAATGATTTAACGGAAGAAGAGAAAAAGCAGGACTGAAGCGAGAAAAAGGAAAACACTCCTAATGACAAATGGAAAAAAAGGAAACATTACTTTACTCGTAAAAACATTTGAATGAGTGGACAAAACAACATAGGCCAAATTTATAATCTTTGACAGCCGATTGGACCCCTTTAAATTTTGGGAATATAATAAAAATACATTTTCAGATATGAAGGAAATAACATTTGTTAAATAAAGTAATTCCTGTCAAAGGAAGGTTAAACGCTCAATAACTCGTCGAATTAACTGGCCGGAGTGAGATGATGCGACGTCAGGGATAAAAGCAGGGAAATGCACAAGAAGCTGAATCTTAATATGAATGTACTTGTGCCGACTGAAAATCGATGAGGAAGCATATTTTAAAACATGGTTACATATAATAGATGGTATTTCAGTTACTATACGTCTCTCCTCCTTACATCATCCAATCCCTCCAATTGAACTCCTCACATCACACTCGTAAGACCCGCTCATCCCCAATCGACCTTGTCCTTCCGCAACATACAACCCATACCTTCGAAAGATCCTTTCTGATCCGACCCCCTAAACTCTGGTACTCCCTTCCCCTTTCTATTCGTCACGCTGCCTCCTTTTCCTCCTTTAAATCCCATCTTTATAATCACCTCCTCTCCCTCCAAGCAGAGACCTCACGATAACATTTATTATTTTTGTTTAATATTCTCGTAATTTTCTCTTCTGGCCTGCCTTACTGGCATACATTGTGCAAAGATTTCTATCTTTTTTTTTAAATTTGTAACTTCATAGAAGGTACTTCCTTTATTTTATCTCATGTAAATTATTCTTAGGAGACACCAGTCCCAGAATAAAGTTATTTTTCTTCTTTCTTCTTCTCTACATAATCAAGACAATACCTCATCCTTGAATTATATTCAAATGGTTAGAGTGGCTTTACGTCAGGGTATAAGCAGGGAGAGGCAAGACATAAAAAATATTGAGCTTTAGCTCGTCTTGATGCATTACTTTATTCCAGGCGCTAGTTAAAACGTTATATTTTCAAACTTAGAGTAAAAAATATTAAGTTATGTCTGCCGTACCGAAGGGCTTAACGTCTAACTATCCATTGGGAGTCAAAGACGCGGTGTCTGATTTTTTTAAAACACTATTTTCAATTAAAAAGCCACAGGCTATGCCGGGATTCGGCCACTTCGGCCTCCTGGTATAATTTACCTTCAATTTAAAATAGAGCTTATGCTAAAAAAAATTTAGTTTTTTTTAGGTTGAATAGTTTTTGAGACTACCATGGGGGAACACTAGTAGTTAGCAACTTGTATATGTACATGAAATAATTTTTCTCAATCCTTGGGTTTTAAAAAACATTTATTTTGGTTTTATATTCTGACGTATACACTAAGAGGTAGACAAATGAATAATTTAACACCGAAAAAACAGCAATTTAATTTGATGAATGCACTTTGTTGCACGTTACATTGTTAGATAATGGATGCACAAGGTTGACTGAAATTTAAATACGATTATATGTCAGCTTGTTGGCCTTTTTTGATTTATAATAATGCCATTTCATCCTTTATCATTATTTTATAAATCGTAGGGACGGATATGGAAACGGCTAAAAAAATCTTGTAGATTGTAACTATTTTCCATTTTATGTTTCAACTATTTAGAAAGCAGTAGGAAGATTAACTCTGACTCTTCCGCTCGGTCATTCAGACGAGTACTTCACCAGCTTCTGTGTTTCTCGCCAAAAGGCTGATCAAGGTCAATCAAATGTTCAACTAGTAAACAAATATTCAAAATCTTCCAGGGTGTTAGTAAAAAAAGGGAATAATCGACTAAAGGGCCAGGAACGATAATCCATTCAAATAAATAATAAATGTTAGAAATTAATATAGAGATAAACAGCTAAAGTATATCTTTCTAAGCTCCATGGATAACAATATGTCTGAGTAACGATTATTTTTAACTGATACAACAAATTTGCAATCTTGCTCCAATATCGGAGCAAACAATCCATCATCATCTTCAAATATGTCTTGTGAATAGCTAGAGAAAAGCAGAAATAAAAGAAGCTATGGCTAGAATAGAGAATTAACTTCCTGTTGATTTAATACGCCGAATATTGACTTAGTTAATCAAATGTTTTATCTCTATTTTTACTTTTTTACATCAAATGTGGGAGTAATTTTTATATTCTGATTGAAAAATTCAAAGGATTACATAAACTGTAGAAACTGTAATAGTTTCTAAAGATACTTGTTAATTTCAAGAAAAACAAACAAGGCGGAAGCAATTAAAATATCTTCCACCTTGAATTCACAGCAACACTCAATAATTTTAAACCTTTAAAAGTATGACAATATATATTTTTCAGGCCGTCTCAGCTTTATTATAAATGCATCGTTATCCTCATCGTCAAGTACATTTACCATTCCATGAGATTAACCCCGCCCATAAAAACAATTGACAACGTAATTAAAAACAGATTTCGGCCAGTGGAAACGTTTTGAACAAGGTTATAAAAAGACAAAAGATGTTGATTATTTACCTTGGAAGTGATGGGGCGGATTCCGGTTGGGAATCGTCCTGTTCGTCACCCGGCTCATCTTCACTCCGAGAAGCCTCATCCATCATAACACCTGAAACAAAAATTTCACGTTTTACAATTAATGAACGTAGAAACACGATGATGCAATATTTATGTACATGCATGTGTATTATGTATAAAGCGTCTAAAACCGTAAGTTATTAAACCGCACGTAGTATACCGGCCAAGGACTAACATCAAATATTTCAACAAGGTTTAATTACACTTCCATGTAAGTTAGTACAGACCAAGTGAAAGCGTGTATATTAAAATCAGATTCCTCTTAAAAGTATTAATAACAATAATACTTTATTTGACAATTATTATAATTAATAAAACACACCCTTTTAAAAACGTAATTAAGTAAGTTCAAAATCAGGGATGCGGTCATCAAAAACAAGTAAATTTTGTAACTAATGCCAAACTTTCTTGACCCTTTATTGAGGTCTTCATCAGTAATAACAACATTTATAATATTAATAAATAATAGGTAACGCAATAATTCTCAGACAACAATGGGTAATTTAATCGTTACAATATTAAAAGTAAAAAAAAAGGAAAGTATTATAATGATAGCGGTTAAAAACACACACACAAAGTTGTTTTTAACCACTATCTTATAATATTTTACTTATAAGTATATATACATACGTATGTGGAATGATGACGTGGAGTGCGATTGGGGGTGGGGACGTGTTGTGACGGGGGAGAAGGAGTGGAAGGAAGGTTACAGAGAGTCGTGAAGAGAAAAGATCTGAAAAGACGTGTGAAGTTTAAAGTTATTTAAAATTGTTTCTTTGAGATACTAAATTGTAGTACATTTGTTTACTTTTTAATAAAGTAAAGTTTAAATTGAACAAGTCGTTTGTCTAGCCCCGACATTGTGTGTATATATATATATATATATATATATATATATATATATATATATATATGTGTGTGTGTGTGTGTGTTTTTTTTTAACCAAATGAGAGGTAACCATAATTACAGCCCAAGTTAGAATGTATGTATTAAAATCAGATTCCTCTTAAAAGTGATAATAATACTTTATTTGACACTTATTATAAATAACAAAACATTATTAGTATTATTAATAATACAATTATTATTAGTAATTGGTATTATTAACTGAAATGAGCATTTACAGCAATGAAATATCCATCTGCTTGGAGTCGAGATTACTGATAAAATATTGCGAAAAGATAATAAAATATAATAATATTCTGTGTGTTTTATAACATAATTAGAAAGAAAAATTTAAAAAATAATAATCTGGTTGGTGAACAGGGAACAAGTTAGATTTATATACCAATAATTAAGTAAAAATTTCTTCTAATAAATCAAAATTTGAATTCTTGTACCAGTTCCAGCGGTAAAACCGGGCGTGACGAGCGATTTTTATTAGCTGCAGGCTTGGCTCATTTAAAAATTTGACTAGGCTATCTTCGGAGAGCACAGCACTACCCAAATGTGAAGCACGCATCTCGGACAGAATGGTACATTTAGCCAAAAAGTGCTATGGTTTCTTTTTCCCTTGTATTACACATTTCTGTATCCTTCTGGCAGCCTATCAAGGGGGTAGAATTAAGGAAAAGAAGTTCAGTCTTAAAAGTATTGTCAATATAACAAAAATCGTAATTAAATTTTATTAATAAAAGCTTTTATCCGCGCACTCATCTGGGGTTGCCATATGGAACATAAAACATGCATAGAAATCGCTACACCTTACAATAAGAACTAGTCATCATCAGTGAAATACTCAAAACAGTGCGACAATTCGTTCTTATGATTCAACAACGCTTTAGACTTCGAAATCGGTACAGAGTGTTGTGATTCGATGTCGTAGATAGGTCATACCTGTTGATGGATGTACATATCGTTTTTCTCAAATAAACTTTATGCATTACAATGTTAGCGTATGTTTATCTTATTGAAAAACCCTGAAATACCTGTACATATGTTCATACATAACGTTGACGATACAAAGTACGATATTTCCTTAATATCGTGTGTAAATATACACACGCGACACAAAAAGTGACCGACTGGCATGCAGATAGAAGAATAACTTGGAAGCAAGAAATTCGTGAGTATTATCCGCGGTCATACTTGGTACTTATCACCTGGGTATAACGAGAGTCTGCAGTATAATTATTAGTTTGTACGTCGTAATTGTTCCTTAGTTAATCTATTATTCATACCTTACAACCTCTACATTCAAAATGTTATATTCGAACTCAATTTTAAACAATTTCCCCGTTGCTTTTCAAAAAGGGATTACTTTCAATGAAGTGTGCATTCATTAGGTAATTATATACTGTGAACAGGTGATTTTCTATATTGGATTTTCTTTATAATTATGACATCATTGTCACTCTCCTGGCAGACAACGAAAACATCAAGAAGGTCGGGGATTCTTTCGGAAAAAATTAAATGACCACGGGAAAATACATTTCACCATTTGTACCCAGTCAATTGTGTTTGTTGGTCAGCGAGCCAGTGAACACATGTTGAACTGATCGACACTGTCTATATATAGACAGACTAAGTAAAGTGATCAACATCGATCAGTTCCATGAACGACTAAAAGAGTTGTAAATTTATGTCTTACAGTTTATTTCAAAGGAAAAACAACTACATCTTATAAAATACCAGTCTTGATACATCGCAAAATGCTTCGTTTAAGAGTGATTAAATTGAATTAATTAATTATGTAGAATTAAATATATAGACTTTTACATCTTAGAGAGCAAAGAGGAAGGCGAAGAGGAGAGAAAGAAATAATAATAATAAGAAGAAGAGAAATAGAGTGAGAGTAGTGAGGGAGACAGTGAGATAAAAATGAATTGTTAAAAAAATAGTGTATAGTGTACGATCTGTAACCGGCCAAATGCTAAGTCGCAAACGGTTAGCAGAGAGAAAATGAATATAAGTAATATTTGAAGTGTAAATCTTTCATTTATGTTCTGTCAGTTGTAATAGCAATAAAAAGTTGTTTAACTAACTGCAAGTAAACTGAATAAAAATGAATGTAGGTATTTGTAATTTAGTCTTATTCTATCAACTTTAATTTAATTAACTAAGTTAGTTGGATATAACAAAATAGAAAATACAAACCAAAATCAAACGAATGTTAATCCTCATTTTTAATAACAGATTTACTTAGAATAGTAAATATGAAGATTACTCAATTTGTAAACAAACTACATGTCTCGTCTTTTATCCAGTTTAATCCAGTTGTATTCTCTCTAACCATGGAAAGACATCATCTTGAACCAGAAGTTCGCAATATTATTGTGAGAATGAGACATGGAGATCACTGGCAAGTGGATATCGCAGAACCTGGTCTCCCAAGCTTTTCCCAATTCCAAGAGACTGGCAGTGCCACACAAACTGCCCGATAATGGATCTCAGCGCATTACAACGCTAAGGGAGGACAGAAATATTGTCAGTGTTGCAAGACAAAACCCTTCCATAGTGCCCGCCTAGATCCTAACTGAAGTACAAAGATGTTTTGGCAAGGCCTTTATCAAAAGTTGGCTTCACGTCGTATGCCCGTCCCTTTGAGACTAACTGCAGCAACAGCCCGCCACCAACTCAGGAGAATATGGTGCAGCGAGCGCCTAGAAGAGAACAACAATTGTAATGCTGTTAGGTTTATTGCCAATGCCCCAGTTCGTGCTCCTTTCAGTGCAGTTTGGAGGAGGCGGTGTAATGTCCCATTGTCTCCAGACTTTAATACCATTGAGCACATGTGGGATGCGTCGCAGAGAAGGCTTTTGGACCACCTTTCGCATACACTTAACCTGCAATAATTGAGTTCAGCGTTGCAACATGTATGGAGTGAAATTCCTTATGAAATTAGTGGCAACCTTATCAACGGTATGATTAACAGGTGCAAAGAGATTTTAGCTAACAGAGGACGTTATACACACATATTAGACACTGCATTAATTCTGTCAAAACATTATTGAGTCCATTAAACAAAATTATGGAATTAAAACCTTTTATTTCGTTATTTTTAAAAATCCCTTAATTAAATTTTCCTTCGGTAAAAACCTTATAAATTCTAATAAATTTTAATGCAATTTATAATAAAAATAAAATAAAAATGCTAGGGAAAGTAAATACTACAAAATTGGCAATAGCCTCTATTCATTTTTGAGAAGTTCAATTTAAATTAGATTAAGTGATTAGATGTAATGTTGCTTTTATACTGTTTTAACTAGATAAACATAAAAACTTCCAAATCAAATTTTTATAATTAATTCATATTAAAAGCAAATTTCAATGTAAACATTTTTCATTAATCTAGTCTGTACTGCCCTGAATGCTGGTAATTTAATTACCGCAAGCTCGACAAGACGTTTAGCTGTTTTAGTTTTTTTATCTTACAGCCCCATTTCATGCCCTTTGTACTGACTTTTATGCGCTATGGTTGTTTTCAAGCAGTGTCAAATGCATCGGTAAACGCATGGATTTTATCTGTTTTGAAGGTTCTAAAATAATTCAAAAACCCTCATTTGTGAAAATTTAAACATTATTCTAACAAGAAATTAGAAAATTATCGAACCACGTCGGAAAATTCTCAAATAGTACCACCTCTAATCAAACACCCCGCCATCAGCGAAAAAGTACAAATCATCCACACCCCTTAAAACTAGCAAAAATACCAACATTTTACTCAACTCATCTTGTCTCATGCCTAAAACGTGCACGTTCTTCCAAGAAATCATAATTAGAAAGAAATCATGATTAAGGAATATATTGTTTATCATTATTATAAAATTTAACTAGAACTAAAAAAACAAGAATTTATTTCATCATACCTACCTCCACATGTTGTTTCATGTTGTCCACCCAATTCTTCTAATGTACATTCATACAAACATACATAACTCACTTGCACACAAATGACGTAGAAAAAACGTTCTAAGTTTCACTAGCTATTTCACGCCTACATTTTTTCATTTTAACGATTTTATGTACAAGTAAGAGCGCGTATAATTAAAACTAAAAAATATCAACTAATATTTTTTTCAGTTTTTTTTGATAATTGTTATTTTTATTATTCAGTACTTTTAATGAAATTAGAGCAATTGATCAAGGGAAATACTAAAGCAATTGAAATCCAAATCCAGTTTTTTTTCTGCAGTACTCCTTTTCCTTCTATAATTGTAGCATGTTGACAATGTAACTTTCCAGATGAAGGTATTCTGCAGATTAGGCCGGTTCGAAAATGAACCAATGTTTTTATATACCGTCTTGATAAACTCTAATTCTAGCTAGGTATCAATAAATCAAAAGTAAAAATGGAATTCTATCTATCCTCTATAAACAGTTCACCTTTATTGGTCAAACGGCAAATATAAATAAAGAAAGAAGATGTGCCATTGCGCTTGTGCAACTACCATCAGCCGAAGGGATGCGTTTACATTGGATTAGTCAATACACGAGTAGCAAACTCAGGATTTAATTTGAACGAGGAGATAGGTTCACAATGCTATGTGCAATCACGATTCCTCAATAATTGAATTTGTTTAAAAAACCTTCCTTACAACTGGAAAGAATTGTAAGGCAATTTACAAACTCGGCAAGCTGTTTAAATAAGATGTGGATTGAAAATTGGAATTCAGATTCAAAGAAATAAATTTAGTTAGGATTTAATTGCTCAATTTTGCAATACGGTTTCTCCTAGTGGTTGAACACGTAGGGAAAAGGTTGCTGAATCTGGGTGAACTGGATTTCAACGGACGTGCTCGTTAAAAAAAAAAAAAAAAAAAAGATAAAAGAGCAGCGGTCAGTAAAACTGTAATTTTAATCAGTTCCTCCTTGCTTCAGCTTGACAAATGGCGAAATTCGGGATACCCGACCTTGTAGACGAGATCATCGCGGTCAGGTCAGTAGTGCTGACGTTACCGTTCACAAATGCTGACTTGACTGAGTTGAGATAAACGAAAAAACAAATAATTATTTATTTGACCACCCTCGCCCGGTTTGTATAACGCATTGTTGTATGCGCGCGCGTTTCTATTTAACAAAAACAGAAAATGAAAAACGAGAAGAAACAAATTAGGAAAGAACAGAATCAAGCGGTAGGTTCAATTTTAGTACAGTCCTTATAAACTGCTGATCTTTCCAGCTAATCTCGCTGTATCATCTTAAGTAAAATCAAGAAATCATTTGTCATCAGCAGTTTGTGATGTGAATATAAAAACACATAATAAATGTTCTTGTGTAAAATTTTCATTGAAATATTTTAGGACCGTCAAATTTATTTAATAATATCACTTAATTTTTTGTTCACCATATTATTTCTTTTTGATTGGAGTGCCTTCTTCCCCAATAACTCCGAGGAATATAGAGTACTCTGGGCAGTTTGAGAGAAATAAGTAGGAATGTAATTTATTAGTTAAACTTTATGAAAGATATTGGTTAAGATAAAAAAGTCAGTGTCACNAGAGAGAGAGAGAGAGAGAGAGAGAGAGAGAGAGAGAGAGAGAGAGAGAGAGAGAGAGAGAGAGATTAATGGTTTTATTTAATCCATTAGATTTCGTGGTCCGATTGACCAGATAACATCTTTCAATTTATTAATCTTTATGTAAGTGGATCGAAGTCACGATAGCTCAAGTGGTAAAGCAGCGGCGTATTTAACCGAAGGTCGTGGGGTCGAATCCCGATCCGTGACAATGACTTTTTTATCTCAACCAATACCTTTTATAAAGATTAATTAATTGAAAAAAGTTAATTGGTCACTCGGACCACGAACTCTAATGGATTTAGTAATTTATTAGCGTGGATTGTGGCTTAACAAGAGGACAGAGAAATGAGAGAGTTGGTGAATGTAAATTGGCTGCGGCGTCAGAAAAATCAAGAAAGAATACAATGAAAAACAGAAAAAGAAAAACAACAACCATTGTAGTTTACCAGTCTATTCGAAATACAATAGTTATTAGTTATGGTTAGAAAGACTCGTTTTAAAACGATTAATCCCCATCCTAGATACTCATAAAATAATTCCCTCTCACCAATTCGGTTTCCGCGTGCATTATTCTACGACCAAGTTTGTAGAGTTCTCGACACTATCTGCTCTGTTCATGAGAACAAATAGTATTGTTTGGGTGGGTGGGTACCTAGATGTAGTACAAGCAAAGGTCTGGAGTCCGGCATGCTTTATAAATTTAAACTCTTCCTACCCACTCCTTATTATTTTATCCTGAAATCCTACATGACAGACCGCTGCATCAAAGTGAGGTGGGGGGGAACGAGTTTCCGGAAATCAGACGAATACAAGCCGGTATCCCACAAGGGAGCATTCTTGGTCCCATACTTTATATCATTTATACTGCTGACCTAACTGCACATCCCAATACCATCATCACAACCTATGCGGACGATACCGTAATTCTGTACTCTATGTAATCCTACCCAAACTACCTCCAATATCCACGAAAACCTTGCGATTATCGAAGACTGGTGTAAAATGTACGCAGTGTATGTTCACATTGAAAAAACAGTCTTGCCTTTCACTGTGTACATCAACAACAAAGAGATAACTGTGGAATACCCACAGAACAACTTAACAGAAGACTTAGACAACTATGACGACTTCTAGGACTGAAATCCGTCTTCACCGTGAAGATTCCACTAACCTTATACAAAAATTTACTGCGACCACTTTGGATATACGGAGTGGAACTGTACGGTTGTGCCAAGCCATCCAACATCAGCGCATCCAATCAAAAGTCCCTGAGACGAATCGTCAAAGCTCATTACTATATCACTAACCTCACTATCCACGACAACCTCAACATTCCTTTTTTCAATGAACTGAAACCTTCCCGATTCCAAAAGTTTCACACCCAACTCTCGATCCATCCTCCAGCCTGCTCCAACCCTCTCCTCATATTCCCATTCAGAGAACCTGCCCATCGCGTTAATCGACGATGGCCGAGAGACCTCCTTGCCTATTAATCCCTCACACTGTGTGCCGGCACTGCTTCTCATAGCATGTGCCCTCCGGGTGGAACGCTGGTATTATTGTTAGTGCTGTGACAGTGTGAAAAAAAAGTACCGTGAACACATTTGTAATACGTATAAATCTGTATAGGCTACAAATAAAAAATAAATAAACATTATTTATGGGCCGACAAACATTTTGTGGTCACCGGCGCATTCAACGGAAAATACCCGTGTGTATTTATAGTATATTATCGCAGGTCTATGTAAATAATGAGATGAAGTAAGTTTTAAATTTGTCTACAATGGATTATAACAATCCCAAATGTAACAGATAATTATTTTCTTTCCATTTTGTTATTAAAAAAACGTATTTTAAAATGATTTCAAACAACTTTTCATCAGTGAAACGTCATGCTCTGAACACGTTTTATGCTCCATGGCATAGGTAAAATAGCGTTACTAAATTAACATAATAGAAACACGTTATGAGAAAAATCAAATAAATAAATCATAATGGTAAAGATGTTTCTGTGTTAAAACTTATTTATTTCCCTTTCCGCATTAAAAAAAAAAATTATTAACAACATACGTTAAAGATTGACAATATTTTTGGACGATTTGTTTTCGATAATTTGACTAGTCAAATAATGGATTCAAAAAATAAAAGCCTACCGTGCAATTGGCAGAAAGATCCAATGGATTGCTGCTCAGAGCTAAATTGATCCAGGTCCAATACTGCCCTTTTAGAAATGTTTAATCATTCCATGTACGGTTTTTTTCGAAAACTTTTTTTTTAATTTCGAGATTCAATACAAAATTACGCACTTCCCAATTAGGCGATTTCTCACCCGTTAACTTGAAATTCTGAACGCCTGGAATAAAATGAAAAGGCAGTTTTCGCCCCTTCCAGCCATTAAACGGGAAAACTCGTCCTTGAGCCTCGGGCCCTTTTAAACCAAATAGAAAGGCATTTTCCCCATAAAATGACGAGTCAATAATAAATGTATAACGTCGTAGAAAAACACCAATTAAATGAATTCGCAGTTGATACAGAATAATGATAAACGTAGATGATGGATTAAGCAGCTGACATCAACAACACGGCAGCGAATATTTGGGCCCCCTGAACTAATTCTTGGAGGAAATTGGGTTGTTCTATTGTATATAGTAATAATAGCTTGTACACCTTGCTTGTGTTGAGAGCGAACCTATTTACTAGCGCGAATGGGTGATGGTCGACCTTGAATCAGGTTAGTTGTTTATCTTTAATACGTGTAAAGAGTAATGGGGGAATGTCGAATTCTCCACCACCCTCACTGAATGAATGGTATGTAAAAAGTATATAATATTTAATATTAAGTATATAATATTAAGAATCAAAGTGAGGACGAATGGGTTTGGAACTGCATGCGTTGGGGGCATGCTGAAACATGCTGTTGACAACCCCCTCCCGCGGAGACCAGCCACGGTGGATGGACGGATTAGACTGAGTTAGTTCCTAGTGTCGTAATCCGTGTTGATCTTATTAACTTCACCTGAAGGTGTGAAATTGAAAAGATATTGGGTGGTCTGCATGGAAGAACGTTCGACAGCAGTCCTGATATGATCAACTAGTGTCGCAACGTGTGCTAGTCTTGACACTTTAAACTAGACATATGAAATGGTGTTGATTTGTTGAAAGTTCAGTAAGAAAAAAAAAGAAGTTTGCCAGCAGTCCTTACACGCACTGCCTGAATGCGCGTTGATTTCATAAATTAACCTGCCTGAGTTTAATTATGAAGTTTTATTGGGAATTCTGTAGTTCTGTAAAATTAGGTTTGATACAGGTACCTACATGCTGGTCTGGCTATAACAACTGTTTCAACCAACAAAGATACCAAAATGACGAATTTCATTTGTATATGAATCAGTCACGATCACGCACTGAGAAATCTACCGATTAAAATACATTGGCTGATGGAAATTTCCCTTTTGTCATACAAATATTGATATAACGCCATTAAGATAGGAGCGATATTGAATTTCATTTTGAATGATTTTTCTGACATGAAAAATACTCTATTTTTAGAGAACGCAAGTATGACCAAAGTTTGGCTGTCTCAGAGTAGTAATAACGGTTATTTTTCAAAAGAAATCCATGCCGATAGCCAGCTGATAGGAATTGATGAATTACTCCGAGTATCGATGGATTTGGAGAAATTGGCATGTGACATTGCGAAGCGGCGCGTTGTGACCTATTACCACATCTGCCATTGTTTTGACGAATCCTGCGAAGACTGAGTATTGCCAATGTAAGTCGTAAATGTCAGGTTCGTTTCGGCTCTATAACTTACTTATTGGTTTGGTAGATTGGACTATAACTTTCTAAACTAAAAAAATCTGCCCAAAAGAGAAAAATGAAAGAATTATGGTCAGACAATACGCTGTCACAAAAATCACACTTTGCCAATCAATGTAAGCATTTGATATGATTTATTTTTACTGTTCTTTAAACAAAAGATATAAAATATGAGCCAAAGGGATCAATAATTTTTTTTATTGTTTTATTATTTCTACTATAGAAAAACCAAAATGCATTAAAGATTTTTGTCTGCAATCTTTTGCCCATTGTAATTCCAAGCGAAGGACGCTTCCTCCAGTAAATAAAGTCTAAGCGGACTCTATAAAGGAGAGGAAGAACACAGGAGAGCATCAGATATGGTATACAGATGGCTTCAAAACAAACGAAGGAACCGGATCGGGCATTTTCTGTGCAAGCCCAAAACAATCAAACTCATTAGGGAAGTACACTTCGGTCTTTCAAGCAGAAATACATGATATCAATGCTTGTGCCCTGGAAAATCTTAAAAGGGGTTACACTGGCAAAAAATCCTCATAAGATCTGATGGCCAAGGAGCCATTAACGTGTTAGCATGCAAAAAAATCACATCAGAATTAGTCAGTGAATGCATCCAAAATCTCCAAAACCTGGGGAAACCCAACAACCTGATGATATCTTGGGTGCCAGGGCACGGAGGAATTTTGGGTAACAAGAAAGCAAACAGACTGGCCAGAGGAGGATCTTCAAGACCCCGAACCTATACTTGGGATAACAAAAACAAATATAGAATCCTCCATCGCAGAATGGAGTCAAACAAAACAAAAGGAAAAGGGTATAAACTCTAGCGGCGCTAGACTCAGTAAACGTATGATGAAACAACCCTCACCATGACTGGCAAAATCACAGCTGCAATTGGAGAGGGTGGTACTCAGAGGAGTGGTAACTACTAACCGGTCATTGGCATATGAGAAAACATCTATACAACAGGCATATATAACGATAATCCCATCTGCAGATTATGTCATGAGGAGGAAACAGCGACCCACATTATCTTCGAATGCGAAGCAACAGCTTTAAGAGATTTAACCTAATATACGAAAAAATATCTAGGTAATGAAATTATAGCAGCTACAGTCAATGACCTGATACTTCTGAGAAGAATTATATATATATTGCACTGAAATAAGAAACTAGAAAGGTACAATAAGCCAGAAGGCTGCAGTGCTTGGGGAGTACACACCCCTCTTTCTAGTATCCTCATTACCATACCATATGCCTCTTCCAAAGGACAGTGAAATAGACTAAGGTAAGCTGTTTTCCATTGGGAATAAAGGGTTCTACGTTTTTTAAAATATTTGAAAGATTTGCCACTATTCACCCCGATGAATATCGAGCCTAGGGGAGTGACCCGACTTTATGTTTGTACAGGGTGTTGTGTTTATGTTATTGGAATGAATGTAATGTATTGGCTTAAAAGGAAGGGATTGTTGAACCTCACCCCGATGAACATAGAGTACATATGTAACATAGGGTGAGTGTATCGTATGGACAGTAAAAATAAGTTATTAGCGAGAATGGAGTAGGTTCGACCACGTTCCGACAGAACAGTACTCTGGAGGAGTGAATATGACCAGACTTTTATGTTCGAATAGGGTGATGATTGTATATATGCATTGTACGTTCTGTATCTATTCTATACTTGACAGCCTGAAGTAGAAACGAGAGTCCAGCATTTTAGGATATCGACATAGATATAAAAGTAGGGAATCAGTAACCATATCGAGATGCAACATCACTGCAGTTTAAAATAAAATTCTTGTGGAAGACCAGAAAAAAGAAAAACACGCAGAGGGCCGGTGATTATCTCAGCTGTTTGTTCTCCAACATTACATATATTTCCAGTGTGGATATGTTTCAGATTCGGTTAAATTTAAGCTGTATTTGAAATAAATAAGAGGTTTTGGAAAGGGAATACCCGACTTCAGTAAGTTGCAAGGATGTTATTGTGCTACATCACGAATAAGTAAGCATATTTCTTGAAGTAGAAAGCAATAATTTTACCAATGGATGGAGTCGAACTCCTACCGCAATCAACCTAATCCTGACCTTGCTCCCTCAAACTACCTCTTCCATTTCGGCCACATCCTTCATAGACTTTCACCAATTGATAGACGTAAAAACTGGTACAGCTAAATTGAAAATATGTTAACGCCTGGGCAATTACAATTTGCCTTCTGTAGTAACTATCAATGTTGAAAATAATTTGTTGCAAATATAAAATTAATTGAATTAAAGCGTACTATGTCAAAACATATCGATGTAAATAAACATTAATATAGATTTTTGTTCAACCCACCCATCAGTTAATTAGTATTCAGCATAGCGGTGCAACAAACCGGAATAAAAATTAATAGACCGTCTATTTGCATACAGAAGTGGGTCAATCAAAGGTCATTTCCTTCCGAGTATGAACACAACAAAACGGTTTGGAAAAATAGCTGTGAACTCACCGTCTTCTAATGGCAAATTACAATACGAAAAAGGTTTCGTGGATAATTTGACCGGGTAGATACCTCGTAATCCCAGATGGAACGAACGGATAACAACTTACGAAAGTTTCATAACACGAATCTTTTCATCTTCGTTTCGTACAGAACCGAGAATTATATTATCCAAAAATGCACAATCAGTGGAATAGACCATAGATATAAATATATTAACTTTCTAGTATAGTAACATTATTTTCTTTCGGGGAAAATGTGTTTAACAAAACACATAACAAAACTATGTACGCAGATGAACTTAAAAACAAATATTTTTTCAATACACCAACTGTTGGAACATTAGTTTTGTTTAATTGAAAAAAGTTATTACTATAATTATACGATTATTTTTAAGTTGGTACGTTAACGTAACCGATTATCATACTGTAATTAACCCTAATTTACTAATGGAGGAAGGGTTCTCAAAGGTCATTAAAAATCACTGCACGCTTTGAAAAATATTAAAACTCTCACATGCATATTAGGCTTAATGTTTTGTCAAAAAGATAAATAAAGAAACAATAAAATAAAACAATTACTAAAAATAGAATAAATAAAATAATTAATAAAAATAAAATAAAACAACATTATTATGGCATTCTTCTTTACGTCAAGTCTCCAAATTGCTTCTGCGAACCGGAATATATTCGAAAAAATTAACGAAGGCAATAAACGTTTAAAAATATGTTATAAAATTAGCTTTGGCTGCTTTTTCCATTGAAAAGAAATCAAGGATTTTTTAAAGCAAAACTACTAAAAAAATAAATAAATATAATAATTTTTTTTACATAGTTAAGAGCTTTGGGATGCCATTCTGCTTGGAAAAACTAAATTTATATTTATAGTTTCGTGTGAAAAAAGTCTCGACTTCATGTAAAAATTTCGTTGTTTATATATTTGTTTGTTGTTATATATATAAAATGTTTTCAGTAATATTCTGACACATATTTAAAGACGTCCAGATAACCCCCCCCCCCCCCCCCCCCCCGAGTGTCTAAATCGTGCTATTTAGGATCATCGTAACTCGACTCAGACTAGGCCATACGCCGTTGACATTTTACAACATTTTACGCTGAAAACAATGGTGCAATTTCATTTTCAATGGGTCAAAAATTTGGTCATTTCGTTTGCTATTAATTAATGACATTTCAAGTTGGAACTACCTACCTTCCGTAAAGATGCAAAGATTTGGTATTTTTAACCACTCTTCACCGGAGCTCAGAGCGATTGAGTAGGGGTCATTTTTTAAAAGTTTTACGCTGATAACTATGGTGCAAACGGATTTCAAAATGGTAAAAAAATGACAAAGTTATGGCAAAAGTTTGAAAAAATGCATTTCGTTTGTTTCGTTGTTAATTCCAATAATTTCCTTATTCACTTAAGTAAAGATTAATTGCATCTATTGTTTACATTCTGTCATTGTTTGTCAAACCTGCATTATAAGAGCAAATCGCAATTCCTGGAAGTAAATAAATTTTACAATAATACCTATTCGTTACATTCAGTATTCCATTCAAAATGAGCCTAAGAGCATATTTTTCCGTTCAACAGCGAGTTGATATGTACGACTGCTTCATTATTGATAGTGGTGGTATTGCGCATCGTGCAGTCGAGGTATACTTCCAGAAATTCCCTCATCGCCCCAGAGTAAACCACAAAACGTTTATTCGTATTGCTAGCAATACGATGAGAAACGGATCAGTTGTTGTTCCATCACCAACAAACCGGCAGTGTAATTTCAACGAGGAGCTGAATATTTTACTGCATGTTACCGTATAGCTCTCATCTTGTCCAGGGACTTCAGGACTCTGATTATGACAGGCGTATAACGTTCTTTGCGCAAATGTCGATTTTGGAGGCTGAAGAAAACGTTCTTCCATACATCATTTGGGCTGATTTGGCCCAAGTTCACATCTAATGGCATACTAAACTATCGTTGGAATTTTCGAACGCAGCCAGAGGAATATCCTAGAATTTCGTACTCTTGTCATCATCAGATGGTTCACAGTATCAACGTTCAGTGTGGAATTTTTCGGAAATAAATTAATTGGTCCTTATTTCTACGGAAATAATTTAAATGGTGCTCAGTTCCTCAATTTTTTGAGGGAGGTTTTAACAACACTATTAGATGATGTTCCTCTGCAACAACGACAATCAAAGATTCTCGAGCATCATAAGCACACAATGCTTTGCAGAGACGTTTTTTGAATCATCACTTCCTCCGGTGAAGGGTGGTTAAAACGAGCAAATCTTTGCGTCTTTACGCAGGCAGTTAGAACTTGAAATGTGACTAATAAATAGCAAACCAAATTTTTTTTTTAACTTTTTGCTGTGGCTTTGTCATTTAAAATCCGATTGCACCAT
The DNA here is from genome assembly GCF_000648675.2 of Cimex lectularius. Taxonomy (NCBI): domain Eukaryota; kingdom Metazoa; phylum Arthropoda; class Insecta; order Hemiptera; family Cimicidae; genus Cimex; species Cimex lectularius. The sequence continues at coordinate 122,635 of NW_019392939.1, read as the reverse complement.
TGTTTTCGGCGTAAAAAATCCTTTGAAATGATGTATCAGGATGTACAGAGTCGTATTTGAAATTTTGAAGTTCTAAACTAAAAAATATTAAACGCTTTCTTTTTGATAGCGCCATTGGTTCAACAGAAATTCAGCAGGGCCATCTAAAAAGGACACCCTGTATTTAAGAAGGAGTTAAGAAGTGATTAAATGTATTACAGTTAAAAATAAACGTGTTGGGGGCTGAATGACCTTAGATAGCCACGGAGCTTAATTTCTGCGGTGGTACACACCGATAACACCGAGGAGGGACCTCGCACCATCAAACCGCCGTAGTAGGTGACCAAAGATTGGTCCTAGAAATCATAGGGTCAATCGAGACTACATCAATCAATTAAAAAAACACCAAACATGCAGTTAATTTTAAAATAACTTATAATTATATGCGTATGAAATTAATTTCGTTAAACTATGCGTATATGTTGATGTCATTCTAATCATGTTCGTTTATTATTGTTCCTAATAAGTAATAAGAATATGTCTAAAAACGAGCTCTGATACTATTAGGCCTTGAGAGACCATAAACATAAATTCGGTTCAATTATTCATAAAAAAATACTGTCAGATAAGCAAAATCTGTGGCATTTTTACAATTCTATTTTGACTTCAACTTTAATCTGTCTATTGTGCAGAAATGTATGGTCTTTTATTATTTATCATTAACCAGAAATAACCGACAAAGTTATATTCCCTTTGTTTTCTTTTTCTGTATTGTTAATTTACTGTTCAGGTGTCATTTAAATCAGTCCGTTTATTACCTGTCCCGAATAGTATTTTTATTATTACTGACCGTAAAGTAATAATCCTAATACAGTAATAATAAGTCCGGGAGTTCATTAAATTAGTCTAAAAATTACCATGACAAAAGAACCTCTCAAATTTCGTTAACCATTTTTTATTACTAACGACTTTATATATTTATTACATTATTCATTAAACTGAATGTTCAGAAACCAGTTAAATTATTGTCATTATGTACAACAAACATTTAGTAAATTTCTGTAACACCATGAAGGCGATTATTAACAAAAAGTACTTGTGATTTTAATGGTACTGATAGTCTATCCGCCTTTAATAAATAATATTAACCCTTAGTAAGTGTTATGTTGGACTAGTTTAAGTTTATAATTTTCTTAAATCGAAGTAGTTTTTTATGTTAATATTGCGCCATCTTAAATACAAAGACATTTATTAATTTTTCATCGGCAAAGAACTTTCATTAGTAGTAGTAAATTATAATTAATCATTGATTAATTATTGTACTCGTTGGTAGGTGTTAGGCTGGACCAAAATTTTCTTTCCGGAGTAGATCGTATGCCTCCGATTAGGTTTCTAAAATCGTCAGCTTGAGCCTACCAAGAGCCACTGTGATTTTAGAAACCTTTCCGAGGCATACGATCTGCTCCCCAAAGAACATATTGATATCAAAACAAACATGTATATAATTTATTGCGGCTTTGTTACTACAGGCGCTCCCACTACCTGGTCTACACTACAACTGTAATATATTAAACAATTTACAATTAATTAAGGTTTTTAGTTGAGATGAAAAAAAGCTAATGACACGAGAGCGATTCGAACCCACGACCTTCGGCTAGATACGCCGCTGCTCTACCACCTGAGCTATCGTGACCTCGATCCAGTCGGACATCAACTCCCCATCTCAACCCCACCTTATGAGTTTTCCCTCCTTTTGCCATTTTTCAAACTCTTGGTCTCATAAAACTCATAAGGTGGGGTTGAGATAGAGAGTTGATGTCCGACTGGATCGAGGTCACGATAGCTCAGGTGGTAGAGCAGCGGCGTATCTAGCCGAAGGTCGTGGGTTCGAATCCCTCTCGTGCCATTAGCTTTTTTTTATCTCAACTAAAAACCTTAATTAATTGTAAGGTATTGGTCAAGCGAACCACGAAATTAGTGAATATTAAACAATGTTGACTGACAAAACCTTTTCTAAGAAGTAATCCAAACAAGAACTATAACAATTAATGATTAATTATAATTTACTACATTAATGGAAGGTGGTCTCTCTCCGGTCACTAGATTGGCAACTTCGGTCTTTGCTGAGTAGCAGAAAAATTTGTTGTCTTGTCTTTAAGATGGCGCAACTATTTATTAAAAAGACTAGTTTGTTTTTCTAAAAATAGAAATCTTAAACTAGTCCAACGTAACCTTTCCTATCTCTTATTAAGCGTTGTTAACATTATTTATTACAGGTGGATAGACATTCAAATGCCATTAAAATCACAAGTACTTTTTATTAATAATAGCCTTCATACATGTTTTAGACGTCTACTAATTGTTTTTTGTATATAGTGACAATGATTTAGACGGTTTCTGAACATTCAGTTTAACGAACAATTTAATAATATATAGTCATCAGTAGTAAAAAAAAAAAAAAATGTTATGGAAATAAAACAGTTGTTTTTTGTAATGGTAATTTTTAGACTAATTTAATGGTGTCTCGGACTTACAGGTATGGTTATTAATTTACGTTAATTTTCCTTAATTTACGACCGGAATCAGTAATAATAAAACGGGACACGTAATGAACGGTCTTGATTTAAATGACATTAAAAAATACATACAGAAAAAAAAGCAAAAGAAAGGGAATATAAGTTTGGCGGCTATTTCTGGTTAATGAAAATAATAAAATACCATTCACTTCGATACAATAAACTGATTAAAGCCGTGATTGAGCCGAAGATCGTGGGTTCGAATCCCGCTCGTGACACTAATTTTCATTTCAACCGACCATACATAAAAATATTTATTAATTGAAAGAAGTAATTTGGTCAATCAGACCAATAAATATAATGGATTTAAACTGATTAAAGATGAATTCAAAAAATTATTAGTATATAATTGTAAAAAATTCCATAGATTTTGCTTTTATGACAATAGTTGTTTTAATGATTAATTGAACTGAATTTATGATCATTGGTTCTCAAGGCCAAATAACATCACAACTCGTTTTGGGATGTATTGTTATTACTTATTAGGAACAACAACTGATGCCCAAAATATGGGGGAGACCCTCGGAAGGAAGGAATCACCTTCTTATGTCGGTTGTACACTCTGACATGCTCATCGCATGAGATATGGGCTTAAGCTCTGAAAAGAGATAAATACGGTAAGCATACAGCAGTTGTTTTGAGGAAGGGTGTCTTGAATCACAACAGGAACGGTTTCTGTGGTCGGGGGTGTAATTGATCTAACGGCGGCCCTAGAGAGAAAGTGGAAGTGCGATCACCTTTCATAAATATGCCTTATGAGAGGTGATTTTCCAAATCACGCGGAGGACAGACCCAAAAGTTGGTGCAAGATCCGGCTTATTAATGGATCCTCAGGAGAAAAGGAAAGATCGACTATTTTGATACTAGTCCTAACTGGGCATAGGTATAATCGCTTTTATTTTAGCGGGAAGGAAAAAAAGGAAGACGCGGAGTGCATTGTTGGCGATTTCTAACGTGATGACGTATAATATATTCTTTGAATATGAGCGGTGAGCACTAGAATGGTTTTAGCTACAAGGATGGCGCCTTCGAAAAGAAGGTCCTGCTGGAAAGAAGTTATGGTCGACAACTCGCCAAATTGGTTAAAACGTCCTAACAGGCGGCCCCAGGACCGTGGAGCAACCTTTCTCTTAATGCCGGACATTTTAGTGTGTGTGTCTGTTAACTGCTTCGTTGATTCTGAGTTGGGTTTGGGTGAACCTCCTTCTGCGATCACGGACGCTGTCATCTTTTCTTCTTAACCATATTCTTTAATGCTCGTTTAGGGTCATCGGGTCGGATCAAGACAGTAAAGACAAAGAATTGGTCGCCCAGGCTTTCGCTACCTTGTCCTCAAGTCTCTTTCGAACAAACTCACGACAATGAATATAAGAATGAAATATGCAATACCAACATTTCCATGTTGTAAAGGTATTTTGATTGCAGCAACCGTAATTGTTTATTGTTTTTTTTTTAATTTTTTTATCCATAAGCCAACATTTAAGATGATGATTGACACTTTTAAATTATTTCTATAACATAGCGTTTCCAGGACTATTCCAATTGATTTATCATCGAAATCAACATACATTGGCGAATAATTAAATATAAATATCATATCAATGGAACAAAAGATTGTACAATTTTAACGGTTTTTTCTGTGTAATAGAAAATTGTTCGGAGTTTTAATCTACAACTGTAATATTTTATAGATTTAGTAAACTCTTCAACTGAACGGATGAAAGATTAATGTTTTACATTATTTGCACGCTAATTAAATCTAATTTATCGTTGGAGGGTGGGAATACTCCCATTGGAGAAAATAAACTCACGGTTTTTCATTGTCTTATCAATATATTATTATATAATATGATAATTTTGTACCAAAGTAAAGTAAAAATAAAACTTAAAAAAATTATGGACCACGGAAGGCTTACAAATTATTTTAACCTAGGACTAATTTTAAACTGATTCAATTAAACCCAACCCTAAACTTTTATATTATTTCAAAATAATATTATTTTACGTTAATTGCCCCTAATTTATTAATGGAGGATGCCGCGAGAGGAACGTTAAACGCCAACATTAAAAAGAAATTAAAATTAAAATTTATTTTAAGCCGGATTCCAATTATTTATCTATTAGAGAAAATATACTAACAAGTTTTGAATTGCCTTTGAGCAATTTCTGTAATAAACACAGCTTCTTATCCAACTTATTATGTATTATTATTTTACGTTAAGTTACTCTAATTAATTAATGGAGGATGGTCACGCTGGAGACATTTGAAAAAACGTGATCTAAAACATGCTTTAAGCAAGAATCCAATTATAAATTGGAGAAAACAAACACGATTCGAAATGCTTATAAGCGTAATTAATAATTTATTAAAACAACGAGGTGAAAAATTAATGAACATTCATGTACTACTTTCCTGTCAATTTGTGCAAAACGGGGAAAAACACAGATTTTTTAATAACAAATAAATAATAGCATTTTAATGTTGTATTTGGTGAACATTGGTTTGAGAAGTTTTGTTATTTGACAAGGACTTTAATAATTATTGCACTTTTTCAAGGAATTTCTTTTTGGTCTTGCGTTTTAAAATGGAGGAAAATCCTGAACCATTTGAACATCGTACCTAACATGATTTTATATCTTTGTTAATTGTTTTAATTAGTTTTTTATTTTGATTGACGGATTCGGGAATTCGTTGTTCTAAATCATAGCATTTTAATGATGTATTGATAAACTGTTTCGGGACTTTTTATTATTAGACAAAGACTTTATAGATAAATGGTTCTCTTTTCCAAGGAATCATTTTCTGCTCTTGTGTTTTAAAATTGAGGCAATTCATGAATCTTTACAATGCCATGAATGGCACTAAATATAGTATTTTATTTAATGTTTTAATTTGTTTTTATTGTTAATGACGCTTGGAGAAGATTTAACGTTCTTGATGTTGGTGTTGTACACAAAGATGTTATTGTTCTTGTGCTGTTACAATGTAAAACAGTAAATCCTAACTTTTAATGTTGTACTGAAATTGTTTCGGAACTTTTTATTACAAGACAAAGAAACAATCCGCTTTTCCAAGGAATTGTTTTGTGATCCTGTGATTTAAAATAGAGGAAAATCATGAGTCTTTACAATGCTATGCATGGCCGTACCAAACTTAATTTTATATTTTAATTAATTGTTTTAATTATTTTTTAAATTTTAATAACGTATTGGTGAAGATTTATCGTTTTTGATGTTGGTGTTAAACACATAAAGGCTATTTTTATTATTGTTCTTGTGTTGTTGCATTGTAAATGATGTAAATCATAACATTTTAATGTTGTATTAGTGAATTTTATCGAGACTTTGTTCTCCACAAGGATTTTATAAAGAATTATTACACTTTTTCATGGAATCACTTTGTGGAATTGTGTTGAGGTCTGAAATACAGGGAAATCAAGAATCTTTACACTGTCATACATAGTGACCATGATAATTTTAGTTTGTGGGAGAAGGGCAATACCAAACTTAACTTTACATTTTCCTTAATTTTTTAATTAGTTTTTATTATTAATGACGCATTGGTGAAGATTTATCGTATTTGATGTTGGTGCTGTACACAAGGAAGCTATTTTTACAATTGTTCTTGTATTGTTACAATGTAGGAAATTTAAATCATAACATTAAAATGTTTGTGTGAACTGTTTTGACACTTTTTGATACTTGACAAGGACTTTTTAAATAATTATTCTACTTTTTCAAGGAATTACTTTGTGGGCTTGTGTTTTAAAATAGAGAAAAATCATGAATATTTACAATGCCATACATAGCAAACTTGATCATTTATTTCTAGGGTGGGGGGGCGCAACAAACTTTTGTTAAATATTATCTTTAATTGTTTTAATTAGTTTTTTATTGCCGATTGACGTATTAGGGAAGAATTATCTCAGTTGTTGCCGATGATTTAAAAAAGCCGTTTTGACTATTTATGTGCTGTTACATTGCAAACATTTTATGTTGTATTGGTTGAATTGTTTTGAGACCTTTTGTCACTGATCGGATGCGAGCGAAACAAACGAGAATGCCATGGCTAATAAAAAATCTTTAGATTTAAACGAGATAAACACATAAATTGATGAATAACGAGGGACAAAGATGAATCTAGGGCACTCCCAACAGAGGAGGCGAGCACTATGAGCACAATGAGCATGAGCCCTTCCTCTGATATTCCAACGCGGCCTCGCCCACATTTCCGAATACGGCGAGCATATAAAAACTCACAGAAACGTGTTTATTCAATTTGAAAAATGTCGATTTTGAACTCACCTGAAGTCAGTCTTTGCTATCGTCAACGTCTTCAGTCTTGTTAAGCAGTCTTCTCGTATGGCACATGAGGCCTGGGGATCCGCGTACGGAAAACGCGAACTAACAACAATTATCTCATGACGGAAACTTAGAATAAACGGTGATCGTCTTCCCGATGAAGAAACCGTTCACTAACAAAACATTACATATTTTGATTTGGGCTCAACCAGAGGAAACAAAACATAATCGGCCATTTTAGTTTACGTTGTGCCCTGGCGCGGCACCGCGCCGATTTTCAGAACTACGCCTAATCAAACTTATTAGGGCGCTATCAGGGTCGTTACGCTTCGGACGACGTTCTCCATGAATTCCAGGTAAGAAATCGACTATTTCTTCTACATAAACCAAGAGATCTAGTTTAAATGCCATATTTTGACTTAAAGGGAAAATAATAACAAAAACAATAAATGTCCGCTGAAAGATTATAATTTTTTTCCCAAAACGCAACTTTAACGCGGTGGATATTTTTTTTATTATTTGTTGAATCGTACCATTATCTGGTCATTTTTAGTCAAAATAGACATATTTTTTTAATGATATAAATCAACGTAGCGTTTACAATAGTACAATTAAATTTTAATAAATTAAGTGGACAATAAATGGCTGTTTAGAATAAGAATGGCAAGAAGAAAATACGTAAAAAAAATCGTATGGCGGCCCAATCACACCATGATTCCAGATTTGTTTCTCCCAGATTTGTAAAATAAACTGTTCAAAAATGAATATATTGGGAATTTTGTAGTATTTACTTTCCGTAGTATTGTTATTTTCTTTTTATTATAAATTTCATTAAAATTGGAAATAGTTGTGTTTTACTGAAAAAAAACAACAACAAAATAATAGGTTTTAATTGCATAATTTTCTTTATTGAACACATTTTTTTTAAACAATTAATACCGTGTGTTATGTCCTCTGTTAGCTAAAACGTCTGTGCACCTGTTAGACATAGTGTTAATAAAGTTGTCACTAATTTCATAAGGAATTTCACTCCAAACATGTTGCAAAGCTGCACTCAGTTGTTGAAGGTCGACTGGATGTGGATGGTGATCGAAAAGTCTTCTCTGCAACCCATCAACATGAGCTCAATGGGATTGAGGTCTGGAAGCAAGGGGGAAGAGGCAAATGGAAAATTCCTAGGTTTTCTAAATATTGATGAACAACTCTGCCTCTATGAGGTCTGTCATTGTCATACAGATATCGAAAATCCCTGCCAATGAGATCCCTGGTTTGAGGGATGTATTCCTCGATAATTTCTTAGAAATAACGGACTGCGGTGTGGTTGTCTTTAACAATATGCAGTCCAGGTCCTCCACTTCTAGTGTAAATCCCAGTCCAGACCGTTACACTACCAACTCCAAACTGCACTGAAGGAAGCACAAACTGAGGCATTGTATGCATCTCTGTTCTCGGTAGACACGTCGGCGCCTGCTATCATTGTACAGAAGCGCACTCATCAGTGAACAGCTTTCCAGTTGATGTTCTCTTCTAGGCTCTCGCTGTACCATATTCTCCTTCGTTGCTGGTGGCGGCCTGTTGCAGGAGAGGTGTGAGGCCAACTTGATAAAGGTCTTGCCAAAACATATCGTACTTCGTTTAGAATCTCGCTGGCACTATGGACAGGGTTCCGTCTTGCAGCGACAACAATATTTCTCACCTACCTTAGCGTCGTAATGCGCTGAGATCCACTACCAGACCTGGCACTTTCAGTCTCTCAGAATCGGGCTAAGGCCCAGGGGACGACACTGTAAAACCGCCCTTGCGATATCCACTATCCAGTGACCTCGATGACTCATTCTCACAATAATATTGAGAACTTCTGGTTCACGATGATGTCTTTCCATGGTTAAAGAGAATACAACTGGATTAAAACGGAGAAAAGTCAAGAAAAGGTGTTTGTTTACAAAATGAGTAATCGCCATGTTTACTATTCTTATCCTTTATTATCTATCGTAAATCCTTTATTAATAATGAGGATTAACGCTTGTTTGTTTTTGTCGTTTCCTTGAGGGATAAATTTTTTATAGAACTCGGTGAAGTCAACGCCTTCCAAGACATTATTCTGAGTCGAAATAAAGATTTTTATTCAGCGGAATAAAAGCATTTATTACACGTTGGCTGTAGAGATTGTGATGGAAAATATTTCGTATTTCTATATTTATTTATTTACGGATCGAAATCCACTATAAAAAAGACATTTTACAATAACAAAAAATATAAATAATATATGTAAAAATACAAATAATATTTATAAAAAGAATAAGGATGTATATCCATGGTAATAATATAAATGGTAAATATAAATGATAAATATAAAAATACAATTAAAGAGTAAAAACTGAACAACAAAAATGAACGACATAATTACTAACCAAATAAGGCAGAGAAAACAAAATAAATCTGAAAGCCAATTGAAACTACAATAATTAGGTACATATTTAATGAAAATAATGCTCTTTATAAATATATAATAAGACTAGAGTACAAGAATTAGTTGAACCAGTAAATGAAATAAATTGTAATAATTTTGTATAGTATAAAATATAAAAGCATTCAACTAAGGTTGTAGGATAAGGTTTTTCATAGATTGCACAGAACTATTGAAGAAGTCAATGCTATTGCAGATGTTGTTACTCTTGATCATCATTCCGTGTAGAGGAGAAGAGAGCATGTAGTTAGAGCTTTGGAATTCAATATAAAATAATTTATAGGTTTTAAGAGAGTACGAAGGGACATGTAGCTGTAGTTGAGAGAGGAGATAAGGACTATCAATGAGATTGTTTAATAATTTAAATACAAAAACAATATCAAAGTAATCCCTTCTTAGTGCCAGTTCGAAAAGTTTAAATTCAGAGCGGATTCCGGGTTGGCAGAATTCGGAGGAAGATTGAATTTGTAGGAAAGTTTTTTTAAAAATTTGTTTTGTACAGATTGAAGAATTTTTTGATAATTTAGATAGAATGGGTTCCAAACAGGTGTAGCATATTCTAGTATGGGTTGTACAAAAGCTTTATAAAGATAGACAAAACATAAAGGATTTTTAAATTCATAGGTGTTCCGGATGATGAAACCTAGCATCTTCATAGATCTATTTTTTATTGAAAAGATATGTTCTTTAAACTTGAGCTTTTGATCAAAAAGTACACCAAGATCCTTTACGACCTCAACTCGCGTTAAAAGAGCATCATGGATGCATATTATAGCATATTTCTTTGGTAGTAGCTACTAAAGTTTTCTTCTTCAAGATACCTTGATCCAGAGTATTCGTAAGTGAAAAAGTGGTATTTTCTTCCAATCTTAAAGTTTCCGCAGGGTTGGTATTACATGTGGCCTGGCGATATAGTCAAGAAGAATCGGCTCCTTACGGTTTACCAATGTTGGAACGAATTTGCAGTTTCCCGCGCATTAGTTCCACCTTAATTCAAGAAATTATAGCGAACGACCCCAACATCACACCTCCAAACAGTCACCATAGCTTTTTTTAGGGTGCAAATTTGGTTTCGGAAGTGTTTTGGTGCTTCATCCTTGTCCACCCACTGATCTGTACACCTTTTGTTGCACGTAAGTCACTTGGACAACTATAACCAAAAAGCTAATCAGCTGGACAAAGGTAGTGCAAGTCACTTGGACATTTATTTTAAAAACGTACTTTACTACAGAACAACTTAAAAACTTTATACATTTAGCAGTTCAAACACCACTCATTATTTTCCCGCCTTTCCCCTCTAACCGAATTTTCTGTCCCTTTTTTTATGCTTCTTATTTCGATGTAATTTGACAAGACGTAATAACCGAAAGAATAACCCTCTTTAGGAGCCTTCTCCATGAGAGTTGTAAAGGCGTTGTACACGGTACTGTGAGGCAAATATGAAAGTCGAAAGAAGAGCTTAATCCACAAACCAATCTCTATTTTACGAAGGTAATGCTTATTAAGGGACTTGTCTTGACGTTTTTTTCTCAACCATACTTGGTGCAAATGAAATTTTCGTTCCATTATATTTTGGGAAAATATGAGGAAGTGCTGTGATGGCAGCTTGTTCGAAGTCCACGAACACGGTAGTAAGGTCCAAGTTCTTTAAAGTTAGGCATAATTTTTAATTGCCTTCCAGAAACGTACATAGGTCTCTAGATTTAGGAAGTCGGCAAATATTACAGGCACATAAAAACCACTCGTGCTAATGTTAATTGCATACAGTTGGGAGTAAAATTTAGGGGTAAATGCGAAGGTCCCATCAGCCACGACTTTCTCTGCCCGACATAGCTCAAGGAACTTGTCCAAACACAACGCGAACCCTGAACGTTGTCCAACGGCTGTCAAACTCGTCACTTTGTGCTCCTGTTATCGTACAGAATCCATTTCTCATCGCACATGATGATTCCATCAAGAAATGGATCATTTTGGTGGCTCAACAGAAGAGACGTGCATATTTCAAACCATCGATTTCTTTGGGCTTCGGTTAGTCGAACTTCTTTACTTTACCAATTTGCTCCAGTTGGCGAACAAGGTTGAGTGGTCAACACCAAGCTCTTCCGCAATTAAGCTCCCCGTGTCGCCTTACGTGAATTTGCTTCAATGAACATTTTGAGTTGGTCGTCGTCCACTACAGAACTACAGAAGTCCTACCGCGACCTTCCATGACTTCGAGATTGAAATATCCAAGACGAAATCTCAGAAACCATCGCAGCACCGAGCATTCGCTAATGCTTCCCTCCCCCCGCCAAATGCGCGCGGTTTGGGCCGCACTTCGCTCAAGTTTAAATCCTTACAAATAATTTTGACGAAAAGCTAGTTTGGACATATTTAATTTTGCGATCCTCACTCCTCACTCTTATAAAATTCAATATAAACTAAAAAAATGTATAAAAAATAACAGTTTAAAATATTTATTATAATCCATAAATTAGGTTTGAGGATTTAGCTTTGTTTACATGACACTTACCTGCGAAAATAAAAGAAATTTTCAAAACCTGCATTAATTTTGGACCAACCCAATAGAAAGAAAAAGGGTTTTCTTCATCTAGTATGTTCTGACGTTTATGCAAATATCTCTTAAGTAACAATGTCTATCTGGCTACAAAAAATACAAAAATTACACAATTACACAAAAAGTACATCCATAATAGCAATTACTTCCGGGTAGATTTTTTTTTTTTTATAGAGGTTTATTTTCGGTTTTTTGGGTCGATGACCTTATCTTAAGCCCCCTCGCTTTCTTTGAGGGGACCTTCTTTTCAATCACTCCCTATGGCCCATGAGCAGGTTGTCTTCCTAAATAAAGGGGAGACTCCCTTCTGTTCAATATTTCAAGTTTCCCATGGAACTGCGCTAACCTGGGAAAAAACGATCATTACGTTTCGTGTAGCACGCCAGTTATGTATACTGCTCCACAAAAAAAGTGGCGCACTTTGAAATTTTGATATTTTTTATGTACTTGTCTTTTCAGTAATATTAACATCGATTTAATTCAGGTATTTATTATAAGATTTGATTAGTGGGAAAATAAATTTCTCTCTCTCTCTCAATCTCTCTCTCTCAAAAAAAAAAAAAAAAAAAAAAAAATCACGTTTGTGTATGAACATAAAACATTATAAAACAAACTTAACAATCTTTAATTGGGTGTATTACCCCCTTTTGCTCTTATTACACACTCTAAACTTCTCAGCATGCTTATAATGCTTATAAGTGCTCAAGCTGTCAGAGCTCGTCTCAAAAGTGCTCAATGGGGTTCAAATCATGTATACGGGAATATAAGGTAAAAGTTGACATGTCAAAGGTACTGCATATCACACTAGTGGCGACAGTTAGTCGTGCATTATCTTGGATAAACAAAAATTGTTCGCCATAAACGGAGCAAATGAGACAGTATATTCCTCAACAATTTCTATCACGTAGATTTCGGCATTAAACCTCCTATTAAAAATATATAAACTACGTTTTTCCCTATAAAGAAATTCTACTCTATACCATAACTGAACCACCTCCGAACGACCCACTTCCGGCAATGTTGCAGTGGCTGTAGAACTCTACAGCTGCTCGATAAACTCGAAGACGTCCATCTGGTGAATGGAGAGAAAACGGAGTCTCGTCTGTAAACATGACATTCTTTCATTACTGTTTCCACCCGATGTCAATGTTCCTTGGAAACAAACGGTCCCGACGATGGTCTCTGGTAAGCAGTGGACCCCATTACCGACCCTATAGGAGGTAGATTCACTTCTTCAATTCTCCTTCTGACTGTTTCAGCACTAACGGACACATCCCGCACGGTTCGACGTTTCAGAAGCGATGTCTCAGAGTGTGAAATCTGATAAATCGGTCTTCAGCTGGTCCCTTGGCTCTTTGGCGTTCCCAGTACACCTTGCAATCTCCTGGTACCACAGAATGTCCGACACCAATCGTTTGCACCTCTTACAGCGTAACCCTGATTTCTTCCATCCTCAACGAGTGCAATGGCACGACAACTTGCTCGCTAATTATGGGCATTTTTGCAATCGTTTTGCTTTGTGCCACCAACACAAAAAGTGGACAAAGATATTTTTAAAGGTTTAAATGCCCTTGTTGATGATTTACATTGTGAAGATTTTAAATCTTATGACATAAGGTCGCCTCAACATCGGCGACAAAAACATATACTTTCCGTCTAGTTATCATTATTAAAGTATTAAAACAAAAAGTATGGCCCAAACATTGTCAAATTAAAAAAAAAAACAAAAATTTGATACTAAGCCACTATTTTTGTGAAGCAGTATATATGAACGTTTAACAATAGACACTTTTGCAGTGATGAACGATGAACAACTCAAAACTGCGTGGTATGGCAAGTTGCAATTTATTTGTTCAAAAGATTTAATGAATTAGGAAAATAATACCTTTCCCATGGGTTTGGCACTGGTCAAATTAGCTTAAAAAACGAATCAAGCTTTTTCGCCTCGCCCTGCTTATAGGCTTGTAGAATGAAGAATGTACTGTTTTAAAAGGATTTTTTTTTAAAACCAGTATCTGTTGTCCCCAAAGTCAAGTGATTCTACTAGAAGTATTGCATAGTACTAGAAATATGCACTTAGTAGAAGTGACCCAACCAAAATTAAACGATATATCATCAAATTGTAAAAAAAAAAGTCAGTACATTGTCTCACCCTGCTTCTTGCGATCTCTTCATTAAGAAATAATTAAAGGATAAAAATATGGTAAAATATTTAGCTTAATTAAACTCTTCTCTCTTCCAAAATTCTACCAAAATTATTTTTAGGTTGTTGTTATAGAGGACCCCATGAATTCATTTCCCCAAAATATCTGATTCTGAGTATCTTGAAGTTTTTCATTGGTTAGAATTTAGCCGTCCGCTTGATGATGATGAAGATGGACACTTGGATGTGGGGGTTTTTGTCCCCCACAACCTTGGCTTATTGTACTTTTCCGAGTTTCTAAGTTCAATTGACTCGATCTCCTAGGAAGTATTAACTTCGTATTCCAGGAGCGTTTTCTTCACATTCGAAGATATTGTTGGTGGCTTTCTTCCTCCTTATTGTAGTTTCTGTTTAAAATGAGTAATTTTTGTAGTTTTGGTATCCAGAAAGACAATGTTACTTAAGAAACTTACTTGTATAAGCGTCAACTCATACTAGATGAAGAAAACGGAACAAAATAATAAATTAAATTTTCACGAGTTGCCATTAAATTTTTTTGTTAAATTTATTCATACTCTAATCAAATTTAAGTTTCTACAAAAAATCTTTCCTTCGGCAGTAATTCATTCCATTCGGTATTTTATAATTATTTACCCAGATGAATTCGTATCTAAGCTTGCCTCGAAAATAAATCAAGCAGCCTGTCCTTAGGATAAAGAAAGAAGGAGCCACCGGAAACAAGCCCACTAAAGAAATAGAACAACCGAAGTGTAACTCATTGAAGGAGTGTCCCTGGGAGCAGCTGGTTTATTTGTGGTAGAAAACAGGAAAACCTGGTTGTATTTACTTTTTTTACTAGGAAAAAGCCGTTTTGTGAAGGTCCCTATAGAAAAAATTACTTTTTTTAATTTTAAAAATTTAGAGATGTTTTATATTTTTGTAAACTACGCAAAAATGAATAGGGATATTGTCAATTTTTTAGTTTTTACTTTCCCTATCATTTTAATTTATTTTGATTATAAATTGCATTAAAATTTATTAGATTTTTTTTACTGAAGGAAAATGTAATTAACGGATTTTAAAAAATAACAAAATAATAGGTTTTCATTGCATAATTTTCTTTATTGGACACATTTTTTAAACAATTAATACCGTGTGTTATGTCCTCTGTTAGTTAAAATTTCTGTGCACCCGTTAGGCATAGTGCTAATTGCTAATGAAGTTGTCACTAATTTCATAAAGAACTTCACTCCATAGATGTTGCAAAGTAAAGTGTTGTAGGTCAACTAGATGGTGATCGAAAAGCCTTCGCTGCAACGCATCCCAGATGTGCTAAATGGGATTGAGATCTGGAAGCAAGGGGGAAGAGGCAAATGGAAAATTCCAAGGTTTTCTAATCATTGATGAACAACTCTTCCTCTATTAGGTCTGGCATTGTCATCGAGAAATCGAAAAATCCCTGCCAATGACATCCCTGATTTGAGGGATGTATTCCTCGATAATTTCTTGGAAATAAGGACTGCGGTGTGGTTGCCTTCAACAATATGCAGTTCAGGTCCTCCAGTGTAAATCCCAGTCCAGGCCGTTACACCGCCTCCAACAAACTGCACTGAAGGGAGCACTAACTGAGGCATTGTATGCATCCCCTTTTCTCAGGAGACTATTTGGTGCCTGCTATCACTGTACAGACAGAAATTTTTGCTTTTAAAGGCCTTGCCAAAACATCTTGTACTTCAGTTAGGTTGCCTTGCAACAATGAAAATATTTCTGTCCTCCTTTAGCGTCGTAATGCGCTGCGATCCACTATCACGCAGTTTGTGTGGCACTGCCAGTCTCTCGGAATTGAGAAAAGCTTGAGAGACCAGGCTCTGCGAGACGCAACTGCGATATCCACTTGCCAGTAATCACCCTGTTTCATTCTCACAATAATATTGCGTACTTCTGGTACATGGGTAAAAGATGAGAAAAGGCGTTTGTTTACAAAATGATTAATCTTCATGTTTACTATTCTTAAATAAATCCGTTTTTAAAAATGAGGATCAACATTTGCTTTTTTTTGGTTTCTAGCTAGGTAAAGAAATCAAATGCTTCGAGGTTGTCGTCCCCCCATCCTCAGAGGGTTATCCTTTCTAGGATTTATTCTCATTTTCTTTGTTTTTTGGCATTTATGTTAAAGCTTCTTTGACTGTAAAGTTTATGGCCGTTATTTTGGTTAGCAGGCCGTTTATCTTTGGCGCCAAGAGAGACAAGGTTTTCCAATTTTAATGCATTCCCCATTGAATGTTTCTTTTCCTTCGTTCCAGGATGCGCGCATACAGCACCATGATGAAGAGGGTGGGTGGGAGGATGCATCCTTGCTTAACTCCTGTGTCCACGTTGAACTGTTCCGAAAGCTTCCCTTTATGGGTCAATTGACAGTTGTTTCTTTGTTACATACATTTAACTAGGTAATGATTTTAATAGGAATGTCATCTCTTTCCTGAATGAGTCATATTTGTCCACGATCGATGTAGGAGGCCTGAAGGCTAGATATCCCGGGCTCGCCACACTGCTAATGAATGCTCCATTTTTTCAAAATCCCTTTTGCTCTTTCCTCAGTCGCTTTTTGACAGCTGCTTTAATTCTTTTAGATGATGCTAGCAAGAACATTGCTGGCTACTGTCATTCTGCCAGATTCGACTTAATTGTTTGTATACTTTTCGGATGGTCAATCAGCTTTTAGCCCTTCGAGTGATGTACGATCCATTCCTGCCTTCTTCCCGTTTGTTCAGTTCCATTTCGGCTTCTTCTATCTCCTCTAGTGTAAGTGCTTCGGTGTTAATGTGTAGCTGTTCCCTTGAGCGGTTGTTCTGAAATCAGGGGCGACGGATCTTTTGCATTCTCTGTTGACGACTTGGCATAGAGGATTATAGAAATTGAATGACTTAATTGATCACATCGCGTTTCTGCCGCTTATGCGCGAGATGTTTCCTGTATCGCTGTTTACTCGTGTCTTCGAATTATCGGATAGTTTGCGTGCTGCCAAGCAGTTGAATGTGATTAGCTCGCTTCCTGAACTATACACGGTAAAAATCGAACAGGGAAATGTATCACTAGTTTCGGCCATTTATCGGGAAAAACATGATGCTACAATAAACACTACTATAAAGATACGTCAAATAAAAATGTGAACTAAACGTAAACATAAATATTACAAATTATTTAATAGAACAAAGCATAAACTATTCCAAGACAGGGATTTCCTTATAATCTTTATAATTAATGTGTTATTCGTAGTTCTTTAAGAGATATTTATGTATATGTCCCTTTCAAGAAGCACACTGAAACCTAAGTTCATCTATTAATTTTCTTATAATTATAATGAGTGATTCTAGTTTAGAAACGTTTACCTTACAAACGAGCTTCGTAGTTATCAGTAAATAGGGCAGAATTTGTTTCTTCTGCAGAAATTACACACTTTATTCATTTCAATTTTCTTCAGATACACATTGAATCTGCAGTATCCTGCCCAGAAACTTATAATTCTGCCAATTTCTTAGTTCTTTTATTGTTATCTTCTTCTCATGAGGATTAACTATTTTGCATTTCCAACTTGTTCAGTTTGGTTTTGAAATTCATTAATTTAACGATGATGTTTCAATCCTCCTGGCCATCTGACACGATAGCCTACACCCTTATTTTTATATCCACTTTTCTGAATCGTGAAATACGTTCTAGATCCGTCAGTGAACCGACAGATTGTACATTCTGGAAGTTTTACCCCATTTCCATTTATTTTTCCAGTCTAGAATCACAAAGTTTTGTTTGAACTCGAATATCGTGTGATTTGGAGCTTTTGAATATAATTATCTCAACCCTTCAATGGACGATTACTACACATTCACGCCAATAAATACATTCACTCTTAACACACACAAAACATTCAGTACTATATACATTAAAACAAACAATAAGAATCGGAACAGGAGACCGGAATGCTTGTTGTCATCAAGAGGCATTCCCATGTTCTCTGGAGCAAAGGAATTGTTACTTTCAATTATGTGGGCATAAAAGTAAGTGTCTGTGTACCAACCTTACACGGCCTATTCAACAGGGCTCTTGATTCGAGAGCTGCTTTGCTTATCCGGTTGAGACACAGTGTCGCTGTCTGTTAATCATGTCTTTATTGATTTGTAGTTATAGGGCCGGATTGCAGTGGTTAAGGCCAAGGGGTCCTCATCAAACCAGGGTTTGGGGGCCAAGGACCATATGGAATCGCCAACCCTTTTGATGTTACCGACAAAAGTCTGAACCTCGACCAAGGCCAACCATTTTGCTAGCTCTAATTCACCTCCCATTCACACTAAGCAAAACATGGTGAACAAAGTGGTTGGTTGTCTTTTGTTGGGCAAGATTTGCTCAGTGTGTGCGCCTTAACCTGCACTGCCTTTTCATTACCCTTCACCAACGGGTACCCAGACAACCAAATCACATACAATTCTGCCGTGTAAAAACATGGGAGGCTGTGTTAATTTGTGCTATTTATTGAAAGAACAAATACAAATTCCTTCTCTGATATGCACAGAAGCATTTTTTTGACCAGTGAAGTGGCTATATAATTCTACACTTTCCTTTATGTAGTATTTAAATAAAACCTAATTATGGGAACATTAAAGATTTATGCACATAAATATGATACATGTGAGCAGCTAGGTAATGTCAGTTCCAATTATTTTTGGGATTGAAACGTCAATGAAAGTTGTAAACTGAAAGTGAATAAAACTCAGTACTTCCAAGGATTTTGGTTGAATGGTTGATGGTCCTACTGATATCACCACTGTCATCTACAAATGTGGCAATTTTTAACCATCCCTAACCCTCTATATTCGGAAAATCACTAGTGTATAACAAGTAAAGCAGTGGACCTAATATGCTACCTTGTATAACTCCTGCATTTATTATTGTTTTTAATTTTGAATATTAATCTTGTTTGTCTCTAGAATGTCAGCTAGGTAGGAGCTGACAATATTTACAGACTGCTTTGGTAGCATCCATTTTAGTTTATTGATGAGTCCTTCGGACATCAAGGAAGATAGCAGAACAAATTTGTTTTTATACAAGATTTTCTATTACATCCATTATTCGACAAATTTGGTCTATTGTTGAATGTCTTGTTCAGAATCCAAGTTGGTGGTTGAGGTTGATTTTCTTTTTTTCTGCAATGGCTTATATTTATTTTTAGTAATAACTCTTCAAAAAGCTTAGGTGGTCACTAGTAGCGATATTGGTCTTTATGGTTTGACCTTATTCGCTGGTTTTCCCAGTTTTTTTTAATCATAATGACTTCTGCAAATTTCCTGTTGCTGGGAACATATTTCAGTCTGAGTGTAACATTAAATAGGTTTGTTAATTTAAATGTACTATTCCTTTTTTGGAATTTTTTAAAAATATTTCTACAGTGGTAGGTCATATCCTTGAGTCTTTGTAATATGTAATTTTTAATTGTTGATTCAATTTATCTTATTTGGTCCAATCTTACCTACAAAATCTTCAGAATCATTATTTTAAGCATATAAAAATGATGTTAGTCATAGGAAAATGGGGTTTAATACGTTTTTATGGATAATTATGTTTTAATTTGTACAAATGTTTCTTATATTATCTTCATAGTATGGTGTACCATTCCATCATTATCGGATAACCAAAATCACAATCTCTTTTAAAAAATGTAGACTTATTGTTTTAATTGTTAGTGTTTTTCTTCTGATAGAAATTAAACCAGATCCTTTAGAAAATCATCAATAAATATTGTACTGTACAAACATTTTTAAAAAATAAATTATAAAAAGAAATAACAAAATAAAAACTCCATTTCTTTCCTTTCCCCCATTTTGCCCTCACGAAACGGGACAATCGATGGCAAGATCTGTTTCTAATGATGCTGGAGTTTTTAAAAGTCGTCCGTACTCTGGAAACAGTGAGCTCTTCTTAACATTCTCCCAGATTTTACTAGCGTAATAATACCTGGAAAATACACCAATTAATTTATTATATAAATTTAAAAAAACAAACAAAAAACATTAATTGTACCAGTTTTTTTCCGATAGGACTGTATTCGTCAGTGATGCAGGTGACAGTCCATTGATCTGGTATCGTAAACTTTTAATTAGTTCAGTATACGATGTCAATTCGTAGGATTTGGCATCACCTGAAATACATTGTGTTATGAATTTATGAAAGCTAAGAGACGATTGAAAGTTACCTTTTCGTTTAAACGATGGCAGGAAAAAGACATTGACTGGTTCACAGTCACACAATTCAGGGGTTAACGATTTTAAAACACTACCATTTGCAATTCCAATTCCGCTTTTAATAACTAACTGAGACTGAGCGTACATTTTCTTGTACATTTCCTAAGAAAAGAAAATTTGCCATTTGAAAATGGATTTATATTGTAGTTATTAGTGTCAAGGTGAAAATATTGACACTTCTAAATTAGATTTAATAGCATATTACCTGAATTTCTTTCAACCTTTGGCTTGTAAAATAATGTGGTTTAACTTTTGAATGTATAAAAATGGTATGGGGGAAATATTCAACAATGGGCTCTTCTCCCGAAGTAATCCCAGTTGAAGGTTTTAACATTTCAGCAATTTGAAGAAACCTAAAATATTTATTGATATAGAAATTCATGTAACACACTCGTTGATTTTTTTTGATACCTTGACATTTCTGGGTCATGAATATTATCTTGTATAAGAAGGACCACATGGCAAACGGACAACAAAAATGCGGCATATTGTAGAGATAAAAGTTCCATATCGTTTTCGATACACGGATAATCGGGATCATCCCTTGAACAACTTCTGGCAGCTAAGCTAGGACTTCCTTCATTTGATAAATATCTAAATGATTAAAAAAAAAAAAAAAGTATATTTCTGAAGGAGTTTACTGCAAAAAGCTTTATATTCTTACTTGGACATAACAGAGAGTGAAAAAACAGGTTGTGTATCTAACAAAATGACTCTTTCTTGAGTGACATAAATATCAATCCCCTGAGTGCAATGAGTAGCTGAATCGATGTTACTTTTGGTTTGTACTTTAAACAGTTCAGACCTGAAAGAAGGATGACAGAATTATAAACATTCGACAAAAGAAAATTAAATAGGGATAAAGTAATATTGACCTTACGTGTTAGGAACGCTTAATGGGGGTGAGACGAGGTGGGACATCACTGTTGACTTTCCGACCCCTTGCAGCCCTAAACATCCGACGACTAGGAAATCCGTCGTGTCCGTCAGAAATTCCAACACGTTGTCTTGTATCTGGAGGCAGTTATCTTCTAAAAACTTTGTCGACTCTTTCATAATCGGAGGTGCAGTTAAGGGGTTTTCAGCTGTAAACCGATTTATGATTAATAAAGGTGCAAAAGTTGAATTTTTCTTGTTTATTTACGCTCAGCTTGTGTTGACCGGGACGTGATTTGATATGATGGTGTCACTTCTGAATCTTTGCATAGTCTGAAATTTAAACAAAAAATATTGAAAACATTTCAATACAAAGACAAAAGACATGTTACACAAAATATTAATGTAAAAAACCATAAAGAATAGGATGCACATATTTTCCCCCAAAAAATCATGGACATAAAGATGCTCTGCTTTGCTCAAGTAAAATCGTCCGATCCAGTGGCATTCCTACTCATTATTTATATGGAGTTAATGCTATGATATCCTCACATTATTTGGGTCACTCTATAAGCAAATTTTGATAAGAAAGTGGCTCTCACATGGTACATGGAGCAAAGCATTTTTCATCCATGGTCCCAGTCATATGATTGTCACAAACCAAACTGGAACTCATCTGTGAAGAGAACAGCCCCACATTTTCAAGAGATGCTGATTTGCAAATAGTCGCCTTTCTCTATGTCTCTCCAGAAATAGAGAATCTGGTGCAGTAAACTAGGCTTCTAAGCTCTCACAGTGTTTACCCTTAGATTACAGACCGTTTCGAGTTGACTACCTATCAAGGAAGCCATGACGGTTCCAAAGTGCAATAAGAGCAAGAAAATGATCATCTCTAGATGCCTTACATAGTAGTCAATCACTACCTTATCTTTAATTGATACTTCTGGTGGCCCTAAACTGCTGTAAACCATCATGGATGGTAATGCATGGCACACCCATGACTTGGGCCATGTAATGGACACTATGTCCATTGTTGATCAAAACATCTGCCTGGGCATATCTTCTTGACATAAAACTACGCTTTTAAGGAAATAAAATTAATATTTCATTTTTTATTCAAATTTATTGTTAAAAAACAATTAAAACACCAAACTTACTACTCTTACACAAGTTGGCTCTGGACAGGATGAAAATTGAACGGATTTTCTTGATTTTTAATCTAAAGAGGGTAAAAGGATTAGATACACTAGGCAGATAAATAAGTTATTATGGCAAATAAACAAATAAAGACCAATTACCATTATTTTCTTGTCTTTAAGTGTATATTAGTGTATACCTTCACCCATCTATACATCCAACTGTCCATTTATGAATATATTTATATAATTATCCATTTAAATAAACATCCGTTTATCTAAACTTCTCAAAATAGGGATTTTTGTAATTTATTCGTTTTCTATTAATGTTAATTAAATTAATCAATATATTCTTGTTACTTGGATAAAACAAAAATGTTAATCCTCATTTTTAATAACAGATTTACTTAAGAATAGTAAACATGAAGATTACTCATTTAAATAAAAGTGTGAACAAACACCTTTTCTCGTCTTCTATCCATTTTAATCCAGTTGTATTCTCTTTAACCACGGAAAGACATCATGTTGAACAGAACTTCACAATATTATTGGGGGTATGAGTAATTAAGGTCTCCTCGTCTTTAGCCTGATTCTGAGAGACCAATAGGAGGCCTGGTAGTGGATCTTAGTGCATTAATGCTAAGAGAGGTCAAAAATATTGTCATTGCTGCAGGACAGAACCCGTGCCATAGTGCCCGCCACATCCTAAATGATGCACAAGATGTTTTGGCAAGGCTTTTACCAACACGTAAGTTTTGTAATTGTTTGTGGGAAGTTGGCCTCATAACCGATGCCAATTTGAGTCGACCACAGCAACAGCCCGCCACCAGCAACTCAGAAGAATATGGTGCGACAAGCTTCTAAAAGAAAACACCAAATGGAATGCTGTTTTGTTTACTGATGAGTGTGTTTCTGCATGCAATGCCTTAGTTTGTGCACCCTTTAGTGCAGTTTGAAGGAGGCGGTGTAACGGTCTGGACTGGGATTTACACTGGAGGACTAAGTGGACTGCATATTATTGAAGGCAATCTCATCGGAGTCTGTTATGTATAAGATATAATCGAGGAATTCGTCCCTCAAATTAGGGATCTCATTGGAAGGGATTTTTCTTTATGACAATGCCGGACTGCATACAGGATGAGTTGTGCATCAATGTTTATATAACTTGGGAATTTCCTATCTGCCCTTTACCCCAATATCTCCAGACCTCAATCCTATTGAGCAAATGTTGGATGCATTGTAGGGTATGGTACAATGAGCGTCTAAAAGAGAACACCAAATGGAATGCTGTTATGTTTAATGATGTGTTTCTGTACAGTGATAGCAGAGCCGAAGAGTCTACTGAGAACAGCGGATGTATACTATGCCCCAGTTCATGCTCCCTTCAGTGCAGTTTGGAAGTCGTGGTGTAATGGTATAGACTGGGATTTACACTGGAGAACAAACTGGACTCCTTATTGTTGAAGGCGACATCACTACAGTCCATTACATCCAAGAAATTATCGATGAATACATCTCTCAAATTAGCAGGTATTTTTGATTTCTGGATGACAATGCCAGACTTCAAAGAAGCAGAGTTGTTCAACAATATTTAGAAAACCTGGGAATTTCCCATCTGCCCCTTCCCCCATTGTCTCCACACTTCAATTCCATTGAGCACATGTGGGTTGCATAACAGAGAAGGCTTTTCGATCACCATCCACATTCAGTCGACTTGCAACAACGACTGCAGCGTTGCAATATCTATGGAGTGAAATTCCTTATGAAATTAGTGAAATACTTATTAACAGTATGCCTAACAGGTGCACAGGGATTTTAGCTAACAGAGTACAATTATACATAGTATTAATTGTTTAAAAAATTATTGTGCCCGATAAACAAAATTATGGAATTAAAACCTTTTATTTTTCAAAATCCCTTAATTGAATTTCCTTCAGTAAAAAACATAATTTCTAATAAATTTTAATCCAATTTATAACAAAAAATAAAATAAAAATGCTAGGAAAAGAAAATACTACAAAATTGGCAATATCCCTCGCTCATTTTTGATCAGTTGATTATCCTTCTGCTCTGCCCTTTAATCTTCCTCATTGCTCAACTTCACAGTATACATGCTTGCATAATTTTAACCGATAAAAAACTCAAAAGTTGGTAGTTACGAAGCAATGGAGTACGTCACAGTGGTGTTTTGAGGGACGACAAATCCCTTTCGATTCAACAACTTGCAGTTCTTCTACTCAACTACACTTGGATGCCATTGTACAATTGGAATTTATGTGATTTTTAATGAGCTTTCTTGTGTTTTGAGTGGCAAAACAGACACACACTTGATCATGTTTTTAAATTACTTTGAACTTGAAGCTTGAGGAGAGGCAGCTCTGTTTTCTCCATCCCTCGTTTTGAGAAGAATTGTCTGCGGTGCGATTTCTTCCGATTTCTGAGCAGTCTTGTCCGGGTCTTTGGACTTCATGAGAATGATCGGCCTCTTCATCGGCTTTTCTTCTTTCTATTAAAAAAAGTCAATTTTTTTCGTCTTTAACTTGGCCAACGGGGCTGATCAAACAGCGCATACCTTGTACGGAGGGTACTTTTTCCTCCTGAAGTCTCTACCTCTGTCCTGGTCCATTTGTGTTGGTGTTGTACTATCATAAAATGGATAAGCTGGATTGTTTACCGGATGGAAACTGACGACCAAGCCTTCCTCGGCTGGTTACAGTCGTTGGCAGCCGATCGGTGCTGCGCCTTTGAGGGGACCAGCGAATCTCTGCGAAATTCTTTGGCACCCGGTTTAATTCAAAAGGATCGATTCCTTTCCTCAATTTCCTATACTTTATAAAAAATTTATTTCAAAATATAAAGGCAGTATTGGACAAACATTTAATGAATTCATATATTTCCAAGTAGTTTGATCATCCCTGGTCCAATATTTTTTCCTTTTCAAAATGGAGTCGTTTTCTTATTTGTTCCTTTAGCACTTAAACAGTTGTCTATTGTGACGATTTCCTAATAGATTTCCTGGACTAAGTTTATTTTTTGATGTTAAGAATTCTTCTCAGGGGTATTACATTAATATTAATATTTATCATTAAATTCACTAATTTCGTGGTCCGCTTGACCAATTAATATATTACAATTAATTAAGGTTTTTAGTTGAGATAAAAAAGTCAATGGCACGAGNTTCAAGACGATTCACTTATTTCCGAGTAACGTAATGTTCGAGATCTTGCAAGGTTGAATTCAACATATAAAGCGAGAATTGTCAGATGTACGAACTGGATTTAGGAAAGGCAGAGGATCTAGAGACCAAATTGGCATTAACCGCTGGATAATAGAGAAAAGATGGCGTTTCGGAAAAACATATTTCTGTTCTATTGGCTATTCTTAGCCTTTGATTGTGCGGCTCAATAAATTTTGGCAAGTGCTTGATTGTATGGGGATACCAAGTTGTCTTGTCTGCCTTATGAGGAATCGATATAATGACCAAACAGTCACGGTAAGAGCAAGGCACGGAACAAAAGACTACTTTAAGAGTGGGAAAGGAGTACGGCATGGTCGAATAATCTCACCCTTCCTATTCAACCTGTACAACAACACATCATGCGACGTGCCTTCAGGAATCAAAATGGCTGGGGTTAAAATCGCTGGAAGAAATATTCACAATCTGAGATATGCATATGATAACACTTTGATGGCCGAAAGCGAGGACGAGATGAGGAGCCTTATGACGAAGGCGAAAGAAGAAACTGCCAAATCTAAGTTGTTGTTAAATCTCAAAAAGCAAGATTATGGCAACCGTGATTGATAACTGGCAAGTAGAGGGAGAAAAAGTGCAGGCATTGACAGACTTTGTATTTCTCGCAATTACTGCAGACGCTGATTGATCTTGATAAGTTCGCAGTTCAAGCAAAGTATTTCCAGTAGTAACCTATGGCTGCGAGAGGTTGGACTATGAGGAAGGCTGAGCGATAAAGATTTTATACACATATCAAAAACGTGTTTGCGATTTAGGACAGTAAATCGAAACACGCCTCACGTGCATCCCTATAATAGACTTAAACGAAACTAAACAGATGATACAAACTTCTATCTCCTCTCTTAGACATAAGATCCAAACTATCCATTAACTATAAAAACTAAAGTAACACACTGCTCAAACTGACATTATCATACTGCATAGAATGCACAGCCAAAGCATTCAGATGACCTCAACTTCCCTTACACTTCACACGCCATTAAATCGAGATAGAACGAATTCCACGTCTCACTCATCGACCATCCCAATTCCTTAGTAACCTAGCTTTCTTGAGCCATTCTTCCTGATAATCCTCGACACCGATGGCTCCGTGATCACATCCTAGTGTGGCTAGGCTAGGCTAAGTGAGTGGCTAGGTATACTGATGTGACCACAGAGTGACTTCTCCGCTCAAGAGTATAAAAGTAATCTATATTTCTCTATTGACCTTATATTTGCTTTTAGATAATTCTACGGGTGTAAATTAAAAAAAAAATCCCTCTTGTGTTTTGAAGCGATAATTACTTAATCATTATTGTTTTCACATTTTGAAAAGGGTTTAGTTATGATGTTTCTATTCGTCAGTTGCGTTCGAGATCTTATTTTTACAAGGTGGTTTGCTAATAAAAAATGTAGGAAATTTGTTTAATAAAAAACATAAATAAATAGCAAAACGAAAAACGGCTCGAAAGAAACGTTGTGATGTGCATAACTTCGAATTCATCCCAAAGAGTCATTCAATGACTCTTTGGCCGAAAGCCAGATCGTTAGTGGATTGGTTGTGCCAGAAGCCGTTATTTTGAGTTGGAGGACAAAAGTGCTCTGGTCGTCTTTATACCATCGATGCTGACCAAATTCATACTTTTTTCATAAATACTCTAAATGACACGAGTCATCCCAGAGCCTTTACAACAATGATCAGATAGGAAAATCCTGAAAAAAACGCAGCGACTCACCGTTAACGACTCCAAAAGCCGGTATACATCCAAGAAGCTAATGTGCATTTTATGGAATTGAAAAATGGTATCTCATGAGCTTCGCTCAGGAAAAGCGTCAATTCTACTGTATTCTGCAGACAATTAGATTTGAAATGAAATTCAACAAATGATCCGAAACGACCAGCATTGGTGATTGTTTCCACCGGGGTTACGCTAGTCTCACATCTCTTTAAAGATAAAAATTGTTGGAAGTTGGCTGGGATGTGCTGCCCAAACTACCCTATTCAACGACCTTTAGATTTTCATTTATTACAGCTCTGCAAAACTTTATTATTGGAGAAAACTTTACTTCAGTTAAAGATCGCGGAAAACAAATGAAAAAGTTCATCAAACAAAGACCTGAGAAATTTTGAGAGGACGAAATTTAAAAAAGATATCTCATGGAAGATGGCAACAGGAAGTGGAACAAAATGGTTCATATATTATTAATTAAATTTGTTTACGTATATTTGAAATTTTCATTGAATGAATCAACTAAAGGTACAAACTTATTTTTCGACCCGATGCATATGTATGTTAACGTGTTGTGCAGTTGTTCCGATGAACTACAAATTGCTGGGTATTAGTTAGGAATTTTGGAACGTTTTGTTCCAAATTCAGCAAAAAAAAAAAAAATAATAGAACGTGCTACGCACGCCATTGTAACTAACAACTTTGAATTTTTGCTTGGTTGAAATTATGCAAGTATAGAAATTATTATGAAGTTGAGCTAGGATAATTATACAGGATGAGTTTGACTTTGTCCCCCCCCGTTATTTTTTAATTAGGAAATCCGAAACGAATAAACTTTTATTTTTGTGTATTTTCTCACGAGCTACAGTTTTGATTTAACTTTCTAGGAAAGGGGGATACGAATAGGGGCTTAACTATCTCAAAATAGCAAGATACTCATCAATATACATTTTCTGAACGATTTTTCGGAAAAACGAAATATTCTCCAACCGAAACTTCTTCAAGCGAAAAATAATTTATCGTTTTAATTGATAGTAAATTAATTGTTTAACATTTTTCAAAACTTCGCAACAGTTTCCATAAATAACATCGACTAACAGGATCTTCTGGATGAAGGTCATTAAAGCGCGATTTAGTCCCTTGTCCGTGAGACCCAACGGCTAGTTGGAAGTTTACTCCTGCAAGACTGGAATTCATTAAATAAATAAGTAAATAAATACAGGGTGTTCAGCTATTCGTGTAACAAACTTTGCCAGTAGATTCCACATTTAAAATGGAACCAACAAGTCCTAATTAACTATGGTCCGAATCTCAACAGTTTCGGAGTAATTTCCCTTTTTCTGAGTTTTTAAGATTTCACTACCTTACTTCAAACTTATCCGTTGATACCATTGAAAACTACGTTAAATTTAACTACGTTAACGAGAACATTGAAATTTTTTTTCAAATAATTAAGATTTTTAATTGACATAAAAAATTAATTAATTGAAAGATATTAATTGGTCAAGCGGACCATGAAAACTAGTGAATTTTTTTTCAAAGTTGAAAAACCTACTACGGTGGTTCTAAACAACTAATTCCACACCTAGAAAGCAGCAAATTTCAGAAATTCTGGTCCATATAATATCCTTTTTAGTATTGTAATTGCTTTTTTAATTTCTTTTTGCGAAGATGAAGAAATTGATGAAGGAAAGGAAAAAAACCGCGGTTGACGAATTGGTAAGGTGGAAAATTAAAAAAAAGGTAAAAACTTAAGGAAATTTTGAATGAATTTATTAATTTTTTTAAATTTGGGTTAGAAACGAAATAGTGCAATTATTTACTTATTTACCAACACGACTGCAACTTTGATTAAAGGATTATTATATTATTATTTCTCGGAATAAAAGAGTTTTAAGATTCAAAACGGTTTTAGTGCATTCATTCAAAATTTCCTTACGTTTTTTATTTTTTAAAATTATTATTGATCTTTCCACCTTACCAATCCGGCAGCCGCGGTTTTTTTCCTTTCTTTCATCAATTTCTTCATCTTTGAAAAAATTAATCGAAAAGCAATTACACCACTAAAAAGGATATTAAATGGAATACTTTTTCTGAAATTTTCTGTTCTCTAGGTTTGGACATACTAATTTAGAATCATTTAGTAAGTGCTTCAATTTTGAAAAAAAAAAAAATTTTTTTCGAAGTTCTGGCTATTAAAATACTTTCTTCACCATCGTTTACAAGTTTAGTATCGATCACATCTTATTGGAAATTTAACGTAGTTTTCAATGGTATGAACAGATTTGACCAACACCTTTTAGTTTTGGAGTTATCATTGTTTATTTGAAGCAAGGTCGTGAAATAAAAATAAAAAAAAAAAACAGAAAAAGGGAAATAACTCCGAAACTGTTGAAATTCGGACCATAGTTAATTAGGACTTTTTGATACCATTTTGAATGTAGAATCTACTGGTAAATTTTACAATACGAGTAGCCGAACACCCTGTATATCTGGAATCTTAATTGAGAAATTATTGTAAAGTTTTTCTAACACCGCGTCCACGACAGCGAACGGTCTTCTTCTTGTACGACAGGAATTATATAACTTTAATAACAGATACATCTATAAAAAAACAGGTAAATAGAAAGATTTATAGACTGATGGGTTGTCTTGGTAGACTATAGATGTCTGTAGTCTGTAGATGTATATGATAATGGACAGATAAGGGCAAAAGAAGAAAAGACCACATAAGCTGCTAATATGGATGGCTAGTTAGATATATTGATATGTCTTTGCGTAAATAAAAGACAGTTATTTAAAGAAAAATGGATAGACTGTTAATAGACACTTGTATACATGGAGTCACTTAACATTTTATTTTGCTTAAGAACCTAGGATTTTTTCGTTTTGTTTCGTTTGCTCCTGCTTAGTTATCAGGGCAAAGTAATATAAATATAAATAATAATAGAAAACATAGATACATTCAACTTTCAACCTTTCATCCATATCAATTTGCGAGATATTTTTTTATAAATCTGTCATCCGAAGAACTACACGCGACAAGTAAACAAGAAAAGTATGAATCGGTTTCCGTTACGGGTGATCGATTTTGTCCCAGTTGGTGTGATTCACTTGGAGGAAAATTAGAAATTTGTATTCAACTAGTAAGAGGCGTCTATAAAAAACGGTGACGGCGTTTAAAGGCTGACAGGAAAAGCCCCTCAATTTTCCTCATCGAACCGTTCCATTTGAGCTGACATGGTTTAACCGTACGACTGAGAATGGAAAAAAATACGGAAAAGATATATCCTTGCAATAAATTCTAAATATTTGTTTTGATTATGATTTAAACATTTTTTTCAAAAACTAGTATTAGTGTTTGAAGGTTTGGATTAATAAACAGCCTTGATTTATTAAGATCTATACGCTTGTTTTATCATGGAATCGTGACCATCTTAGGGCTTTACCCGTCAGAAATTTACAGGAAAAGCAATCATCTTGAAAAAATAATTAATTACGGATAATTCCGAACTATTTATTTTCCGTTTTTTTTTCAACTGCGGACTTCAGAGTACAGGAAGGCGTTTTGGATTCAACACATGAGTCATGTGGATGACCTCTAAACTCAGGGAATCCCTCGACAACATGACAATTGACTTCGGTAACTTTTCACTTTTCTAATAATTTTTTAAAATCTGTACAACATACAATGTTGGCGTTTTTTTCTTGTTTTTAATTAATCTTGAGCATTGTTTTATTCTCGATGGGGAATGCGTTTTTATAATCTTATCTCCCATAAATTTTCCATTGACCATAAAGCATAAACAGAAAAGTTAACATGGTTTTCGTCCATTTATGTCAACAACCATTAATTCGATGCTCTTTCAGGAAGAAAGAAATCTTTGCCACCCTATGTAGTGTTTTTCGATTTTTTAAGGCTTTTGTCTCAACAATCATGCTATACTTATTAGTAAACTATAATATTTTAGAAATCCAAAGCTCTTTCCTGAAATTATTTCGTTCTTAACGGACTGGCAGAAGCCAAGGAATTAAATTATAAAATTATTCTTCCCCCTCCCTGGAGGTCCTCAAGGCTCACTTTTTAGCCCTGTTTTGTTTAAACTCTTTATAAACAATGGTATAACAATGGTAATAAAATGGCAAAAGGAGGAAAAACTCATAAGGTGGGGTTAAGATGGGGAGTTGATGTCCGATTGGATCGAGGTCACGATAGCTCAGGTGGTAGAGCAGCGGCGTATCAAGCCGAAGGTCGTGGGTTCGAATCCCTCTCGTGTTTTTTTCATCTCAACTAAAAACCTTAATTAATTTATAAACAATATTTTCAACTTGAAAAAACTTATTGTGTACTCTTATCCACAATATTTTCAGGTTGTGTTTGCACAGGTTTTGGAGATTTTGAATTCAATGCCAATAAACTCAAATTCCACAAATTCTGCACGGTGAATAGATTTTTTAACTGTTTTTAAAGGATGCAATCTAGTCTGGGAGCTTTCCCAATTTTTTTTTATTTTGAATAGCTATAGTCAATTAACTAAAACGATTTGTTTTTGTAACTAGTCATCACGGCTTTCTCCATGTTTTTCTCACCTTTTCTAAAGCCTTTGATCTTGTCAATCATTCTGTATTGATTAATTAATTTTCATGTGTCAGAAATCCATAGCCTCTCTTCTGAAATTATGTTATTTTTATCTACCAAGCAGAAGCGAAGGAATTAAATTAGAAAATTGTTCTTCCCCATCCCTGGAGTTCCTCAAGGCTCACTTTTTGGTTCTGTCATGTTTACACTCTTTATAAACAATATTTCAACTTGACAAAATTTCTTGTGTCCTCTTATTAAAGATATTGTCAGGCAGTTGGGTTTGCCCAGGTTTTGGAGATTTTGAATGCAATGCCAAATAAACTCAAATTCCATAAATTCTGGACGATGAATAGATTTTTGAACTATTTTTAAAGGATGCAATCTAGTCCGGAAGCTTTACCAATTTTTTGATTTTAAATAACTAAAATCAATTAATTAAAACTATTTTTTTTATAACTAGTCAACACGATTTTCTCCGTGTTTTTCTCAACTTTTCTAAAACCTTTGATCTTGTCATTCATTCTATACTGATTAGTTAACTCTCATGTTTCAGAAATCCAAAGCTCTCTTCTGAAATTATTTCATTCTTATGTACCTGGTAGAACCTGCTAAATTATTATAAATATAAGTTATCCTAGAAATCAAATTAATTTTAATACCCTTTTAACTTATCACATTTTTTTGCTGGGGGGAATGTTTGCTAGCTGTTTTAATTTTTTATCATACTGATAACTTTTCGTTGGCTCTTTTAATCCAGCTTAATTAACCGGACCGAATATACGAATGTTCCTGCATTTTCAGAAATTAAAGGATATCGCAGATCAAAGCGTATGCAACAAATCCGATGATCATACATTTTTCTCTAAAGGAATGAAAGTGCTATTGTCGAAAAGGAATTATAGTAGTGCTCGGAAGTCAATATACTAGATGTCCGCTGCCAATCGGAAGCAATTAAAAAGCAAATAAAAGACGACCGTGGATAGTGGATTATCAAACTTCATAATCCAGAAGATGAAGAAATTCTATTTTGTCCTTAGTTCACAACATTCACATAGTCTTCTTCTAATAGCTTACTTGATAAAATAGCTGGTATGCGGTATGCAACTCGGGCGGACTTGAGGGACGTGGAGGGTTCTTAAATGGTAGATAGTGAAGAACGATCTGTAGGGATAGAAAGATTGGACTGAAACTTGAGATTAGAAGATGTAGTCAGTAGCTTGGAGAATTCTTCCTAAGATTTTATATGTTAGATGACATGGTGGTGTCTCCCAGCTATCTTTATGTCCAAATATGTCGAATGTTTTGTATAGTGTTGGTTAGTTATTTACAGTCTGATTTATGTCTTGGAAGTCTTGCTTGTCGTCTGTTTATTTCTTGTCGTTTGAATTTTATGGGTGGGAGTTTTGTAGAAAAAACTAATTCAGTACATAGTTGTGAAGTCCTATTTTCAAAATGGCCACAGTAATGTCTTGTAGAGAGAGTTAGTTTAATTTTGAAGATCAAATCAGAACTAGGTCCTAAAAGTCTTCGTAGTTGGCCACGTCTTCTGTCTGTTAAGTCTTGTGTTGTGATTCCACGTCAATCTATTGTCTATTAAACTTGAGTAGACGGTTACTGTTAACGTAAACACGTGGTAAGACAGTTTTTTAAATATTTTCTTAAAATTACAATCTGTAATTATTATTTACAATATGTAATTTGCGGATGCATGAACTTATATACAACTATTTACATTGAGGGGAGCAACTAATCAATGTTATCCTCCCTCTTCACTTTGTTTATGTTGTTTTACTGTTTTCTCGAAAGGAAGTCGCGGGGCCATTTCCTCTTGAGACGCCTTATGGAGTTGTAGGGATGGGTTCTATTGGACAGAGCTTGGGCAAGACCGTTTGGATGGTGGGAGAGTTTTTTGTGGAACTTGGTAAATGTTTGGGGAATGAATTTTTGGATATAAGGAATTTGAAGGTCGTTGTGGAGTGTAGCATTTGAGACATAATAAGGAGCATTTACAATGGATCTGAGGACTTTAGATTGAAAGGATTGGAGACGTTGGATATTGGAAGGTTTAGCGGTTCCCCACAGTTCTATTCTGTACGTCCAAATCGGTTGTAGTAGTGTTTTGTAAATTGTAAGTTTGGTTTTTGTCGATAGTTTAGACTGTCGTCCTATAAGTCTGTGCAGTAGACCATACCGTCTGTTCAGGTTTTGTCGTGTATGTTGATTCCACGTTAGTCGTGAGTCTAGGTGGAACCCAAGGTAGCGAACGCAGTCGGATTTGGGGATAGGAACATTGCTGTAGTATATCGTGAGAGGAGGTTTGCTTCGGAATGTAAAAATGACATGAACGCCCTTGCTTTCGTTTATCTTCATTTTCCATTGTCTACACCAATCTGCTATGCACGAGATATGTTCCTGCAGATCTTCCGAAGCAACCGCAGGATCGGAATTGGAGGATAGTACAGCCGTGTCATCGGCGAAGGATGCAAGTAGGATGGTAGGTTTAGTGGGAATATCTGCAGTATAAAGGATGTAGAGTATTGGTCCGAGTACACTGCCCTGCAGTACTCCCGCGGCCAGAGCAGTATTCGGAGTAATCTGATCTTTGTCGGACCCGAAAGAACCGCTCTATTAGGTAAGAGCGGAGGATTAAGTAAAGAGTATTTGGAAGGACACGCTTTAATTTGTACAAGGGAGTTTATTTAACGTAAACGTAATTTGGCTGGATATTGGTAGGATTTGAGTTAGGAAAAAAAATGCGGTACGCATAGGTGACTGTATTGGCATGTATATGTAGTATAAATATGGTATAGGGAAGGACAGGAAATAATTCCTTATACAGCGCCGGCTTGGATCGGTTTTGCTCAGAGAACTCATTGTAGCACGTTACTTTTAAGCAACAACCTGTTGGATACAATTTTAAAATGAGATAGAGGCTAGGGACTGCTTTAGTTTGGAGAGAATTCCAGGGTGCCAGACTCTGTCAAAAGCTTGGGACAGAAGAACATTTGAGTAGAAAGAATGGTTTCATGTAAATCTAGAAATAGTCTTAGGCATTTTAAGTGCAGTCTTTCGAGAAGTTTCGGCATTGCTGAGAGACATAGGCCTGGGGAGGTTAAGAGGTTGGAGTAAAAAGTAATTCCTAAACCAAACAACCCGCTTCATCCTACATCATTTCGTCTTGTCAGTTTATTATCTGTTCCTGTCAAAATCCTTAACAAACTTCTCCTCAAACGCCTAGAATCCTAGTCCATAATCCTTACCCATCATTTGGGCTTCGAGATAGGCACTTCACTGCACATCTGACATCGTGTTGTAGACTTAAAAGTAGTCTTTTAAGGGTTTTGGACATTACTGGGAGAAGGATGATAGTTGGAAGTAGTTCTAAACGCCAGGGAGGTCTCGAGGTCCTCCATTAGTTAACTGGAGGGTCCTACAAGGATATATCCTAGGTCCTATCACTTACTTAATATACTCTCATCCTTACGTCAACAGTTATATCTACTACTACTACCATTCTGATCCTGTCACCCCATAGAAACCTAACTGTAACCCACGTTTCTATGCCAGGGCGGAGGTCTCGAGGTCAACGTCGTTCCGTTATTTAATCTTCAAATATTATTTTACCAACAGATATTCTTTTGTTTGAGAAGGTGCACTATCGAACATCTTATCAGTTCACTCGAGAGTCCTACGAGGTAACATCCTAGGTCCTGTCCTTTACTCGATGTACACTAAATCCCTACATCTGCTACAATTCTGATCCACAGAAACCGAACTGTAACTCCCATTTCTACGCTTGAAGACTGATAAAAAAGTAGATCAAATGTAAATATTTTACTTTTACATTTCGACGAATCACACAACCTACTCGTACTTTGCCTTTCTGGGCAGGCGACATGGAACTCTCACGCTAGGCTAAAAAGTTTGGAAGTAAAACTTTTGCTTAAGTTCAACTAAGAAAAAAATAATTATATATCTGAATATAAAAACCATTTAAAATTTTTATTTGTACACTCAAATATGGTCTGACGATTTCCGGACACATCAATTAATAAACTGTTACTATTACTGCTATTTAGTAGTATTTCATGTTCCCCGTTTAGAAAGTGATAATAATCGTAATGTAATACTAGTTCGTTCGTATAAAATAAATTGAAATTTATAAAACGCGACGTCATTCTTTTGAATATGCAGCATTTAGTTGACATAACAAAAGCCAATATACACAATTGTACAGTAATTTTGTCAAATCCGTAAATGTTATTTTACATTTTCTACCCCAGTTGTTACGTATTTAACGGAGTTAACTGGACAATGAAAAAAAGTAAAATTAATTTTATATATAGAAGAAAATTACTGGCCTTGGTTCACTTGTTGCTTCTGAACTGACAGGTTAGGCTTGATGTATTGCACGAGGATATAGGCAAACCTTGTCGTCTCGTCCAGGACATCAGTCATATCCAACAACTACTACATCATCCATCTAGACTTCCTTTACTTTATTCCTGGCCCTCTCTATACTCCGGCGATTTGACGAATGAAATATCAAAAGCCAAATTAGGCCAATTTAATTTAGATCGTAAAAAACCCTATGAGATTTATAATTTTTAAGTTATTTTCCAAAAGGCATGATGAACAATTGTTAAATTGAAATTTTTCGGGAGTAGTGCATAGTAGAAGTACTATAAGTGGTATTGGACTGACAAAAGGACTGAAGGTACCCAGCAATTGTTTGTTATTTATTTTCCACGTTCGTCGGCAATAATAATTGAGTGAAAAATAAAAGGAAATGCGGCTGAGAAAACGCCCAAGGACTGGCCTACGTGAGATGCTATGTTGTTGCAATGTCGCCCGGAGCCTTGTCTAAATACAGGTCAGATTAACAAACCAAACGGATTAGTACCAAGGGCTTGGAATGTTTAGTTGTGAGGCACAAAATTGAATGTACCCCAGGTGGCTTTTTTACATGAGAAATTAATTGGTGGAATGCAGTTCACTGAAAATGCAATATTTAAAAATAATTTTTATATTCCTTAAATAATAAATTATTTTAAAAAATTGCTATTCTGAAGGACCAAAACGTCTTCAGGAATAAGTGCAAGTGGACGCTTTTCAAGACTCAACCAAGGCCTCAAGTTTTAATATAAAAGTTCGCACCTTAGCCTGAATAACCAAAGCACTGTAAAGTTTAAGTCACGCAAACACCGTCACCTGCCCTTGATATCATTAATTAATACAATGGACACAAGAAAATTATGAGAAATCACAGATGGATAAATAGAAAATCATTAACTTTAATAAAGCTTGCTCAAAAGTCTCTCAGACTATCAAGAAATAAGAGTGTTTAAACAAAAAAGATTTTTTTGCCATCTACTTATTTAATAAGTAGTCGATAGAAAGGATGGTCAGTTTGGATGTTTATGACAGTAATGACGTGCAAATGAACTGAGGACAATTTAGTGCTGAAGTTTACGGTGGTCTATGAGTCGGGGAAGATATTTTTCGATGTCATTGAGGAATTTCTGTCCATCATCGGAGTTGATCGAAAAATCAGCGTAAACTGCAAGTGTAGACGGACTCAGTGTTGTGCCAGTTCAACAATTTAGTGTTGTTTCTGTGGACAGCATTTTCATAATGTTCAGTTTTTTTTTGTACGTGATACCGTTTATGCTACTTAAAAAATGTACGTTGTTTAGAATTGTCAGAGGCGCTTCGGCTTCTCATCTTCAGGTTCCTTCTTCAGTGGTTAGTTGGAAGACCTAAATGAGAATCGATCAAAATACAGGTCCATCACACCGTAGATCGTACTTAAATTATCAGGCGTTGGAGAAAGAGTAGATGTTTAATCTCCTGTGGGACGCGTTTCGGCTTCTCGCCATCTTCAGTAGTTAATCTGTCTGTTATTTTGTCACTTTTATATATGTTTTTTATATGTCTTATCTTTTTATATGCTCGTACGATGTGAAACTTCCAAAATAAAGGTCCATTACACCGCAAACCATATTTAAATCATCAGACGTTGTAGAAATGAGAAATTTCATTTCCTGCGGAACGTGTTACGGCTTCTCACCATCTTCATTGTTCAATCTGTAGGAATTTTTTCCAAGCCGTACGTTTCACATATTTGTACGATGACAAACGAACAAATTTGGGACCATCACACCGCAGATCATATCTAAATTCTCAGACATACTAGAAATAAGCAGAAGTTCAATCTCCTCTGGGACGCGTTTCGGCTTCTCGCCATCCTCAGTGGCTAATGTGTGCATTATTTTGTCAGAATGTCTTTTCCACATATTATGATGAGAAACGGCCAAAACACAGTTCCAGCACATTGCTAATCGTAGTTAAATCATTAGACCTTGCAGAAATGAGCAGAACTTTAATCTCCTGCGGAACGCGTTTCGGCTTCTCGCCATCTTCAGTGTTTAATCTGTAGGCATTTTTTTCAGGCTGTTCTTTTCAGACGTTTGTACGATGAGAAATGATCGAAACACATGTCCAGCACATTGCAGATCGTAGTTAAATCATTAGAAGTTGTAGAAATTAGTAGAACTTTAATCTCCTGTAGGAAGACCTTCGGTTTCTCGCCACCTTCAGTGAATAATCTGCGCGTTATTTTTTCAGGCTGCCCTTTTTGTATTTGAAAATTTGAAGGAATGAAAAAAATGCTAAGAAAGGTTTTAGTGTGTAAATGTATGATGCCATGCATCGGATGGGCAGACCAAAATATAAGAAACGTCAATTCACGCCCATCAGACAGCAGTTAAATCTTCTAGAAATTAGCAGAAGTTTAATATTTATGCTATACAAACTTTACCCTTTTACTTGTAATATTAAAAATAGGATTCTATAAAAATCATACTAGGAATTTTATATCCCCGTATAAAATTTTGAAATGTTGGAACTAGCTGCAATTTTAAGTTTTAAATGGCAAACGCACGTTTAGGTTGAAAGAAAGTAAAGAACTAGGTTGTATTTTATAATTATGAGCGACATCGAGAAACAATCTAGAAAGATATGTAAATGACTTTTTGCAACCTTGGACGCGCCTGAGCCACGGCTTGGCCGCATGGCCAACTATTGTAATAGCCCATCAATTAATCAAGCTCCAAGAGGTAATATCCGTTAAGTTGACATTAAACAGTTAGGGAGACTTAATTATTTTAAAATGGCTCACTCACGAAGAAACGCATTTTCGACCGGTCGATATTTCACTTTCGGGTTTTCCGTGTGAAAAATTGCAACATGTTATACATATTCTTTAAATTCACTTATTTCGTGGTCCGCTTGACCAATTAATATATTACAATTTATTTGAAAAATAGCAAAAAGGAGGGAAAATTCAAAAGGTGCGGTTGAGATGGGAAGTTGGTGTCCGAGTGGATCGAGGTCACGATAGCTCAAGTGGTAGAGCAGCGGCGTATCTAGCCGAACATCGTGGGTTCGAATCCCGCTCGTGCCATTAACTTTTTTCATCTCAACTAAAAACCTTAATTAATTGTTAAGTACAGTTTTGGTCATGTATGAATTCTTGAGAAAAGACTTCGGCTGCTTTAACGTGCCGAAAACCGGAAAAGGTGGACATTTCATTAGTTAATAAGGAACGATCTAACTAACACACTAATTCCTTTATTTTAAATATTTACAACGTAGTAAAGTTCTCTATCATCTACAATTTAAACTCCACCTGCTTATTATGGTCAATTCGCTCCCAATGGAGAGAATTATTGCGAATAATTTCCTATAATTCGGCTGATTTTGATTTATTTTTGTTTGTTCAGCCCTGTAGCACGCCTAATAGTCAAAATATGATAAAACATTTGTTCATTGATGTTTTAAAGAGAGGCAATGGATAAAACAAATTTAAAAATTTATCACTACCAAGCTCAGTTTAAACCTATTATGTTACAAGGTAATCACTTTTTCCCCATTCACTGATAAATTGTCTATCATGAAATCTCGTTATTAGAAAAGTAATTTTAACAGAATGTTAATTGAAAAGTAATAATTTTTTTAAATTAATCGTGGGAAAAGTAAACAGTAACCTTGCAAAAATTCTGACCCTGGTGAGTAATGAGTAATGAACACTGGTCACGTCAGTTTTATTAAAATATTGTAACAGTTTTCTTTAACTGTTCTTTAATTAACTAACCTATTAAATTACGCGGATTGGACAAATTTAATTGTTAATTTTTACTCTTGACAATCTGTTTAACTTGAATTGTCTGTAAATAAAATTTCCCTTGAACCAATTATTAAATGCCCAGTTGAACTAATTCGACCCACACACCCTGACACATCATTTTAAAGGATTTTTTACGCTCGAAACAATGGCACAATTGGATTTTAAATGGATCATGAAATGACAAAGTTATGGCAAAAAGTTGGAAAAAAAAAACATTTCGTTGTTAATTCCAATAATTTGCTTCTTCACTAAAGTAAACCAATTGACTTTATTGTTTATATCCTATCATTGTTTGTCAAACTCGCATTATGAAAGCAAATCTTAATTCTTACCAGTAAATAAATTTTTTTCATAGTACCTATTCATTACATTCAGTATTCCATTGAAAATTAACGACGATATTACCGGACCTTGCCCCTTCGGACTACTCTTTCGCGCTTCACATCATCCTCGTTCCAAATTTAATTCGATACTTCGTTTATCTTGAAGTATTTCAAGTTATTTCTATTGTAAAAAAAAGTTAGGAACTGACAGGTTAAACAAAATTATAAGATTACCGTTCCTTGCGTCTTCATACAGTTTTTGTTCATTATATTGCCAAATTTAAATTAAAATAGCTAGTCTTGAAATACATTCAGTTATATACGTGTTTAAAGAACAGAGTTAGGGACTGACAGGTTCGACCATATTACCGGTCCAGGCCCCTTCGGACTAAGCTTTCGCACTTTCCATCATAATTTTGCCAAATTTAATTAAATAGTTTGCTAGTATTGAATTATTTCAAGTTATTTATATTTAATAAAATGTTAGAGACTGACAGATTAAAAAATAAATTATAAGATCACCGGTCCTTGCCTCTTCAGACTAAGTTTTCTTTCATCATATTGCCAAATTTAAATTAAAATTAGCTAGTCTTGAAGTATTTTAAGTTATTTATTTTTGGAAACAAATGTTAGGACCGCGTGGATCGATAAGATTATAAAACGTTTTCGTTCGATCATCTTGCCAACTTTAATTCAATAATTAGCCTGTCTTGAAGTACTTTCAGTTATATATTTTTCAAGAAGAGTTAGGGCTGACAGGTACGACAATATTACCGGACCTTGACCCTTCAGACTACAGTTTCGCGCTTTCCATCATCTTGCCTAATTTAATTCAATAGTTTGCTCATCTTGAAGTATTTCAAAAAGTATTAAAGTATTAAAAAAAGTTTAGAGACTGACAGGTTAAACAAAATTATAAGATTACAGGTCCTTCCCTTTTCAGTCGTATTGTTTTCTAATTTTCTATCTCAATATTTATTTCTAAAAATAAATAACTTATTATACTTTAAAGCTGGCTAATTATTGAATAAAATTTGACAAGATGATGAACGAAAATGTAGTACGAAGGGGACAGGACCGGTAATCTTTGTCATATTTGCCCTTGCCCGCTCGGACTACTTGTCGATAATGTATGTGTCTGATGTATTTCTAAAAAAAAGAAATAAATTTATTAAAATACTTCAAGACGGACTAATTATAGAAATGTGTGGTGATTAATGACCGTTAGTCGATGATTATTCAGAAATCGTTGCGGTCTGGTGTGATGTAGGTTTCAGAAAAACATTTTCTTTATCGTGCCAACGTTTCGATCTTTATTGAGATCATCTTCAGAGCCAGGGATTTATAAACATTATTTAAATTTAACAAATACATGCAGGATGTGGAAAAAAGTGAATTTGTACAATGCACAAAATATATTTTTTATATTCAATTCCAGGCACTGAAGATGATCTCAATAAAGATCGAAACGTTGGCACGATAAAGAAAATGTTTTTCTGAAACCTACATCACACCAGACCGAATCTCACGATTTCTGAATACTAATTATAGAATTAAATTTAGCTATTAATGTATCGCGTAGTTCTTTTTTTTAATTTCTTTTTTTTGTTCATTTATTGGTAATGATTTTCATAGAAAATTTGTATTTTAGAATAAAATATAACGTGCAAATACAAACTCTTAAAGATCGAAGATTTATTACATTAACCTTCGAACGTTCATACCGTGACCGTTTTTGGGATAATTCCATCCTTTTTGTCGCTTTCTTCGGGAAAAAGCCGAGATTTGCAATCTACACTTTGTTTAATACAAGAAAAATTAAAAATGGCCGTGGGGGGAAAAGTCCCTTTTGTACGCAAAAAGCAGGGATTTTCCATAGCCCCACTCCATTTCTAAGGCCATCAAAATAGAAAACCAACGGCAAAACATTAATAATAGGAACCATGGAGAAAAAATTATAACGATATTACAATCCGAGCTTTGTAATAACGTCCTTGATGCCTGCGTATTGTGTTTTAAAACGATTCTTCAGATCAGGAAGAATTCGTTCTTATCTTAATTTTATTTTAGGCCATGGAAGTAATTACCATTATCCAATGGAAAGAAAATGTTGCAAATTTATATTCTGACATTAGATTGAATTATTAACAAAATTGTTGGGACGTACGTGCGAATATGTCTGCCTTTGTGGGTGTGGTGTTTCCAGCGGAATTATGAAATTAATCCAATAATCAGTTTCTGATCCAACACTCAAATCGTCATTTTACCAACCTTGAACCCTCTACTGCTTCACAACTTCTTCTTTTTCTTGTTTTAAGTTGTAAAATAACTGAAGTTAGTAATATCGGGTTACGGGAGTGGAATTGCAGCACAATTGCATAATCGGAGTGTGTAAGGAGAGCCGGTTGAAGTAAATAAGAAAAACAACATCTAAGAATGTACATTAAAATAAAAATTCGAATGAAATTTATTCACTGCTTTATATGCCTCAATTTATTACATTTTTGCTTCAAACAGATTTGTGAGTAGGGGATAGACCAATAAGTAGATTCATCATCTTGCCAAATCAATTCAATTTCGCAAGATGATGAATCTAGCCTGAAAGGGCGAGGACCGATACGAAAACATTACCGGACCTTGCCCCTTCAGACTACGCTTTCGATCATCATCTTGCCAAATTCAATTCAATAGTTCACTTATCTCGAAGTATTTCAAGTTATTTCTATTTTAAAAAAAGGTTAAGGCTGACAGGTTAAACAAAATTATAAGATTACCGTTCCTTGCGTCGTCACAATAAGTTTTTGTTCATCATGTTTCCAAATTTAAATTAAAATTAGCTAGTCTTGAAATACTTTCAGTTAGATATGTTTTTAAAGAACAGAGTTAGGGATTGACAGGTTCGACCATATTACCAGTCCTGGCCCCTTCGGACTAATCTTTCGCGCTTTCCATCATAATCTCGCCAAATTTGATTCAGTAGTTTCTTGTATTGAATTATCTCGAAGTATTTTAAGTTATTTCAAATATTTCAAAAAACAAAGTTTAGGGACTGACAGGTTAAACAAGATTATAAGATTACTGGTCCTTTAGACGTTATGTTTTCTAATTCTACTTCTCAACATTATTTAGAAAAAGAAATAACTTAAAATACTCTAAGGCTGGCTAATTATTGAATTAAATTTGGCAGATGATAAACAATAACCCAGTCTGAAGGGTACAGGACCGGCAATCCGGGTCGTATCGGTCCTTGCCCGTTCGGACTAAATTTCAAATTTTGTCGATCCTATGTTTCTAAAAATTTCTAAAAAAAATTAAATTCATTTCTTAAAATACTTTGCAACAGTATTCGGGAATTAA
The DNA here is from genome assembly GCF_000648675.2 of Cimex lectularius. Classification (NCBI taxonomy): domain Eukaryota; kingdom Metazoa; phylum Arthropoda; class Insecta; order Hemiptera; family Cimicidae; genus Cimex; species Cimex lectularius. The sequence continues at coordinate 78,897 of NW_019392939.1, read as the reverse complement.
ATGTTTATAAGGAAATATTTAAAAACAGGATGTTTAATGTTACGCTACGGTACATTAATGGCCAAATCGGCGATTTCTTTCGTCCCATAAATTCGTCAAAAATTGAGACTTCTGCATCTGCTTTTAATGAATCGAGTTCGTTTTACAATTAAACGAATCAGTGTAGTTGGCAGTGAATTTTGAAAAAAAATATTCCTGACGAAAGAAATTATATGGAGGATAAATTATTTCTAGAAACGACGATATTGTTATTATGGCCAGTTTTTGTCCTAATAAATAAATATATAAAAATATATAAATTTATTGTCATGCACGGTTATAAAACAGCTTCTCCGTCGGGAAGAGATTAAGCTGCGCTTAATACGTGAAATTTTCCTTTCTAATAATTTAAATCAAAATCCTTCGTAAAATTGAAATGAACCTTTAGCATTTTTAATTTCTTTCGCCAACAAAGGTTGTCAATGTAGTAAGAGAATATATTTGATTAAAAAAAGGCCTTATTTTCGTAATTTTTAAATAGGCTAATCAAAATGTGCGATCAAATTATTCGATTGATACTTTGAAATTACTGTTTCTTCTGTCAGTTCTGTAAGTTAAATATATATTAAAATATAATCTTATTTAAAAAAATATAATACTTAATCTTATTGAACATAATATAAACATAAAATAAATATTAATAGAAAATGTTTACTAAAAATAGATCACAAAACAAAAATACCAATTTGTTATTACAATCTAATTCTATGCAAATTAACAAGATAATTCATAAATAAACGATTACAACCCGTAAAAAACACCAAAAGCATGGATCGATAAACAATGTTGTAAATTGAATTAAAGAAAAAAAATTAAATTTTTTTTGCTATATTCAGGGATCTGACCTCGTATTGGTTTTATCACACCTCCTCGGCATTGAACTAACAATATATCGGTCTGGTTATTTCCAAATCGTTTTCAAAATGGAATCAGCCTTGAAGATGAGTAAGTCATCAAGTAAAGCATCTTTTCAATTATTAAGCCTAATTTATCTACACTTTTGAGAGGGTAGATTAAATTTTGGTACATCCAAGGTGACGGTTTCATTCTGACAATGTTGTGCCAGAAGTGGAAGGCTTCCTGGAAAGTCGACGATCCTAAGATGAAATATATCCAAAAATATCTGTGATCAAACTTCCCAACTATAAAATCTACAGTGTGCCTGTTTCGTGAAAAAAAAAAACAGTTCAAATTATATTTTATTGCATTTGTTATTTACAAGTATTGTATAAAGAAAATATTTCCTATACTCTGAATTTCTCGTTTGAGTCACTTGTAGAAGTTACCCAGTGGCAACAATCCTTCACACTGAAACCTCGTCATACGTCACTCACTGGTCTCAGGGCCAGGTTTCGCTTCATTAGACTTGGAGGATTTTCTGCTAGGGTTAGAAGTGATAACCGTTATATCAGTAGATTATTGTGGACGCTCAAACTTTTTTATAGCGGGTTTTAATGAGTTCGTGTACAAACGAGATATGCACGTCGTTATGAATAAGCTTGAAACATAAAAATTTATGATATGACGGAGAATTTTAAATTGAATTGATTGGAGACGTTAGGAATTGGAATCCTTGATCCAGGTCCAAACTTTACAGCTGAGCACCCCGAGAGGTTTTACCATTGTCTTGTATATCAAAAGTTTCTTTTCAATGTTCAATTTTGATCGTGAATCGTATTTTTAATAATAAAACATCGGTTTCTTTCTTGTCCTTTCCAAGACAGTCCATGAAAAGTCGCACAAGGTCTGTGGTAGGCAATGGAGTTCCATTTATACTCACTGATAAAAAATATATGTAAAATAAATGCAAGCTTTTTGTTAGCTTTATTTCATTCTCTACTTTGTGAGCATTAATAATAATAATTCATTCAAGTGTGGTTGTAAGTGATGAATGTTTATGAAAGGGTGCGACCGATATCACGTGTAGGAATATATCCTTAGTGTATACTGAAAATAAAAATAGGCCAAGTATGCTTCCCTGGGGAACATCCGCCCTAATGCTTTATATCAGGTGAAAATTCAGATAAAAGGAAAAAAAATATTAGAAGAATCATTTTCAGATGATGAGCAATAATACAATCCTCTTTATACGCCCAAATATAAACATACGAATCAAGGAAAATAAGGAAAAAAGACAGAAAATAGGTTTATTCGGTGACTACATTAAAATTTTATCGATCGAATTAAGTATTAAATGAAAAACATGACGTTGTAAATATATTCTTTTTCACACAGAATATAACTTTTCTCATGATATTACGAGCTTTACATACGCTTCAAATAATTTTTTGGAAAATTGCGAATCAAGTTATGTCATCTCTCGCCTCGATCAACTTTGAACTCGCCATACTTACGCAGTTTGAAGGCTGTTATCTTTTACGTACATTTCCTTTAAAAAAAACTAGCTTCAATAATAAAGAAACAACATCGTCTATCAACTTCCTACTTAGAGAAGAATCGGTACGTAGCCTTTCTACGATTAAATTGGGCAACAACGGGAAAAAAATCTGAGTTTTATCTTGAACATTTTTTCAACTTTTGATTCAGTGTGTGGTGGTTAGTGACCGTTAATCGATAATTATTCAGAAATCGTAAGATGTGCCAACGTTTCGATCTTTATTGAAACCATCTTCACTTCGGCACTCTCAACACGACACGCAAGAATGGCACAATTACACAGAAGACAAACACTTTGAGCCCTGAAGATGATCTCATTAAATATCGAAACGTTGGTACGACAAAGAAAATGTTTTTCTGAAACCTACATCACACCAGACCGCATCTCACGATTTCTGAATAATTTTTGATTCAGTTTTCTCCAAAACTGACATACTTTTTGTATTATAATGTACTATTTAAAAAAATTGTGTAAAATTTTATTGCCAAAAATTAACGATTTACTATTTTCTGAAAAAACATTATCTCTGATCTGACAGTGTACAATAAACCAAAAATGATTTGTTGTAATAGAACCAAATAGATTTTAAGAAAATGTCGAAAAAATGCAAACTTTTGACCTCTCTTTGGAAAAAAGTCCTTGACAAATCGCTAAAAATAGGGTAAAATTTTAGAGTCCGATGGGAAAAAAGAAACTAACCACATACAAATTTTAACCCACATCACCGCAGATCAGGAACACCCCCTTAACCGCAATGCCCCTAGCGACAACCGAAGGACCCAACGGTGTATAAGTTACAACGACAGAAAATGGTGCAAAGTCTGTAGTATAAAAGTATACAGTATAGAACCAAGAATGCTCCCTTGTGTCACGCCAGCTTGGTGTCAAAAGCTCCGAGGATTCCTTGTCGCATTTCTAAGACAGCAATCAGTTAGGTAAGATTTTATGATAAGATAATAAGAAGCGGGTAGGAAGTGAGTATATCACATCGAATGCCAAGAAAACACCTAAGAAATAGTCATTTTCTGAGGCAGAGAAAACGTACGTCACCAAAAACCAATGATGCGGACTTAACCCAAATGAAGCGAATCTATTTATTAAACGTTTTCCAGGATTTTAGACATCGTGAACGGAGGCAGGACAGGTTTTGGGAGATGATATGGCTAGGAGGTTTGTGTAACAAATTCCTAAACTAAACAAAACCTTTCACGTACATATAATCTTACTTCCAGCTGTTCATTATCTGCCCCTGGAGAATTCCTTGAGAAACTCTTCCTCAAACACCTTGATCCGATGAGTGAATCCCAGTCGATAATCCCCAACCACCAATTTGGGTTTTAATCACGATACTCAACTGTACAGCAGTTGTATTCATCATTATTCACAAATTCTCTCTTTCCAATTACAATTTTGTTGTGTTAGGAGGTGTGTGTGGTTTTAGTATGAGAATGACGACAAAATCGTTCCAAAGGATACAAGTACACAGTCGTAAATTGAAGGAGCTAACGTCCCTCCCCGAGGGTCTTCGGACTGATGACCTATTTGTTTATATGTCTATACCTTGCAAACTAAAAAGATCTAAAAAGTTATAATGCAGGTAGTATCGACAGTAAATTCTAGTGGTGAATTAAAGAATCGTACATTTTCCGTGGTAAATTTTTATCAGAGCGTTTTATGATTCCTATGTAAAAATTTATGAAACGACCTAATAAATATCACTTTTTTCCCTACTCTTTGTCACCGAATGAAAACGTCTGAAAGATTTAACGTCAAACAGGTCGTGAATTACTTAAGAGGCAGATTCAATGAAACACTTTATCAACCTTTATTGTAAGCGCGGCGGATTACAAAGCAATTCAAGGTAATGTATGAACCAATATAACACAAGGCTTGTACAGCTTCTAGATTGGCACTGGATGTTAATAGGGAAATCTGGCTTTACCTAGAATATTGTCATTTCCACAACAAATACAAACGGACAATCGCTAGTACCTTTGATCACGGAATTATGAAATATAGAAATTATAAATGATGGGGTGAGTGTGGAGTTCAATCCTTTTTAAAAAAGATGGTTCCTACTCATATTAAGTTGTTTCGCAACAATCCGGATTTCAAGCCCTTTAGCTCATCGTCAGGTTGAAGGGTTTCCACAAACACGTCTCTCGACATGAATTGCAGAAGTGAACCCGCTGATACCCCCGCCAACGCGACGTTCCAATGAGGAGCTGGGTTTTTAATGGCGCTCAATTTGAACGTGCGAAAAGCGGGAATTATAACACAAATAACAATTGTAATAGTAAATACATTAATTATTAAAAATAATTAAAGAAATTATTAATGTATTTATCACCATGTTCAATTTTACATTTTTTAATTTCAAATTTCTCAAACCAATCTAGTTCTCTCCCTTTGTTGAAACTATGTAAGACTGTTGTATTTAAATTTGAATTGAAATTATGTTTTGTTTTAAATTATGTTCATTTGCCTAAGTCGAACAAATTTTCGGAATTCAAGGACCATCTAAAAGAAACAAAACATAATTTCAATTCAAATTTAAATACAACAGAGTTACATATTTTCAACAAAGGGAAAGAATTAGATTGATTTGAGAAATTTGAAATTAAAAAATGTAAAATTGAACATGGTGATAAATGCATTAATAATATAACAGATTTTGATCTACCTCCCATTTTAAATATGTATATATTATTTATTTTTATTTATTTATTTTATTTTTTTTATTTTTTTATCTTTNGATTGGTGCTACCTGAAAGAACGTTAAATTTGCTATAAGGAAACCTATTTACATTGCAGAATTGATGAAAAAATTCTGCACGAAAAATTCAGAAAAAACAAAAATGTTGAAATTTGGAATTTTTTTAAAATGTTGGATCGCTAATTGTTAATAACTACAAACTCCTGGAGGTTTGGAAATTTTCTATAAAGTTCTCCATTCAATTAGCTTCCAGCGTTATACCCATCTTTTTGGATTGCGCTTCCTTCTGGAAGGACCAAAAATTTTGCATTTTGCCACACCAGACCGCATCTCACGATTTCAGAATAATCATTTTCCTGCTGTCGATGAAGGGTTCAATTTTTCCAGGAAATCCGTCTGGCTCTTGAGTTTCCTGTCAGTTCTATAATGTTCAATTCAATCAGTTTGCTTTATGTTATCAGCTGACAACTTCCTCAGGTAGGTGATTTAAATTATATTTTATTATTATATTAATTATATTATTATATTAATTTAAATTGATATGCATTTCATTTACGGTTACTGTAACAGTAATGCTGCTGCATAGTGCTACCAAGCTCGTTTTCCACATTGAGACGTTCCAGCAGATCGCACCTTCCAACGACTTCATCAGAGGCTGAGGGAAACCGGTTCCTTCACTCTTTTACGATGGAGCAAAGTTTTGCCTAAGTCGAAAATTTAAAAAACACCCAAAACCTGAAATTACTTCTTTACCGTTGAGATTTGAACAGGGGATTATAGGAAGTTTTTTGTTGCATTTGCATATATATATGGGCAGACGAGGGTTAACGTTTAAATAATTACTATAATAATAAATAAATTCCTTTGATAAATACACACGTGATCTTAATTCTGACACAATGGACTAACAAAGTTCAATATTGCTCTAAGATCAACAATAACCTTAAAAATATAATTTCAAGCCTATTCTTATGATTTTTTTTATTGTTTAGTATAAATCAGTCCTAGTTCCATCACAGCTATAGATTCGTTGAGATATAATTAAACACACATCGATATTCCCATGGTTTTCTTAAATAGTAATTTACATAAACTAGACGATTTAAACCACCTTTTTCCATATTGCTCAGAGAAGGGTAATTGTACAGGTTGTTTTGAGCACGATAGAAAATTCCAGGGGCGACGATGGGAATCGACCCATTGACCGCGGGAGCTAGAAGCCTATCACGGTAGCGACTCGGCTTCCACGGTCCCCTCAACGACAAAGCACTACGAAAACTCTCTTTTCACGTTCATCGGTGAGTCCCCTCCACGGAAATCTTTAGTTAAAAGCGAAAGACCAGAATTTAAAAGGCAAACAACAGCATCAAACACTTTAGGACACTAAACTGAAAACCAGTTGCTTTTGACAAGGTTGACTTCTAATCACGATTCTTAAGGAAAGATAAAAAACACAAACTTCATTAATATATTAATTATATCAGGCGTTTTTCCTTAAAACCCAAGAATACAAAAAATCAATAATTAAGCAAATAATATGAATTATATTACATAGGAAAAATTTTTCTATATGGCTGCTTTTGTCATTCCCTCCCAATTATTCTAATCTAGCCTGAACTAACCAAATGCAAGATTGATAGAAGTTTACTTTTCAATTCTATAACTTTACAACCATTATAATCAGTGGATATACTTTAGAAGATTAGAAAAAAAGTTTAAGAGGGTAGTGACCAACCCACAACAAGCTGAGTTTTTCTATTTTATTTCTTTTATACACTTCTACTTAATGAATTTTAATTTTGATATTATTTCGCTTTCGAGAAAGTCTATAATTTCGGGGCTTTACAATTTTACCAAATTTCAGCCATTTTTCAATAGCATAGTTGTTCAAAGAGTGGCCATTTTTGGGTACCATTTAGAGAAAATCTCTTTGGAAATTACAAGGGAAAAAGGGAAAATTTTTTCAGTTTAAAAAAAAATATTTAGTATATATTTCTATGATATCTCTTCCAACATCTCAGTTTCAATAGCCTTATTTTCAGATGATACAGTAGTATTTAGCCAATACGATAACGTTCTAAAAGCACAAAAATCTGATAAAGAGAGCCTGCTACTATTATTCGAATATTTTGATTCAAATTCAAGTGCAATAAAATTTAATACTCACTCTAAAAGACCTAGTGAACCAATCAAACTAGAAAAAACTGGAACTGAAAGATGAAGTGTTAAATTTTCTGGGTTTTTCACATAAATATAACATTAACGGTAGCACAAGCCAGACTTAATATGCTCCTAGTATCAGCAGAAAGTCAAAATTATTTAAAATTTAAAAACCAAATTTACAATATTCCTGTGCAGAGCCATTTTCAGACCGTTATTCACTTCTGGTAGTTAAGTAAAGTGCGTCATCTTAAACTCAAAAGAATTTCAAATTATGAAGAATGGAGGTAAACGTACAATCGTTCATTTTGGAACGGCCAACTACACAGGGACATAGAAGTACCAACTATCCTGGAATTCATCTACAAAAAACTACCTCAAGCTGGGGCTGTTAAATTTAAAATTGGACAAACTTACAATTAATTAAGGTTTTACTTGAGATAAAAAAGTCAATGGCACGAGCGGGATTCGAACCCACGATCTTCGGCTAGATACGCCGCTGCTCTACCACTTGAGATATCGTGACCTCTCAAATGGTAGAGCAGAGGCGTATCTAGCCGAAGATCGTGGGTTCGAATCCCACTCGTGCCATTGACTTTTTTATCTCAACTAAAAACCTTAATTAATTGTAATATATTAATTAGCGGACCACGAAATTAGTGAATTTAATTGGACAAACTTCTTAAGTTCTCAAGACATGTTATGTTGTATTCGAGCTGAATGAGTTCATGCTACTATCTACATAGACAATTATAAATTAAGAAATACTACGTATAACAGGTATATTCTGGTAATTTGATAGATTAAAAAAGTTAAAATAATGTTGGACTTTATACTATTTTACTACCTTGTCAGTTGAGCTTTGGCTTGATTCATATCCTTTTCACCCCTTCAAAATTGATAAACGTTCATAAAAGACTTGGATGGCAAAATAACACACAGACCAACTAGTGAAAACAGGAAAAAATTACAAAACCAGAGTATGTAGTTTGATTAGGGAAAATTATGCAACAAGTCAACATTTTTTAGTCGTGAAAAAATCTCACTACTACTAAAATTGCTAAATTTTAATATAAGGAAAAACTTTTGATAAAATGCATTTTTAAATAATGTCAATCAATAATGTCGTTTTTGAAGGAACTCATTTCATAAATTGTAAGGATAAGTAACAAATATGATCACTTATCTTATTTATTTCAATAAATATAAATTTCCTTCTTTGTCTTTTCATCGTTTTTCTTGTTTTCTAATTCCTTTCGTGTTTATTGGTTTTGTAAATAAATTAATTTGCGCAGTAATACATTTTTGTGTCCTACTCTTCTTCCGGGCTCTTCATCTGACTTTGCTAATAATATCTTGTCGGTTTTAAAATAAGTCCGTAGCTTATTTTGATGGTAAATTCAATGAAAATTTCCGTGCTTTAATGCATTTGTTTCAAACTTTTTTTTTCAATTTTAACACTTTCGTTATCTGTTGCCAAATTTCATACAAGTTTGTGATTCCGCCCTCCCAGAAATCAGATTTTTGAACAATGAAGCCGCTCCTTTCTGCAGTCCTCAAGAGAAGTAAAGTTCTTCCCATTAATAGAGCTAATAGGTGCAAAAATCTAACCCCATAGAGCAAGGGTTAAGTTGTTGAAAACATGTTTTTTTTAACTTCCTAGATTAAAAAAAAAAGCATAGACTGTGAAGCGTTTTATCTGACATTGCTTAGCTGTCCTTGTATTTTTAGCAAGTGTGAGTTTTTATAAAACAAATTGTATTTTATTTTTACGATGGCTATTTTATTCTGAGCTAGGCCCAAAAAGGGTTTTTCTTGTCACGTAGAATTTGCTGGTGCGATTAGAAATTTATTAAGTTGGCACGCTAAGTCCTCCTAGAGATTGACTATGCATAATTTTGACAAATTTTGAGCCTTCCATTTACAAAAAATAATAATATATACCAGAAACTCACAAATTCATATGAAATTTTTATTATCAGTTCGTTTAGAATGGAAAGGTCATTCAAATTTTGTGGAAGAAAATCATCACAAAAAATCATCTAACTTGAATTTTTTTTATTAAAGAATATTTTTGAGAATAAATTTTTTCCTCAGATAGTGAATGTCTTGCCATTCCTAAAAAACACGACCCCAGAAATTCACAAATTCATCGATTTGTTCTGGAGCATATTGTCATTTTCATATGACATTTTTATTATCACTTCTTTTAGCATGGAAGGGGCTTTCACATTTTGTGGAAAAAATCATCACAAAAAATCAACTAACTTGAAATTTTCTATTAAAGGATTTTTGAGAATAAATTTTTTCCACAGATAGTGAATGTCTTGCCATTCCTAAAAAACACGACCCCAGAAATTCACAAATTCATCGATTTGTTCTGGAGATATTGTCATTTTCATATAAAATTTTTATTATCACTTCTTTTAGAATGGAAAAGGTCTTTCAACATTTGTTGAAAAAATCATCGCAAAAAATCATCTGACTAGAATTTTTCTATTAAAGAATATTTTTGAGAATAAATTTTTCCCTCAGATAGTGAATGTCTTGCCATTTCTAAAAACATGATCCCAGAAACTCAAATATCGATTTTTTCTCGGGGATTTGAAGTTTTCCTTCAGAACTTGATAATTTCAGTTCATCGTGTCACCGTTTTTGTTGTTTAAAGTTAGATTAGAAATCGACGTTTAATTGTTTATGTTTTATTCAATTAATTCTTTTCAATTTTATCCTTCTTTCAATCAGTTATACGATAAATTGAAATTATATATTTTTGAACAAAAATGATAATATCTCCTGAAAAAAATCAATGGATTCCTTCTGGGGACCTGAAGTTTTCCTTCAGAACTTGATAATTTCAATTCATCGTGTAACTATTTATTATTGGTTAATGTTATGTTTCAAATCAATATTTAAATCAAAACAAATTAAATTTTTGAATTTTATTCAATTATAAATTTCAATTTTCTTATTTTTCCACTCAATTACACGATAAATAGAAATGATAGATTTTTGAACGAAAATGTCAAATTTCTCCAGAACAAACAGATGAATTATTGAGTTTCTGGTTTTTTATAATGGAAAAGGCTCCAGGTTGTCTTACCGCGCCAACTTATTAAAATTCTAACAGCACCGGCAGATTCTGCGTGAAAAACTACTTTTGAGGGGCGATTGTTATTTTTACAATAAAATAAGCAGCGTAAAAATAAAAGGCAACCCTTCTTGCAAAAGCTCCCACGGTGTAATAAACCAAAATATTTGGGAAAAATTAATGACTGATCATGCAGCATATTACAAAGGCTACAAAAAATGCATCGAGTATTTATTACAATTTCTTAAAAATATTACAGTTTAGTATAAAATAAAACTGTATTTAAAAGTCCTTTAAGATTCTCAGTTTTATAGTACATAGTTTGACATTTCCAACTTGTGTTGAATTTTTCCAACCATACTTCAGAAAATAAATCCTCAGTAACTGCTAATACTGCTTTCTACATTCTAATACTGTCATAATTCGATTGTGAAAATTAATTCATTTGGGTCTTATGTAAATTAAGTAAATTAGTCATATTTTTGCTTGTTAGATAACACGAAGTTGCCATAAATTCCGTCCAATTTCCGCGTCTGTTCAAATAGGAGGATTTAAAGAGACCCCTCGACCTACAAAAACAAACAAACAAAACAAAGAAAGATAACTGTCACATGTGTAAGGTGAAAATGTGAATTCCCGCTTTTCAAGGCTGGAACCGGGTCGGATGAATGCCCCGGCCATCTGTGAATAAACTAAGCCCCATCTTCCGCGCTGGGAATCCCAAAGCGGTACTTGCCGATCAAGTATGAAAGCAGACGGTGACCAAATAGGACGGGTTATTAGTCATCGCGTTTGTTTACATTTTAACAGGGGGAAAACTATTTCCAGTCGTACAAAGTTTTCTGTTAGGACGTCATGCAATTGAGGAAACGGTGTTCACTTCAACCAATTTACTCGAAAGGTTATCGGTATCAAAGGAGGAAAGAAACGGTTTAAAAAGGCCATGAACAACTAAATTGTTACTAGCCAGAACAGAAAAGACTTTTTTTCAAGATTGTTCATGGTACCTCCTTTATTTGTGCTTTTCGGAAGAGTTTGGTTGTCTTTCCTCGCTGGTTTGGTCTGCCTCATCTTTAGTGTTAGTCCTGGATCTGACAGACCGATTGCGAGGATAGGCAGACCAAAATGATCGGATGCCAAACTAAAATTACCTGATTGCTGATTTATACAGGCTAAAATCTGCACAGGCATGTACCGATTTGAGCTATCATTTCATGCAGACCACCGGCAATTTACGATAAATTACAGGCAGGCCTCGATAATCACCCACCCGGGCGATGGCAGTCCGGCGTCAAACCTTGGTCTTATCCGTCCAGTCATCGAGCTAGGCTTCAGGGGCTATCAACAGGTCATTTCAGCCTCAAACGTTGTGTCGTTCATTTTAAAATAAATTCTTTCCTATTGACATGCCATTCCCTCAGGGTGGTGGACTCAATATTCGTCCATCGCCCATACAGTTCTTAGGCTGCTCGTCCATTGGAACCAAACTACGACGGCCGTTCAACAGCCGAACTATTTCACCAAACGGACGACCGGCAATATAGCCGAACGCCGTCGTCCACTGTAACCGATTTGCGTCAGTTCACGACACAGCCCAAATGGATGTAGAAGATTTGTTGCTGCTCGAAATTTCTTAATTTACATACAAATGGAATGAAAGAAATAAACAAAAATATTGGAAGTTCCATTTCTAAAGCTATCCTTGACCACAGCTTACGCTGGACATCTCTCCGATGATGGAGTGGATCACGCATGTCCCAAGAGCCTGCTCCTCAACCGCACTTATCAATTTTTCGCATCGAATGAAAACGAAACGAAAAGGTAAGCCAAAAGCAAAGAACGGCGTTAAACAATGGTGAGCGTTTGATGTCACGTGGTTGACAGTTGAATTTGAAGTAACCATTCGGCCGAATAGGACTGGAAAAATCCAACTTTATTTGGATCGGAAAATGCTTCGGCCGTACACGGCCCAACACGACCGAACGAATTGGTTCTAATGGACGCTTGCTCATTCGTTTCTTCGCTTTTAGATCATCCGGCCCTCTTCGGCCGTGCAACTCCGATAGGATGATGGATACTCGTCATTCCTTTATGACGTTTTATATCTATTATTTAACTAACGTAATTGAGGGTGGAAGAGGCTCTAAATATTCCGCCATCGGTCCCCACGAACTACACTTACACACCAATCAACGCTACGGTCACAAATCTATCAGTACTACACATAATAAAATAATCCAAATACTCGCTGCCATGCTCAAGTATTATCATATCGGGCGGCATTCCTACTTGCTTCATATATGGAGCCAAGGAATTGCTTCATTTAGATGGGACACAACCTGCAATCTTTCTCTACATGCCACACACGTATGCGGCCATTGGTCCAAAAATGTCCTTGTGATTTAAAATAGGACCTTGCATGGCATATTTTAATTCTAATGAAGATGACACTTTTTACATGGGCCAAGTCCTCTGAGGGCAAAAATGCCATGTATCGACAGTGTTCTTGATACACGAGAGCTTCTCAGTCGACCACGCCTACAAAATATGTAGTTACTATCATCTCAATGTGATTTCTCTTATTCTTTTTATGTGAGGTCTTGGCCGAGATGAAAAAGTTAGTGTCACGAGCGGGGTTCGAACCCACGACCTTCCGCTCAATACTCGATTATACTCAATAACCACTTGAGCTATCGCGACTTCGTTATTTCTATTGCATATATCTATTAAATTTGAACTGTTTCACATCTGCACGATGGAATCTAAATGTGTGGTGATAAGTGACCGTTAATCGATATTTATTTAGAAATCGTGAGATGCGGTCTGGTGTGATGTATGTTTCAGAAAACCATTTTTTTTATCGTGCCAACGTTTCGATCATTATTGAGATCATCTTCAGGGCTCAAGTGTTTGTCTTCTGTGTAATTGTGCCATTCTTGCATGTCGTGTCGAGAGTGCCAGTGAGATTTTGCTATTTTGTGTTTATATAAACATTAGTATTAAACACAAATTAATTATATAACATTATTATAAAGAACACTTTGAGCCCTGAAGATGATCTCAATAAAGATCGTAACGTTGGCACGATAAAGAAAATGTTTTTCTGAAACCTACATCACACCAGACCGCATCTCACGATTTCTAAATAAAAATGGAATCTATGTAGCGTTAATGAGGACTCTCACTGAAAAGCACTCACCTCTAAGGTTTAAAATCTTTAAAATAGTAAAAATCATAACCTATCGCTTCCAATGCAATATTTAATTGTACTCATTTTTGTTTTTAACAATTTAAGGAACTTGTCCAAACCTTTTACTTCTACGTTTTAGGATCTCCTAATTGGCCATCTAGGGTTAGGGCTAGGATTCTTAGCCATCCTGAAACGCTTTTTTAACGCTTTTCCATTCAACTTCTTCCCTGATGAAGTTATTAGCTGTCTTAAGTCAGGTGAAACAGGTCTTTCAAAAACTTTAATTTTGAAGTAGACGAGTAAACTACAAAATTATCAACTGTATTGGAACAAATTTGATGTTTTCTAAAATATATAAGCGTTTTTGGTTCCTGAGCATAATCAGTCCGAAATGGATATAATCGAGCCTACCTTACCCCAGGCTACAGTCCTGACCTTGCTACTTCAGACTGCCATCTCTTCCGAGCAATGGCCTAATTCCTTGTGTACCCAAAGTTCCTTACACTGTGCTTTATTTTCACATTCAAATAAAAAAAAGAAACACACTTGAAAAGAATAACATTTGAGAACTATAATCTACAAAGTGATCAGAAATTCAGGACATCTTAAAATGATGTCCTTTTAGAATGATGTATCATGAAAAGTTTCCACAAAGGGACAACATGCAGTTTTATCTGCATCATGTACTTGCGTGATCACTCTATTCAAAGTTTTACGCACTGAAGTTAGGCAAAATTGTACTAAGACTTAGCATGAAACATTAAATAAATGAAATTCCGCACCATTTAACATCAAGATCATGAAATTTATTTGATCGTTTTATTCGTCTGTATTATCTTCAGCCTATGACCAATTATATAATTCTTTCATTACATGAAAATCCTACATCCTTGGAAGGTTTTGTATTTTTAAAAAAATGTATCTCCCTATTCGTACAATCCGGATTAGGGAAATATATTTAAAACAAAGACACTAGGGCCAATTATTATTTAATGTTTCCTGTTCTGTTTCCTTCAACCATAGCCCTGGATGTAGTAATAGTCCACATTTTCGAAGGATGTTTAAATAAAACGGGTGAGGTTGTCGAACGAACAAGGTTAGTCGGAACAAGCTACCCGCCTTCCCATTATCGAGCTGGTAATTTGCCTATATTGGCCATTATCAAGGATGGGCCCCTTCACCGTACTTGGAATCGGCGGGCTTACTTCCTTTAACGAATTGGCACAATAGTGGTAATATGATGCACTTTTGGATCCCAAGGACGGTTTTTTAAGTAAACGACAAAAGAGGAAATAAAGCTATTTTTATTTTCGATTGGGTTATAAATAATTTGATCTAAATCGTCTATATTCATTGTGACAGATGAAACGCTTATGTGAAATTTATTGTCACATATAAGAATATAAAATATTGTATCACATTTAATCTTTCAGGTTTGGTTCTGATGATTATATAACAAACTTTATTACTTTGAAGGATATCTCTGCATACTAATCCATATCGTGAATGTTTTAGTTTGATAGGTTCGAGTCGGATGGGGCGACGTCAGGGTTATAAGCAGGGAGAGGTAACTATATTTTATCACATTTCATCTTTCAGGTTTGGTTCTGATGATTATATAACAAACTTTATTACTTTTGAAGGATATCACTGCATACTAATCCACATCGTGAATGTTTTAGTTTGATTGGTTCGAGTCGGATGGGGCGACGTCAGGGTATAAGCAGGGAGAGGCAACTATATTTTATCACATTTCATCTTTCAGCTTTGATTCTGGTGATGATATAACAAGTTTATTATTTTTCAAGGAATCCCTGCATACTACTAATCAACATAGTGAATGTTTTAATTTGATTGGTTCGAGTCGGACGGGGCGACGTCAAGGTTTATAAGCAGGGAGAGGCAACTATATTTTATCAAATTTCATCTTTCTGTTTTGGTTCTGATGATTATATAACAAATTTTATTACTTTTGAAGGATATCCCTGGATACTAGTCCACATCGTGAATGTTTTACTTTGATTGGTTCGAGTCGGTTGGGGCGACGTCAGGGTTATAAGCAGGGAGAGGCAACTATATTTAATCACTTTTCTCCTTTCAACTTTGAATCTTTGGATGATATAATAAATCAATTGGTTTTGAGAGGAAAGGTTTCATTTAACTGGCTGGAGTCAGATAGTGCGATATCAAGATTATAAGCGGGGAGAGGCAACTATATTTTTATTATGTTTCTTCGTTCAGCTTTGAATCTTTGAATGAAATAATTATTAGTTTTGAGGCAAAATACTCCTTGCATCCTAATCGATATCTAAATCCTAATCGTCGAAGTCTGGTATAAGCAGGGAGAGGAAAGACGCTGAAGGCTTATGCTCTGAATTTTGCTTGAGCAGTTGGAAACCGATGAATAATCATATTTTACGACAGTATAATAACTATTAGTTTTAAGTTACAAAAAACCTTTCCTGCCTAATTTCATACGTTTGAGTTTTTTATCCGAACGGTGAGTGCGGCGCTACGTCAGGGTATAAGCAGGGAGAGGCAAGACGCTGAAACTTCTTCTTTAAAAAGGACTGAATCTTCCTGTTGGGAATTTTGCTTGTGTCAATTGGAAAGCGACGATTAATCACATATTAAAATAAGCATAGAATTTATATGAAGTTTCAGTTAAAAAACAACCCTCCATAATCAAGGTATTAGATAATATACTTTATTCGCATTTATTTAAGATGTAAGCCATATTCTATCACTTTTTTCCTTTCAGGTATCCAAATAGGGCAGCGTCAGGGTTATAAGCAG
Source organism: Cimex lectularius (assembly GCF_000648675.2). Lineage (NCBI taxonomy): Eukaryota > Metazoa > Arthropoda > Insecta > Hemiptera > Cimicidae > Cimex > Cimex lectularius. Next base: position 62,507 of record NW_019392939.1, on the reverse strand, counting down.
GGAGTGGAAATACCTTGAATGATAACGCTGTGAATTTGCTCTGTGCCAAGGGGAAACGGTGAACATTGGCGTTGTCGGGATTGATGCTGATTGATTTGTCACATGGCATAATGCAGGGAAATAAGCAGGGAGAGGCATGAGCCAAAGCCAACAATGAGAAAGAGTGCTTTCTTGTTGCATCAGTTTCTATTTCAATTGATGAAAGCAAATAATTTTATTATTAGTACTTCATAGAAGTAACGCGAGGAACTAGAACAAAGTGCGGAGTGTATTACAACTTAAATAAACACAAAAAAACGCGGATTGCGAGGCGTCAGGGTTATAAGATAGGTGAGACAAGACACTACCTCTTTCCATTTTGCAAATTTGGTCTGTATCAAGCGAGTGGTTTGAAGTGACTTTGGTCTCCTGGCTAGAGCTCAGGGTATAAGCAGGGCGAGGCAAAACTTTTCCTATAATTCTGAGGCCGCGGTGACCGAGTGGTTAGGACCGTCTCGTATATGCCAGCGGTTCTGAGTTCGAATCCGGGCATAGCCCGTGGCTTTTCAATTTAAAATAATATGAAAAAAGTATTGCAAAATGGTTAACTGTGGTAGTTGGGTGATAAACCTCCCCGCAGGAATTCATTTACGTTTTGCGTATAATTTTATACGAACGGTGTTTCCATTTAAATAAATCACGAATTGTGATCGATAATCTTCGAGGAGTAGCTTACATTCTCACGTAATTCAGCATTAGTCACCAATACTAAAGTTCTTAAAAGCTGGAATTTTTCTTTTAAAACTGAAACGTATGATACACTTCAGGATTGAACCTAAAAAAGCACTATATTGTTAAAAACAATTAACAAAATTTTATTTAGCGAATTCCGTAAAAAAAGCCTCCAATATCAAAAATATATTTGGCATTTTTCGAACTAATGAATGGAGGACACCTGGTTATCATTCAAGTGTCACTTTGTATACAGATTAGCTTTAAAATTTCTCAAAATCAATTCTTTAAATTTTTTTTCTTAAACGTCAGATCAGTCCGGAAAAATTGTAACGGTTGCGAACTTGGACGTGTAAGGAAACTGGAACACCTTCGGGATTGTCATTAAAGTCACTCGGACATTCCAGTGTTACACAAATTGTTCAACGGTCTTCTGAGTTTTATTTATAAATTTGAACTAATTCAAGGCGTTGCTTTTCGAAATGGAATCTCACTTTTATTTTTCTTTACTTTCAGCCAACCGCATGCTGACAAAAGGAATTTGTCCAAAACGCAACAAAACTTGTTATCGTTAATTAAATTGAGAATGATCAACAGCCAGCTCCTTGCTGTCTCCTGGATTTCAAGGTCTGCACCAATCTCCACAATGCTCAGTCCACACTCCAAGGATAATCGGGGCAAGTCTTTTATTTTTTACAAGGATTTAAGGAGGATTTTTTTTTTTTGAAACGGTAGTTTCGTTCAAATTTTTTCACGGCGCTTAGAACTTCTCATTTTACCATTGAATACCAGTGAGATTATTTGCTACATTAAATTGTCATCATGACATATAAAAGGCCATTGGTGAAATAGTTGTAGAAAGGTTGTGAAGAAAATATGTAACAAGTAGAGATTTTTAAAAAATGAAATAAAATGAAAGGTCTTCATCAGGGTAGCGTCCTAGGATCAATTTTGTATCTATTTTTTACCAGTGTTCTGTCCCCACCAAAAATCACCCTTTTAGCAATATTCACTGACAGACACGACAGCTTTTTTTGAAAAATAGTATTAACTATGATATGGTTGAAAACAGTGATTTCCAAGGTGGTTTGGATGTAATTTTAAATCATTAAATTCACCAATTTCGTGGTCCGCTTGACCAATTAATATATTAAAATTAATGAAGGTTTTTAGTTGAAATAAAAAAGTCAATGGCACGAGCGGGATTCGAACCCACGATCTTCGGCTTGATACGCCGCTGCTCTACCACTTGAGCTATCGTGACCTCGATCCACTCGGACCACAAGCTCTCCGTGGCCATTTCATTTGTCGTCGAGAATCCAATCCGATTTCACGACATTTGAAAAATGGCAAAAAGGAGGGAAAATTCAAAAGGTGCGGTTGAGATGGGAAGTTGGTGTCCGAGTGGATCGAAGTCACGATAGCTCAAGTGGTAGAGCAGCGGCGTATCAAGCCGAAGATCGTGGGTTCGAATCCCGCTCGTGCCATTGACTTTTTTATCTCAACTAAAAACCTTAATTAATTGTAGTAATTTTAAATATTGAAACGTACTAATATAAATGATAAATTATGGCTTTTGGGAAGAAACTCTTATTTGTCGAACCTGAAACAATTCTCATTTATAACAATGATCCTTAAACCTTGGTCAATCGCATATCCAGTACGGACTGGTCTGCTGAGGAGGTGCATGTGCCATGTGAAAGATTAGTCAAACCACAAAAGAGAATAGACCTTTGTCTCACAAGGGGAGAATTGAACACTCGCTTCCAATTAAAAAAAAAATACAATATTTGACCGCTACATTACCTTTACGTATGCAGAGTTTTACGAATCTGTTTTAATCTGAGGGATAAAACAGATAAATGTACGAATTTTAAATTCTAATTTGAGGAACCCAATGCAGTATGCATTGTCTCAACCTAAAACCTCTCTAGAGCTGAAGTCTCTTGTAAGCAGGCCCTAAATGGGCTAATTATCTTCCTGAAGGTTTATAAAAGTGCTTTAAATTTAAGAAAACTTCAAACAACCAAAGCCTCATATCGAATAATACAATTAGGCATTTATTTAATTTAACTAAGCTCTATTGATTACCCCAGTCTTGTTGTACGTCCATTCTATCATAAAATTGAGGCGGTAGCCATAAAATAGGAATTCCTCTGAGTACTGTAGCACCAAATTTTATTCTATTGTAGTTGATATAAGAAAATTATATTTTACAATTTAATTTTTAGTTTAAACATGTTATCAATTTCATCTCGATGTATTGTACAAATTATCTGTTTGTCTACTGTGTAAAATAAATAAAGTGACAAAAAAAATTTGCATTTATAACAACGTTCCTTAAAACGATCTTGATCACTAACATACAATTATGAAGCTGCGCCAAAAAAGTAACGTAAGTAAAAAAAAAGCAGTTTTACAAAGCTTCCAAAAATATTAAAGAGTTAAAGTTTGGTTGTGTTTGTGTTGAGTTGTTAATTGAGAGATTACTGAAGAAGACCAAGCCCGACGGACTGCTTCCTTGACTTCAGTTTGAACTTTAATAAACTACTAAGGACACCTGACATTAACTCAAAAAATTACTGCAAAGTAAAATATTCTTGTTTAATCAGTCTTCGAAGTTTTACAGTTTTTATTACTTTTTATGTCTATGTTACGTGTGTATCGAATAAATACGTAGTCGGATTTTGTCTTGAGAAAAAGAATCCCGTTCTTCAACAAGTTGTACAAAGCTTGTTGGAGGGGATGAACGCCTTTAACCGGTCTTTTTATCATGTACCATAAGAGTTTTTTTTTGGCTTTTTAATAGAACGTCCTTGACAAATGTGGTAATCCCTTCATCCTCTAAGTAATGGGTGACAACTCGAGCTACATGCATTCGAACGTTATCAAGCATTAACATGAAGTTGTCCGAATAAATGGAGCGAATGGGACCACAGCTTCCGGAAGAAACTACTCGATGTACCTTAGCGCAGTTAAAGGCCCATTCGGTATGATAATCAGTTCGGTACGGGCATGGACGTTGATTCCAACATCTTTGGAACGGTTGGGATTCTTACATGGCACATGAAGTATTCTCCATGTCTTCTTCACACACGGTCAAGGTCATCTGATCGCCATAAACCAAACCGGCACTCATTCGCGAAGAGAAGCCCCCCATTGTTCATGTGACTAAGCGAGATGCTGATTTGTGAATAGTAGCCTTTCTACTCGACGCCTCTTCATTATTAGAGAACCTGATGCGGGACGTCTAAAGACTAGGCTATTCTCACGAAGCCATCTGATAAGAAGACGCTCATTCCATCATGACCGTTTGGAGTTGACTACCCAATCAAGAAGCCCTTAAATGACGGTGCTGTGTTCGCAATAAAACGTTTGTCTCTTCGCGACTACTACCATCTCTTCGATCGAGACTTCCGGGGGCCTAAACCGCTGTAGACCATCGTGCATCTTAGAGAGCTGAACACCCAGGACTTGCGCTTATACATCTGCCCGGGTGAGATCTCAACTCAAAACCATGCTTTAAAAAATTAATTTGTTAATCGGAGTTTCACTGGGCAACCTCTCCTACAAGACACTCAAATGACAAATTCGACATATATAAACATATTTGTTTAATACAATATTTGTAGTTGTAAATATCACATACATGTAATAAAAAAATTTAATCGGAGTTATTGTTTACAAAAAAGAAAACAATTAAAAATACCATTAATTCACCCGAAAAGTTGGGTCTGGAAAAGATGAAATTGTTCTAATTTTTTTTTAAATTTAGAGTGTAAAAGGATTATTAACAGCCTAATTAAAAACAAGTTATTAAGGTTGTGTGCACGTTTTAAGTCAACTATTTCTTTATACCTAGTCATTATGAAAAATAAACAAATACTAGTGGCCAGTTTTTTTTTTTTTAATTGAGTGTATAAAGATATATATTCATCATTAAGTACATGGGCGTTGCTAGGAAATGATCGAAAACAACAATGACCTTATGATAGAACACTGAAGAACCCCCAGCTTATTTATTTTTATTTTATTATTCTGACATGTAAACCATAGTAAGTTCCATGGTTTAATGGTAAAAATCAAATATTGAAAAAAAAATTGTAAATATTGTAAATTTTCGTTGAGGTTGGTTTATTTCATTACCCTATTGTCTTAAGAGGGTGAATATGTCTAATTAAAAATATATCTTTTTTTAATACTTTGTTTGTTTACAAATCAGTGTAAACATTTCGTGTTCAACTTGACCCATTTGCCACCTCGGCGATCCGAAGGGCGTCCTCTGTGGTTTCCTGTGATTAAAGGTTTCATTAATAGAAATAGTATTTTTACCAGTTATAATAAACACTGCAAAACGTATCTGACGAAATATGCCGACCGGGGTTTTGAGTGAGGCCGGTGACGGTGGAAATTAAGAGTTGGTCAATATTTAAATGGCCCAAATTGACAATAATTCCAGACAAGGGCCTTCATCGACTTGAACAATTATTTTACGCCTTAAAAGAATTTCTATTATAAGACGGTATAACAAAGAAAGTAGTTATTCGGAAATCGTGAGATGCTGTCTGGTGTGATGCAGGTTTCAGAAAAACATTTTCTTTATCGTGCCAACGTTTCGATCTTTATTGAGATCATCTTCAGGGCTCAAAGTGTTTCCTTCTGTGTAATTGTGCCATTCTTGCGTGTCGCGTTGAGAGTGCCACAACACGCAAGAATGGCACAATTACACAGAAGACAAACACTTTGAGCCCTGAAGATGATCTCAATAAAGATCGAAACGTTGGCAAAATTAAGAAAATGTTTTTCTGTTACACCAGACCGCATCTCACGATTTCTAAATAATTATCGACTAACGGTCACTAATCACCACACAAAAATGAAAGTAGTTTTATCTCTGCTATTACATTTATAGAAATATTTGATGGAGATGGCATAGTAGAAGAGACAGTGTGGATTCCAAAAGAAGGAAATGCATATAAACTGTTCTTAATGGTATTTCTTTAATTCTTGTTAATTTATTATTGTTTAATTAAAATTTTTCATTCACATCAGAAAGAGGAAGAGAAAAAAGAGATATATACACGGTGTCCTAGAAATTGTGGGAAAAAAATTTTGGTCACACCCTATTTGCAACAACTTCTAATGACTAGTCCCTATAACTATCTTCAGTCCTTGTTACGATTTTTTTGTTAGTTTCTGCATTGAAACGTTACTTTACTTGAGCAAAACACAAATATCTATCCACAGTTTTGATACCATACCAAAGTTTTGGATTCAGAATTAAATTTCCTTTATACTATTTTCATCAGTAGTAATTTTCAATTAAGAACCTTAATAAATGCTAAAATTTGAAAAATACCACCAGTCTTTCTCTTTCTTTATATACAGGGTGTATCAACTTCTATAGACCTCCAATTTAATTCGGAAAGGATTAATTTTAGCAACAAATGGTATTATATATTCTCGAGATAATTTTGGCTAGGAATCGGGTGGTGGTAAAGTTGCACTCCCTTTGAGAGTTTTCAATGCATATCGAAATCTGATTAACCCATTAGTTTTATCTCTCGTGTTTTTAACTTGATTTATTGCGAAAGCAAATTGCATCGACACGTCGCCAGGATTGAAAACAATGATCGACCTCACTTATGTTATTTTTAGCCGCGGAACGGTACTGGTTTCGAAAGATGAGTGACCCGTCGGTCAATGCCGGGCTCTTCCATTGTCGATTTGGACAACCATCAATCTTCAAAGTCCGCGACCTTAAAATTTATCCGAAACTTATCGACCTTCTAAGCGAGAATATTATACTGGGCGTGTTTCCTAGATTTTTTCTAGTTGTTATTCAAGCATTTTCCTACATTTAGATCGATAGCAAACTAGTTTAGATGGAAAAAAATGGAGGACGAATCAATAAAAATTAAAAAATTAAACCAATTTAAAAAATTCTTTTTCCCCATTCCTCTATGATAAGGAAACATTTTATGATAGTTGAAAAAAGGATTGAACATAATAAGTAATATTTTTTTCCTTGACTCAACCGCGTAACGCTTCCTATGGGTACTTCAGGGTTCTATCATAAGACCAATGTTATTTTCGATCATTTCCTAGCAACGCCCATGTACGTAATAATGAATATTCGATATTCGAACAGTGTCAGAGAGAGCAAACAAGGAACCCTTAGCAATTAAAAACTAAAAAAATTTTTAAAAAAGTACATAAAAAAGAATGTATAAACGTGACCTTTCGTTCCTAACCTCCTTATTCATTTCTTTGGATATATTTAAAACGAAACTATTTTGAATATGAACTACATTAACTCACCTGTCCAGCGGTAAAATGCTAGATGCAATAAAAGTTATATAAAGGCTGGAACACACCCACTCGTTCTGGTTGCTATATGCAGTCAAGCCCCCGTTCACTAAGGTGAACAAGTCTTTTACTATCACACGCCCGATACATTTTCTTCTTCGATTTCTTCTTTTTTTTTCATTCCAGTTCTTACTATAAAAATAAGTCTAAACTGGTTGTAAAGGAGCTGTTAGTGGAACAATCCGACCAAGGTCGCACTTCCTACAAAAAAGTCGCCCATTTAAGCCCGATATATGTTAGAATAGGAAACTTTATAGAAATCTGCAGATAACAAAAATTGACTCACTGTACTGGAAAGTTTTTTTCTAAACTTGTTCGCCCTTCAAATGCCTAGACCCCTATCGTCTACACACATTGGCCTCCGTAACTAAATCAGAACCGCAGAAATAAATTAAACCGTTGGGTAAGTATTTTTGATTTCGTCCTATTTCTCACTTATAGCCCTTAAAAAACCAAAGATAGTTGATATAAACTCAAAGAGTAGAAATATAGCTTTCCAACGGTTGTTGTGTCATGGATGTTGAACAAAATCCAGAAGAGTTATGAATTGGTAAATAGAACACCGGATATCGGACTAAAAAAAATGCCACAGGTTGGTCCAGCCCGAAAATTATCAAATTTAAGGCAGTTTTTTTGCCTATTTTTTTTTTTTTTTGAAAATCACAAAATGAAGGTGACTGAAACGATTTCTCCGGTCCAGAGGAAACTTTACTAGGTTTCACACCCTAAAAACCTACACTTAATGACACAAATCTGGCCTCCATAAATAAATGACAACGCAGATATAAAATAAAACGGAAGATTTTGTACATTTAATCCTGTTTTTACATTTATAATGATGGCATTATAGAAGGGGAAAAAATTGAGAAAAATTTCAGTAAAACAGGAAAAAATGAACAAAATACAAGTAGTATTTATTTTAAATTTAAATCTAAAAAGCTTGAGTATCAATTTTTCAACACACAAAACTACGGCTGGCTCATTATTTTTTAGCTTCTCGGAGTTAATTTTGTGTGATGTTCTTGGCACATCAACTGCTGGTAAGCTCTATTTCATTTCTTTGGGCCTTTATCATCAATATTTGGCCTTTATGGAAAAAAGAAATATAATGAGTTATGCATTTTTAAGTAGACCACTGAACGGATAAGAAAAATTGCATCCAATTTTGCCAAATTGTCTTGGGACATTGGGGTATGCGAGCATAATGTATCTTTTTGCTACCAACATTTAATGGAAGGGTTTTAAAGGATGCTTGAAACCAAACCAAAAACAATTGCTTAGAATTAATTTATTGAAGGCTTCTTTTACGAACATGTAACTTTTTATGTATCTACTCTCATTTAATACACTCTCGCATAATATTTTCTGATCTTAGATAACAAAACCTCAAATCATCTGATATAATAACCTCGAAATACATGCACAACAAAAGCAGTACGGCCGAAAGTACGCGTATGTAGAGAAAGGTTGCTCCAACTTTATTGAATGCATTGGGTATTTTAGGCTCTGTATAGAGAGCGTGTAGGAATGCCACTCGATATAAGAATCGAGATTGGGCATGGCAGCATGTATCTATCCCCTGTGCCGATTTTTAGAAGAATTATTATATACCGAACCTGGAGTGAATGTATTTATTAGCGTGAATGTATAGTCTATGAGCGGAATATTGAGTACCCATCGACTCAATGAAATTAGTTATATAATTGGTATAAAGGGTGATAGAAGAATCTAGAGTACTTCACCACGCTGAGTGCATACGTATGTAAGTAGGAAAAATGTGTTTAAGAATGGATGAGAGTGTGAATGGATTTGGATTTAGGAAATGATTGCGTTAGGGGCTGAAATGTTGACAGCCTCGGAGTCCAACCTCGGTGGCTGGACTGATACGAGGTCTGACCTCGGATTACCAACACCCGGGGTGAGTAATACCCGAGGTTCGCCAGTAATTTATTGCGAATTGCCAAAGCTGAAGACTGCGAGAAGTGTTCAACTCTGTACATGTGCGTAATGCGTACATACTTGTGCAGATTTGAGCTTATATAAATCCAATACAAAGGCAAGAAAATATATTTTAAAAATTGACGTAAAATATTTTGTTCTCGGCTCTTCGGGACTATTGGCAATAACGCTCGGACCCGTCTCTAATATTTTTCGACCTAGTATCAGGCAAAACGTTTCATAAAATGATCTAAGGTCCGTAGCTTCCCCTTGTAAACGCTAAAAATGGATATCCATGTTTTCAAGATCTTCTTAAATAGGAGAGCAAGTTAATGGGCGACGACCGAGAATATAAGGGGCAAGGATTTTCTTCCGATAGGATCTCCTTGGGACAATGCACTCGTGGCCTAAAAGAACATTGCGACACCGATGGATATTAAAGTAACCTTCTACAAATAGTTTAACTATTTATTTTATACTCGACAATCAGCAGAACATTCACGATTTCAGCTCGCAATAAATCCGGATTGTAAATAATAAGTGGTCAAATCTACGGTGAGATTAATATACGTTAAATCTCGCAGTGTCCAAAAGAGAATGTAAGGTTTAATTTATAATTTGTAATTTCAATCATGGCTACGCCCACGGTTAATTGTCCCGCTTTTATTGGGTGGAAAAATGGAACCTTGAAAGTACAAGATTATGTAAATCTCATACAACAGTGCAAATGTGCAAACCAGTAATGTTCACCTTATGCTACTGAAAGGCTAAATAACAATACATCAATCTTGCAAAAATAATTGTTCTTAAGTATTAACATACTTTTTGACTTTAAGTCTAAATTGATTGAGTAAAAACAAAGCAATTGACTACCAGATTTAGGCAATTGACTATAGACTATTATCATTTATATAATATTTAATTCAATTTAATAATTAAAATCACAATTTTTCTTTTGATTGGGCAGAAAGAATATTTTATGATGGGTTTCTCATCAGAAGAATCTGTTAATAAACCTTACTTCTTAGAAAGTTAGAATTCCCAACGGTCTACTAATGCCTCGTATGATGTCTGGGTTTCCCCGACAAATAGATTGCTCTTTGCTAACTGGACACGGTCTCGTAATTTAAAAAGGTGAACATTTCTTGTTGATATAATTTATTCACGGTTAGGATAGGATACTAGGAAGCGGGGTTTGTGCTTCCCAGGCACAGCAGCCTTCTGTCTTTTGTACCTTCGAAGATGTAGGAGAATTACCTTAAAATTAAATTTTACACTGAAGTAGATCGAACAGAATAAACTATCACGTAATTTTTAATTTTTCTTCATGTCGGCATTTCTGGCAATGAAAAAGCTGATCAACAGGCAAGAAACGCTGCAAACCATCCACAAAGAACAGATCAATTTCCTCTCCGTCCAGATGATATAGTCGTTTATGTTACAAACATTATCAAACGAAAGTGGGCGGCAAGATGGAATGTCAGTAGAGATAGTATGAAAGAAATTAAGCCAGTTGTACATAAATGGCCAACTGAGGAACTTGAGAGAAAAGAACTTGTGATTCTCTCTAGATTGCGAATAGGTCATATCAGGCTAATCCATAATAGGCTTTTAATAGGCAAGAACCTTCCAACTTGTCCTCGATGTACGCGAAGTGGAGAACGCACCATTTTGACAGTAAAACATATTTTGGTCGATTGTCCCACTTTACAACCCTTTAAGCAAAGGCTCAACCTTTCGAGTGATTTACAGGAGTTACTGGGTCCCCAGTGTTTCTTTCGAAGAGCACTTTTCAGCTTTCTCAGATTTATTGGAATTTATAATGAGATTTGGGCCTTTTCCCAAATTGTTATACCATTGAATGCCTGCTAATGTTTGAATAAAAGTTGTGCGTGCAAGATTTCTTTTTTCAGAGGTTTTTGAGGCTGCCGGAGCGGAAAAATGAAATGGAAGAAAATACAAATTGCGGGGGAATAAACTGCAATGCCCAAAATCGCAATTTAAATAAGAAAAATAGCTCCCTCCAAAAAAAAAGAAGATAAAGAAATGTTGTGTTTTGTTTCTTATTATTGTTATGTCGAATTAGTTTATGTATCATATTTGAATGGAAGAATAAAAGGATAAGGATGAGCCAATACTCATGCTGAGACTGTTGCTAGTAATAATAATAATAATAATATAGAAACTTCATATTTATAAATCTTTTTTAAAGCAGACATTCTAAAGCTAGAGGGACCGCGGTAGCCGAGTGGTTAGCGTGAGAGACTCTCGGCTCATAGACGCCGCAGTCGTGGGTTCGAATCCCACCGTCGCCTCTGGCCCTTTTTTCACGATAACCCCCCCCCAAATATGAACACACATACAAGAATTCGTCACCATGGTTAATATGCATAGATCATAAGGCAAAAAGAAAAAAAAATTCTAAAACGGCCTTAAATATATTCATCTTAAGGGGGTACTGTTAGTTTTTGGACGAAAAATGTTTTAACGATACTTAGCGATACTTGTTTAAGGGCTTGGTTTGATAGGTCTTGCTCTTGAGTGGATGGAAGTTACGATAAAGCCGAAAGTCGTGGGTTCGAGTAGGTCGTGAGACTAATTTAATCATCTCAGCCAAAATTTATATAAAAATTATAAATCAATTTAAATAATTACTTCAATTAATTAATCTTTTTAAGTAAGGTATTGATTGAAATGATAAAGCTAGTGTCACGAGCAGGATTCGAACCCAGGACCTCGGCTCAATACGACGCTACTCAAACCACTTGAACTATTTATTTAGAAATCGTGAGATGCGGTCTGGTGTGATGTAGGTTTCAGAAAAACATTTTCTTTATCGTGCCAATGTTTCGATCTTTATTGAGATCATCTTCAGGGCCTGGGATTTACAAACATTGTATTGTATAAATGTAAAATGTATTGTAACATTGCATAAATTCACTTTTCCACATCCAAAATGTAATTGTTATATGTAAAAAATGTTTGTAAATCCCAGGCCCTGAAGATGATCTCAATAAAGATCGAAACGTTGGCACGATAAATAAAATGTTTTTCTGAAACCTATATCACACCAGACCGCATCTCACGATTTCTAAATAAATATCGATTAACGGTCACTAATCACCACACACTTGAACCTTGACTCAAGTGGTTAGAGCAGCGTCTATTGAGCCGAAGGCCGGGGGTTCGAATCCCGCTCGTGACACTAGCTTTTTTGTTTCAACCAATACCTTACATCAAAAGATTAATTAATTGAAAGAAGTTATTTGGACAATCGGACCACGAAATATAAGGGATTAAATAATTACTTTGATTAAATAGGACCAACTAAAATATTAGGTCGTTACAAAAGTCTTGGTGTATAAATTATGTTTTATACAAATTTCAGTATAAAATATAAAAATGAAAATTATTTCTCAAAATATAGGCCATAAATTTCGACTACTTTAACCCATCTTTCTGCTTTCAAGTTGAATTATGATACCAGTTCTTGGTTTTCGAAGCGAAAAATCCTCACATCTTAATTTGACATCCTCATAGATTTCGAAGTTCCGACCTTCCGGAAAAGACCGTAGTCAGACGGTGCGACGTCAGGACTGTAAGGAGGGTGGGGTAAGATGTTAACTCCCTTCATTTTTGAAAATTTTCATTTGGCTGAACGTGAACGATGGGCAGGAGCGTTGTCTTGCTGAAATATCGCTATACCCCGATTGAGCAAAGCAAGGTAACTTCCATTTTAAAACCCCATATACTCTTTAGAGTTGTTCACAGTAAAGCTCTGCGTAAATAACCCTGCCAGAACCAGCTCAAAGTGCAAAACACACTTATAATTCCACCAAACACGAAGCGTAATCTTTTTTCCAAATCGATGTTGGCGAACCTCTGCTTTAACCTCTTGGCCTTGCGGTACCCACTGTTATCGATTTTTTTCCATTTTTCATCGCTCGTTACAATTCTCTTCCCAAATCTATCATCTTTTGAATTTTGAAGTAAACATTTACAGATATCAACTCGTTGTTGAGCTTGGGCGGCTGACAAGTCTTGAGGTTCTGGGTCGTATATTTCGGACCTTAAGCTTCTTTAAATGGCGGCTTACCGTTGCATTTGAAACCGCCGTTTCGGACAACAATCCTCGTAAAAGTCGCATATGGATCCTTATTGACTGACTTGAGTAATTAAGCATCATCCACCACTGAAGGGCGACCAGAACTAGGCTCATCTTGAAGGCTGTTGTTCCCAGAATTGAACAGCCTTCAAGATGAGCCTAGTTCTGGTCGCCCTTCAGTGGTGGATGATGCTTAATTACTTAAGTCAGTCAATAAGGATCCATATGCGACCTTTACGAGGATTGTTGTCCGAAACGGCGGTTTCAAATGCAACGGTAAGCCGCCATTTAAAGAAGCTTAAGGTCCGAAATTTCCTCTGCTGCCGCCTTCGCACTTAGTCCCTTTTTTCCTGTAGTGCCTCAGTAGGCCAAGAATGACAATTTTTTGGATTAGTCGAATTAAACAACTATATTATTCATAGTTTACATCAGAGTGGAATAAGGATTAAAATGGAAACTTGGTACATCACCAATTAATTAATGCACATAGACTTTTGTAACGACCTAGCACATATGGATCTATATAAAATGTTACTAGAAACCAATTGTCTTAAAAACTTAATGTTATTATTCACAATGAACGTAATATTTATTGCAATAAATATAATGGTAAAATACCCAAAATAGAAAAAACAGATAATTTAGATAATAAGTATTAAGGTATTGTTATATACTGAAGGTCGTCTAACGGAAAAAGGATATATACATGTGAACTTAAAAAAAGAAGTCAAATCTATCTTTCCAAATATTTAAATAACTGACAAACTTTGCAACTGTTTTTTTTTTGCTTACGAGGTTTTTGTAATCAAATGAGAAATTTCTTACAAAAAAGAGAAGCAAAAAATAATTCATAATGCTTAAAATTCACACGACGATAAATAAAACACATAAACATGACGCTTCTGAATTGGTTAATAATTCCGCACTGAGAAAGGATTTTCTACTATTTATCCTTAACAGCGATTGATGTAATATGAAATTAATATTTAAAAGAAAGGATACATTGACATTTTAAGCTTCATTAAAATTTCTTAAACTTAAACTTTTAAGTTCTATATGGATATTTTTTTTTGTAAAAAGCTTATTTTCTTTCGTCATCAGTAGATATTGTTAATGTAAAAAACCAGGAACAGAAAATCAATTAAAAAAATACACTTTAAACCATACTAAGTATGTTACAAGGTAGCGCATGTGAGGAAACGTACGATATTAACGTTGCTTATTCGACTTTTTTTTAAACCTGCAAAACAAGGCAAAGCAGGCACTGTTTGTTTACATTTATTAATCCACGCAAACGTTAAAAAAAAGGCTGCCAATCCTGGATTTCCGTTCCATTAATTAAAATTTGCAAAACTGGCTGTTCTTGCTGTCATTACAGGTTCTTTTTATTACATTTGTTTGTTATTTACAACTACAAATATTGTATTATGTTAATAAATTATAAATAAATAATTAGTATTAATAGTAATTATTTGTTAATATTAATAAATAAAGTAAATAGTTGCCGTTTGAGCCATTTGCTGGAGAAGTTGCCCAGTGATAACACTCCTTCAAATTGAAACCTCGGGGGGGGGCAACTGTAAAGGTCCCGGGTTCGAATCCAGCGGCTCTGCATTCGAACCCGACATACTCACACACAAGCTTTTTTTTAAATAAACACCGGCACCCCGAGGGTTGATATAACCTCTGCTGTTGCGAACCATCGTAAAAAAAAATAAAAAAATAAAAATTATATTCACTAATTTCGTGATCCGCTTGACCAATTAATACATTACAATTAATTAAGGTTTTTAGTTGAGATGAAAAAAGCATTGAGCAGCAAAAATGGCAAAAAGGAGGGAAAACTCATAAGGTGGGGTTGAGATAGGAAGTTGATGTCCGAGTGGACCGAGGTCACGATAGCTCAAGTGGTAGAGCAGCGGCGTATCCACCCGAAGATCGTGGGTTCGAATACCTGTCGTGCCATTAACTTTTTTTCATCTCAACTAAAAACCTTAATTAATTATAATAACAATTATATTGAAACCCCGTCATTAGCCACTCGGAAGGTCTCCGGGGCCACTTTTTGCTTCGTCTTGGAGGATTTTCTGGTAGTTGCAAGTGATAATTATCGTATTAGTAATAATAGACTAGTAGTGGATGCTTAGTGATTGATGAAATTTTTTATACTGGGTTTTCATGAGGTGGTCTACAAACGGGATTTAAAATTAATATTACCTTAAAAAATTCAATATTCGGCACATTTTTGGAGTTTTGCACCATGTAAAATGTATTTTTTTTTAGTCGCCTCTGATTAAATGAAGAGTTTCGATTTGGAGAAAGCAGAAGATTAGCCCTAATTACGTCAACGTTTTGAGATCCAAGATAAAACGGCGAATTCTGAATTCGAGCTGGATGAACCGATGATGATATTAATTTTTTAATTATTTTTTATATACAGGGTGTATCAACTTCTATAGTCCACCCATTTAATTCGGAAAAGATTAACACTTCTATAGGATCGACCATTTCTGAGTTAAGCCCGACGGATTCCGGGTGAGGAGGGGATGCTTTTTGTAACGACAAGATGGCCCACACCCTTTATTTCGAAAATGATTAACTTTAGCAAAAAATTGTCTTATAGAAACCGCAAGTTATTTTTTTTATATATTTTTTTACGAGGGTTGGCAACAGCAGAGGCTATATCAACCCTCGGGATGCCAGTGTTTTTGAACAAAAGCCCATTTGTAATTATGTCGGGTTCGAATGCAGAGCCGCTGGATCCGAACCCGGGCCCTTTACCTTAGTGACCTAAAAAGCTCGAAATCCGGATCGTTGCAAAACAACTTACTGTGAGTAGGAACTATCTTTTTAAAAAGGATCGCAAGGGTAGGTTTCAAGATGTTATTTATCCAAACAATCCACCATGTAGCGAAACCTACTGAACTCTTCCTCGGGTAATTATTCCCCTTCTTAATGGTAGGTCGATTAGGATCCTACAATAAGGGGTTAAATTAATTTTGAAACCATGCAAGAAGAACGAAGAACGAAATTTTATGTAAAAGAAGGTCGCTTGGTGAATAAATTCTGAAGACCAAACATGATTCCGTTGGTGTCCGTAGGTTTTCGAGTTAGGCCATTGCGGCCCCAAACGTATGTGAAAAATATAATCTAGCCTAAACTAACTCAGAGAATTTTTTTGACATTGTCCATCCTAATTTTGTGGAATTCCATAATAAGTTGATTGGTAAGAAAATAATTGTCTTTTCTATAACAGAGTGAGAACTGGATATGTGTGTTAATTTAGGTGTTGGAGGAAAAGATATTAGCGGCGGGTACCGGTCCACAAACAAATGATGTCGTCGATGGTAAAAAATATAGGTATCTTGTGAGAGGGTGTTTAGAGTCAAAGAGTACTTTTTCGAAAAATTGCGCCATAATGGAAAAGACAATTTATTTCTTACCAATCAACACACACCTAAGTACACATACTACTGGAGGGGCAAAGGTGTCTATATATATCACTATCAGCTCTTACCATCCACACCAATAAATACACTCGTAATAAGCTCCTTCCTCATAAGATCAGATAGCCAAGCAGCCATTAAAGCATTAGCATGTAAAAGAATTACATCAAAATTAGTCAGTGAATGCATCCAAAATCTCCAAAACGTGGGGAAACACAACAACCTGATTATATCTTGGGTGCGAGGGCACTGGGGAATTTTGGGTAACGAGAAAGCAGACAGACTGGCCAGAGGAGGATCTGCAAGACCATATATAGGCCCCGAACCTATTCTTGGGATAACAAAAACAAATATAGAATCCTCCATCGCAGAATGTATCCAAGCAAAGCAAAAGGAGAAGTGGAAAAACTCTAGCGGTGCTAGATGTAGTAAACTTATGATGAAACAACCCTCACCAAGACTGGCAAAGGCACTGCTGCAATTGGAGAGGGCCAAACTCAGAGGAGTGGTAGAACTTCTACCGGTCACTGGCATCTGAGAAAACATCTTCACAACATGGGTATATACAACGATGATCCCATTTGCAGATTATGTAATGAGGAGGAGGAAACAGCCACTCATATCATCTTCCAATGCGAAGCAACAGCTCAATGGAGGTTTAACCTAACGTACGGAAAAAAACTTAGGGAATCAAATTGCAGCAGCGGCAGTCAATGACCTAATACTTCCGAGAAGAAAGATTGAATCTATTGCACTGAACTAAAGAACTAGGAAGGTACAATAAGCCAGAAGACTGCAGTGCCTACAAACCCCGCTTCCTAGTATCCTTTTTCATCATACCATACCATACCAATAAGCTAACCGAAGCCAGGAGCGAATGGAATACTTTCATAAATATTCCTTCATCCACCTTAAGTATACATACTAATCGAGGGGCGTAGGTGACTGTATATCACTATCAGCTCCTACCATTCACACCAATATTACACTCAAACAAAACTAAGGATCACCAAACAAGAAGAAGCAGATACAATAAAAATTATAAATAAAACGAACCACTTCCTCTAATAATCGGAACAGGCGGCCCAGAAACCAGCTACTATGCCCGAAAATTGTCATACCCGGCGGTTGCCTACACGCTCTCTTTACGAAGCCAATGTTTGACAATATTCGATTATGTGGGCACATCGAGCAACCTTTCTTCATTTGCTTATTGGGTTGACATCTTCTGGTAGTTTTAATAAATGGATATCTTAGATTTACGTCTATCTGCGTATTATAAGAAACCGTTTCAAATATCAGAGTTCGTGTAAATGGGACGTACTTGCTTGTTTTTTGTGTGTATGTTTTGAGGAGCAAAACCTAATGTCGACTTTAACAAGACTACCAACGGTCCGAATCTTACCGAAAACCTCATCTCCGTGATTCCATCGAGTTATTTAAGTTAGGCAGGAAAAAGATGGTCGGGGACGAAGGTGCCGAAGGGCAGGAAGGAGAATCAAGCGTGACTCACCTTGCCCTTGTCCCGGTTCTCTAATTAAACTCTTCGTTTATCGTTTCTTCGCCTCAGAGTCTTTCAAGAGGTTCGTTTCGTAAAACTGGCCTTGAACCCTTGTCAATTTCAGTCGTATCGTTCCGCTACGACGAGAGATGGACCGTGAAAGCAATGCGCAGTACAGATGACTTTTCCGGAAATGACCTACCGCACTGCCATTACCCCATTAGCCTAAATTATTCCCGCATTTTGCATTTTGCTCCGCCGGTTTAAGCAGCATTTATTATATGTACAATAATTAAAATGTTTCATGTAATTCTACATATTCATTAATAGGACGGTTTGTGTGAATATCATGAATCATAATTCAGATTTCTTTATGTTTTAAAATAATTATTAATCCCATTCTTGTTTTGAAACACTGAAATTGTCCATGTTTGTTAAATATCTGACACGAGTTCGAACAGCGATCTGATCTCTAACGCAAATTGCTTCACACTTTTCAAACAGGGGAAAACAAAGACAGTCACGGTTCTTAGCCGCCTTGTTTTGTTCCTTTTTCATCTCTCTTCACCTGTCCGTCCTCGAAGGTTTTCACACTGGCCGAGTGCCCGTTCGCGACTTCCTACAAGATACTATCAGCGGAGGAAGGCGAGACTTTGAAAATGGGGGTCAGTGGGTACGTGCGACTTTGGAATGAAAACGAAACCAAGGATATCTGCAATTACCAGTTAATATTTAACGATTTAGGAATGTTACGAAAAAAAGTTACTGCGCACAACTAGCAAACTTACTTGGAAAAGTAAGGAAGTCCATAAAGTCTGAAAAAATTCATTCGCTTTTTATTATTATATTCTGCCATTATTAATTTGTTCTTTGTTTTTGAACGAGTCTGGCTTCATCACCTATGTTATCCAGGTTTTATGATTAGAATTTGCACTAAACTAACTCAATAAAATCATTTTTATTCCATCTAAATCTAAACACAGAAAAGAAGGACAACAGGAGTTAGGAGTATTCAGAAATAAAGTTTAGCCATGAAAGATATAAGAAGCATTGTGAGATACAGTTTAGAAATGAATAGTAACATGCAGAAATAAAATTTAGTTTGTGACAGTCATCAGTAGCATTGTGAAATAAAGTTTAGAGAAATACACTTTCGAGATGACGTATATGAGTAAAATTCAGAAATAAAGCGTCAAAGTTATAGATATATCTATCTATCTATCTAGAGTAGTTTTGGTGTAATGTTGAAATATAGGAAAAAAATGTTAGTAGTATTTTAGTATTTTTATAAAAATTTAGTAATTATGCAGGTTGTTCGGCTATTCGTGTTACAAACTTTTCCCATAGATTCTAAATTCAAAATGAAACCAAAAGTCGCAATTAACTAAGGTCCGATCCTCAGCTGTTTCGGAGTTATTCCAAATTTTCTGCTTTTTAAAATTTCCTTGACCTTGCTTTAAATAAACAATGATAACTCCAAAACTAAAAGGTTTTGGACAAATTCGTTAATACAATTTAAAAATACGTTAAATTTACAATAAGATGTGCACAATAGTAAACTTGTAAACGTTGGTGAAATAAGCGTTTTAGTAACGAGAACATTGAAAACGATTTTTTTTCAATCAATTAATTAAGTTTTTTTAGTGGAGATAAAAAAGTCTGTGTCACAAGCGGGATTCGAACCCACGACCTTCTGCTAAATACGCCGCTGCTCTACCACTTGATCTATCGTGACTTCGATCCACCCGGACACTAACTTCCCATCTCAACCCCGCTTTTTGAATTTTCCCTCCTTTTTGCCATTTTTTTCAATGTTGAAAAACTTACTTTGGCGATTCTAAAATATTATTTCCCAATCTAGAGACCAGAAAATTTCATAAAACATACTCCATTTAATATTCTTTTTAGTGGTGTAATTTCTCTTTTAATTACTTTTTTCAAAGATTCTTCGTCTCTCAATTGATAAAGGAAAGTAAAAAACCGTATTGGTAAGGTGGAGAACGTTTTCTGAACTTTGCTGATATCGACGCATTTGCCCAAAAAAATTAGTTTTGGAGTTATTGTGTATTTGTAGCAGGGGTCGTGAAATCTTAAAAAAAGTGAAATAACTCCGAAATTGTTGAGATTCGGGCCATAGTTAATTAGGACCTTTTGGTTCTATTTTGAATGTAGAATCTACTGGCAAAGTTTGTAACACGAGTAGCCGAAAGCTCTTTATAGTTAAAATTAATAAGTTGATATAAAATGTAACTTATTTTGTGTTTTATGGCCTTTACTACCAGACAAATAGTAACCAATAATAATTATAAAAGGTAATAACAAATTATATAATAATTACGTTACATTAGAAAAATCTATTAGTTGTTATTGTATTATCATCGGACGGAATAAAGTAGAGTAGCATGGAAATAAGTACTGTAATTTTTTGGTTGAATAATTCACGTGTACTTGGTACAATCACGGTCCGTATCTTCCAGCTGATGCAAGAATCTGACCCAGAACGTAATGTTATTTCCGTAATTTCTCTCATTATGGGGATGGATTTTGTCCAAAGGCCTTCAAACCGAGATTACCCCTCGAAACGCTGCCTTTGTTGCAGATACAATTCACTTATGCCTTTTTTATGGCCGCTTTTTTGAAATTTGCGTGTCTCTCTGAAGGCCTAGCTCAAATACCCAAGATCTTCTATTTATGTATATTTTTTAATCTTCGAACGAATATTTTCCCCACACGCATTTATTTAATAGGCAGTTTTGTTTAATATTTTACAGCAATTATGGGCGGATAAACAGAAACCTTGGTTCGGAACTTAATAAGGGTCCTATGTTGTCGTTATTCAATTAATATGGGCCTGAAATCCTGTAAACAACAAGTTAGATATGGAGAAAAAGTAATCTTATTATAATTTCAAAATTTTTTTAAAAACGTATGAACAAGTTAAACGGGCTATTCAAATTAGAATTAACTCTTGTCTATTAACAGAGAATTACATAGTTAACATATAGGAACAACAAGTGGAAACCTCTTTTGCGCAATTCACAGACACGCCTTTGTAGTAGGAACTGATTCGTCCAATTAAGATTATTTCTTATTCTGTAGTTTATGAACGCTCAAAAACACAATGAGAGAGAGTGAGAGAGAGAGAGAGAGAGAGAGAGAGAGAGAGAGAGAGAGAAAGAGTGTGAAAAAGAGTAGAAAGAGCAAGCGAAAAAGAAAGCAAGAGAGAGGGAGAGAGGGAGAGGGAAAGAGAGAGAGAGAGAGAGAGAGAGAGAGAAAGAAAGAGTGTGAAAAAGAGTAGAAGGAGCAAGCGAAAAAGAAAGCAAGAGAGAGGGAGAGAGAGAGAGAGAGAGAGAGAGAGACTGAGCTTGATTGATTGATTAACGGTTTTATTTAACCCATTAGATTTCGTGGTCCGATTGACCAAATAACATCTTTCAATTAATTAATGTTTATGTAAATGGATCGAAGTCACGATAGCTCAAGTGGTAGAGCAGCGTCTATTGAGCCGAAGGTCGTGGGTTCGAATCCCGCTCCGTAACAATGACTTTTTTATGAATTTAATAAGTAAAATGAAGTATATTTTCACTAAAGCCGTGGCCATTTAACAAATTCTAATTTTGTTGACTTTAGTAGTCTTTTTAATAATTTACAATGTCGCTTTCTTTCTTGTCTTTTCAGTCTAAAGTCTAAGATAACGGAAAAGGTTATTGATAGGCAATGGGATCCAATTTATGCTCACTCAGGGAAAGATTATTTTACGCAGGGTAAAATTTATTCCAATTCGTTAAAATCACCAAACATAATGGTATTTTGAATTATTAAATTTGCGATGATTTCCAATAATTTGTCTGTTCCTGTAGGTCGTCTGTATGTTACAGACATGAAGTTATGAGCAGTAAGATTTTAAACATAAAAAGAAGCATTTGAAACTTTGACGGAGAATTTAAGACAGAATTGATTGAAGATGATGGGAATTTGGATACTTTCTCGAGTCCCACACTTCACGACCGTATGCTCAGAGACGTCTCATCATTGACTTATAAATCAAACGTTTGTTTTGTTTAATTTTGTTGACTTAAGTAGTTTTTTTAATAATTTACAATGTCGCTTTCTTTCTTGTCTTTTCAGTCTTGTTTGGGGACTCCAAGTTAGTAGTTTATCCCTGAAAAGACCAAGAAAACGGAAAAGGTCAGTGGTAGGCATTGTGATTCCTTTTATGCTCACTCAGGGAAAGATGCTTTTACGCAGGGTAAAATTTATCTGTACCAGTTAGGTTTATTTTCATTCTCCATTTTGTGAACTCTTAATTCACTCAGGTGTTGATGTAAATGATGAATATTTATGTCCGAAATACGTGTAAGAATCTCGTTAACATTAGGGAATGTTGAAATGTTAACTTGTAAGAATATCTTCAGTGTATAGTATAAGAAATAGGCCAAGTATGCTTCCCTGAGGACCATCCACTATAATGCGTGCATCAGGTGAAAATTCAGAATAAAGGACAAATTTTATTAGAAGAACTATTTCTAGGTGATGAACAAGAATAAAATCCTCCTTATACTCCAAAAACATATCAATCAAGGAAAATAAACTACAGAGACAGAAAACATGTTTATTCGGTGACCCGCCCTAATGCGTACATAAGGGGAAATTTAGTTCCCTGACGGCAAAATCGGTCCGTCATATAAAATCTCAGCATGAGGTACATATGAATGAGGATGTTCTTCTTTCTTCCAAAGCAAGCCCGAGTGCCAGACTCGATGGAACTAGGAAGACCACAAGATTTGTGAGGTACATGAATCATTTTAATTATTAAAGACTTACAATGTAATGGAAAATATGCGGTCCTGATTACGGCGTTGTATAAAAATGAAAAATTCTTAAAAATCAGGAAGTAAGAAGCAATTTTAATATTTGCTGACAAATTTAAAATTTGAATGTAATACAATATATGAATTGTAATGATTTTACAGTGAAGACGATAGCGAAAAATATTTGGAAAGCAATTCTGGATGAGCTTCAAAACGGAGCATTCTTTATGTTCTTTGAGTTACAAATACGGATGCTCAATTAATAACATTCGTAAAATGAATGCAACCCATGCGAGAGGGATTGAAAAGAATAAAGCAGGTCGTAAGCAAAACCCTCAGATGACTTCGAGCTCGGTTTAATTCGTTCAGGCGAACTTGATAAAGCCCTTCAAATACAACAAAAGCTTAGGCGATTTTATAATATTTACATCAGTGCTGAAGGAATTCACCGGGTCTTGAAGGAAGTTGGTTTGTGAGGAAGAGGATAAGTTAAAAAACCTCTAATTACAGGTAGGCATAAAAAATACTAAGATTAGCCTTCCCAAAACGATATATCCACTACACAGAAAATGATTGGTCAAATATACAAAGAGAGAGAGAGAGAGAGAGAGAGAGAGAGACAGAGAGAGAGAGAGAAAGGGAAAGAGAGAGAAAGAGAAAGAAAGAGAGAGAAACACAGAAAGATTCCCTTTGAACCGCATAAGGCAGTATGCAAGAGAACAGATCAAAGTGTTATCAGATTAAATAACAGGAAGAAGTCAAAAGAAATTGCGCCTTTGTTCCTTGAACAAATACGGCGTACAGAATATAAAAAGAAAAGGATTAACACTATAGTTCAGTACTTAAGAAGGTCGGGCAATCATTGTACTCTGATGGATTGACCTTATAGTCAATGCGACAACAGCTATTAAAAATTATTTTTGAGCTGGCAAAAAAAATTGTGTACACAATTTGTTTAAAGAGCAATAACTGTCTTTTGTGGCGAGTTTTTTGCATGATATTAGGTGACGAACAGTTCTTTGTTATTTATCCTTAAAAACTAGTGTTTCAAATTGAGAAAAAAAAATTATATAGATCGTAGAAAAGACCTACAAATGCATGAATTAAGAGCTCTTTTTGCTGCTCTCCACTTAGCCAAAAAAGCACCTGGATATGATTTGATTATTGGTCTCATTCTAAGGGAGTTATGTGGAAAAACTTGGGTCCAGCCCGGGATCAGCAATAAGCCCTTCAGGCTTCAAAATATGCCACAAACATGGAAAATATCCGGTCATCATGATGCCTGTGGTGACGAGCAAAGTCGAAAACATCATGAGAACTATTAAAACAGCCGGTGGAGACGATTAAAAAAAAATAATTAAAAACTGAAGTACAGAATATGTTTAAAGTGCAATAACCGTCGTTTGTGTTTGTTCTGCATGGTACTAGAAGCAGAACGGTTCTTCGTTATTTATCCTTAAAAACCAGTCTTTCAATTGAGAAAAAAACAATAATTATATGAATCGTAGAGAAGGTCCAAGTGTGGTATGAATTAAGGGCTCTTTTGGGGAAGAATTTTGTTGCAAATCGGATTTTGCAATATGAGATATATTTCATCCCCTTGGGAGACCTTGGTTGGCTTAGCAAACCAAGATCCTCTTAGCGAATCACTGTCTCCGGCACACATAGAGAATGAAATCGCTTCATTATTTAAAAATAGAAATATTCCTGCGGAAAGGGGAAAATAAAAATTCAATTTTCCCCTTTTGTACTAAAATATGACGAAATATAATGTGTAAATTGAATTATTTGAGAAGTGTTGCAAAATATATCAACTTTGTCATTATACATTAGCATTAATAAACATCTACTAAATATAGAAGTACGCTTAATTTGGAATGCACTGACAACATCTTGATCACTAAAGACCTGTTGCAACAATATTGAATTATTGTCAACTAATTTTAGTAAATACACTAACTAGTTCTTATTTTCACTTAGTCTATACATTTATGTATTCTAATTAAAAATTAATAATATTATCCAATTAATTAAGGTTTTAAGTTGAGATAAAAAAAGTCAGTGTCACGAGCTGGGGTTGAGATGGGAAGTTAGTGCCCGAGGAATAGCTCAAGTGCTACATTAGCGGAGCATCAAGCCGAAGGTCGTGGGTTCAAATCCCGCTCTTTTTTATCTCAACTTAAAACCTTAATTAATTGAATGATATTAATTGGTCAAGCGGACCACGAAAAATAGTGAATTTAATTAATAATAGTTTTAAAAAAAGAAGTAGAGATAAAAATCTCAGAATTCTTAAACCAAGTCTTATGATCGGCTAAATTGACTTTAAATTTAATTCTTTCAATATGTAATTTTTGCTTTAAATGGTTCTACAGGAAGGAAGTGAAATCCTTCAAAGGACTGATTACAAACACCTCTTAAAAATATTTATAATCATTGGATTAAAGATAACAGAAAAAACGATTAATTTGAAATTTAACTGGCTTCTTTTCATCATCATGGTCTCTGCGACGATCAAAGTCCGAAACAATATCCAGACATTAATTATTAATCAAGCTGAAAAAAAGCCCCCGGATACGATCTGATTATTAGTCTCATTCTAAGGGAGTGGTGTGGAAAAACTGGGGTCTAGACCAGGATCGTCAATGAGGCCTTCAGGCTTAAATATATGCCACAAACATGGAAGATGGTCATCCAGTTGCCTCCAGTAACGATCAAAGTCCAAAAGACCATCAGAACTGATAAAACAGTTGCTGGACACGATCTGATTACTGGTGGGATTTGTCAGGTCAAGATGCGGACCAGATCAGAATCATTAATATAGCCTTCAAACTTAAATTTGTGCCACAAACATGAAAGATCTCTGGTTATCAAAGCTGTAGTGTCGATCGAAGTCCAAAACACCATCAAGACTGAAATAAAGCCGAAAAAAGCGACTGGATATGATCTGATTACTGGTCCCATTCAAAGGGACTTATTTGGAAAAACTGTAGTCCAAACCCGGATCATCAATGAGCCCTTCAGACTTAAATATGTGTCACAATTTTGGAAGATTTCTGTTATCAAAGCTGTAGTGTCGATCGAAGTCCAAAACACCATCAAGACTGAAATATAGCCGAAAAAAGCGACTGGATACGATCTGATCACTGGTGGATTCTAAGTGAATTATTTGGAAAAACTGTAGTCTAGACCCGGATCATCAAACTAGTCTCGTTCTCAGGGTTGTCCTATAAAAGTTATAGTTTAGATCGGGTCCATCAATGACGCCTTCTGGCTTAATTAAGTGCTAAAAACATAGAAGATATCTGGTTATCATGATGCCTACTTGCTTAAAGAAGATGATCGGATAGGCTGGCCATGATAAGGCAAAAGTTCAAATTTCTTGACGAACCGACAGCGTGGGCAAATAAGCTTGGCCGAGCCGGCAGAACGGAAAGAGCGTTGAAAAAAAAGAGGAAAAAACGAAAAAGACAATGAGGGCGAATAGGAAGGAAGGCGAGGTCTGGAATTTCGCCGTGAAGGGGGTGTGTCGGCCGTTGAAAGTAGCGACCTTGTTACAGCTACACTCGGACTCGGCAAGTGGTCAAAACCAAGTTCAAGTCCAACACACCTCCCCTCCCTCTAATTCGAGTTTCTCGTTCGAAAGAAAATATGCATAATGATATACATTTGCGGGCTCGAAGGCTCAAGACCGGGGCACGGACGTCCGTTCCAACGTCTCGGAGGAATTGTCAATATGTAACTCGCCTACGAGTTAAAAAAAGACATTCAAAACCGTTTTACCTTCTTCTAGTAGTGTGTCGTCATTTCTTTAATACAGTAGTTTATTGACGAGAATATATATGGACGTTGCATAGCCGCTACTACATACCCTAAATATTCTTCTCTATCAGCATGATGATATGCCAGTATAAATAACAACTAAATTAAAACTAAAAACTCTTATATTATGCTTATTATATTATATTTTATCTTTATTAATATCTGGCCTCCCTTCTAAACGAATGAATGGATTGTAGTTTTTCTAATATCTTCTCTATCGGCTTGATTTTATATAAAATTTAAATAATAACTAAAATAAATCAAAGTTATAACTAAAAACTCTTATATTATGTTATATTATATTTTATCTTTATTAAACTTTGGCTTCCCTTCTAAACGAATGAATAGGTTTTCTTTTTTTATTTTATCTTCTCTATAAGCTTGATGATATGCCAGTATAAATTAAAAAAAAATCAAAATTATAACTAAAAACTTTTATATTATATTTATTATATTATATTTTATCTTTATTAATATCTGGCCTCCCTTCTAAACGATTGAATAGTTTGTCTTTTGTTCTATTATTATTCGGAAATCGTGAGATGCGGTCTGGTGTGATGTAGGTTTCAGAAAAACATTTTCTTTATCGTGGCAACGTTTCAATCTTTATTGAGATCATCTTCAGGGCTCAATAAAGATCGAAACGTAGGCACGATAAAGAAAATGTTTTTCTGAAACCTACATCACACCAGACCGCATCTCACGATTCACGAGACCGTTGTTGCTCAACTTCAGTATGTTGTTTAAACAAAATCGAAATAGAAAATATTTTAAAATATAAATATTCCTTCAAGGTTGTATGAGAAAATATAGGTTATTGGTAATGTTTTAACTTATACTGACAAAATTGTATTAAGAGATAAAAATTATTTAAATTAGATTAATTGTAAGTCTACTTGGGATGGGAATTACCATGGTTATTCGAACAGCGAATATTTCAAATAGTTTCAGGATGGGGGATGGATTTAGCCCAAGTGTTTAGCGGATCTGACATTTCGCCAACGGCACGATTAAACAAAGGCCAAATACAATAATTGTAAATCCATTTGAACATCGTCTGTATGCATGTGCTGGCTCCGGGGGGGACGGGTTAAGGGCGATGCTCGACAATAGGATATCTCTTGTAATGATGAAGCAACCGACAAGGACTTGAAGTTACACAAGTTATAATTTTTTCCGGGGGTATCAGGATCATCTATAAATGTCTTAAATATCAAGCACAAAAATATCAAAACAACTACTTAATTTAACGTTGTCTGATGGTGTTATTACTACCAACATCATACAGAAATGAAATTAATTATACAAAAACAAAAGGTAAGACATTTAAACTTGATTACTTATAAGGACTTGATTACTTCTAGTTTATAGTTTGAGAATACAGGAATGTTTGAAAATAATGAGATGGATATGATTATGCTACTTCTGACATTACACAAAATGGCCTATCCTCAAAAAGATTTAAGAAAGGGGGCCTGCAAGGAAAGGATTTCAGCCCTCTGTTTTTATAGATAGATAGATATATAGATAGATAGATAGATATACTTTATTTACAAAGAAATTTAGAGTTAAAAATAAAAAACACAGTATTATTATGGCATGGTATTAAGACCGTCAGCCAGAGTTCGGAGTGCATTACTATTCCAAGAATATACATAATTATGTAATTATAACAAAAGGAAAATTTACAATATAAACTTCAGAGGTTACAATTATTTGCAGGATTTTCAAATTACAAGATTGAATCGATAAACTTCGAAAATAATAAAAATGACACTTCAAAGAACCAAAGCAAAGATTACAACTGACAAAGGGACCCCCACCGGCAAACAGAATTCGCATTTAGAAGCCCACAAAGTAGAAATTATATGTTTTACCTACGAGGCAAAAAAAGGAAACAAATAAGAAGAACAGAAAATTAATTCCCTACATTCCAATATAATTCATATCTGTAAAACCAGGCTTTCCGAGCAAAATTAACAAGACCCTGGCAATCCGAGCCGTTCAGAAGGGCTATAAGCT
Source organism: Cimex lectularius (assembly GCF_000648675.2). Taxonomy (NCBI): domain Eukaryota; kingdom Metazoa; phylum Arthropoda; class Insecta; order Hemiptera; family Cimicidae; genus Cimex; species Cimex lectularius. The sequence goes on along the minus strand of NW_019392939.1, from coordinate 33,782 downwards.
CTTCCCTCGTCAGAAAACCCTTACCCACATACAGATGCTTCAATTCGTTAAGGACCGAGCATCTAGCGAGAAAATGAAATGCATCCTCACGATCACCAGAGTTGCATAGAGCACTGCAGTGGCAGGAGTACCCCCAACCCAAGGCCTGAAATTCAGGAACAACTCCCCTCGAATTTTAAACCACCTGTGAAAAAAAGAGAACTGGAGCAGAACAACATTGCAAGGAGTTAGGGAACGATTCAACTCCTTGTAGAGTTGGAATCTATTTGAATCCACAGCACGAGAAATACAACTCTCCCGATGACGAGCCCCCATAATATGAAGAAGATTGGAAAACATTTCAGACCACGCTGCAGAATTATCCAAAGAGAATCGAGCCACATTATACCTCTCCGCAAGAGAATTCCAGGATTTGAACCAGGATATGTTACTCTTAATAACCTCAAATGTTGTGATTTTTGCCAGGCGAGAATCAGGAGCTTGAAGCGATTTCAAAATAAACTTAAAATGTAACTTCACTAATTTCGTGGTCCGCTTGACCAATTAATATATGACAATTAATTAAGGTTTTTAGTTGAGATAAAAAAGTCAATGNTTTTTGAAAAAGTTTTGTAGACAAGAAGTTTGTTTTGTGGCAAGAAAAAAACAACACATCAAATGTCGGCAATTATTACAGGTCTCTGTTCCTTGAGCTCAAGAAAAAAACACGGTTTTCGGAAGGCAATAGCCCAGAAGGAATGTCAAAGGAATTCTATTCTACTATTTTTAGACTGAAGACAAATCATGGCCTAAGGGGCCTAGCTAAGAAGAGAATCGGTTTGGCATCGTCTCCGAACTGTCCTACTTGCGATTGCCCTTCAAATCCTTCCCACATAATTTTTGAATGCCCAGAATACGAAAATGAAAGAGACAAACTGTTAAAAAATCTGAGCAAAGTCCCAAACGTTCCCAAACCAATAAACTTAGAATCTGTTCTAGTAAGCAACACTCAAGCACCATTTAACATAATCTATAGATTTCTAAAGTCGATAAACGTTACATTTTGATTATCTTCAACCAGTAAAATTTAGAAGATGATTGAGCTGAGTGAGTGGGTGCGGGCGTGCGGCGGGGGCCTGGCAATGTAACGTCCGATCCCGCTCGACAGTAAAATTAAAATAGAAAACTTCATGGGTAATATGCCAGCGTAAACCCCCCCCAAAAAAAACAAAACATATATTATATATATAAAATCTCTACGAAACAGCCTAAAATTCTTATAATGTGTGCAATTTTTTCTAATTTTCGTAACAAAAATATTGGGATCTGTTGCATAAGACTGGTGAAGACTATTGGAATAATGGTAGATTTCCTGTAAAATTAGGTCAATTTTTAAGGATTAATTTTTGAAAAAATAGGTTTTTACGTTTGATTTGATGGGTAGGATTGGAAATATAATGGGACGGATAAATTTTAGATTCAATAAATTCACTAATTTCGTGGTCCGCTTGACCAATTAATACATGACAATTAATTAAGGTTTTTAGTTGAGATGAAAAAAAGCTAATGGCACGAGCGGGATTCGAACCCACGATCTTCGGCTAGATACGCCGCTGCTCTACCACTTGAGCTATCGTGACCTCGATCTACTCGGACATCAACTTCCTATCTCAACCCCACCTTATGAGTTTTCCCTCCTTTTTGCCATTTTTCATTAATTAATTATTTGTAATGATTTAATTGGTCAAGCGGACCACGAAATTAGTGAATTTAATGAATTAATATGAAGTACACTTCACTAAAGCTCTCCGTGGCCATTTCAATTGTCGTCGAGAATCCAAACCGATTACAGGACATTTGAAAAATGGCAAAAAGGAGGGAAAACTCATAAGGTGGGGTTGAGATAGGAAGTTGATGTCCGAGTGGATCAAGGTCACGATAGCTCGAGTAGTAGAGCAGCGGCGTATCTAGCCGAAGATCGTGGGTTCGAATCCCGCTCGTGCCATTAGCTTTTTTTCATCTCAACTAAAAACCTTAATTAATTGTTTAAATTCAATTTTTATTGAAACGCATGGTTTGATTTTGGTGCAAAAGATAAATTTTGAGTTTTGAAATCGGAAAGTTTTATTTATAATAACGACCAAGGAAAATTGTATCTCTTAGATATTTTTTTTCTCCAAAGAAATAGTTCGAAAACAAGGAAGCAATTAGACAGACCTTTAAGTAAAAGCATTATGATTCATGAAAACGAGGCAAAGGAAAGACCGCAGGTCCCTAGGCCTTGTATTATTTAGATTTTAACTATTTTGTCATTATCCATCCTCTCCTACCACAAATCATCTTTGCATTTTTTTACAAGGCGATCCTATTCAGGCCAGGAATAAAGCCTTCCGCTACAAACATTTAAGAAGGGGATGAAATAATACAAGGTTTTCCAAAGAAATAACAAAAGGTACAAATGCTTTCCCGAATGGTTATCATAATAAATTCTATAATTATTAATTAAACAATTATGGGAATGACGAAGTGAAAAGTCACACCAAGGTTGGTACCGAGGAACATTAATGAGTGGCATGAAAGCTCAAAGTGTTAATAAAAATGCTCAATTAGATTGTAACCCGAAGGATTGACCATGGCCGTCAAAGATGTCACTACGATATCCCAATCAATATTTACACCGCAAGAACAAAATATATAGTTTTTTTTTCATTTAGTGACAAATAATTCAATAATTTTGTAAAATCTGATCAGCGGTGATAGTCCGCGGCTGGGTCATATTGTACAAGCGACCTTTACTCTTCAAGGCCAATCGTTACACGCGAACTCCGATTAAATTTTAATTTTAAATTATAATCCTGGAAACACTGATTGTCTTCAATGTTATACCAATTACGCGAAGTACGTACAAAACAATTAAGAAAAAACAATAACCGTTGAATAAACAGCAAAAAACATTGATGGGACAATTGTACAAAATTGCATATAGACATCAATGACTATAATTTCATCGTTTCCAGTCCAGGCGTGGGTCTAGAAAATTATAACATAAAAAGTGTTAAAAATCTTATCACGCTATCAAATTAGTGTGATTATGCTCAAAATTTACAGCTGCTAAAGTGTGTTCAGGATGATTCTAGAATAAATTGTGAAAGTTCTTGTCCGTTTTATATTTCATATGTTTTTTTTATTGTTATATGTTTTTGATTGTTTTGTTTATCTTAGAGGAACGGAAAAGAGAGAAAATAGATGAGGTTAGTCGTATTTTAAAAGATATTTTGGCAATTCCACACTCTTAAAACGCCCCTGACCCTCTCTTGCCACCTTCGAGGCAATCTGTACTTTCTTTGTCGCGATGGTATCTCAAATATGGATTGGACTATTGGAGGTCGAACTGGAAAGGTGGATCAAGATTTGTGAGAGTAATTAACGGATGCCATTATTGCAAAGATATTTTATTTTAATCAGTTGATAATTACTGAAGCGACTACAAAAAGAATAATAAAAAGACACGAAAGTTAAACATCATCGAACCATTTAGGCATTTTCTAAAACAAACAGTGCGAGGGGAAGAGAACAAGAGAAGAGGGAAAGAACACACGTCACATCATGAATTATGATCAACACAAAAATCATGAATTTCATTTTCTCTGAGCTTTTCTGTCACATTTGAACCTCACGTTTCTTAATAACACAAAAACTAAGCATTTTGCTTTTCTTCTTCTTCTTTGTTTTTTTTGCCAAAGTGTGAACTACTAAGAAAGAAAGATAGAGTGAGAATAGGTCTGATAAATGTGAGAAAGGCTATTGCTTCTTTTAACTCTGTACAACTGCACTACATCCCACATTCCTTGAGAGAGAGANTGGCTCCTTTCGCATTTGTTGACTCCCGGAAAAAAATAAAAAATTAATTTTGATATTTTTGGAATCAGGGGAATACCGGAGGCTAAAATAGACTATCTCTCTTGCCTTATCCCTCCTTTTTTTTCTCTCTCTCTCTCTCTCGTTTTTCATTTATATATCTATCTCTCTTCTCTCTGTCTCTTTTTCTATCTATCTTTAATTATATATCAATCTCTCTCGCCTTCTCCCTCCTTTTCTCTCTCTCTCACTCTCTCTCTCTTTATTTTTTCTTTTATTTTTCTTTCTTTCTTTATTTCTCTTTTATTTCTCTATTTTTTCTTTATTTCTTTCTATTCTTTATTTCTCTTTCTTTTATTTTAAAAATAAGAGACGTTGGATTATAAAATTCTATGTACCATGTTTAAAATAATAAAAACAAAAACCTCAGTGTATATATGAGAAGATCAAATTTGAAGCTGACATTCATAATGTGAACACTAGGAATAGAATACGCATATCCTGGATATAAACTAAAAACCTAACTCGAGAGATATATAGGTAGATAGATAGATAGATAGATAGATAGAGAGGGAGAGAGAGAGAGAGAGAGAGAGAGAGAGAGAGAGAGAGAGAAGGAAAGAATAGAGATAGAGTTGGAGAGAGGGAGAGGGAGAGAGAAAGAGAGCGAATGTGAGAGTGAGGCGATTAGGAGAAGAGAAATGTTTTGAAATGTAAATAAATGTTTTAAGACCAGAAAAATAAAAACATGTTGCAAATAGGCATTTTCCACGAGCTTCTCTGGCTAAAAGAGGGCTAATGGGTGATAATAAGAGGGAGGAGAAAGAGAGAGAGAGAGAGAGAGAGAGAGAGAGAGAGAGAGAGAGAGAGAGAGTATTTGGTAGGTTACAGTGGCTTAAAAATAGTTTAATAAACTAAGTTAAGTTTAATAAAATAAGCTTTACCTCGGTACAAACCAGATTCATACAGATTTTTCAAAGGTAATAATTGAAATTAAAGACAAAATCTCGATAACCTTGCCATATAAATAATAATAAATAAAACATTAACTGGCAAGTGATTCTATAAATTAGTCCATTCTCGATCATAATTGGTACATCGATCGGCCTACTGCCCCTACTTCCCGGTTTTACAGTGCCAATATATGTTTATATAATTTATATTACGCTTTTATAGGTAAATAAAATAGTTATTGTTTTAATAGCATAAGATTCATTCTTCATGTATGTACATGGTTCGACGGTATTTTTATTACAAATTGTAACAAATTTATAGTGCTTATTTGATTGACTTGTCAAAAAAAATTGGTTTCATAAAAGTAAATATGGTCCATTTAAATATTTTGTAGCGGTATTCTTCGTAATTGATATCTAGGATCATCTGGATATTAAGTAATGTAAATGTTATCCTACCAATTACTTTCCAGGATAAAAGTGTGGGACCAAGAATTGAACCCTGAGAAACTCTCCAATCCCAACTCCGAACGACTTTTTTTGAACTTGAAGAGTTTTGGCGAAGGATCTTATAAGACCATAGGTATTTTAAAAATGCTATAATTTTTTCAACTTAAATTATTATCTAAACAGGTTTCCAAGAGTGCTTTTCATTTGACCAATCGATATTCAAGATGTAAAAGACGACCGATTGAATTAACCATTCTTTAAATGCCAAACGGGATTTTCACCTTCACGAGCCCTATCAGATATTCTGCAATAGTAATATATAAATAATTAATCTAGTTGAGTTGATTTTTTTATAGATACACGTTATTGTGGATTTTTAAAAAATGATATTCCACTGCTTTATCGTTTTATGTATAACAAATAATAAATAGACCTTGATGATCGGCGCGACCGGTTGAGTAAAAATCACTCACCGATGAACGGTTTTCCACATCTGTGAATCAGATGGTGAGCGAAGAGCGTAAAAAATGTTTTACCTTGCCGATCTACAATCCAAGGTTTCGAGGAAGCTATAACCTCAGATTGAAAATTTCGTAGGAAAATCTACGTTTCCGTCTGGAGGACGTGTCGGCGGCCCTGTCGAAAACCGGTTCATTTGTTCACCAATACTCGCGAACGTTTCCGTCAAAGCGAGCTCTGAAGGAGTCGTTCATTTTTTTAATAGACCAGCAAAATAATCGACTTTTTTACCAACTCGGCTCTCTTTTGACACATGTGATAATTTTTAAATTATGAATCAAAGGAAAATAAAATTTTTTATTCAAATGCGCTCCTGTAGACAAATTTCCTCGAGAAAAATATCGAAATAAACTGCTCAAAAATGAATGAAGATATTTGTAATTTATTCTTTTTATACGAAGTTTAATTAAACTATACGTTATATTCTTGTTAGTTGGATAAAACAAAATAAAAAATACAAAGCAAAAACAAACAAAAGGTAATCCTCATTTTTAATAACCGATTTACTTAAGAATAGTAAAGATGAAGATTACTCATTTTGTAGATATAAACATTTTCTTGTCTTTTCTCCGTGTTAATCCAGTTGTATTGTCTTTAACCATGGAAAGACATGAACTTGAACCAGATGTTCGCAATATTATTATGGGAATTAATCATCGAGGTCACCGGCAAGTGGATATCGCAGAGGCAGTTGGCTTTTCTCTTTTTGGATTGATTGGGTGGTCTCCCGGGTTTTAGCCCGATTCCGAGAGAATGGAAGTGCCAACATGAGACCTGGTAGTGTATCTCAGCGCATTACGACGCTAAAGAAGGACAGAAATATTTTCATTGCTGCAAGACCGAACCCTTTCTGTTGGCCAGATCCTAAAATGAAGTAGAAGATGTTTGGGCAAGATCTTTATCATCAGTTGGCTTCACACCGTATGCCCCTTTGAGACCGCAGCAACAGGCCGCCACCAGCAACTTAGGAAAGTATGGTGCAGCGAGTGCATAGAACACCAATTGGAATGCTGTTATGTTTACTGATGAGGCCATGAGTGATTGAGGTCTCTAGTCTTTAGCCTGATTCTGAGAGACTGAAAGTGCCAATAGGTGGCCTGGTAGGTGATCTTAGTGGATTAATGCTAAGAGAGGTCAGAAATATTGTAATTGCTGCAGGACAGAACCCTTGCCATAGTGCCCGCCAGATCCTAAATGATGCACAAGATGTTTTGGCAAGGCCATCACAAAAGATTCGTAATTGTTTGTGAGAAGTTGGCCTCATAACCTATGCCAATTTGAGTCGACCGCAGCAACAGCCCGCCACCAGCAACTCAGAAGAATACGATGCGACAAGCTTCTAAAAGAAAACACCAAATGGAATGCTGTTTTGTTTACTGATGAGTGTGTTTCTGTATTGTGATAACAGGCGCTGAAGAGCCTACCGAGAACGGGGATGCATACAACGCCTTAGTTCGTGCACCCTTCAGTGCAGTTTGAAGGAGGCTTTTATATCCATATAAAATATATTTTTATATCCAAATTGATTAACGTTTAATATTTTTCTTTCATAAATAAATTTGTTCAGTTTACTTTATCAACTCTCTTTGAAAATGTGTTTAATATGTTAATTGGGCAGCTAGGATCACTTGGTGCGCGATTTTTTAACGACTGGGAGTTTGTTGAGTTTTTACACTGGTTTAAACAAACACTTAAAACATGAGTAATAATAATAATTTACTATTTTTAATAAAATTTCGTCTGGACCGATTGCCGGCTATTTTACACTATTTAGACCTTGTTCTATTTCTTGGTTTGTAAATTGATCAACATCTACAATGATTTTATGATATTTTTCATTTACAATACATGAAAATTTTTCACTATTTACTTTGATTTCATTACATAACGTAGTACTATATTTGTTTAGATTAATTTTTGATTCTATTTGTTGATTATTATTAGTTATTATTCCAATTTTTTTTCCAAAATGGTTTTGAACTTTTTATAGTCGATTTTTTGTTAGTATAATCTATTATTTCTCATTTAGTTTTTTACGTTAATTCTTATTGTTTTGTAATTTTGAATAGTTATATTTAGTTTTATTTCTTTTGTGTACTCCTTATAGTCTATTTTTTAGATTAATTTTTGATTCTATTTGTTGATTTTCATCAGTTATTATTCCTATATTTTTGTTATCCAAAATTGTTTTGAATCTTTTATAGTACATTTTTTGTTAGTTGAATCTATTATTTCTTATTCCGTTTTTTACGTTAATTCTTATTGTTTTGTAATTTGAATAGTTATATTTAGTTTTATTTCTTTTATGTACTCAATATAGCCTATCTTTTTTATAGTAGTCTATTGTTTTCCTAATTTATATAAATTTTGTGTCAGCAAAGATTCGGGTTTATTTGTTGCCCGCTTTAATGGTGCACAAATATTGAGTAATTTTTGTATTTCGCGTTAATAAATCTACTTTTTTATTTATATTTTCATTTTCATATTTTTCTTTATAAGTAATATTGTTAACATCTTCATATTTTATTTCTATATTTTCTTATTTTTCTTATTTTCGGTAAATTATTTTCAGTTTTTAAATTTAAGCTATAATAAAATGTCGGGATATCCCTTAGTCGCTAAATTGGTCATTATCTATTATTAATTGTTATACCATAATTAAATCTAGTGGCGATTCATTTAAAGAACCATGAATAGGTGGATGATTTGTGATCTCTTCTAGATTTAATGTTTGCATAACTTTTTCGGTTTGTTGTTTAAAAGTCGGTGTGATTTGTATTCCAATTTGTTAAAATCACCAAACATAATGATATTTTGAATTATTACATTTGCAATGATTTCAAGTAATTTGTCTGTTCCTGTAGGTCGTCTGTATGACGATGTATTAGTTGAATACATCAACCGTGTCCAATGGACATGTGTCCAGTGTAGTGTAAAATGACAAAATTTAATGTATTTAAGCAGAAAGCTACACCACGTCTTAAAGTCAATTAACAACATATAATATGTTTATTCATTAGGATAAGCCAATCTTCCTTCCAACTGAGGAAGATTCAAGGATTATTTACACATGAATGAACTTGACCCCACTTTCCTTATATTAATGATTCGTAATCGTTCTAATTTATAATGCAATTAACGATTATACAACCCACTTTTTACATATTGATGTATTTGTGCAATATTCTCTCGTTTTTTTTATATTATACGTCAAATTACAAAAAAATCAGCTTTAACGGCATTGAAATTTGATTTTAAAATCACAAAATAGTGATACGTGTGAAAGTAAAGAATTAAGAATAAAATGTAGCTCAATCCTCAAGAATAAATTCGGTCAAAAGAGCTAAATTTGTTAATTGTTCTCCTAGGAGACAACATTTAAATGGTTCAAAGAGGAGAGAGCAGAAAAATTGCTTCATACAGTCAAAATCTTTTTATTATCTACAATGTCTCAAGGCCTAAATGTCTACAAACAGAATGGATTTACAAAGCTGTCCTTTGGCTGGGTTTCTTTTTTAAATTTATTTCTCAAAGAAACAAGGGGACCTTGGTCAGTTCGGCCACACATAAGAACCTTCGGAGAGCCTTTTAGCGTTAGTATTATTTTCAAAAAATCAGTTGATTTGGTGTTCAGGTGCAAATTGAAACACATTATTAAAAAAATAAAACACAAAAAGCACTGATTACGTTTAAAAAAAGGTAGGTGCAGTAAAATTATGTTCTGCATAAAACATCTCTGAACTACTGGATTATTAAAATTAATTTTGTTTACATTTAAACGACCTTGGTTTACATAATTATTATGACTTTCAACTTTATAGAAAAATCATATATATAAACTATTTGGATCTTTTTGGAAAAATAAAAATTAATCTTGTATTCAGATGAATTAAATTGTCTAATTAAAAAAAAGAAAGACAGAATTCGGACGAGAATCGATTATGTACACAGACGGATGCCAAAAAGGTTCGGTAAAACAAATAAACTCGGATCAACACTAAGCCCAGGAAATTAAGCAGGGAGTCAGTGAAATTTCCATCGTTTAATCGTCAGATTTTCCAAATATTTGACGAATTGTTGAGCTCTGCTTGTTTAGCATTGAATATAATCCATTATATTTAGTGGCTTGATTTAACAAATTACTTCTTTCAATTAAATAATCTTTTTATGTAACATCTTGGTTAAAATGAAAAAGTTAGGGTTACGTGCGGGATTCGAACCCACGACCTTCGGCTCAATACGCCGCTGCTCTCCCACCGAGCTATCGTGACTTCGAGATCCATTCGGACACCACCTCCCCATCGCAACCTACAACCTTTCGAATTTTCTCTCCTCTTTGTCGTTTTCAAATGTCGTGCAATTGGTATCCGAGTGGATCGAAGTCACATTACGGATATGAAGATACAGAAGGAATTGAACAAGCTGGCCAATTATACAAACAAAAGGGGAGCCCTGTTAATCGTGGGATCAGACGACCCACAAAGTACAACGGAGAGCGTGCTTAAGTTAGTACTGGAAACATGGCTTGAGAAAGAAAAACTCAAACACTGAACAAAAGTACCAGGTATAAAGGAAGCTAAGAGATTTATAAATTTCCCAAAAAGGAAGCGTCCCCTCTTCAAGCAGGCAAGATTTGAGAAAAATTATATGCCTCTGTACAAGCCACTGCCCTATTAAATTTCACCTAAAGATGGGCTTAGAAATATGCCGATGTCAGGAGGTACGAGAGATGTCGGCATATATCCTTCGTAAATGTGAAGCATTAGCCACTTCGGTAAGGCAATTCTCACACCAATACGCGGATCACCGAAGAAGTGCTTAGGCTTATGGGAAAAGTGCACTTTCCAAGGTGATTGTACTAAATCATAGTGGTAATAGATCTTTGTAGGTCGCTGTGGAGGAATGGATTTACATAAGCCAACAAGAAATGACTAAAATTGATATATGCCCGGTCAGGAAGCGACAGTGAGGACTGGACATGGAATCACTGACTGGTTCAAAATCGAGAAGGGAGTTCGACAAGGCTGCATACTGTCTTCTTGCCTATTTAACTTATACGCAGAGCACATCATGAGAAAGGCAGGACTGGATGAGTCAGAAACTGGAATTAAGATTGCAGGGAGAAATATCAACAACCTTAGATATGCAGATGATACCACTCTAGTGGCGGAAAGTAAAGAGGAACTAAAGAGCCTCTTGATGCGGGTGAAGGAGGAGAGTGCAAAAGTTGGCTTGAAGCTGAACATTAAGAAAACTAAGATCATGGCATCTGGCCCTCTCAATTCCTGGCAAATAGATGGGGAAGAAATGGAAGTAGTGACAGACTTTATTTTCTTGGGCTCCAAGATCACCGCAGATGGGGACTGCAGCCAAGAAATTAAAAGACGCTTGCTCCTGGGGAGGAAAGCTATGACAAATCTAGACAGCATACTCAAAAGCAGAGACATCACCCTGCCAACAAAAGTGCGTATAGTCAAGGCGATGGTTTTCCCAGTTGCAATGTATGGCTGTGAAAGCTGGACTATTAGAAAGGCTGAACGCCAAAGAATTGAAGCCTTTGAACTCTGGTGCTGGAGAAGACTTCTGCGAGTCCCTTGGACTGCAAGGCGATCAAACCGGTCAATCCTGGAGGAGATCAACCCTGACTGCTCTCTAGAAGGCCAAATCCTGAAAATGAAACTTAAATACTTTGGCCACCAAATGAGAAGAAATGACTCCCTGGAGAAGAGCCTAATGCTGGGTAAGATTGAGGGCAAAAGAAGAAGGGGGCGACAGAGAATGAGGTGGATGGAGTCACTGAAGCAGCACTGAGCTTAAACGGACTCCGGAAGATGGTGGAGGACAGGAAGGCCTGGAGGAGCATTGTACATGGGGTCGCGATGGGTCGGACACGACTTCGCAACTAACAACAAAAAAATTGAAAATTGAAAATAAATTATATAGGTTGAAGTAGAGGAAAGAATTTTTAAAATAAAAAAATAAATAAAATATAAAAATAAACAAATTAACAGGTCTGTGTTTAATCTCAACAGTTTTTTATATTTGTTGTTATTTCCTTTAGCCTCGAACGCTCTGATGATTCGAAATAAAAGGCGCTTTAAAGGATTAAATAGGTTTGATTGAATAATAGTCGTAAATAATTTTTTCCATGATTTATTTCGACCTCGAGTCAGATTCGCCAGGACTGTTATGTTGGTTGATATGAAAAGTAAACAAACCTACCAGCCAGATGACCCCGTCGCCTTTTTTTTAAAGGGAGGGATTTCTGAGCTTCTGACCTATCCATGTTTTGAAAGCGATAATGAGCAAACCAATTTCAGATTAGACCAATTTTTTTTAGAGAAACGGATTTGCACCGTGTATCAAAAAAGGACGCAAAAATGTTTTGCTACGTACATTCCCGTGTCGCTGTCTCACAAAATTTTCGATGAATTTAATTTATTTTTGACATTCTATGAACAGTAAACACACTTTAGTAAAAAATCCCGATATACTTAAATAATCACTCCTATTTTTGTCTTTTAAATTTTCAAATGTAGACTGTTCCATGAGTAGCTATTTTACAAAAGAAATGGTGTTAGTTATCATCCCTCAGATGATTTTTTAAATGTTACCATAACAACATTGTGGACTTTGTTTTGAAAGTAATTTTCGACGATGTAAAGAAATTTCGACTTAACAAGCGATTATGGGTAAACTGACCCAGTCAAATTATACAAAAGTATGTTGTTCATAACTTCGTAAGAATTTGATATAACATAACGAGGATTTTATTTTTATATTGTTTGTTTTTCCAAGTTCACAAACAGAAAAGACAAGAACATCTGTGCAAATATTTACAATAAAAGTAGAGCTAACCTCCATTTCTTAAATAGATGTAGAATTACGGTACAGTATATGGTAATATTTGCGTTCAAACATACATATATAAAATGTATACATACATAAATATATAATCATACATTCAGATGATTTGTATTTAAACATATAATAACATATATTTTTATGCAGGTAAAATGTTATACGCACTTGAACTAAACGTTGTCGTAAGTTCTAGTTTGTATTTTGTGATAACAATTTGAGTTCTCTCTCTCTCTCTCTCTCTCTCTCTCTCTCTCTCTCTCTCTCTCTTTCTCTCTCTCTATCTATCTTTCTATCTATCTATCTGCCTATCTATATCTCTTTCTGACTACTGGTTTTATTATAATTTATAAAACAAAGCTTGTTCTTCTTAGTTATTATTTTTATTTTATTTCTTTGTCACTGTAACCTACCAAATACTGTCTCTCTCTCTCCCTCTCTCTCTCTCTCTCTCTTTATTTGTATATCTCTCTCTTCTCTGTCTGTCTGTCTGTCTGTCTCTCTCTCTCTCTCTCTCTCTCTCTCTCTCTCTCTCTCTCTCTCTCTCTCTCTTTATTTGTATATCTCTCTCTTCTCTGTCTGTCTGTCTCTCTCTCTCTCTCTCTCTCTCTCTCTCTCTCTCTCTCTCTCTCTCTCGCTTACTATCTCTATCTATCTTTCTATCTCAAACGGCAAGTAGTTGTGTTGTGCAGTTGTACATAGGAAAAAGAAGAAACACCTAACTATACGTTAGAAAAGTGCAGTTCTAAAAAATTTAAGATACAGTCCTCAAAAATACCACACCAATAATCACGGACTGCAAAGCATCCCTAAAGACAATCGGCAAAATAAAAAGGTTAATTAGTTTGGCAGACGAAATAAGACAAGGTGTTAAGCACCTTAACTACGTAGATTGGAAAATCTTGTTTCATATGGAGTAAAGTTCAAAGAGGGGCGAAGGATGAGGATATATTACAGAAACGTTCCGAGCACTCGCGTAAACAGAAGGTTCGTAAAAAAAACGTTAAAGCTCTAGAGAGACAAGAGCTTCACAAAAGGCGCACAACTTTATAAGTAGGCGTGGTAAAAACAAATTTGCGTCACTTCAGGCTAACTGATGACCTTTGGTGCATTTGCGGGTGATAGCTGATTCGAGAAAATTTCTGTCTTTAGACATTCTTATTTCCTCGGATTGTCAAACCTGTTTTTTTAATTTGTTATTCTTTGCGGTTTCCATCTGAGACTTTATTCTTAGTAGACAATAATACTGTTTCACACAGTCATAAAGTGGGAAATGCCAGTTTTTTTAAAAACATTTCTATTTATAGAAAACATGTTTAATGGAATGGATGCACATCGACTTTGTAGACGTAGGTACAGTATAACAATAAAATTGTGACCTATCACTGTAACAACCTAAAGCGATATACTACATACTAAAAAAAAAAATTAAAAAAAAAAGCTAAGGAATATAGAGGCTATTTGGAGGTAATATTATTAGAGGTAAGATAGATATTCAGGTACATAGTATTAAGAAATTAAATAACTAGACTCAGCAATAATGACGGAAGTAAGCATTATCAACAGATTTCAGTTTTTGCATAATTTTTAATCATAGTTTTCTGCCTTTGTTATGCATGAAATTCAAGGATAGTTATTATATAACATTGTATTTTGTTTTAACCTAGGCTAAGAAAATAATATGCAGGATCGTATTAATTGTCATTTGATATATAAAGAGTTATAAAAATAAAAATACACTTTCCCGTAAAGAACGTTTCTGCTGAAAAATTGAATTAATTTTAAGCACTCTTTAAAGCTTTTAAATACGAATTTAAATAGACTGAATATACAAGATAAGGAAAAAACGAATTTTCATAGAAATAAAAGAATAAAGAATTTTTGGTTAAATTCACTCGAGACAATTTTTTCCCTCGCTTGATATTCAATATTCTACTTAAAAATTCGTAATTTCTTCGGATTTTATGCAAATTCAACGTTTTTACAACGGGTGGAAAGCTTGTTGGAAAATGTTTTTTCCTGCTATGTCAACAACGATTTGATTTAGTTTAGTTGTTTTAAGTTCTTCAGTGAGAAAGAATCACCAAAAATTCCTCACAGTTTTAATTTATATCTCCAGTTGTTATTTATTTACATCGACCATTTGCCATTACGTGTAGTTTATCAGATTCTAAACTCCTGTAAATTTAGAATTTTCATAAAAAAATATTTTTTGATTTTACCAAAAATTTGAATTCACGGGTTTGTCGGGGTGAAGAAAACGGATATTAACGTTGTGTCGTGCTATAAAAAAAATATTTTAAAATACTTTGCAAAAAAACACGAAACGAATCGTAAATCAATTTTGGGGCGAGCTACTTAGTATCATTGAAACACGATCCATATGTTTTTGTGAGCTCATGAGCAATGCATTACTATCTTTTTACTTTTTCGTTTTTCCTACTCCAAAAATTCCTGGAACAAAAATATGGGAAAAATTAAAAAAAAAAGATTTTTGTCTTTCAAATTAGGGATAACTCCTGCGATCTATACTAAATTGGCCAGAGGTTTAAAACCTAATAAGTGGTAAAATTCTGTCCTACGTACATAAATCAGAACCAGAGATAAAAATAAAACTTTGGCCAGTTTTTGTTCATTTTCATCTTATTTTTCACGTACAATGTAAAAATATCAAAAAATTATTTAACGTAACCATAAAGAAGAAATATTCTCCTTTACAAAGATTGACGAACTTTAAATTTGGACAAAATGCAAAGGAGATATTTTTTAAGTGGTAATCCGGACATTGGGGTGTGACAAAAAAATATCTCCGGCCTATCCAACCTCAAAATATCTATTTTTTGCCTTAAAATCCATATATTACGGATAATTTCACTTAACTCCTCCCCTCATAGATGAATACTGGGATTCTAAATTTTATTCGTTTTCTATATCTACATTATTTTTCATAAAGTTTGAGAGTACATGTGTGTCTAATTTCTTATAGTTAATTACACAAAATATGATTATTACAATTAAGTATGTCCATATGGTTGTCCATAGGTTAGCATACTGGTGGGCATAATTATTGAATTAAAGGTATTCTGTGAAATTTTCATTAGGTTGAAGTTCCTAATATCTTCTGTAGTTCTTCTGTACAGGAATATTGATGAGTCTACATGAATATTTGCGAACATTGGTATACCTTGGGCTTTACACAGCCTACGTTAAGAGTTACAATTTTATAATTTTTCTATTTTAACGCATAATTTGTATCTGATGTTATTGTAACCAATTCATTTTTATATTTTGTTGGAATGAGGTGAAAGTTAAATAATTCAAAAATTTGTTCAGAAAACAGAGGTAGTTGAAGGAAATATGTTGTTCTAAGATCGTGTCGAACATGCAATGAATTCTTAACATATTTTCAAAATTTACTACATTTTCAAATTTTATACTTGCGTATATGACTTGTAATTTACAAAATGTAAAGAATTTTCAATGGCCCGAAGAGTATTCAAGAGCAGTTCATATAGGATTTGAATTTGGTGAAATGCATCTTTGATTTCGATTATTTTGGTATTTGATTTTCGTGTCCAATTAAATTTCTTTTGTTTTCTTATTCTTCGCCATTTGTCTGATGTGTTTTAATAGTTTTATTGAATTTAATAACTAATTCTTTATTTATAGAGTAAATTGATTTGATTTGACTTTCAATGCGTGGTGTTTAGTGACCATTAGTTTATGATGTTGTGGAGATCGTGACACGCGGTCTGGTGTGACGTAGGTTTTAGAAAAACATTTTCTTTATCGTGCCGACGTTTCGATCTTTATTGAGATCTTCATCAGGGCTTCAGGGCTTCAGGGCTCCACACGACACCCAATAATGACACATGTACACAAAAAACAAACACTTTGAGCCCTGAAGATGACCTCAATAAAGATCGAAACGTTGGCACGATAAAGAAAATCTTTTTTTAAAACCTACGTCACACCAGACCGCATCTCACGATCTCCAAATAATAATTAATTTTCAATATCTATTTGGTTATCTTCAATTTGGTTGATAAGATTATCGAAGTTTTCCTTGTCTGTATTGTCTAGGTTTTCTGTGGTAAATTTTATAACTGATCCAAGTCCATTAATAAATCCTCGTTTTTTGTCGGTTGGTATGGTTATATGGAAGTAACCCGTTGGCCGTGAATATTATTGAATGGAGAGGATGGTGAGACGTAAAGTTGAGGTAGCGATCTGTGTTTCTTAGTTTTTGATACCAATCTGTGATTAATGTGCCATCTGGTTGTTTTATTACGAGTGTTTCTAAAAATGGTACTTTTTTTGGTTGTTTTCGATTTCATGTGTAAATCCCAGGCCCTGAAGATGATCTCAATAAAGATCGAAACGTTGGCACGAAAAAGAAAATGTTTTTCTGAAACCTACATCACACCAGATCGCATCTCACCATTTCTAAATAAATATCGATTAACGGTCACTAATCACCACACATTTCTAGAAAGAGAGTATCAAAGTTGAATAATTCGGAGCGATTTATGACAGAGCTGTAATTTTCTAAAGATGATCCATGAGCTGTTTGAATTCTAAATGGTTTGAATTTAATTTTGAGTTGAAATAGGTTTTAGCAATATTTTGTTTGATGAATGATTTTGTACTACCCGCATCGATGAGAACTTTTAAATTGTTTGGAAATAATATATACGGTAGTATGCTTTCGGTTGTACAATTCAGGTGATATTCTGGTATTTTTCTCCACCCTCTAAAAACTGGTTCTGACTTAGTTCCCTTGTTTCGATATCCCCTGGAACAATATCTGTGGGATCGTATTCAAAGCAATTTTGAGACTCATTGTCTTCTAAATTTTCTGTAGAATTTGAATAATTTCCGTTAGTTGCAACGTTATCTAACTCTTCAAATTTATATCTGTTTTGTTCAAAAGGTTTATTAAAGCTTCTGAAAACATTTTCTTTATCGTGCCAATGTTTCGTTCTTTATTGAGATCATCTTCAGGGCTCAAATCTGTGTAATTGTGCCACGGCACTCTCAACACGACACGCAAGAATGGCACAATTACACTGAAGACAAACACTTTGAGCCCTGAAGATGATCTCAATAATGATCGAAACGTTGGCATGATAAAGAAAATGTTTTTCTGAAACCTACATCACACCAGACCTCATCTCACGATTTCTGAATAATTATCGATTAACGGTCACTAATCACCACACGTTTATTAAAGCTTTGATTGTAGCGATTGAATATTGGATTTTGTTGAGTGCCCCGTGTGGAAACGCTCATAGGTGTTGGGTGTAAGTTTTGCCCATTGCGAATCAGTTGTTTAGGTGCAAACGTATTTTGTTGGTGATGAGTTTTTTGGGAATTTACTGTTTTTTTGTAAAACTTTTAAATTGAGATGTCGGCCCTTAATTTAGAAATCGTTGATTATCGGGTGCTTTATTAATAACTTGAGGTCGAGTTGCGTTTAGTGTAGTCAAATTACTTTCTTTCATGTACTGATAGTCGTTATGAAGGAGACTGCCTATTTCAGGCAGAGTTTTCGGATTTCTATTTTCTAAATTACTTCTAAATGGTTCACTCAGTTTCCCTATGAAGTTGTGAATAACCATTTTTCGACTACTTCGCCGAGTAATTTTCCAGTCCGAGTGTGCCCTTAAATTTAAAGAATCTGTCTTGTGTCTCTTCGAATAACTTGTACGGACTTTTCGTTTATAAATACGAGATTTCGTTCATTATCATCTCCAAGTTAGATGTCCGATACTTTTCAGTAAATGATTTTTCATGTCGTGCCATGTGTGAAATGTGTGGTTTTTTGTCTGTTCCCCACCCTTACCTATTAATTTTGATTTTATTTCTATAAAGGTAACTGCTTTTTCATATTCGGTTAGATCAGGGTTCAGAGTACCAAAAAGAACTTGTACTTCGTTCACAGCAGAAATGAAACTATTTAGTTGGTTCGGATTACCATCGAAAGTGGGTATTTGATTTAAACCAAAATTTAGCTCTTGAATCCTTTTTGAAGCCATTTTACAAATTTTATTCCTTTTGTATTGTTTATAATTATTTTTTAATTATATTATTATTATTAAATCCAGTATGTTTAGTGGTCTGATTGGCCAAATTACTTCTTTCAATTAATTATTCTTTTTATGTAAGGTCTTGGTTGAAATGCAAGCCGAAGTTCGTGGGTTCGAATCCCGCTCGTGACACTTAACTTTTTCATTTCAACTAAACCGAAAAGAATAATTAATTGAAAGAAATTATTTTTATTCTTGTTTTATTATTTTTTATGTATGTTTATTATTCTATGCAGTTTTAGAAATACATAAGTTTTATACTTAAGTTTGAAGTAAATGTTTGTGTAAATTTGTGCAAATTTTTAAAAAATCGAAAGATAAATTTTTCTGGACCTACAATATTACTTCAAGGTATACCATGTCCTTTTCCAAATGCAGATGATGTTCGTCGGCAAATTAACTACAGAAACAGATGGTATTCGAAGTCCTCTTGAAATCCTTTGCCGTCCTAACGACTGCGGCAGATAAATAACTTCAACTATGAATTCCTTTTTAAAAACAACTTTATTTCAAGTTACAAGTACAAGTTTAACCTATTTTAACGATGTACTCTCGTCAAACACTAGGCAAGGAATCGTAATTAAAAATACAGAGACAAATAATTCGGTTTCCCGGGAGGAAGAAGGTGCTGACTACAATACTAGAATAATTTGCTTCTAAGCGTATCAGATCATTTCACATAACTTAAATATATAACCTACTTTAAACTTTTTATTATTTTTAAATGATCTTATGAACCTAGCCAAGGAAGACGTGTGTATTTGTCGATGCATTGTGCTAAGGGGGAAGTGTTCGTGAAAAAGGGCCACGGGCGACGGTGGGATCGAACCAATGGCGCTAACTTTTTAAATATATCTAATTTCATTTCATCTGATCCTACGTATTATTTTCTTATTCTAGGTGCAAAAATAAATCGACTGATGTAAAATAACCTTGAAATACATTCACAAAAAAGGCAGGAAGACAAAATAAAATAAAATCTCAACTTCTAGGGCTCATTGGTAATAACGCTCTGTCACGTAATATTTTTTGACTTAGTATCACCAAAACAAGTTCTATTAGCTGATACGTCCATACCCTTCCCTTGTTAGTTTTTCAGTATGAGGATTATATGCTTGTATTTCCTGCAGGCTCGTATGGATGGACCTATTGAGTTTCTGGAGGCCCCAAGTTTGCTAAAAACGGTTTGATAATTATATACGGATTTCCTCCTAACTCCAATATTCGTAATTACGTGAAACTCAGTAAGCTGAAATTGGAAGCCTTTGCACTATTAATCACAAAAATTTCCAAGCAAGGTCCATGCATACAGTCTCCAAGCACCAAGGTCCATCTCAGACAGTCAGGTACTAAATATTTTTTCAACTCCATACGTGTCTAGGAGATCCTAAATTTTCTTATGGCTCTAGGAAAACACAACAAGACTACCTTAAAGTGATTTCCGCTATATAAAGATATAGAGTAGGCTGACCAACTATCCAAACAAAAGGACAGGAGTTTGTACTTAAGTTGGAACTGGAAAAATGACTTGTCAAAGAAAAACTCAAACTCTGGCATCACTGCAGTAGATATGAGGGAAGCTAAAATATTTATAAATCCCTCAAAAATGAAGGCGAAGGAACTCCTTTCTCTCAGCAGGCAGGATTTGAGGAAAATTATAGGCCTCTATACAGGCGACCGCCCTCTTCACATCTACCCAAAAATGATGGTCAAAGCAGACAGAAATATGCCGACACAGTCAGGAGGACCCAGAGACATCGGCATTATATCCTTTGTAAATGCAAAGTATTAGCCACTTCGGTAAGACAATTCTCACACCAAAAGAGGTTCGCGAAAAGGCACATAAAAAAAATGCTGAGGCTTATAGCAAAAAGGCACTTTCCAAGGTATGGCTATAAAATACAAGAGTTTCACAGTAGATCTATATAGGTCACAGTGGAGGTAAGGATTTTTAAAATCCGAAAAACTAAAAAAAGTCTGAAATTTGAGACAGGCCTTTGTCATCTTGTATCCCTTTAGTACGTCCAGTTCGGATTGCATTCAATGTAAAGGAAAAATTTATCTAGTTGCAGCTTTACAAGTTAACAAGATTTTGTGATGTGTTTACTGAAATTTAATTTGGAGTTGAGAATTCTGGGTATCATCAAAACCCGCGATGGTAGTCGGACCCAGTAAGTAATCCAAAAGTTCACTAGTTTCGTGGTCCGCTTGATCAATTAATATCTTACAATTAATTAAGGTTTTTAGTTGAGATAAAAAAGTCAATGGCAGGAGCGGGATTCGAACCCACGATCTTCGGCTAGATACGCCGCTGCTCTACCATTTGAGCTATCGTGACCTCGATCCACTCGGACACCAACTTCCCATCCCAACCCCACCTTTTGAATTTTCCCTCCTTTTTGCCATTTTTATAATCTATAAGTTTGACTTACATCTGGTCGTGAAGCGAATCCATATCGCCTTGTGATGACGTAGTTTATCTGTTTGGAGACGTATTCCAAATTATCATAAAGAAAGATCAAAATATTGATGACGATTAAACGGTTTTTACTGTAAGTTGCAGGCAAAAGTGAGTTATGGTCGTTGTCGATGACATGATTGACACGTCCATAAATCAACCTTGATATTAATTTTTATTGTCATTTATTTTTTTATAAATCATACTTCACTTCAGGCGTAACTTTTAATTAAAATTTGAACACGTTTTGGATGAATTATTCCAGTTACGGCTATTAAATTTATTCGAGGGTTTTCTTTTGACCTTACAATTCTGTTATATCATAATAAACTTATTAAAATGTTAAATAAATCGGAATCAAAACAAAAGATAAAAACATCTTTGAAGATAAACAGAAATTAAATAATATTTTGGATGGGTAGACGATTTTTATTACAATCGTACTTGTTCATCCAAGGGAACAAAATTTTCCCCGATAAAAATTAACTGGCGATGTAACCTTAATTTAAACAAAAAATCAGGGATTCCTGTTAAGTTTTTTCTATTGGGTTTTTTTTTATTATAAAATCAAACGCGTGATAGCAGCTCCATTGATAATATTTGCAAAAAATAAAATAAAATAAAATAAACGTTGATAAAATTGACACGGTCGAAGAAAGGGCAACTCAGGGGTCTTCGCCGTCTGGGCAATTTGACCTATTGAATTTCCCCACTCTTCTATAGATAATTTCATAAATCCTCTGTTTATGAGATATCCCGACAGTGGGAATGAAAAACATGCAAAGAGAGTGGATTCACGCCGCCCCAAGGATTAAATGTTTTTGAGGTGGGTTCAGACATAAAATATCTTTTTTTATTTCATTTAGTATTTATAAGTCTATACTTTCTAACGTCTATTGTTGAACTAATAAAAACATTTGATGAAAGAGTAGCTGTTTAATATTCAAAAATATCATTTTAATCGTTTTCAACACACAGCCAATTTAAACAAGATTATTTCAATATACAAAAAGATCGGATTATGAAGTTTAATTATCAGTGAATTAAAAAAAGTCAACAAACTTAGACCATTGTGTAGTGTAATCAAAACGGGATTCATTGGTCGTACTCATTACTTAAAATTTTATTTAATTAATTTTCGTACCGTGTTGAATACTTAGCCGACAATAGTGCCAACCATCAGGAAAAAGCTAAATCTTAGACTTCTAACCCTGAGGAACCAAGAAAAGGTTAACATGGAATGTACGCCTTAAGAGAACCCACGACAAGGACAAGGTTAAATGCATACACTAAGACTCAGTGGTAAAACACACGACTAAATCCTAAAATGACCTTAAGGCCTTCCCTCATTCTCTTCATGATCATATATGCAAGTTACGCATGTTGGCCAATAATAGAACAAAGAAAGGCTGGATGCTTAGGTTAAAAAAACTGCCATAGTGGTAATGATATCCTCCACTCTATGATATACGGATGACTCAAAGAAGGGAAATGATACATAATTTAATGGTTTCTTTGGGGGATGACAGAATCATAATAGAGGTGTATCATCATTAAATATAGATCTAACTGTTAAAGAAGAAGCAGACGTTTCCTGCAAAGAGGATATGGCTATCTTGGGAGGAACCAGCGTTAACTTGGCAAATTGCAGGGAGTGCATGACTCTTACAAACCTGAAAATATCTGGTGGAAAAATAGGATTTGAGGACAAGAAGGTGTTTGGGAAGAATGCCCTTGAGCATAAATGGCAGTTCATTGAGCTCTTGCACGACATTCGCAGCATGCCGTGACAATAAAAGGTCTTGAGAAATTCGGTTACGAATGGATTACTGGGGATTGAAAAGGTGAAGTGGAATTTAAGGATCCGGTGCTTGACAGGTTATGGATGAAAGGAATCTTGAGGTCTGTGTAGATAGCAAGATTGGATATGTAAAATATCAACTATGTTTCGTAGGATCTTGGATTCTTAGTTGAAACGTCGTTTAGTCGTTTAAATTTTAAACTTTTATTTTATTTTAAATCTTTAAAATTTTAATTATTAAGTCGATATTTGCCGTTGTCATGAGCCGTACATGGTCTCAAACATACATAAAAAGAAGTATGTTTTCATTTAGATAGGATGTAGCGTAATTCGTCGAAATGTGGGTTTTAAGGTTGCTGTGGAAGATGATC
Organism: Cimex lectularius; assembly: GCF_000648675.2. Classification (NCBI taxonomy): domain Eukaryota; kingdom Metazoa; phylum Arthropoda; class Insecta; order Hemiptera; family Cimicidae; genus Cimex; species Cimex lectularius. Next base: position 10,443 of record NW_019392939.1, on the reverse strand, counting down.
AAAATGTATCATCAGGAATCGTAAAGTATCACGGGTGTAAATAGAGAAGAGTGTAGGGCTAAGGATACCTTGGGGAATACAGAGTGTTAGCGTGGATTATATTTTCTTGTTCTAATGTTCAACCCGTGTTGTTTACCCTGAGCTGTAATTCCGTCTGATCCAGATTAATTATTTTATAAAATATAAATTCATTTACTCCTCCAAAATCTGTCACATTCATATATTTTATAAGACATACTTGATGTCTTATAAAATATAGAAGAGAAATATGGATTATTCAAACGTTCGACACTGTTTGTCCAGGAGGTTAATTATTTCTGATAGGATTTAATTGGTGATAAACCCTTTAATAAGCAATACAAATGCAAAAGTAAATCCGGGATTTTTGTTGTTGTTAAACAAAAAGAAGAAAAAGATGCTAATCCAGCGATAATAAAACTTTCCTCTGTCTTATTCATTATTGTGAATTAATATCGTAAACATTGTTTTTTCCTTAATTTGCCGTATCTATCAATATGACCTTATGATAAAACAATTGTAAATGATTTTGTGATATTAGACATCTTTAACAAACTTTAAAGACCTCTTTGTTAAAATAATCTACCAGTCCAATGTTTTAATTTTCAATTTTAAGATTTTATCGTCGTTTCGATTACGCTTATACTGTAAGATATTAACAATAAAAATTATTAATAGAAAATTAAAAATTGTATCTTTTTAATAGTGTCAGTATGTTTGTTCGTAACTAAGCTTATGTAAACAATTAATAAATAATAATTAGCCTAATTGGTGTAAATGATAGTTATGAAAAATCTTTTTCTTTAAACAGTAACACAAAGATTTTTTATTTAGATTTATTTTGAATTTTTCCAGGATACTTCACATGCATTTTTTAAATATTTTTTTTGTGGGTTACTTGTATTACAAACTTCAGCTTTTTCGCCTTGGCTTCCTAAGCTAACAAACCCTAACTTAATTAATAATTATGAATAATTAATTTTTACATTTCAAGTCCTGCCTGGCGGAAATATTGGTCAGGGACCATTTAAAGATCAAAACCACCCCCTTTTATTCACAGGAAAACTCAAACTAGTCTTCTTTTTTATAGTCACCTTCAGAATTAGATCTCTATTAAAGTAGGCAAGTGGGAATTAAAAGCAACAGAAAAAGTATGAAATAGGGAAGGCAAAAAAATAAGGAAATAACAAAAAAAATTCCTTTGCTATAAGATTGGCTTAATTACCATAATCAGCAAGAAATAATTTTTTAGTTATAATTTTAAAACATATATAAATAAGTAATAAATTATAATTTAGTATAAAATATCTCAATAAGCTAAATATATTTCAGATAAATTACAAGTGGGGAAAATAGTATATAGTTAACAAAATTAATACAGTAGCAATAAAAATAATTATTTATAACTCATTAGCTTTTTGTTAAAACTACAGTTTATTGTTGAGTAATTAAATAATATTACAATTATAAGATTGGAAATTAAATTGGGCGGTATGCAACACGGCGCTTGTAGGCCAAAAGGACGGAAAGTAAGTTATGCTGGTTTGCCTATGTATAAAAAAGCCGATCAGCTCATAAGACGATGGAAGCCGGTCTCTAAAAAAGATTCAGGGGTAGTTCACGACTTTGAAAGTGGGAAAACGGTGAAAGAATTTTTAATGAAAATCTTCGATTTGGTAAGTTGTTAATTTGCAGAATCGGAGATTAAGTTTTTTTTTAAATCTCTATCTCTCTCTCTCTCTCTTAAGTCCTTGACAATGCAAGGGTATACATTACCGGTGAAAGGACAAGGAACCGAGACATTAGAATTCTCCGACCTAGACCAAATTGCACTACTTCCGGCCAACAATATAAATCACAAGATGTACATATGGAACAATACAAGAACAATACTTAAAAATAATAAACGAAGAAAGTTTTACTAAACATGAATAAAGGATAAATACAACTCATCGTGATGAAATGAAATATCAGTAATGTTATCATTACACGATATCGAAATGATCTTAGTTGTCTAATAACCAATCTAAATATCCAAAATTCCAAATATTTAATTTTCTCATAACAATTGCCTTTATAACTTTTAAATATTTACAGATCAATGCAATTTTAAAAACGGTAAAATGTATATTATAAATACCGTCAAATCTTCTGATACATGTGTATTTGTGAATGAACATTTTAACTATAAATAACCAGAACATAAATTATATAAACTGATATATTTGTGTTTATATTTTGGTGTGTGTGTGTGTGTGTGTCTTTATCTTTTTTCACACACACGCACGCACGCACACGCACACGCACGCACACACACACACACACACACACACACACACACACACACACACACACACACACACACACCTTTTTTCTCTATCACANTCTCTCTCTCTCTCTCTCTCTCTCTCTCTCTCTCTCTCTCTCTCTCTCTCTCTCTTTCTTCCTCTTCCTCTCTTTCTCGCGTAATCTCTTTCTCTTCTCAAATCTTCCGTGATCAATAGGTATATCGTTCAATTCATTCATTTATTTTCTATCTAAGCATGTGATTTTATATATTTCCAACAAATCGTTCCACCAGGTATGTAACCAGTTAAAATGGTAGTAGTTTATATTTCGCAATTTATTGTCTGGCATCCGAGGAATAATAGGCACGGATTAATGGTTGAATTTTGATATTAGTGTTACGAATGAGCTGATAACCGGTTATCAATAGTTTGAATTCAACGTATCATGTAATATAAAATACGTATTATCATAATATGACCATATTTGTACTATATTGTTACAAGATAATTTGTAATTGATTAAATCATAGAAATTTTGTTTGTGTTATAAAATGTAATCTTTCTTCTCTGATGTCCGACCATGAACATTTAATTTTACTATTTATATGGAGATATTTAATATTTTAATTTTTAGATGTCTTTATTTTAAAATAGGATGTGTGATACGATCAACGATATGTAATTTTTTATTTGATATTTGGCGTTTCTTTTTTAGTGTAGAAGATCATGAAGTTTATAGAATAGCAGGCCTACGGGGGAAATCAAGAAAATTTGCCCAAGACGAGGGTTTGAGACAGTTTGTAAGATTATTATCATTTTGCACATGTGAAAAATATCGAGAAAACGATATATGTGAGTCACCATCCTGTGAATTACAAGTCAAAGTATGGGAATGTCATTAAAGAATATCTAAAAAGTTTTGATTTTCCGAAGGGGGTTCTGAGAAGTGGGAGAGAATCCCTCGGCGCAAGTGGGGGAAGGATTGGAGAGTATATAAGCCGAAGGCGGCGCTTTGGAGGGTACATTGCTCTAACCGCAGTCTCACAAACCTCGTGGGAGTCGGAGACGTGACTTACCAGTCGGAGAAAAAAACATTTCTGCAGTTGTATTTCTTCCAGAAGAAGGGTTCCCAGGACCTCGACTACCGCAGCCTTTTAAAGGAGTACGCGTTGACCGTCCAACAAATACAAAAGAGAGACAATCATTCTTTCTTTCGGGGTCACATCCCTTGTTTGGAATTAGACAAAACTGACCGACAACCCGAGGGGGCGAGAAGTGCTGGAGTTCGCAGGATACGCCTTGCTTAATTACGTCCGAGAAGAAAATATCAAGAAGAGCAAGATGATGGCCGTAGCAGCTGCCCAGAAGAACAGGGAGATGTTCGCTATTAAGAAATCTTACAGCATCGAGGTACTTTTACTAATTATAACAATATTAATTTTTAAACATTAACAATGGCACAAAAATATTTTCTTTTTTATATCAGAAATTAACACAATTAATAGTATAAATGTAAGGGGAAAACAGTAAAATCTAGTCTAAAAATAGTTTTAGCATGTTCATTAGATTCTCTTATCTTTTATTTATTTATTAATTTGATCTTTAATTAATATTGAAAATTTTTCACATAGTACTATTAATAATTTCCAATTGTTTTAATATTTACACGCAATATTTACTTGAAGGTTTGGTTTTTTTTATTTTTGGTGGGATTATGCATGAGTCCTGTTTCTACTAATTCTGAGCACATTTATAATGCAATATACATAAATATATTTACTAAGTCCATTTAATTGTTATTGTAAGTTACTTTTAAGGGAAAATCTTGTTGGGCAATGTTGACATTTTATACAAGCATAGTTATGCCGTCTTAGTTATGCTTTCTCTTTAGTCGAAAGTATTGTTGTTTTTATTTGTTTTAACTTTACAAGGTACAAACAATAATACTAAAGGATTAATTAGTGTTTACGGAAAGCGAGGTATTTGAGATAATTTAAAATTCCCTGGGGCCGAAAATAAACAAAAATTGCGCTGGGGGATTGGGTAAACGTCGGAGAGGTGCGCGAGGGTCATTAGACCAAACGGTACGTGCCTTATAAAGCGTAATGACTTTCGCCGGCTCGTAATCGGATATTAACGAGTGACCAGTTAACTCCCTTTTACGAAGGACGATCAGATAAAGGCTCGTTTCGCGAGTTTTAAAAATCCTCCTAAAAGACGAAAAAGTCTAAAGATTGACCCGTCCTGCTGAAACGATGAACTGACGCCCTTGAAGTCTAAGGCCTTCGAGTAAGTTAATGAAACCTAGTACTGTTACGATCAAGTTACGGATCCGGCTAACCTTGAAAAATCACTCCCGATCATATATTAGAAATTCCGTACGGCATGGTTCTTCCTTGTGTTACTGTTGACCTAAATTCGAACTGTCATTTTCAGCGACTATAAGTGTATATCAAATCCCGCATTAAGAAAAAATCCGTTATATCTTAAAATAAGTGCTAACTAAGACAAGTTAACACATTTAAAATTAATCAACGACCATTTTCCAGAAGGTTTTAAATATAGAAACTCATAACGTTTACGTCAAATTTGTCTGAGACGATGTTTATAAGAAGAGTTTTTTAAAGTAAAATTAATTAAAACCAAATATATATATTGAAGCCTGTTAAATGTCATTTTTTATTAAAATAAGTGCTAACATAGTCAAGTTAATACATTTAAAATTAATCAACGACCATTTTCCAGAAGGTTTTAAATATAGAAACTCGTAACGTTTACGTCAAATTTGTCTGAGACGATGTTTATAAGAAGAGTTTTTTTAATTAAAATTAATTAAAACCGAATATGTATATATAGAAATATGTTAAATGTCATTTTTATTAAAATAAGTGCTAACATAGACAAGTTAATTCGTTTAAAATTTATCAACACCATTTTCCAGAAGGTTCTAAATATAGGAACTCTTAACATTTATGTCAAATTTGTCTGAGACGATGTTTATAAGAGGAGTATTTTAAAGTAAAATTAATTAAAACCAAATATATATATTGAAGCCTGTTAAATGTCATTTCATTAAAATAAGTGACATGTCGAAATGTGAACAGGCCACTTGCCCTGGAATAGAACGAGGTGGATCAATCAGTTGGGGCGTTCCTGTCCCGAGCAGGCATCCTCCTCTCTTTCTATTGTCCCAGGAAATTGGTGGCTGGCGGGTTAATTAATATTTCGACCGACCGGAACCCCTTGGGGTCGTGTTTGTCTTGGCGTTTTCGGATGAGGTCGGACCTCTGTAATCCGCCGTATAATTCGGTTGACTTTCGCCGGCTGAAGGGGGGATCAAGGTAGGATCTTATAATCGTTATATTATAAAGGACGATCCTTTTTTTATACCAAAATAAAGAATTATACTTATCAGTACTTGTGGGTCAAAAAGGTTAATTCTGGTGGATTTTCTCAGTGACTCTTGAAACATTTAAGAAGGATGAATACCCCTTTGGGGTGCAATATTGTAAATCGGGCCGGATCAGATTGAGCTGATCGAATCTCACCACCTGCGTTCCCTTTATACAAAGAAAATTTGATTTTCACTCTTATTCCGTCTCATGGTTTTTCTCCCTTTCGTTTTGCAGAACGGATATCCGGCGAGACGCAGGTCTTTGGTCGACGACGCCCGCTTCGAGACCATCGTCGTCAAGCAGACCAAGCAAAGCGTACTCGAAGAAGCCAGAAATCGCACAAATGGTGAGAATTTTTCTCTTCCACGGCCTTTTTTTTGCATGGTTACATTTTTATCGCATGAGTTTTTTTTTTACGTTTCGTTATATATAATTTTAGACAACACCGATATCCAGTTGACACAGGCTCAGCAGCAAAAGCACGGTATGTCTTTGTTATTTTATTTATTAACTTTTTATTTTATTTTCTTCCATTATTCATTTTTATTATTTTCATTTTTTATTGATAGATGATCTTAAAAAATATGTTGAGATCAAAGATTCTCAAGACACCAAACATTCAGGTTTGTAGTTGAATTTTATCGTTTTCTTTTTAATTTTGAAATTTTTTTTATTTTATAAAGCATGAATTTTGTTTAATTTAGTTGATGTTGATGATGAAAACAAAGAGAACGTTTACGAGAAAAACAATCAAAGGAACTCACACTCAGGTAATTTCAATATAACTTTTATGCGTTTTTTTTCTTTAAATTTGTTCCTCCAAGTTGAGTTATTTCAGTCTTCAATAAAGCTTTAATCTTATTTAAAAGTGAAAAACGGGTTGAAAATTGTGCGAACCACTCTTTGGAGATAATCGCGGATATCATAAGTGGGAAAGTCGGACCGCTTTGGATTGAAATAAAGGGCAAATCTCTCTTTCTCTGGTCTTGATCGCCTTTGACTGAGGGCGGTGGTAATTTCCTGTCTTTCGCGTCCCTTGTGCCATTGTACTTGGAGGCTTTAAATTCGCCTTAATCCTAAGCGATTTGTTCATCCACCCGTGCATCACTTAGGACTTTAACAACTGCCCCAGATATTTCCATTGATTCCATTGCTTTTTTTTTTGTCGATAGACTGTGGTCTGACTGAGGAAGAAGTCATCCTCAGCAACGCCGCAGGGGAAAGCAAAGAAGCCGAACAAACATTGCAGAGGGCCGCGCTCGTCTTGAAACTCAAGGATGGAATCGGCTCATTGGCCAGAATACTCAAATCCATCGAGGTAATTGATCGACCTGCATCCAATGCAATTTTTATTTTTCAGATAAAACTAACTGGTGATTTTACAGAACTTTAAAGGGCAGATTGTCCATTTGGAATCACGTCCATCCAAGCAAACCGGAGCTCAGTTTGATGTGTTGGTCAAGGTCGACATGTCTCGCCAGAGCCTCCTTTCGCTTATCAAATCTCTTAGGCAAAGTTCTGCTTTGGGAGGAGTCAACCTTCTTTCCGATGAAAGCATTAACGTCAAAAGTACGCAGAATTATTTTAAAAAAATGTTAAAACATCCCGAGGTAACATTTGTTTATATTTTAGACCCGTGGTTCCCTCGTCACGCGCGTGACCTGGACAACTGCAACCATCTCATGACCAAATACGAACCAGAACTTGATATGAACCATCCTGGATTTGCTGACAAAGTATACAGGGAAAGGCGTAAGGCCATCGCCAACATTGCTTTCGAGTACAAATAGTAAGGATCTCAAACTGTTATAAAACGTTGAACTTGCTACAGAAATGTTCAAACGTCATTTTATTTTAATTTCTAGCGGTGATCCCATTCCACACATCAGTTACACCGAAAGCGAAATCTCCACCTGGACTGCAGTATTCAACACAGTTTTGGACCTCATGCCGAAACATTTCTGCAGGGAATATCAGATAGTATTTGCCAAACTTCAAGAAGAGGGTATATTCCAGCCGAACAAGATCCCCCAGCTTGAAGAAATGTCTGCTTTCTTGAAAAAATGCACCGGATTCACTCTTCGCCCTGCTGCAGGACTTCTTACCGCTAGGGATTTCCTCGCCAGCTTGGCTTTCAGGGTGTTCCAGAGCACCCAATATGTCAGACATACCACTACACCATTCCACACCCCAGAACCGTAAGTAATTTTTTATTTTTGTAAGATTTTTTTAAATAAGTTAAATGTTCAAAAAGCAAACGTCAATATGATTAAAATCTCGGTTAAAGCAATTTCATGTCTTTAAAGTGACTTCATCTAGAGACATAATTGAATTTCTGAACGGTGATAAGGGACGTAACTAGGGGTGTAGGTGCTAATGGGTTCTCATAGTCTATTACGATGCCCCTTCTAATTCTGTTAACTGTTCCAACAGAAATTCATTTTTCCTCAGACGACCTCACAATAAAATTTTCAAATTGGTTTATTATAAAATAAGACTGTTCTATATTTTACAGGGATTGCATTCACGAGTTGCTAGGACACATGCCGTTGTTGGCTGATCCCAGCTTCGCTCAGTTTTCTCAGGAAATCGGTTTGGCTTCTCTCGGTGCGTCCGACGAGGAAATCGAAAAACTCTCCACCGTCTACTGGTTCACAGTAGAATTCGGACTTTGCAAAGAGCACGGACAAGTGAAAGCTTACGGCGCCGGACTTCTTTCCAGCTACGGTGAACTTCTCCACGCCATTTCCGATAAGCCCGAGCACAGGGCGTTCGACCCTTGCACCACCGCTGTTCAACCCTACCAAGACCAGGAATACCAGCCGATCTACTACGTGGCCGAAAGTTTCGAAGACGCCAAAGAAAAATTCCGCAGGTGGGTCTCGACCATGTCTCGCCCCTTTGAAGTCAGGTACAACCCCCACACGGAACAAGTCGAAATCCTCGATTCTGTCGACAGACTTGACAACCTAGTCTCTCAAATGAATCTGGAAATGCAACATCTTACGACTGCCCTTTCAAAACTCAGAGGCAGCACCTTCGGCTAAATCCGCGTTGCGTTTACTTTTCGGCCACGAGTTCAATCACATTTTTTAAACTTTTATTACTTTGTATAAATCCTCGATTAAGCACTTCAATTTCTTTATGTTAAAGACTTGTGGCTCAATTAAAATTTGTATATTTCGGTCATAGTTACGTATTTTAATTATAAATATATATAAATATATATTTATATTGTATATAGTAATCAGTAATTTATAGAGACATCGAACTTACAATTTTGTTTAGGTCACCTATGTGTTTATTCGAAAATAATTGTGTTCTTTCTTTTGAATTTCAAACAGTATTATTACAAATACTTAACTAGTGATATTATATTGTAGTCTGAAGTCGATACTTTAAATGAAAATATTCTTGAAAATAGAGTGTATTATTTTTCTTAAAGATACGAGTTCCTTTTAAAAATGTAAAAAAAATTGTATGTTTTGATTGCAGAAAAACTCGCTTCTTTGTAAATTTACTGTGAAATTGTAAATTATATTTATAATAGATAAATCGTAGATTATATTTATTATTAAAAATTACTCAACTTAGATTATATAAACTAATTTTGTGGTAGCTCAAAGTAGATTCATTGAGTAGATACTTTTAGTTGATTATTCGTAAATGTTCTCTTCGAATACTTTGTGCTGAACCTGTCAAAACCTATGCTGTGAGACTAATAAAAATATTGTGCACTTGAAATCCTTCTAGTTTAAATATTTATTCCTAAAAAAATCCTTTGGAATCTTTGCTATGCTTAAAAGGTTAGTATTAGAATACAGTGCCCCAGAAGGTTGATGAACTGCCTATTTGATTGGCAGTATTAAATGTACATGCAACACGATCTACAAGAAATTTGGCCCAAACACCCCAAAGACAAAAGGAGCTTCAACATCTAATAACAGTCCTAGGAAAAGAAACAGTTGATGAAAAAAATTATATTATCATCCAATGAGGGTTTTTTTGGAAAAAAAAACTTTCACAAAAGAAAGCACTGCAATTCTTCGAGTTTTATTATTTATTCCTAAAATTCCTTTTGGAATCTTTGCATGCCTAAGAGGTTTGTAGTAGAATAAGGTCCCAGTGGATTGGTCAACCCATTCGAATGGCAATGCTAAATGCACCGCTAAGGATCGGGTGAAGATTATAGATTCAGCCATAGCTACACTGACAAATATAGTCACATTCAGCAATAATGAAAAATCAGCTGCAGCGAGGAACTCTGAATGTTGAAGCAATTACGTTCCAGCGTTCCATAAAAAAAGTGGCCCGTCAGTGATGGCTGAACATTAAACTCCTAAACTACAAAAAATGTTTCAACAGTGAATATCGCGAGTCTTAGGGAAAGGAACAGCTGAAAAAAAAGGCTTTTATCAGTTGTCCTACTCACCTACTTTCTGTTTCATCTTTGAACCATCTGTTTACCATATTACGTCCCCTTCCTGATTCTTGGGGCTGTCTTTATTCCAAAGGTATATATTTTCTAATCACTTGGAAGGATCTGTTTAAGTTGAGTTTATCTCTCATTTGGTCAGGTACCATTATAGCCATCTCATTTATTTTAATTCTCCAGAATTAGAGGAGGAGCTTAGATCTCCTATAAGGAATCAGCATCTCCTCCCCTCTTGGCAATAACACCTCCGTTTTTCAGGCGGAAATCTGGGCCATCAATGTGTGTTGTAGAACACTTATGGAAAATA